>NC_141346.1:25335209-25935209 GCF_057382095.1 Aulonocara sp. 'chitande type north' Nkhata Bay | reverse complement strand
ATACTAAGTAATAAACGATATTGTGCAGCACGCAAGATAGACAGCGCACAATGTGCTTTGAGGCAGCAGCCAAGAAAGCTGTAGTCCACGTCTGTGAATACCCGTGTGTACACCTGTGTGCATACCTGTGTGGATCAGCATGCTTGCATTCCAAAGGTTTCTCCATGTAACGATCTGCTAGGGAGTGTGGGGAGCCACAGCCCCGTCCTCCAGGGTATGAAGCAGGTATGGAGGAGATCAAAACTCCAGACATCCAGAGGCCCCCAGAACACAAGAGACCAAGGAAGACCAACAGAGGGGCAGCCGCGCCACTGTCCCAGTAAGAGCTGAGGAGAGTCCCAGATGAGGGCTCACTCAGCAGCCGCGGAGCAGAAGCCAGGGGGAGTTGCAGTGACGCGCCCGTGAGCTCCGCCGGCAGCCAGCTGTGCCTGAGTGACCGAGCCCCAGGCCGAGAGGCCGGGGGCACCCCACCTCCGAAGTGGCCCGAGCGAGCCCCAGGCTCCAGGCCCCGATAAGCGGCCGCCAAGGAGTGAGCCGGTGTGTACCCGGACGCCCACCCCCAGACACAAAGAACCACCAACGCACCGACACCTGAGGGAGTCCGCCACCGGCAGGGGAAGTGGTGGTGGGTGGAGATAGGCCTCCAAACCTTGGAGGGCCTGAGATTGTGTGATATTTTTGAGCACTTGTGGGCAACCAGTAAATATGATGTTGGGAAAATGAACTGATGTACTGATTCTTAAATCTGATTTCAGACCAAGTAAGCATCAGTGCATAATTGACTGTGACTGCAGCACATGTCATGGCACCTGAAGTTCTAATCCCTACATCCCATTGTTCTACCAGGGAGCAAAAACTTTTCTGTGATTTATCTGGCAGAGTTTTTGTTTTTTTTAGTACTAGGCTGATCGTGCCAGTTAGTTTTTGGAATTAAAAGCGCTATAAAATAATTTATTAAGAGCAAATGTAAGGTGAGCTTCTCCAGATTACAATGGGCTTTGGAGGAAGTTACCTACTTGAGACACTGACCATATTAGATGTAAGAATGAATGCATGTGACTGGACTGATGATGTGGATTAAGTGTGACTGACTTGAAATGGAGACTAAAGGCTGGAACTATTTTAGGATTAGTCACTTCTAATCCCTGATCCACTCCAAACAGTGAAAGAAGGGTGGATGTATGTTTTTTTGTGTATGTGTTTTTGCAGGAGCAGAAGGATGACAGAGACTAGGGAGGAGACTAGGTTCAAATGAGTGTGTGTGGGCCCTGCAGACCCTTCAGCTGCCACTTTTCTGTGTTACTGATTTTTGTGTAAAGGACACTTTGGTTTTACTGGCTGCTTGTTGGTTATGGTATCACACTGTATTATTGTAAACATTACAGTGGGAAAATGTGCATACAATGTGCAAATATACTGAAAACAGTGTTCACAGCAGCAGATTGTTGACTACATGATTTACAGCAGCACCTCTGGAATCTGTTGATCCAAGTCTGACCTCCGGGACACTCCACTGGCTAATGTTGGTTTTCTCTCTAAGGGTTTTTGTGGAGGATTTGGCATCACACAGACAGACATGAGTGAAATAAAGCAGGATGTGCAGTGATTACAAAACATTTTAGAACAAAGTAAGTGACAAGTGAGTGACATTACTTTAGAACAGTCACTGGTTACAGTAGTTTTGAAGAAACATATAGGATGATCCATTTTTTGGGCAAATTACAGGGAGTGCAGAATTATTAGGCAAGTTGTATTTTTGAGGAATCATTTTATTATTGAACAACAACCATGTTCTCAATGAACCCAAAAAACTCATTAATATCAAAGCTGAATGTTTTTGGAAGTAGTTTTTAGTTTGTTTTTAGTTTTAGCTATTTTAGGGGGGTATCTGTGTGTGTGCAGGTGACTATTACTGTGCATAATTATTAGGCAACTTAACAAAAAACAAATATATACCCATTTCAATTATTTATTTTTACCAGTGAAACCAATATAACATCTCCACATTCACAAATATACATTTCTGACATTCAAAAACAAAACAAAAACAAATCAGTGACCAATATAGCCACCTTTCTTTGCAAGGACACTCAAAAGCCTGCCATCCATGGATTCTGTCAGTGTTTTGATCTGTTCACCATCAACATTGCGTGCAGCAGCAACCACAGCCTCCCAGACACTGTTCAGAGAGGTGTACTGTTTTCCCTCCTTGTAAATCTCACATTTGATGATGGACCACAGGTTCTCAATGGGGTTCAGATCAGGTGAACGAGGAGGCCATGTCATTAGTTTTTCTTCTTTTATACCCTTTCTTGCCAGCCACGCTGTGGAGTACTTGGACGCGTGTGATGGAGCATTGTCCTGCATGAAAATCATGTTTTTCTTGAAGGATGCAGACTTCTTCCTGTACCACTGCTTGAAGAAGGTGTCTTCCAGAAACTGGCAGTAGGACTGGGAGTTGAGCTTGACTCCATCCTCAACCCGAAAAGGCCCCACAAGCTCATCTTTGATGATACCAGCCCAAACCAGTACTCCACCTCCACCTTGCTGGCGTCTGAGTCGGACTGGAGCTCTCTGCCCTTTACCAATCCAGCCACGGGCCCATCCATCTGGCCCATCAAGACTCACTCTCATTTCATCAGTCCATAAAACCTTAGAAAAATCAGTCTTGAGATATTTCTTGGCCCAGTCTTGACGTTTCAGCTTGTGTGTCTTGTTCAGTGGTGGTCGTCTTTCAGCCTTTCTTACCTTGGCCATGTCTCTGAGTATTGCACACCTTTTGTTCTTGCAGGAACAAAAACATAATATTTAAACACGCTTTGCCGAGCTGATCAGCTGTTTGTAACACTTCCCACATTGAAACAGACGTCAGCGCGAACGATCGCATGTCCACCATTTCCTGCCCAAAACCGGAAGTGACGTCATTTTCACGGAAAATGTAGTTTTTTACTTGTAGGCCTTAAGAGCCTATACTGGTGTTTTTATAAGTCATGTTTGACTTTATGCTTTTCTGAATAGTTGCTGGGATGCTTAGAACTCGAATTGCACTGCTTAAAATAGTTTATTTTGATGCACATGCTGTTTTCTTTGCAAATTTGCATCATAGGATTGTTTTTCGTTTTTCCTGCAGGATATAAAAATTGGTGTATCTCTCCCCCCCCCCCCCCCCCCCCCCCCGCCTCTGTCCCCTTCTGGCTGCCTCTGCCTCAATTTTATCCCACAACTTAGACATTCACATTTCTCACACTCTCATAACACATACATATAGGATCTTGGGGGTGGGCACGATACACGGAGTCCAAATTACCATCAGGGTGTACACCCCACCCCTGGCATCGTTGCCCACCTCTCAATTTTGAATACACGTAGACATTGAGGGCTAGCAGGAGGGACTATGCGCTTACCTGCTGCTCTCTGGCAGGTAGCTCCATGCCCTCCTGGGTTTTAAATGCACCTTAGAACACACATGCATCAACACTACAATGAGCGGGTGGAGGGAGGTTTGGAGTCTTCTCTCACCCCCGTTCTCTGCGGCCTGCTGGAGCAGGGGGGCTAGGAGGAATTGGCCGTCTGACCGCGGTATGGAGTGTGGGGCCTCCCTGCTGCTGCGGAGTCGGGGCGGTCTACCTCTCCCCACCGCAGGGAAAAGGGTAACACCACCTGGGTCTGGGTGCAGTTCCCCCCTCCAGGGGCAAGGGTACCTAGACCCGGTTGGTAGAGTACGCTTGGGGAGTGTGATCGTGTGTACAGCGTCTCTTTATGTCTGTCTCCACGTTGGTTGAGTGTGGAGTAAGTGCATATGAGAGCATGAGGGTGGGAATGGATGTTTGTGTCTGTGTGTGCCGGTATGTCTGTGTCTATATGTCAGGTTGGGTATCAGACGCCACCTCTCTGGGGACATCTCAGGCCCTCCAAGGTTTGGAGGCCTATCTCCACCCACCACCACTTCCCCTGCCGGTGGCGGACTCCCTCAGGTGTCGGTGCGTTGGTGGTTCTTTGTGTCTGGGGGTGGGCGTCCGGGTACACACCGGCTCACTCCTTGGCGGCCGCTTATCGGGGCCTGGAGCCTGGGGCTCGCTCGGGCCACTTCGGAGGTGGGGTGCCCCCGGCCTCTCGGCCTGGGGCTCGGTCACTCAGGCGCAGCTGGCTGCCGGCGGAGCTCACGGGCGCGTCACTGCAACTCCCCCTGGCTTCTGCTCCGCGGCTGCTGAGTGAGCCCTCATCTGGGACTCTCCTCAGCTCTTACTGGGACAGTGGCGCGGCTGCCCCTCTGTGGGTCTTCCTTGGTCTCTTGTGTTCTGGGGGCCTCTGGATGTCTGGAGTTTTGATCTCCTCCATACCTGCTTCATGCCCTGGAGGACGGGGCTGTGGCTCCCCACACTCCCTAGCAGATCGTTACATGGAGAAACCTTTGGAATGCAAGCATGCTGATCCACACAACTGGTGCAGAACGCTGCCGCTCGCCTGTTGACCGGTTCAAAAAAAAGAGACCACATCACTCCGGTTCTCTGCTCTCTCCACTGGCTCCCAGTTGCCTTTAGGATTGATTTTAAAATCTTATTGCTGGCTTTTAAGGTTTTAAATGGCACTGCACCTTCTTACCTGTCAGAACTCCTTAGTACTTATCGCCCCAGGAGATCTTTGAGGTCAGCCGACCTGATGCTTTTAGATGTTCCCAGGTATAAATTAAAGACAAAGGGAGAGAGGGCGTTTGCTGTGGCTGCACCCAGACTGTGGAACAGTTTACCTCCTCACGTCAGACTCTCCAAAAGCCTAGAAACTTTTAAAACCGCTCTTAAAACTCACCTCTTTTCATTGGCTTTTAGAAAGGTTTAATTTATTTGTTTTATATATTTTTATTTTATTTTTATCAGCGAGGTGTTATTACGAAATTGTGTTCTATTGTATTTTATCTGTATTTACTGTACAGCACTTTGGTCAGCCTTGGTTGTTTTTAAATGTGCTCTATAAATAAACTTGACTTGACTTGACTTGACAGGTGTGCACACAGGTGTACACACGGGTATTCACAGACGCAGACTACAGCTTTCTTGGCTGCTGCCTCAAAGCACATTGTGCGCTGTCTATCTTGCGTGCTGCACAATATCGTTTATTACTTAGTATCTACTGATATATACTGCTAGCTAGTTTATTGTGATGGTGCCGTTTTTTTTATTATGTTGCTCTTTGTTGTTTGCTTTCTCTTCTGTTTTTTTTCTCCATACAGGTGACCCAGGTGTTTTTTTTTTTGGTTTTTTTTGGTTTTTTCTTTCTTCCCCCCCCTTCTCACCGTCTCTTCTCCCCTTTGGTTTTCTTTCTCTCCCTCTCTTTCTTTCATTCTTTCTCCCTGTCCTATCCCCCAGTCATGTCTGTCCCGTTTGTAGGAACTGAAAATAAAATAAATTCATAATTATAATAAAGGTCAATCAAATGGACCAATATGGCAAGGCCATGATGATCCACTTGGTAAAATAAATCCGCTTGGCATCTTTCTTGGCCTTAAGACAACAATTCTGATGGCTAAAGATCCAAACGGGACACAAAAAAAAAAAAAAAATAATAATAATAATTGGTGTATCTCAAAAATAAAACTATGAAGACACTCAAAATAAATTTCCTGTTGTTGTAAACTATTTTTTGCAACTTTTTTGTATTTAAAGTTTTGAGGGATAAGCCTCTTAAATCTCTCCAAGTAGAAATATATGTAAAAAAACCAAAAACGATTTTCAATTTTTTTGTAGTTTATTGCACTTTTTTGCAATTAATGTAGTTACTATGGACTTAATGCATACATATTATTAAAATATGGGCTATAATGGTTGTATTGATGTATAGCAACTTGAAATGCTCCCAAAAATGGCACTACCCATATGGAAAAGATATATATAAATCTTATAAAGTTTTTATCTGTCTTGTATGAAACTTGTATGAAAAGCATACAAGAGTGAAAACACATATAAGATCCCTTGAAAAATTATATAATGAAACTTGTATGTTTTGTATACTTACTAAAAAATATATGAAAGTAATGAGAAAGTGGCCACTTTCATGAGTAAATCATATATGTTTTTACTATTTCTTTTCCATATGGGTACAACATGTAAAAATATAAAGTAAGCTCTGGCGGACTTGGTTCTATGGTAGGTCTTAAAGGGTTAATATTTAAACCTATTTTCTGTACATTCCAGCACATAAAATAAAATGTTTTTTGTGTTTACACTCAGTCTTTCAAAAAGATGCAAGTAAAACACAGCAGAAAATAAATAAAATCAAAGACTAGCTGTCCTGTTTCTCTATTTTCACCTGTAAAGCAGGAGTGTGGTAGGCGGAGGTGTGCTCTGGTGCAAGTGTGCCGCAGCGGTCAGTGGAAGAATCCATGAGTTTCTCTGTGAATTTCCCATTACGTTGTTGTGCACTTGGTGCTTGTTTAGGTGTTTTTTTCGGTGTAAAAAGAAGTTTTCTTCCCATGTACAATAGACGCCAATGTTTTTGTCACTTTTTATGGAATAAAACTTAAAGTAAGGTCAGTAGTTCCACGCTTTAAACGCTACACGCTTATATTCTCTCCCGCACTCTATATATTATCCATTGTTGATCTGCACAATGGATAGCAAGCATGTTGTCACGAACGTCGCACTCGCTTACGTCACTGTCATGAGACATTCTGCTAAAAAAATCACGGTTTTAGTAACGCAGCGTTCCTACGGGAAAGTAACGGTAATCTAATTACCGTTTTTGCGATAGTAATCCCTTACTTTACTCGTTACTTGAAAAAAGTTATAAGCAACGCGTTACTGCCCATCTCTGCTCATGAGTAATATGTATGGGACTAATATTGTTGGTAATGATGCTCCCATATAGCAGACAGGTCTGGCCCGGATTTGGTGTCAAGCTGGCACTGCTGGCATGGTAAGTTGTATGTCATCCAGATATGGGCCCGGCCTGGTGTAGATGGCACTGTTTATATGATGGCATGCCATATCTGGCCTGAAATAATAAATTGAAATTTTGAGAAAATAAGTCAAAATTTCGAGTTATGGATCCTTTTTTTGTGTGGCAGAAACAGGTTTCCATAGGATATTGATGTTATGTAACAATGATGATAAAAACAATAGAACATAATTTGATTGAGCAAAACCAATTTATTAACAACTATTAGTATAAATAAAACATTCATTCTGTTATCTAGAAACTGGAACCAGCTTTAAATGTGACTAAAATAATGATAAAACAATCAATTCTCTAATCATTGACTAACTGATGAATCACTGCAGCTCCAATATATTGTTGCATTTGACAACCCACTACAGCAACTACAGAATAAAAGCACTAACCAGACTGATGACAGATTTCAAACATGCTGAATATGAAGAGTAGTATCATTTAAACTCACATGGTTATCAGCCATAAGAACAAATTCAGATTTATATTGATGTAAGGTATATAAATGTAAGTACAGTTTGAATCAGTGCAATATTATTTTCACACATCAATGGACCACTGAACTTCTCAGCTTCTAAAATGTAAAGCCTCATTTAGAAACTACACAAGTCACTGTGCGCTGTCTATCTTGCGTGCTGCACAATATCGTTTATTACTTAGTAAATACTGATATCTATGACTAGCTAGTTTATTGTGATGGTGCTTTGTTTTCTCTATTATTATGTTGCTCTTTGTTGTTTGCTGTCTCCTCTGTTTGTTTTTGTTTGTTTGTTTGTTTGTTTTTCTCCATACAGGTGACCCAGGAGTTTTTTTTTTTTCTCTCTCTTCCCCCCCCTTCTCACCGTCTCTTCTCCCCTTGGGTTTTCTTTCTTTCTCTCCCCCTCTCTCTCTCATTCATTCCCCCTGTCCTATTTATTAAAAAAAAAAAAAAAGACAAAGGATGAACTGAAGCTCTGCCATCACGTAATGTCGCATACTGCTGTTTCTGATGTCATTTAGAAAAAAAAAAAAAAAACTACACAAGTACATATAATGGTCAGGGATCAACATGAACCTGTCTTCTCTATTTGACTTTAATCAACTCTGCAGTGGCTCCAGCTGAAAAATAAAGCCAAAGACCAGCATAGAGCGGCTGAGTGAATGTGGTCTGGACTCTGTGGAGGAGAGTCATGGTTTCAGAGACGCTGTAGAAAGACAGAATACCTGCTCTGTGATCCAGGTACACTCCTACTCTGGAGGGCCGAGGACCTGAGAGGACAGTTTGGACTTTCTTGTGCCAAAATTTAAAACCATTTGAATCATAACGTAATGACCAAGACTTGTCATTGTATCCAAACCCACATTTTTCGCCCAACCCTGCTCTGCTGATATTCTTGTATGCGACTGCAACGCCAACTCCTCCCCCTCTCCACTCCACCTCCCAGTAACAACGTCCAGTCAGACTCTCTCTACTCAGGACCTGACACCATTCAGTGAATCTGTCTGGATGATCAGAATAAGACTGTTCTTGTTTCATAAATGTTACTTTTCTGTTCCCCTCAGAAAACAGACAAACAGACGTCTGTTTGCTGTGTTTGGATCCAGTGTGATTTCATGTGAATATTTTAAGAATCCAGCTCTGGTCTTTGGCTCTGGTGGTGACAGTAAAACATCCACTTCAGTGACTGTCAGTGAGATGTTTGTCCATTCCTCTCTCAGAATGTCCTGTAGTTTATCTCTGGTCTCTGACACAGCTGCTTTCACATCCTCAAAGTAGCTCAGAGGACGAATATTGATGCTGGATGAGTGTGTAGACTCTCTGAGTGCTGACAGTGAGGGGTAGTTGTGTAGAAACTGGTTGTGATCCTCTGTGTGTGAGAGCTGCTCCAGCTCGCCGTCTTTCCTCTTCAGCTCAGCGATCTCCTGCTCCAGCTTCTCCTGAAGCTCTTTGACTCGACTCACTTCAGTTTCCTGCTGGGATCTGACCTGCTGCTTCACATCAGAGCTTCTTTTCTGGATGAGACGGATCAGCTCAGTGAATATCTTCTCACTGTCCTCCACTGCTTTATCAGCAGAGCCATTGATGGCCTCCACCTCCTGTTGAAGCAGCTTCACATCTTTCTCTCGCTCCTGGATTCTCTGCTGGATGTTTAGTCGTCTCACCTCGAGCTCCTTCTGCTTCTCAGTCCTTTCTGCTGCAGCTGGGACTGTTTCATGGCCTTTATGTTCATCCATTGTGCAGAGATAACAGATACTCTGCTGATCAGTACGACAGAAAATCTTCATCACCTCATCATGACGAGAGCAGATGTTGTCCTGGAGCTTCTTGGAGGGGGTCACCAGCTTGTGTTTCTTTAATGGAGCTGCATCATAGTGAGGTTGGAGGTGTTTCTCACAGTAAGAGGCCAGACAGACTAAACAGGACTTGATAGTGTCACGGGTAATGGGGGAAATACAGACTCAGTCGCGGAGCTCTGGATGCGAAGCAAACAGTGCGTTTATTTACAGTGCTCAAAACAGTCACAAAGCGAAGTACAAAAATCCAACGGTGATCATCTCCAAATTCCCAGTGGTGTGCAGGTGAGTCTCCCAAGTGATTATCTGAGTGTGTTTCTCCTCCGAGGGCTTAATCCAGCGGACTCCTTCTCTCCAACCTTCTGCTCCGTATCACTTCCTCCTATAAACAAGTGACGACAGCTACAGGTGAGAAGGGTAGCCGGCTAAGGCTATGTTAAAAGTAAGAAAACACTCTTTACTACCGAGCCTCCAGTACAATCCAGCGTCGACTGCCATCCAGACACATAGTTAAGTACCTCAGTCCACAACGAGGATGATCAGTGACAGCTGGATGGCAAATTAGGTGCAGGTGTGTCAGCCACTGGGTGGAGGAGGAGAGAGAGAGAAGCACACACATACACACACAGACAGGTCGCTCCGGGAAGGACCGTCCGACCATGACAGATAGCTTTCATCTTCCTCCCAGTGCAGACATCACAGGCCACATCTTCAGGTCCAGCATAGCAGTGATCAGCTGGAGCAGCTTGGAGTCCAGTCTTCTTCAGCTTCTCTACTAAATTTGCAAACATGATGTTTTTCTCCAGGACAGGCCTCAGTCTGAAAGTCTTCCTGCACTGAGGGCAGCTGTGGATTCCCTTCCTGTCCTCTTCATCCCAGAAACTTTTAATACAGTTCCTACAGTAGCTGTGTCCACAGGCTGTACTCACCGGATCCTTCAGTAGATCCAAACAGATGGAACAAGAGAAGGTTTCTCGGTCCAGCTGAACTCCTTTCTGTGCCATTTCTCCTCTCAGTGTCAGTGACTGTGTGAGTTTCTCTTCCTTATAACTGAAACTATTCTGATCTCTGATCTCAACAACATGTGTTTCTGCAGTGAATGGAGCCTGTCAGCTCTTACATGTCACCACATGTTGGTTACACCCATCTTCAAAGTGCAGATCTGAAGGTAAGGGAACGAGGAAACACATGGACAGAGAGGAGGTGATGTGTTTAAGAGCAGGAAGAAGAGGGAGGGTTATCAGGTTGTGCTTCATTCCAGGAAGAGGAGCAGTTAGAGAGCGATACTGTGTGTTTAACTTTCGTTTTATTTTCTGCTTACTTCAGTTTTTAAGCTTGTTAACCCTTTCTTCTACAGAAATGAATTTAAAAAATCCAGTATCAATGAACACTGGACATCAATGTCTCATGGTTTTAGTCACATGACCAGATTCTAAACCTGTAACTGTCAGAGTCTGCTGCATTAATGAAAGCATATACATAGCATGGATATTGTGGCGAACTCAGACAAGGAGGAGAGGGAGGTATTGTTTGGTCTTGCTTCCCGTGAGCTAGCCAGGGAGCACAGCTGTTTATTAACATTTGCAGAAGAACACTGCCGCTAGCTAACTGCTCAGCGCGGCAACAACAACGACAACACACAGGGCGCCCTCTGACCCCGGAAGGACACACCGTCACATAAACAAAACATAACTGTACAAACAGAACCCCGAACAGCCCTGACCCGCTACATAGCCCCCACCTAAAGTGTCAGTCGTCCCCGACGACCCCATTACCCCACACAAAGTCCTGCAAATGTCCAGGTGCCTTCTTTTGCCGCACCAGCCGGTCACGACCGGCGGGGGAAAAGTCACTCGGGTCAGAACGTGGGGTGCCACCATCATCCCCTGCCCCGGCGTCTGCCGGAGCGAGCGGTCGGTACGGTGAGAGCCTGTCCCGGTGCAACACCACCATGCGCCCCGGGCCCGGCATGCGGATACGGTACACCACGTCTGTTAGCCGCTCCACGACCTCTGCCGGCCCTTGCCAGTGACTGCAGAATTTGGGGGACACTCCTCTCTTGCGAACCGGGCAGTACACCCAAACCTTGTCGCCAGGCATGAAAACCCCCCCTCGGCACTTGGTGTCGTAGGCTCTTTTCTGTCGTACTCTGGCGCTGGCCTGGGCCTGGCGGGTGTAGTCATGAACCACCTGCAGCCGCTCCCTCAGCCTCCTGTAGTAGTCCATCTCTGGCCCACCATCAATCTCCGGCTCGGGGGGGGACCCGAACACCAGATCCACAGGTGTCCGGAGCTCCCGTCCAAACATCAGAGCAGCAGGTGTGCACTGGCTGGACTCCTGCACCGCAGTCCAATACGACCAAAGGACCAGAGGCAGATATCGGTCCCAATCCCGCTGGTGGCGGCTGGTGAGAATGGCGAGCTGGGTGGCCAGCGTGCGGTTGAAGCGCTCAACCAAGCCATCGCTTTGTGGGTGGAGCGGTGTGGTTCTCGTCTTCTCCACCCCCAGTCGCCGGCAGATCTACCCGAAGACCTTCGATTCGAAGTTACGCACCTGGTCACTGTGGAGCTCAGCCGGCACCCCAAAACGGGTGAACATCTCCTCCACCAGCTTCTTGGCCGTTGTCGTTGCGCTCTGGTCCGGCACTGCGTAGGCCTCTGGCCACTTCGTGAAATAGTCCATAGCCACCAACACATACCGGTTCCCTGACTCTGTGACGGGGAAAGGCCCTAGGACGTCCACTCCCACTCTTTCCATTGGGGCCCCCACCAGGTACTGCTGAAGGGGGGCAGTGGATCGTTGGTTTGGGCCCTTCTGTGCCGTGCAGGTGTCACAGCAGTGCACATGAAGTTCCACATCCCGTGGCCAGTAGAACCGTCCCCTGAGGCGGCGGAGAGGTTTGGCGTTCCCATTGTGTCCTGCCCCCACCGAGCCGTGGACCAGCTCAAGCACCTGCGACCGCAGCGACCGAGGCACCAACAGCTGCAGGAGATCTCTGCCCTGACCGGGGGCCCGCCATCTCCGGTACAGGAGGCCGTCGTGGGTCTCCAGATTGTTGTGCTGGGAGTAGTAGGCCTTCACCAGGCGGGGCATTGCGCCGCCTCCGGCCAGGCCCCCACCTGAACCAGCGTCGCGTCGGCCTCCTGCTCCCGCTTCAGCTGCTGCGTTGTCAATGGGAGCCACCCTCCTCCGCCGGCTGTGGCCTGAGCAGTAGCCACCCCCAGCACCTCCTTGAGGGGTTGAGCCGCAGCCCAGCTCGTCGGATGGCACTCAAGACCTTGCTCAGGTGAGACAGTGCACTGTTGAAGTCGCCACCGTGCACCAACAGGTCATCCAGGTACACAACGCAGCGGCTACGAGGGATATCCATGAGCACCCTCTCCATCAGCCTCTCAAACGTCGCTGGCGCATTGCAGAGCCCAAATGGCATGACCCTGAACTGCCACAGCCCCTGTCCAATGGTGAATGCAGTCTTAGGTCTTGCGTCGGGGGCTAGCTCCACCTGCCAGTAACCGCTGCGTAGGTCGAGGGAGCTGAACCAACTGGAGCCGGTAACGTAATCTAGGGCCTCATCGATCCGCGGCAGCGGGTACGAGTCCTTCTTGGTGACTGCATTGAGACGGCGAAAGTCCACGCAGAACCTCGGGCTGCCATCCTTCTTCCCCACCAGAACCACGGGTGCCGCCCATGGGCTATTGGACGGCTCGATCACCCCAGCCGCAGCCATCTCACGGATCTTCTCTTCCGCTACCTGCCGTTTTGAGAGAGGCAGCCGGTGTGGACGCAGACGTATGGGCTGAGCAGAGCCGGTGTCGATGGTGTGCTGGACCAGACTCGTCTGCCTACAGTCTTTGTCACTGGCGGCAAAGATGTCCACATTCTGCCTGCTGGTTAGGTTGCGAGGTGAGCACCGGCTTGGCCCTTTCAGCCTCAAGGAGCGCCTCACGGAGGGTCTGAGGCATGGCCAGGCGGACGTGTTGGCGTAGTCGCTCTGGGAAAAGTCCTTGCAGAAAAGCATGCAGGCTAAGCTCCTCACGGGCTGCTGCTGGAAACTCCGGGTAGCCACGACGAGCAACACGTCTGCTGCAAAGGTGCCCAGGCTCTCCCCCGGTTGACGGCTCCGGTTGGTCAGCTGCTCTCTGCTTTGATCAGTGGCGTGCCGCTGCCCGAATCGCCTCTCGAGTGCCGCGGTGAGGGCCTGGAGCTCATGCTGCTCTGCCGGGGCTAGGTCAAGGAGTATCTGCAGTGCATCTCCCTCTAATGCTAGCGCTAGGTGTGTAGCAGTCTCCTCTTCGCTCCAGCCACTATGTCTGGCCACTATGAGGTAGGGCTCTAGCGGGGTTAGCCCATTGTATTTCGGTACCTTAACTGGCGTGGTAGGCATGACTGCTCGCGGTTGGGGGCTCGGCATGTGGGTCGACAGAGGTAGCCCATGAAGCATCGCCCTAGCATCTGTCGCGACGGGCCACCGCCGCGGTGCGCTCGCGCCATCGGGACCCGTCGGGGGACTTACATGGCCACTCACATCCTCTCTCTTCAATCGCCCGTTTCCCAAGCGGGGAATGTTCTCCTCGACAGCTTGCTCCAGCCTCTGAATGTCTCTCTCCATTACGACGAGGGTGAGCTATCCCATTTCTGACACCAATGTGGCGAACTCAGATAAGGAGGAGATGGAGGTATCGTTTGGTCTTGCTTCCCGTGAGCTAGCCAGGGAGCACAGCCGTTTATTAACATTTGCAGAAGAACACTGCCGCTAGCTAACTGCTCAGCGCGGCAACAACAACGACAACACACAGGGCGCCCTCTGACCCCGGAAGGACACACCGTCACAGCGAGAGGGCGTCACCCATCACTATGGCAACATAAACAAAACATAACTGTACAAACAGAACCCCGACAGCCCTGACCCGCTACAATATGTTAGCAGACATATTGTTGTTGTCCAATGTTGTTTTTTTATGTTGCTGTAACAAGATGAGGGCTGATAAATGCCACTGCACTGCTTTGAACAGCATAAAGTCAGCAGAGTCTGCACATATAATTACAGATATTTCTGCAAAAAGTCAAAAGAATCCTGCATTATCTTTTGGTTTTGCATTTATAATACCTGCTGCAAGAGAAATAACCATGTTCTTTATATAAAAATAACAACTAACTTTTCTGGCACAACTTCACCTACTTCCAAAGTTCATAGAGAAGTCAAAGATCTGATGACTTGAAGACTCCAGCGACACTTACAGTATTAAGGAACAGTTTTATTAAGTGACCAACACATTTTGGCTTGTGGCCACGCGTATCAAAATAAAGAGTTCTGTGCTTAAATAATGAATTTAATAAACTGATTTTCAAAATGCTTTTTAAAATGGCGATTCCACTCCTCATGTCAAAATCCATTTCCCTTTCCTGTTCGCTCAGGGATTAACATTTGGATTAGCAGTTGGAAAAACAACTTCATTTTAAAAATCCTGCGGCTATTCAAATTAGCTACACCGTGGGATGTAAGGAGCTCTCTGATTGGTTGGTCAGACACAGGCTGTCTGCCAGCCTGGATTTTTCTAGCTCATAGCTTCGCCCTGCTAAGAAGCGTGTGCTTGTACAAAGGCCGTTCAGCCTCAGGATTTACACTCGGCTCGACACGGATATGTGAAGAATGAAGGGACCCTGCAGCGAAACGGAGAGCGCAACCTCTGACTGAGTGCCCGTTTACGCAGTCTGACCACCTGTGAAGGTAACGTGCTATCATGGGTAACACTAGCATCACTGCACATAGCCCCGTTATTTTAAGGTCACCTTAGCTTATGAAATTTTTACGTCGCAGTTGTACGATGTTTGTATGTTTTGTAAGCTGATGTGCTCTTCACAAATAAAGCTTTCGTTTTTCATGATGTATATTGTATTAATAATTAAATTTCATTATCTGTGTCTTTACCACACATTTCCCACACAGATGTAGATACTGTAGGTTCAGTGAATGCTTAAATTGCACTGATTAGAATATACTGGACATTCAAAGCTAAGATTCAGCGCACTGTGTTAGAGGCTGGGATTTGATGAATTCATCAAATATACAACCTTTGTCGCAGCTGTAGCTATGGAACGCCAGGACTGCCATAATGAATTAATTAAATACACCATGAAATGATTAATTAAATGTGGCAATAATGAATTAAAATTGGAAATAATTAATTAAATAAATATTTTTGACACATTTAATTAGTTATTTATTTATTTCACATCTCACAGCGCAGGCCCCGGCACACAGCTGCCATAACCCCCGCAGTACACTGACTTCATTTACTGAGGTTATATTTATCGGGTTTTTACTTCCTGATGTTTGTATGTGTCATACCTGTTCCAGTCGCCAATTCTGAATTATAACTAACATTAAAAACCTTTTTAAGGAGGAGAGAGAGCAAATAAATCCAGGGACATTGGACAGCCGGTGCTCGACATTGCGTTATATGGAGCACCCAGTTAAACTGTGGCTATCACCAGGTAATGTGGGTGTGTTTCTTGAATTAGCAGCAGGTGTTAAACAACTGCTGACAGGTGAGGAGGAGGATGCATGCAGGTAACCTGAGGGCCTATTCAGCTGATCGCTGGTGTCGTGAGAAAAATGTCAGCTCGTTCTTTATGTTACAGAAGCACAGAGACACAAGACCAGGCGGAAAGAGACAATCGTTTGGTGAAAATGAGAATCTGCAAATGCAACATGTGGAACACGGAGAGTGGAATATGTAAACAAACCGGTTAACGTAACTCCCCCCCCCCCCCCCCCAAAAAAAAGAAACCAAAAAAACAGTTAAGAGAACTGCCCAGCCAGGCAAGATAAACTTTACTCGTCACGATGAGACGTCTTCCCTGTCTCTGTCAGTCCCTGCATCCTTAAATGTCTCCAGTTGTCCCGAGTTCTCTCTGACCGTCTCCTTGGTGCATTTAAACCCCTGTTCCTCCCTGTCCTTGTCTTTGGTTGTCCTCATCTCTGTTATCAGTCATCATAATTTTACCATCTCTGTGCAAGTCTGCAAATTTCTTTATTAAATCATAAGATTCTTAAATTCATCGAGTCTCTCTGTGCCTGGGTCCTCGTCACATAACATGACATCACTGTTTTGTACATTTTAACACAATTGAATCCCCACATTTGTGAAAGAAAAACAAAACACTTTTTGAAAAGTCTGAAACAAAACCATCAAATCTGATAAAGGTTATTTAAATGCTGCAAAAGAAGAATGGATTGGAATAAAAAAAAATACATATCCTAACCTTAATTACTGGGGGAGAATAATGAATGATGATCAGTGAGTAAAAAGTAAACTGAGTGCATTTTTTGGACAGAGATTCACTTCTAATGTGTATGTATAATATAATACAGATACATAAAAAATACAGTCCAAAAATAGGAGAGTCCTTATAATGTACAAATGTACAAAATATTAATTAAAAAATAATAAAAATGGAGGCAAATTTGCCTAGGGTACAATGTATACTATGTATAGAAAGATCTTTAATGCAGCTACTACTATGGCTCTATGAAAGATTTTTTTATTTTATTTTAACCTATATTGTTGGAAAGGCTGTCAGCTGTGTGTGTGTGTGTGTGGGGGGGGGGGGGGGGGGGGGGCCTTGTGGCGAGAGAGCACAGTTGCACTATTGAGCACATGTTCCAGTGATCAGAGTTGGAGCTAACACATAGCAAGAGCCGCCTGGCAGACTGACTCTGCAGGGGATGTCTACACAAGGTGTGAGTCGTGTGCGTCGCTAAAGAACTGTGAGTAGACGTGGAGCCATGCCTGAAAAGGACAGTTTTAGTCTTTTATGCCAATTAGACATTTAGTGGATGTAGAAGTGCAATGTGTATCGACCTGTTCGCTATGTGGCTAGTTCATGCTACTAATGCTACCTGTTATGCTACATACCTGCTAGCTGTAAGTTAAACGATTTGGTGTTTGTGATATATTGTTGTTGGGTGTATTGGCAATCAATGTCATGTACTGTAAGGCTTTGGGAGTAGTGTATGAAACTCGTGCATGTAGATGTTCATATAGGAATTCCCATTTGTAGTTCTGGTTAGATTCGAAGAACGCTAATGCATCATAATTCATGACTTAGATGTTTATTACATTCAGTATTCTGTATATGTTCTGTTCACAGACCACACACACCCACACCCCTCACCACTCTGTAAGCCTGCGGTTGCATTACTGTGTTGCTGTACTGTGCTGTTAAGCTGAGGAATCACAGTAAAGATGGTATAACCTTTATCTGTGCGTCCTGTGTGTTCTGACCGACACCCCAAGGTGAACACCACTGCTATTCAGCCAACGCCTATACAGTCCTGGGTTCAACCCAAATTAACATATATCATTTTGAAATCTTTTATTATGCACATATGTGAATAATAAAAGATTGTTATTGTTTGAACGTGATCGAGCACTGGCTTAATTGAGTGGCAGAGGTTGGACCTCGGGCGTTGAACGCTTCTTAAGACGTCGAAATTGTGTAGGGAACACGGCAGAAAATAGGTGTGTCTAAGAAATAATGTTTGTATGTAGGTGGTTGAGGTAGTAATTGTGTTAATTGTACTATTGCGGAGAAAATACAGGGAGTGCAGAATTATTAGGCAAGTTGTATTTTTGAGGAATAATTTTATTATTGAACAACAACCATGTTCTCAATGAACCCAAAAAACTCATTAATATCAAAGCTGAATGTTTTTGGAAGTAGTTTTTAGTTTGTTTTTAGTTTTAGCTATTTTAGGGGGATATCTGTGTGTGCAGGTGACTATTACTGTGCATAATTATTAGGCAACTTAACAAAAAACAATTATATACCCATTTCAATTATTTATTTTTACCAGTGAAACCAATATAACATCTCCACATTCACAAATATACATTTCTGACATTCAAAAACAAAACAAAAACAAATCAGCGACCAATATAGCCACCTTTCTTTGCAAGGACACTCAAAAGCCTGCCATCCATGGATTCTGTCAGTGTTTTGATCTGTTCACCATCAACATTGCGTGCAGCAGCAACCACAGCCTCCCAGACACTGTTCAGAGAGGTGTACTGTTTTCCCTCCTTGTAAATCTCACATTTGATGATGGACCACAGGTTCTCAATGGGGTTCAGATCAGGTGAACAAGGTGGCCATGTCATTAGTTTTTCTTCTTTTATACCCTTTCTTGCCAGCCACGCTGTGGAGTACTTGGACACGTGTGATGGAGCATTGTCCTGCATGAAAATCATGTTTTTCTTGAAGGATGCAGACTTCTTCCTGTACCACTGCTTGAAGAAGGTGTCTTCCAGAAACTGGCAGTAGGACTGGGAGTTGAGCTTGACTCCATGCTCAACCCGAAAAGGCCCCACAAGCTCATCTTTGATGATACCAGCCCAAACCAGTACTCCACCTCCACCTTGCTGGCGTCTGAGTCGGACTGGAGCTCTCTGCCCTTTACCAATCCAGCCACGGGCCCATCCATCTGGCCCATCAAGACTCACTCTCATTTCATCAGTCCATAAAACCTTAGAAAAACCAGTCTTGAGATATTTCTTGGCCCAGTCTTGACGTCTCAGCTTGTGTGCCTTGTTCAGTGGTGGTCGTCTTTCAGCCTTTCTTACCTTGGCCATGTCTCTGAGTATTGCACACCTTGTGCTTTTGGGCACTCCAGTGATGTTGCAGCTCTGAAATATGGCCAAACTGGTGGCAAGTGGCATCTTGGCAGCTGCACGCTTGACTTTTCTCAGTTCATGGGCAGTTAGTTTGCGCCTTGGTTTTTCCACACGCTTCTTGCGACCCTGTTGACTATTTTGAATGAAACGCTTGATTGTTCGATGATCACGCTTCAGAAGCTTTGCAATTTTGAGACTGCTGCATCCCTCTGCAAGATATCGCACTATTTTTGACTTTTCTGCGCCTGTCAAGTCCTTCTTTTGACCCATTTTGCCAAAGGAAAGGACGTTGCCTAATAATTATGCACACCTGATATAGGGTGTTGATGTCATTAGACCACACCCCTTCTCATTACAGAGATGCACATCACCTAATATGCTTAATTGGTAGTAGGCTTTCGAGCCTATACAGCTTGGAGTAAGACAACATGCATGAAGAGGATGATGTGGACAAAATACTCATTTGCCTAATAATTCTGCACTCCCTGTAGATGTGTGTTGAGTTCTGTCAAGTTAGTGTAAAAGTAGAAAATACCAAGGTAGAGAAAGGAAGTGAGGTGTGTGATTGCAGCGAGTGCTGAATAGAGTAAGTGATACAACCAGCTGTCAGGGGTGACTGAGAGACTTTGAGGAATGAAAGGGTGTAGAAACTGAGGAAATAGAGTGACGTGGAGAGTGTGTGTGTGTGTAAGATGCGCTGTGTGTGTGTGTGTGTGTGTGTAACAGGAAGTAAGTGTCTGCATGCACTCTGAAGAAAATTGAGTGATGTGAGTGGAACAAATGATGAGAGTGAGACGTTTTAAAATGTGGATAGAAGTGATGAAAATGACATTAAATAAATGTCTTAGTGTGTTAGTACAGGTAACCACAGACCTGGATCAACTTACTTCACGAGCACAGTGGCTGGAGCAAAATGATAGATTAACATAATTGAAACCATACCCAGGCCATGTTTTGGCTGAAATTCCACAGCTTTACCTACATGTACATTTTATCCTGGAAAGAAGCTTCAAGGATGGTCAATCTCTCCCTGAAGAGCAACAGCGGACCCTTCAGAGTTTTAGGTCAGTGGTGCTCTCTGTTGAACAGAGAGCACCACTGACCTAAAACTCTGAAGGGTCCAGCAGCATGTACAAATACCATCGTGGATGGTAGCATGGGCTCTTAGTCTACGTTCTGTTAAGAAATAAATATATATTCTTAATGCTTATTTGCTGATTAGATTGTTTTATGAGAGGCCCAGACTTCAGTGTAAAACTTGGTTGCAGGCTGACAGGAAACTGCATGCTTTTGCAGAAAATAGGAGCTGCAGGCAGAAAGTGAAACTAAGTAGAGTGTTTGATCGAAACTTAAAGTGTGTGTGATGTCTAGAGGAAGAATATAAATAATCAGGCTTCCTGTTTTCTGCTTGAGACTTGAGCTGGCGTTGCTGGGTGTGCTAAGTAGGGATGGGTATCGTTTAGGTTTTATCCGATACCGGTGCCAAACCGGTACTTTTGAAACGGTGCCGGTGCTCAAACGGTGCTCAAACCGGTGCTTAAAGAATGGAGAACACAAAATTGGTCCAAAAACCTCTCATGTTCAGGTGGTTTTTTTGTAAAAAGATAACAATGTTAGCCTTTTCTGCAGCTGTGGGGCATATATGGTATCACTCTTGGCTGGAAGCAGTGCTTAAACAATGGAAAAAAAACACAAACTTTGTCCAAAAACCTCTCATGTTTAGCTGTTTCCCTCTTTTTCTTTGGTCATTTTAGCCTTTTTGGCCAGGGTGAAGGGAGTATCTGCCATCAAACAAGAGGACAGCTGCATGTAGCTATGATGATGTTTGCTAGTTCACCTTACATGCATTAATTTAATAACGTGGTTAGCCTACTCAACGTAAATTGCACCCGAACAACATTAAGCTACTCACGCAGAGAAGAACGGCTGCTGCTGCCGTCATCATCCGTCATCACTACATCACTACACTGGCAGGGCTAGGGGCCAGGACTCTCCTCTTCGTGTTTTTGGGGGATGTTGCTAACTCCGGGTCCGATAACAGGCAACCCACCCGCAGTAGATGTGCTAGGTGTGAGGTCTCGCAGCAAGCTATCAAATACGGCGCATTTCTCGGCTTTTTAAAAAAACGCTGTGCGTCGCCAGGTGTTTCATCGGATTTGAGGTGTTACCTCCTTTGACAGTATCACAGTATCAGCTTAAAGCACTTGTTGCAGGCTGCTGAGTTTGCATATTTTGCTGTGAAGTACAGCCAGACTTTTGACCGCTTCGCCTTGGACATTTTAATCTGTAGCTCTGCTCTAAAAAAACGTACGTACCTGGACCCGCCTACTATCCTCGGAAACGTAAAATGATTGGCTAGAAGTGTATCACAGCTCAGGAAAAAAAAAGCACCGAAATAAAGCACCGAAATGTGCGCTGCTTTTCGGTCTGGTTACTACCGTTTATGTCAGAACCGGTGCCATCATGGCACCGGACACCGGTACCCATCCCTAGTGCTAAGTCTCCATTTTCCAGAAAATGTAAAATTAAAGATCATCTTTTGAGTTAGACCACTTTGAGCCGTGTCTTTCTTGGCCGTTGAAGAATACAAAGAAACAGGATTTAATAGTTCACACTGCAGGTCTTAATGCTCAATTCCAATTTTTTGATCAAATAAGATTTTTTTGTCTGCTTATTCACACTACAAATAAAATGTGACAGCAAACGCGCTCTATTGTGAACCCTCAAAGCGGCCCACATGTGCAAAAGAAGACGTCTCACATAACACGCTTCGTTTAGACCCAGACCAAACAGTATTGTTTGAATGATGGCCCTTAATATGAAGACTTGTTTGGGACTTTACGTTTCCCATTTTTGCTTTAAGTTGTTTTGTTATTTTGTTATTTATATATGGCCTAATACTTATCCTTATTGCTGTTTTAGACAGGAGTAGTGTTTCAAAGGATAGTTGCAAATCGGCATCTGTCTTGTGTCAGTGATGTAAAAGACGAATTTAATGCGACTTGACCGTTCAAACAGCAGTCGCTTTCTAAAACATCAGATATGTATCGGATTCAGCACCACATTTGAAAGTGACCCAGATCGGATTTGAAAATATCAGATCTGTGCTGTTCACACTGTCATACCATGATCGGATATGGGTCACATAGGGTCAAAAAAGTCGGATTTGATGCGCTTTCACCTGCAGTGTGAACATAGCCTTAATCAGAAGTGGGAAAGTTCATAAGTGACATCATTGAGTGTGAATGGACTTGAGAGGACTGTCTGAGTTTCACATTTGCCATGCTGGGAGTTAAGGTAGAAAGAAAAGTCAGTCATTCACCACCATCTTTCTCTTCTTCCTGCGCACTAAAACCACCAAAGTCCTCTTCTCCAGTGTCAGATACAAACAGACAGGATGGCTTCGTCATGCTTCTCTCCTTCGTTGTCACTTTCAAAACCAAAGAAATCCTCGTTGTCAGTGTCGGAGTCGAACACCCTCTGAAGGGCCGTGGTGGTGTCCTCCTCTCCATAATGCAGCAGTCCAGCCCTTCGAAATCCGTTGGTGATCGTGGATGTTTTCACACTTTTCCACGCTGTCAGAATCCACTGGTGGAATTGGGCATAACTTGCTTTTCGCAAGTTTATCGCCGCTCATCATCCACGACTCCAGCTGAACGCGTAGTGCTACTTTGAAGTTTGTTTTTCGCGCTACTTCGTACGGCACTACGTTGCCTGGCGGACGGACATGTGACTAACATACCACTCTTGAACCCCGATCCTTCCGCCAGGCAACGTAGTGCCGTACAACAGCGGAACAAACAAAACAAATCCTCTTACGATATGACAAAAATCATGGACAATCCATAGAAAAGCCGCACCTGACTAAAAGCCGCAGGGTTCAAAGCTTGTGCAAAAAGTAGCGGCTTATAGCCCGACAATTATGGTAAATAATTTGCATTTAATGAATATGTGCTTACTAAGTACCACTGTTCAAAAAGTTTAATAAAGAAACAAACAAATTTGTGCCTTTATTTTATTAAAACTATAGATGGCACGATACCACTTTTTAATGTCCGATACAGATTCCGATATCATAAATTTGGATATCTGCCCATACCGATATGAATCTGATATAGCGTATTTTGTAATCAATAAAACTGTTTTATATAAATATCTTGCTGCATTTTGTATAAGTTCATACTCAAGTTTTAAAAAACAAGAGACTGAAGCTATTCTGTTATACCTGTATGCAAAAAAAAAAAAACACTCCACCCCAAACATTTTATAGTTCAGCAACACTGATCAATCTAATAAATTTAAACCTACACCATCCTCCCTATTCTGGTATTTTAAAGAGTACTTAGTGGAAATATTAAGCAACCTAACTAATAGGGTTGCCAACTCCCAGCAAAAATATTAGGGAACCACACCCCACCTTAATTGATGTAATCCACTTTAATTTAATGCAAGTGTAAAACAAATGCACAGAAATCAATTATTTTTCTACAATATTTAAAAAGATTCAACATCTTTTTTCAACAGAATTGCATACTGCACAGATGGTACCTTCCCAAAGGAAAAAGTACTATAGCTTAGGGGTGGGCGATATAAACGATATACGATAGAAACGATATAAATTTGGCCAACGATAGAGATTTTGACTATACCGCTCTACCGCGATAGCGCATGTAGATGATGTCATCAAGCTGCACCTGTTTTGGTCGAAAGCATCGCAGCGGCTACAACCATTATCATCTGCAAATTATGCCGGGCAACAGTCATAGCAAAGAGATGAAGCACTTTTGAAATATGGGGAAAGACAAAAACTGCGCTTCCTCCACTTCCGTAACATTGATTCATTAATGTTCATTAATTTTCTCGCAGCTTTTCTATTCCCATGTTGTTGCAATATATTAATAACTAACCTTGTATTGTGGATGAAGAATCTCATGTTCTCCTGACTGAAGTTTGGCCCGTGTATAGCATCCTGCTATGCGATTGCATTTGTCCTTAACCACCAGAATCCCTCATGTTAACTTTTATCAAGTGGGAAAAAAGTTGGCGTTCATCCTCCAGCTTCACTGTGCTAATGTTATGCTAACATAGCTGTGTCGCTAGCAATCACGTAGCACAACATTATATACCAGGTACTCCAACTTCAGTAACCCTGCAAATGTCACTGCTGTTTAGTTTTCTGTCTTCATTTATGTTGGAAGTGGTGGTAGCAGAGCTGTACGTTTTAATTAGTTTCAAAAGTCTCTCAGTCAGAACTTGGTATGTCATGTTTAGGTGGAAACTAGCGAGCTAACTTCCTGTTAACTTGTAACTCCGTTGAATTTAATAAATTCTGTTTTCATGGATGCCTGGATGTTAAACGTAATTGTTACACCTGGTAAAGCAGCAACACTGATGATTTTATTAAAGATGAAAGAATTTAGACCTGAAGCTGACGGAGTTTTGGACCCAGATTACTCCACGAAGCTCCTCGCTACGGCAGCCGTAATGCTCTGACAATCCATCAAGCAGTGCGGCTTACCAAAGTTGTACTAAAACATTTTTTAACAGATTTCTGCATGCCCGAATTGGTTCGAGGTCAGTAAGCACAACCAGAATTCATACATAAGGCACACTCTCGATTTTTGAGAAAAGTAAAGGATTTTAAGTGTGCCTTATAGTGTGGAAAATACGTTATACAGAAGAAAAGAATACATTGCGATATATATCGTTATCGCACGTGCTTCAAATTATACCGTGATATGGATTTTAGGCCATATCGCCCAGCCCTACTATAGCTTACTAGGGTGTATAGGGCTTTGGAGTTGACGTCACGCCGCAATGCATTGTGGGAGCGCAGCGCCATTTTTGAGGTCTACGAATCGAAACAACACACTGTGTTGGAAGGACGACTACAAGAAAGATGCTTAAAATCAGCTCAAAAGAGAATGAACTGTATAGAGACTGATTGCGTCCAGAGGCGAAGCAGCTGTACTTGCAGAAAATAGCGTGCATTGGAAATGTGGACCCGTATGAAATACGGCCGTGGAGTAGAAACCCTGAAGACCAACCGCTATTGACGTAGCCTGACATATTTTCGTACCTTGTCTGTGGAGTCAGCGCGTACAAGTCGTCATTCAAACAAAGGTAAGTCAGCTTGAGTACTGCGTGTGAAATGTGTTTGATTTCCCTGCAAACATTCAGATTAGTGCAGCATAAATTCATTCATGAGGGGAAATTACAGTGAGAACATGTGGAGGCTGTTAGGTGGATAACATAGTGAGTTCAGTGCATTGATGTGACATTGTCCTGAAGGATTTAGTTATTCTTTATGGTTTAAGAAATTGCACTAATTTATTCATATTTATTATAAATAATCCTAATTATACATCTTGCTCCCATGTTTGTATCCTGTGTCACTAAAAATACATTTTATTTTAGTTTTATACATTGATTAATGACCTGCAGAATCTCCTTATCATGTTAAGTGATTCATAATTGTCACTTTATGCTTTCTCCATCTCTAAAGTGATGACATCCTTGCATTACATACTTTAGGTTCATTTTCTGCAAGCAGGTTTCTGACAGAGAACAGGCAGGTTTAGAATATAACATGCAGCGTTCTATAGATGGACACATAAAGAAATGAAAAATTACATGTGTGCTAACTTTCTAAACACTTTGTTACATTTATGATAAAGTAGATAAAACACATTTATGTCTGCCTTGGCTCATAGTTCTTGTCTTTAAATGAACTTTGTGTGTGTTTCAGGTACTGCACTCTCAAAGACTGAACGAACCAGCATTGCATCCATGGGTCACTGTGAGCATCACAGGGAAGGTTGAAGACGCCCACTGCACCTGTATGGCCAGAGTCGCAGAGACCTGCACCCACTTCACTGCTCTTCTGTTTAATGTAGAAGCAACAGTGTTGATCCGTGGCACAAGGACCGTTACAGATGAACCTGCATACTGGGTTTTACTGAGTAATATGACCAAGATACAGCCAGAGGTTGGCCATAAGATAGACTTCTCCTCTTCAGCTGCCCAAAAAAAGGCTCTCAATCAAAACATAAACAGACCATCTGTAGTGACAGGGAAAAGGAGCCGTCTTCAAAACAGAAAAATCCCACCTGCTACTGTGGAGGAGTTGTCACTGCTATTGGATACTTTGCTGGAACACAGTAAAGCTGTGGGTTGTGGGAATGACCCATAATGTTTTATCTAGGGGTCTAGATTTATGCTTGTTGTGTACTGCCATGTAAATAATTTGCATTTACTGAATATGTACTGACTGAGTCCCACTGTTCAAAAGTTGAATAAAGAAACAAACTAATTTTTGCCTCTTTTTTTTTTTTTTATTAAAACCACTTTATAGAACATCACATCAGTTACAATGTAGAATCCATGTCATTTATAGTTTACAAATGACAAAATGTTTACATGACATCACCCACTACTAACATTACTTTATTTACTGTATCTTTTGAAAAAATACAGCAATTTTAACAACACAAGACTTAAGAATATTTAATAGGAGCAGGTTTCATTCTTCCCTGGTTTTATTATCACACTGTTCACCAAAACGCAGAAAATCTTCACCATCTTATCCAGGAGGGTCACCTCTTCACCCTCACATGGAAGAAGTAATCTGATTGGCATGGTGGTATGTTTGAAGCAGGTCCCTTGTGTAGCGCTGGAACTCAGTCACGATGTGTTTCATCCATTTCATAGGCTGGTTTGCTGCAATAATGCCAAATAATTAGCAACTCTATAAATAGAAGGTAGTTCTGCAAAATCACTCAGTAGGATGTTTGTTCTAATTTGCTATGAGCTCAGAGTGCATAGAAAATAAAACTAATAGGCTATAAAGAGTGATATGAACATATTTAGAACTTACCGGAATGAAAATGTCTGGAGCACCAACAGATATCTGGAGAACTGGATATCAGCTCGTCTCACAGCTGCTATCCAGGTTAGACGCCTTCGTTTGGTAACATCGATACACGAGCTGCTCATGTTGCTTCCAGGTTGGGAAAGAATGAAAAGACAAACCCTTTTCAAGCTTATTCTCTTGCCGGTCGTGTGATCGAACATTGCAGCAGACCACACGGCAAATACGAACCATGGCTGTTGTGTGTGCCTTCGCTCCCTTTTCACTTGAAATGCTGGGGTTAGGAAGCATGCAGCGAGGCTCCAAATGCTCCAACAGACCGCCGACAGGTCTCACAGACAACAGCCGCTCTATCACGTGACGCATACTGCTCCGATGTGCCGAGCTCGATTACGCCAAGTAGCGTGTTTTGTGAGGTGATTTTGTGATACTTCGGATCGGATTACACTTTTTATTTCTCTCCGATATCCAATCCAGTAATTTAGGTCAGTATCGGACCGATACCAATAGGTAATATCGGATCGGTCCATCTCTAATTAAAACCACTTTAAAGAAAATCACATCAGTTACAGTGTAGAATTGCTTTCATTTATAGCTTACAAATGACAAAATGTTCATGAAAAATCATGACAGCGTTTACATGATATCACCCACTATTAACACTACTTAATTTACTGTAGCTTTTGAAAAATTAATGCTATATATACAACACAAGACTTTTAAGAGTGTTGTGGATAGGCGTAGCTTTGGGTCACGTGGTGTCAGTAATAGTGATTGCTATATCACCTGTTCACAGCCCGAGGGTAATTTTGTGAATGAGTGGGTGATGGGGGAAGTCGACTTTTGCTGACCGCTCAAGCTTGGAATGTTTTTGATCACTGTTTTTCTACAGATTTTAAGGATTTGATAACAAATAAAGGAGTTTTAACTTGGAACTTTGACTAACGTTTTAAACAGCGGGCGCGTCAACATTATTCCCCTATTCGGCTGCTCGGCGACTCAAAGGCTTGACAGTCGCCAATATTTGTCAGCAAAATGTGCGACGGCAATGGAGCGTCCCGCAATCAGCGCTGAATAAACACCGACGCGAGCCCACACACCGCCACCACTACACCCGTAAAATCGGCTAGTCTGACAGATAAGGAGAAGACGACGGTGGTATGTAAACTGTGTTTTGTGCTGCGTATTGTTTGTTTGAACGCAGTTTGGATTCTGACCATACGAAGATGTTTTTGTGACACGCCCACCGCTACGTTTGCTGTTCGGTTTGGTGTGTGTGTGTGTGCTGTGGCTCTGCCGTTCACCTGAGTTTGAAGGAATCGCTGTTGCCTTTGTTTTGGATTTTGGCATGCTGCTTATGTTGAATGCTTAAAATGAGTGGATCACAGGCTGCATCTGTTGTTGGAAAAACTGAAAAGGATAAAAGATTAATTTCTCTCACTGAGAAAGCTCTTGCAAACAAAATTGAAACCATCCAAACAGATCGGAAAAGGCATGTAAACAAAATGAAAAGTGTTATTATGTCTCTTAAAGAGCTAATGAAAGATGATAAAAATCATTCACAAGTCAAAAAACAGTTTGATGAGTTAACACACCTGTTTAAGGATGCCAGTGCATTGCATGAATCTTTACTTTCTCTAATCTCATTTGATGAGAAAGATAAACAAAATACATGGTTCTCAAGCATCTCTAAATACAATAAAGGGTTTATGGAGGATGTTAAGATATGGCTTTCTGAAACTGATAAACGTTCGGGGAGGCCATTATCTGACAAAGCGCAGTCACAGGAAACTTCCCTGGGAGGAGAAATGGAGGTGCGAGAGCACACTGGAAAAGAACCTCAATCATCTCTTAATCCTCAGAATGATGTTAATGATGACGTGTTGCCATCCGACAGTGTGTCAAATCAAGGCAGTAGGTCAAGCTCAAGAGTATCATCTACTTCATCTGCACGTCTCAGGGCAGAAGCTGAAATGGCCGCCTTGCTCGCACGTCAACATATGCTGAAAGAAAAACACTCTCTTGAAGAACAAGAGGAACAATTGAGGAGAAAGAAAGAACAACTTCAGCTTGAAGCAGATATAGCTGCAACTGTTGCAAAGGTGAACGTGCTGAGAACTGGATCCACTATGCGGAGCGTCGCTTCACGGAAATCTAATGGAATGGAATCATATTTTAAAACAAAGGGAAACAGCCTTGAAATTCTTAATGCTGATGCAGAGACTTTTGTTCCTCAGACGCTTACAAAAGGAAATGCAATCACCGGGAATGCAGAGCTTCAAGTAAAAACAGTGCAACAGAATATGAAAAGGGAAAGGCCTGCACCAGCTCTTATGGGGCCTTCTGATGCTTTTGGATCAATTCCACCTTTGCCTAAGCAACAAGCTGCTCTTCCAGTAGCCAATGAAAATCTGTTGTCCATTATGGAAAAACAAATTAAATTAACTTGTATGTTGGTCCATCAGCAAAGTCTTTCTTCACTGCCCAAAAGGGAGATTCAAACCTTTGATGGCGACCCTTTACATTTTCAGGCCTTTATGCACTCGTTTGAACAGGTCATAGAAGCAAAGACTGGCGATGCTGGCGACTGCCTGCATTATCTTGCACAGTACACCAAGGGGCAGCCCAATGAACTTGTTAAAAGCTGTCAACATATGTCTGGAAGTGCTGGATATGTAAAGGCAAAGACTCTGCTGTATGAGCACTTTGGGAATGGACATGTGATTGCATCTGCTTATTTGAACAAAGTTCACTCATGGCCACTGATTAGATCAGAAGATGGAAAAGCTCTTCAGGCATATTGTTTGTTCTTACGTGGATGCTGCAATGCAATGGAAGAGATTGATGATCTCTCTGAATTAAATACACCTGCCAATATGCTTGCTGTGATTAGAAGACTGCCATATAAGTTAAAAGACAAATGGCGAACAGTAGCATGTGACATTCAGGAGAGGCAACATCGCAGAGCCGCATTCATTGACATTGTTTCCTTCCTTGAGCGTCAAGTTAAAATTGTAACAGATCCCATCTTTGGAAATCTATGTGACGTTCCAGCAACACATCTAGCAGCCAAGGGCAGCAATGGAGGGAAATGTTCTCCACATCTAAAAGCTAAAGGAAGTAGCTTCGCCACAACAGTCTCTGACGTCGAGAGACAGAATCAGACAGAGGCTCAAGATCATCACAGCACTGTGAAGGCTTGTTTTTTCTGCAAAGGCGGACACACACTGGAGTCATGTGCTCTGCTTGATAAGAAACCTCATGATGAGAAGATTTCTTTTCTTAAAAAGAACCGCATTTGTTTTGGCTGTTTGTGTACTGGGCACATAAGCAAAGAATGCAGAAAACGCCTTTCATGTAAAATCTGTGGCCTCCGACATGCAAGTATACTCCATAGCCACCACAAAGAGAAGAATGAAATCAAACCTAATAATGAGGCAGATAACATTCCTGTTACGATCCAGACTAGTGGTCTTACTGGGGCCGGTGAACAGGACTGTAAGCTTGCCATTGTGCCAGTTAAAGTAAAATCAAAGAGAGGTCAAAGAATAGTGGAAACGTATGCCTTTCTGGACCAAGGGAGTTCAGCATCCTTTTGTACAGTGGGTCTTATGGACAAGCTGAATATTGCTGGGAGGAGGACAAAGATTCTCCTGCGCACCATGGGACAGGAGAAAGTGGTGGACAGTTTCATTGTACCTGAACTTGAAGTTGCTGGATTGGACAGTGACATGTACTGTGATATGCCTAACCTCTTCACTCAGCATAAAATGCCTGTAGATATTGGTAACATCCCAAATCAACAGGACCTGGTTGACTGGCCACATTTGAAGCATGTTCATTTGCCAGAAATTAAGGCCAATGTTGAGCTTTTGATTGGCATGAATATGCCCAGAGCTCTAGAACCTTTGGAGGTCATCCGGAGTGTAGGTGATGGACCGTTTGCCATTAGGACTGTGCTCGGCTGGACTGTGAATGGGCCACTTAAACGAGAATGCTGTGGAAGGCCAGGATGTTTGGCAACAGTTACCGCCAACAGAGTTTCTGCTGTCACACTGGACAAGCTATGGAAACAGCAGTTCAAGATGGATTTTCCTGAGAGCAGCAATGATGAACAGATGGGGCTGTCAAAGGAAGACTTGAAGTTCCTGGAATTGGCCAGCAAGACTGTGACTTTGGGGGATGGGCACTACAGCATTGCCCTGCCACTAAAAGACCGAGACATAAGAATGCCTGACAACCGTGCAATTGAGCAACGAGCCTTAGGTTTGAAGAAAAGGTTCATCAGAGATAAAGACTTTCACAAAGACTACACTGCCTTCATGACAGATCTTATATCTAGAGAATATGCAAAGAGAGTCCCAGTCACAGAATTAGAGCGCCAGAAATGGGGAAGGATTAAACGTAACTTTGTTCCTGGAGATGTGGTCCTTATAGTGGATGATTCTGCACCTCGTGGTTCCTGGATCATTGGGAGAGTCACCGGAGCTGCACCAGATGAAAAGGGGCTTGTGCGTCAGGTCTGGATTAAGACCCCAACCAGCCATGTGTGCAGACCCATCACAAAGATATGCCTTCTTCAGGAGGCTTCTGACCCATGACTATGACATTTTTGACACAGTGTGACATAACTAACTTTGAATTGACTTTAATGTTATGAGATGTACATCACAGACTGGCTATATTTAGGCTAAGTGCTGGTAACCTCTGGCCTATGACTGACTGACCATGTTCAGACAGAAGAAAAGAAGAGAAGACATGAGAAAATAACTTTGGTGGACTTTTGAGTATGTTATGTTGTCTCACTGGGTGTCTGTGATATGATGAAGTGTGTGTTGTGAGTTGTGGTGTTGGATGTGTAATTATTACTGTAAAAATGTAATAATTAGGGGCCGGAATGTTGTGGATAGGCGTAGCTTTGGGTCACGTGGTGTCAGTAATAGTGATTGCTATATCACCTGTTCACGGCCTGAGGGTAATTTTGTGAATGAGTGGGTGATGGGGGAAGTCGACTTTTGCTGACCGCTCAAGCTTGGAATGTTTTTGATCACTGTTTTTCTACAGATTTTAAGGATTTGATAACAAATAAAGGAGTTTTAACTTGGAACTTTGACTAACGTTTTAAACAGCGGGCGCGTCAACATTATTCCCCTATTCAGCTGCTCGGCGACTCAAAGGCTTGACAGTCGCCAATAAAGAGTATTTAACAAGAGCAAGTTTCATTTTTCCCTGGTTTCACTATCACACTGTTCACCAAAATCTGTTCACTGTTCACCAATGTCTATAAATAGGAATACTAGTGGTACAATAGCTATATCAAGCTATATAGTTTATGTCTTCAATATTTCCAACTATATCCATAATCACATACTGTGTATTGTGATCAGGGGATATTTTATTTTGTATTCTTATAATCAGTTATCATTGGTTAATCATTTACCATTGTTGAATCAGTGGACAGAATAATCTTTTAATTACATCTGTGTTACTCTGAGCAAATATTAATGCACACTGACTGTCTATTGAGGTTCTGTATCATTCTTGTTATCTGCTTAAGTTGTTGCACTTTAGTGCAGTCACACCGCTCAGACCCACCAGTCCTGTTGGACCCAGGCCCGTCTGCGTTCAGTTCTGCACGTACGCCGGCCTGTAACCACATGCACGCACTTATATAACACACGCACGTTCACATACACACTTAGTAATAATAGGAGGGTCGTCTGAGGACAGTTTTTCTGATAGATACACTTTCACAAAATGCACAATGTAATACACACTTGTTTTTCTCTTAAGAGTAGCAGTTGATGTCTATATAAGGACAAGGTTTTGAAGAGGAGGGCAATTGTTATCATTTCCAGTAAAGATCCAACTGTGATGTCATGATGGCAATATAAGGAGACGGGACGGTCCAGTCGACGAAGGATTGTATTGCAAATTGTCTTTCCCACACTGACTGCGCAAAGTGTGTAATAAAGATCACTATTTTTTGACACCTACTTCGGCCTGGGCTTGCTTTCTTCTCTTACCTGAATCGAACGAACCATAACAATTCCTGGTGCCGAAACCCGGTTGGGGAGGAGTGCATTAAAACAGGACTTGTCCAGATCGGCTGATCTTGCTATCCCTAATTATGAACAACCCTTCTATCTTGATGTTTCAGAAACACACGGGATAGCTAATGGTGTGTTGTTTCAGAAAAAAGGGGGAGGAAGAGATGTACTTATGTATGTCAGCATCAGGCTGAATCCATTAGAGACAAGGCACCCGAGATGCACTCAGCATGCCATTGGGGTGTCAAAAATTATACAAAAGACAGCACAAATAGTGAGGGACCATCCGTTGAAGGTGCTGACCACCCACAGTGTGGTGGCATATGTTAACTCACAAGCCTTCACCATGACACCTCTCACACAACAGAGAGTGTGTAAAGTTTTAGACGCTCCTAACTTGACCTTCACACATGAAGGAATTAACATGGCAGATTTAATGGAGTCAGGAGGAGAACCTCATGACTGCGCAAAGAGAGCTGAAGTGGACGAGAAGATAAGAGAAGACTTGAAAGCAGAACCTCTGACAGGAGCTGAAGATTGGTTCACGGATGGATGCTGCTACAGGGATGACGAAGGATTAAAAGCAGGCTACGCGGTAGTTTGCAGAAAAGGGGCTGCATTTGAAGTGAAGGAGGCTGGAAGACTTGAAGGGCAGCAGTCAGCCCAAAGAGCAGAAGTAATTGCTCTAAGTCGAGCTTTGAGACTTGCAAAAGGAAAAAGAGTCAACATTTACATGGACTCAGCTTATGCCTTTGGAGCGGCTCATGTGGAGCTGGCCCAATGGAGAAGAGCAGGATTCAGGACAGCAGATAACGCACCAATCTGCCACAAAAAGGAAATGGAGGAACTTGAGCAGGCCTTGGGAGATCCAGAGGAGGTGAGCATCATAAAATGCAAAGGCCACTCCTCAGGGACCGGCCTGATGGCCAGAGGAAATCAGGAAGCCGATCGAGCTGCAAAAGAGGCAGCGGGTTATAAAGCATCACGACAGATGGTACAAATAACGGTGGAGGAAGAATTAGGAGTTAACATGCTAGAGGAAGCCAGGAAGGCCCAAGGGGAGGCCGCCCCAGAAGAGAAGGGGATCTGGAAGAGTCGAGGAGCCTGGGAAGAAGGAGGTCTCTGGCGAGGACCTGACGGTCGACCAGTGTTGACAGCCAACTTGGCAAAACAGAAGATTGCCGAAGCGCACGGCCTTGGACATGTAGGTGTCGCCCAGATGGGGAGACATCTGTGCCATTGGTGGCATCCCTTTTTGAAGGATATGATCAAGGAGAAGGCCAGGACGTGTCTGATCTGTGGGAGGCACAATCCGAAGCCAGTGATTAAACCAGAGGCAGGTAAGTTCCCCATTCCAGAAAGACCAGGTGAAGAGATTGTCATTGACTTCACTGACATGATTGATCCAGGCCCAGGAGTAGTTCGATATCTACTGGTAAGTGTAGATGCTTTGACGGGCTGGCCTGAGGCATGGCCTACCAAGAGGGAGGATGCAAAAAGTGTGATTAAGTGTTTAATCAATCATTACATCCCCCGCTATGGTTTCCCGAAGCGGATTAGGTCCGACAATGGGACTCATTTCAAAAACAAAGATTTGGCAGAGGTAGAACAGAAGCTGGGGTTGCAACATAGATTTGGCACGGTATATCACCCCCAGTCGCAGGGAAAGGTAGAAAGAATGAATCTAAACCTGAAGAATAAAATTGCTAAAATTTCTGCTCACACGGGGCTAAATTGGGTAGCAGCCCTGCCAATTGCATTGATGATAATAAGATGTTGTGTTAATCAATCCACAGGTTTCACACCATATGAGCTGTTGACAGGACGACAGTTTCCAGGTCCTTGGACAACAGTTCCGGCGGAAGAAAGTGTAAAAAGTAACAGAAAACATATTGAATGTTGGAAAGAATTAAAAGCTCTTGTGTCTAGTTTCACACAACAGGTTGGAGAAGGGGTGAAAGCGGAGGACAGGTCCATCCCCGATGCCAAGGCGGTGTGGCTGAAGGTCATTAAGCGAAAGTGGAGAGACCCGAGGTGGACCGGACCCTTCGAAGTAACTGCCCGAACCACCAGTGCTGTCCGTCTGAAGGGGAAAGGGGAGACCTGGTTCCATTGGTCTCAGTGTGCAGTCGCGGACGAGAGCTTGCTGGAGCTAACCTCCACCCCATCGACGCAGGGGGGAACATAGAGGCAGAATAATCCTCTCTCCCCCTGTGCCACGGTCCTCCTCAGTAGTCTAACCTGAGTTGAGGCGAAGAAAGAAGAGGAGCGTCACGCGCCAAGGAGGAATCCATTCCAGGCTCTTAAATAGGCTAGGGCTCTAGTCTAAAGTATCTGATAGTTTAAAGGAATCGTAATAGTTTTGTATGTTAATCGCATATTTTTATACTCATAACTTTATACTCTTCTTTTTGTAACTTTATCTTCTTAGTACAGAGTAAAAGTAAACGAGCCTGGGAACAGTCATCATGAAATTGTGGGAAAATTGGAAAATAACGGGGGTGTTGGGGTTAATAAGTGTTATAACGTGTTTCTTTGTTTTTTGGCAGACAGGTGAATTGCCCAGACGCAGAGGTCTATCCGCTCCAGAGTCCGAACCGATCAAATCGTCGAAAAAAGTCAAGCGTGCGGTTGGTTCAGGTGGGGATGATGGGTGTCTCAAAGCCAGTGGCGGAGTCGAGTTTGGGTATGTTAATGGGTCCACGACAGCGTTCACATTCGATTTGTGTGAGGTAATTAAATGCTCGGGTGACGGGAATAGCTGGAGAACATATAATGTGTGGGTTTGTTATCATCCAATGATGTGTTACCCTAAGTCGGTGTGGGGCCCATCATGGGATAGTGACATTTACACCTATGTAACGGATCAGTGGTGTTCTTGGCAGGATGTGGTCGCATGGACAGGGGTAGGATGGCAGCCAACAGTGCCACCGGCCCTTGAAGGAATAGCTATTCAGAGAGATTATTCTGTTACAAATAACCCTATTACTCTTTCCTTAGGACCATGGAGTGAACTCCCTGAACCTGGGTTTGATGGAGGTGCGTTTTATTTAGTAGTAGGGGTAGATAAAGTAGGGACAGATCCATTCGGGTTAATTCGGGTGAATTTATTTAATCCCAGGTCTAAACCGCTGGGGAATGACTCAGCACTGAATCTCACGGAGCAAATGGATCCCTTAGAGACAGTTACTTACAAGGACTCAGAAGAGAAATGGTTTGTTGCCACTGATTATACTAGGTTAAAACCTCAGGAGTTGATAGAGCGTGCCACAGGTTTCGGAGATAGGAATCTTTGGTTAGATTGGGTGGCTCAAAATGCTAAAGAGCAGGAAGTGGTTGATTGTGTTGCTTGTGCTACCGCTCGACCTCATTTGTTTACTGAACCCGCTCCTCTGTATCCAGAGGATGAGTGGGGTTATAATTGCATGCTGAGATTAACTAGAGAGGCGGTGGACACAGGTAACTGCACCACTTTGTCAGGTTTATATCCGCCAATTGATAAACGTACACAACCAGGTTCATTCACACCAAAACGAGATAATTATACATGTTTTGAGTTCTCTACAGACAGAGTGAGATTTAGGGTAGGGAGGATTGATCCAAGCTGGTGTCAGAGGACAATCACAGGTAGGACTACCAATGATGTAAGTGACCCAAGCACAATTATAGGCACCTGGGCGAGAGGTGGGCTATATTATTATTGTGGGGAGTATACCCTTTTGGTGCAGGTTCCCTTGGGGAGTGTGGGAACGTGTGCTCTGGTGCGCCTAGCTGCACCTTTGATGCTCATAGGCAGTAGGCTAGAGACAGTTCCGCAGCGAGGCGCGGATGTGTCTACAGCCAGACGAAGGAGAGCCACAGGGGGTATCCACAGGTATGATCCAAGACGGGACTCGCCAACCTGGATTGACTCAATAGGAGTTCCCAGAGGAGTTCCAGATGAGTATAAGTTAGTTGATCAGATAGCGGCCGGGTTTGAAAGTGTGTTTTTGTGGGTAACTCCAAATAAAAACGTTGATCGCATTAACTATGTTCATTATAATGTGTTGAGACTCTCTAATCTCACTAGGGACGCGGTGGAAGGTCTTGCAGAACAATTAGGTCCGACGTCGTTAATGGGAATCCAAAATCGAATGGCGCTGGACATGTTATTGGCTGAGAAGGGAGGCGTGTGTGCGATGTTTGGGGACTTATGTTGCACCTTTATTCCCAACAATACAGCTCCGGACGGAACGGTCACGCGGGCGCTGGAGAATTTGAAAGCGTTATCTAAAACCATGCATGAGCAATCAGGCGTGAACTCGAGGCTGGGAGACTGGATCACATCTGTTTTTGGGCAATGGAAGGGAGTGTTTATGTCTGCCATGTTTTCTCTTTTAGTTTTTCTAGGTTTATTGCTGATCGGGTGTTGTCTCATTCCTCTGGTGAGGCAGGTGTTGGGTAATCTGGTGAGCAGGGCCATAGCTTCTGGTTCAGCTGGGTCAGCTGGTCCGGAACATATGATGCCGTTGCGGGAAGCCGCCTGGACGGAGGAGTGACACAACATCTGGGTAAAAGTTGGCCTTTTTTCTAAAGGCCAAAGAGGAGGAGTGTGATCAGGGGATATTTTATTTTGTATTCTTATAATCAGTTATCATTGGTTAATCATTTACCATTGTTGAATCAGTGGACAGAATAATCTTTTAATTACATCTGTGTTACTCTGAGCAAATATTAATGCACACTGACTGTCTATTGAGGTTCTGTATCATTCTTGTTATCTGCTTAAGTTGTTGCACTTTAGTGCAGTCACACCGCTCAGACCCACCAGTCCTGTTGGACCCAGGCCCGTCTGCGTTCAGTTCTGCACGTACGCCGGCCTGTAACCACATGCACGCACTTATATAACACACGCACGTTCACATACACACTTAGTAATAATAGGAGGGTCGTCTGAGGACAGTTTTTCTGATAGATACACTTTCACAAAATGCACAATGTAATACACACTTGTTTTTCTCTTAAGAGTAGCAGTTGATGTCTATATAAGGACAAGGTTTTGAAGAGGAGGGCAATTGTTATCATTTCCAGTAAAGATCCAACTGTGATGTCATGATGGCAATATAAGGAGACGGGACGGTCCAGTCGACGAAGGATTGTATTGCAAATTGTCTTTCCCACACTGACTGCGCAAAGTGTGTAATAAAGATCACTATTTTTTGACACCTACTTCGGCCTGGGCTTGCTTTCTTCTCTTACCTGAATCGAACGAACCATAACAGTATGCTACCATTGTATATAGTGTATCTTACTTTTTTTCATTGATTGTACTTATTTGTATTTTTGTATTTCCTTCTGATATCTGTACCTGAGCTGAGGTGACGCAAAAATTTCCCCGTTGTCGGATCAATAAAGTCTTATCTTATCTTATCTTAAAACACAGCAAACCTTCACGATTGTATCCAGAAGGGTCACCTCTTCACCCTCACATGGAAGAAATAATCTGATTGGCATGGTGGTATGGAGCATGTAGTTTGAAGCAGGGATTTTGTAGTGCCCCTTGTGTAGCGTTGGAACCCAGTCACAATGTGTTTCATCCATTTCATAGGCTGGTTTGCTGCAATAATGCCAAATAATTAGCAACTCTATAAATAGAAGGTAGTTCTGCAAAATCACTCAGTAGGATGTTTGTTCTAATTTGCTATGAGCTCAGAGCGCATCGAAAATAAAACTAATAGGCTATAAAGAGTGATAGGAACATATTTAGAGCTTACCGGAATGAAACTGTCTGGAGCACCAACAGATATTTGGAGATGGAAGAGAACTGGATATCAGCTCGTCTCACAGCTGCTATCCAGGTTAGACGCCTTCGTTTGGTAACATCGATACACGAGCTGCCTCATGTTGCTTCCAGGTTGGGAAAGAATTAAAAGATAAACCCTTTTAAAGCTTATTCTCTTGCCGGTCGTGCAATCGAACATTGCAGCCGACCACACAGCAAATACGAACCATGGCTGTTGTGTGTGCCTTCTCTCCTTTTTCGCTTGCGCTTTGTTTAGACCCCCATAAACTCATGAAATGGTGTGTCTGTATACGTGTGATAAATACAGTGGCTTGCAAAAGTATTCGGCCCCTTTGAACTTTTCCAGATTTTGTTACATTACAGCCACAAACATGAATCAATTTTATTGGAATTCCACGTGAAAGACCAACACAAAGTGGTGCACACGTGAGAAGTGGAACGAAAATCATACATGATTCCAAATATTTTTTACAAATAAATAACTGCAAAGTGGGGTGTGCGTAATTATTCTGCCCCCTGAGTCAATACTTTGTAGAACCACCTTTTGCTGCAATTACAGCTCCAGTCTTTTAGGGTATGTCTCTACCAGCTTTGCACATCTAGAGACTGAAATATTTTAACAGGGAAAGGGGGGCTCAAAGAAATACTTTTCTTTCTTATTCTCATTTAAAATGTTTAGCTTTTAATAAGTAATTTCCTGAATCTTACAACCAAAGTTTCCATCTGATGTAAAATGTATAGAAATCATACATATACCAACAAGACAGTGTACATCACTGTCACAACAGCGTTTGTTTTCATTCAAAGGCTTTTTTGGCTTTTCCTATAATACCTGGTGGGCCGGTCTCTAGTCAAAATGCCCTGGTCAATTTTTTGTCCCAGTTCAGCCCTCATACTGACCCAATACTGGTAATTTTTCTTATGCAGATGAGGCATTATTTCTGTACCATTATTTAATTCCAGACGTTTTTAAGTTTGTTTATGTTTTGCACTTGTTGACTTGTAAAAGCCTATATGACATATTTTATTTCATAATTCATTAACCGCACAGAGAAGGCATCATTTAAATATGTTAAATATGTTTCTTTAAGCAAGTTCTTCATAACTGCGCTAAGTGTCCTCTTTTTTGGAAATCAAAATATGGTCACCCTAGACTATAATCATAACACAGAAAAGCGCTATTAGATTAATAAATCAGGAGGAGTATAGGGCTCACACAAATGCACTCTTTATTAAGCTGCAAACTATAAAATTCCAGGATCTGGTGAAGTTTAAAACAGTGCAAATAATATATAAGGCAAGGAAAATGATGCTCCCAATCGAAATAAGTAAATGGTTCTTAGAGAGGGAAGGGAGGTATAATTTTTGAGGGAAGTGGAATTTAAAAATACAAAGAGTAAGAACAACATGAAAAAGGATGTCTATTTCACTAGCGAAGTTAAATTCTGGAATGAGTTAAATGAAGAAATAAAGGTCAGTAATGGGGCCAGCCCATTTCCCAGCTGCACTTGTTTGTTGAATCTTTGGCCACAGCAAAACTCACGACTACCTGCCAGTGCTGAAGAGATCTTCTATAAAGCCAATGGCCATTTCTTTTACAGATGGCAGGTCTTGGTCCGCTTCCAGAGTGTGTCTGTTTATTATGAAGAAGAACTGAACAAGAATCTGCCTGGTTTTGTTTTCTTCACGATTGCTTAGACCAGTGGTTCCCAAACTTTTTTTGCCCCCCTTTGTTTTACAAGAAAAATGTTCGCCCCCCCCGCATGCGCGCACGCACATATCCTCCAACCACACACACCCATATTTTGCTCCATTGCGGTTTATTTCACACCTCAAACATTTAGTAAACAATTAAGCAAATAAAAGTAATCTGCAATAAATGACAGGCAGTAATAAAATACACTACTAACTCTTTTACGCTACGTCCACACCTACACGGGTAGGTGGGTAAACGGGTTGCGTTTACGTGTGGACGAGGAATACAGAGTTCGTCATGCAACATCAAAGGTATGTGCCTTCTTTCACGTCACGTTGTGCGCCACGTTATTGTTTACATGAGATGAATTGCAGAATGGCAGATAGAGACAAAATACTGTTAATCTGACTATCTGCAGGTTTCACACACTTACATTTACACACGCAGTTACTGTCCCTCCATTTACAAAGGCAGAGGCATCACGGTGTGACTATTTTAAGTGTAGTTGGGTTTTTTCCTTGTGTAATAATATTCAACAATGCAATCAAATCAAAAAATGCCTCTCTGTGCAAAATGGGTTTAAAAACATAAACAGCTGTGGGATACTGTTTGTCTGTGACTTGAACCGGGGAACAAATCGTGGCAGGATCAGCCTGATATTATTTGTATCCCACTGTAACTTTACTGTATAAAGAGCTAACATCTCCAAAATGTCAGGAGTAGTTAGTCATTACAACAAGTGTTCGTGAACTAAAAATCAAGAATGTGGGATACTGTTTGTCCGTGATTTGAAGAGCCCAGCGAAAACCAATTCTGCAGGGGAGAACTACCTTGGCACTTGTGCAGGTGAAACCAAAGGGCAGACATGCTTCACCATATTTTCTAGTCTTTGGCTTAGAATGAAGTTGGTTTGGAAACATATTCAGCCTCCTGTTTTGCGTTTGTGTAGGCGCCCTGTGCTAGCAGTGTCCAAGCGTTTTGTTTTTTTGCCCCCCTTTTCATACCCCCCCCCCCCCCCCGCCATGGCTTTGCATCAGATTTGTGGAGACGCTCTGCCTGCCAGACACAGCTCAGGGCAAAGAAACATGTCTATTTTCCACAATATACAGGCCTGTGTTATTTAGTTTTTATATTTACATGTATAAATGATCGAGTGTGATCAAACTTTACATCTAGAAAAATGACGTTAAATGTCATCACTTACATGTTACATTTTAAAGGTTCAAACCTCAAAGACATTAAGTTTACAGTCATATATGATCAAGAAAATCAACAATCTTCACATTTCAGAAACTGGAACCAGCTTTAAATGTGACTAAAATAATGATAAAACAATCAATTCTCTAATCATTGACTAACTGATGAATCACTGCAGCTCCAATATATTGTTGCATTTGACAACCCACTACAGCAACTACAGAATAAAAGCACTAACCAGACTGATGACAGATTTCAAACATGCTGAATATGAAGAGTAGTATCATTTAAACTCACATGATTATCAGCCATAAGAACAAATTCAGATTTATATTGATGTAAGGTATATAAATGTAAGTACAGTTTGAATCAGTGCAATATTATTTTCACACATCAATGGACCACTGAACTTCTCAGCTTCTAAAATGTAAAGCCTCATTTAGAAACTACACAAGTACATATAATGGTCAGGGATCAACATGAACCTGTCTTCTCTATTTGACTTTAATCAACTCTGCAGTGGCTCCAGCTGAAGGATAAAAACAAAGTCCAGCATAGAGCGGCTGAGTGAATGTGGTCTGGACTCTGTGGAGGAGAGTCATGGTTTCAGAGACGCTGTAGAAAGACAGAATACCTACTCTGTGATCCAGGTACACTCCTACTCTGGAGGACCGAGGACCTGAGAGGTCAGTTTGGAGATTGTTGTGCCAAAATGTATAACTGCTTGTGTCACAATCTAATGCCCAAGATTTTTCATTATATCCAAAAAAACATTCATTGCCAAACCCTGCTCTGCTGATATTCTTGTATACAACTGCTACATAAACTCCTCCCCCTCTCCACTCCACCTCCCAGTAACAACGTCCAGTCAGACTCTCTCTACTCAGGACCTGTAGACATCCAGTGAATCTCTCTGGATGATCAGAATAAGACTGTTGTTGCTTCATAAATGTTACTTTTCTGTTCCCCTCAGATAATAACAGACGTCTGTTTGCTGTGTTTGGATCCAGTGTGATTTCATGTGAATATTGTAAGAATCCAGCTCTGGTCTTTGGCTCTGCTGGTGACAGTAAAACATCCTCTTCAGTGACTGTCAGTGAGATGTTTGTCCATTCCTCTCTCAGAATGTCCTGTAGTTTATCTCTGGTCTCTGACACAGCTGCTGTCACATCCTCAAAGTAGCTCAGAGGACGAATATTGATGCTGGATGAGTGTGTAGACTCACTGAGTGCTGACAGTGAGGGGTAGTTGTGTAGAAACTGGTTGTGATCCTCTGTGTGTGAGAGCTGCTCCAGCTCGCCGTCTTTCCTCTTCAGCTCAGCGATCTCCTGCTCCAGCTTCTCCTGAAGCTCTTTGACTCGACTCACTTCAGTTTCCTGCTGGGATCTGACCTGCTGCTTCACATCAGAGCTTCTTTTCTGGATGAGACGGATCAGCTCAGTGAACATCTTCTCACTGTCCTCCACTGCTTTATCAGCAGAGCCATTGATGGCCTCCACCTCCTGTTGAAGCAGCTTCACATCTTTCTCTCGCTCCTGGATTCTCTGCTGGATGTTTAGTCGTCTCACCTCGAGCTCCTTCTGCTTCTCAGTCCTTTCTGCTGCAGCTGGGACTGTTTCATGGCCTTTATGTTCATCCATTGTGCAGAGATAACAGATACTCTGCTGATCAGTACGACAGAAAATCTTCATCACCTCATCATGACGAGAGCAGATGTTCTCCTGGAGCTTCTTGAAGGGGGCCACCAGCTTGTGTTTCTTTAATGGAGCTGCATCATAGTGAGGTTGGAGGTGTTTCTCACAGTAAGAGGCTGGACAAGATAAACAGGACTTGATGGCTTTCAGCTTCCTCCCAGTGCAGACATCACAGGCCACATCTTCAGGTCCAGCATAGCAGTGATCAGCTGGAGCAGCTTGGAGTCCAGTCTTCTTCAGCTCCTCCACCAACTCAGCTAACATGGTGTTTTTCTCCAGGACAGGCCTTGGTATGAAAGTCTTCCTGCACTGAGGGCAGCTGTGGATTCCCTTCTTGTCCTCTTCGTCAAAGTGGGTTTCAATACAGTTCCTGCAGTAGCTGTGTCCACAGGCTGTAGTCACCGGATTTATCAGTAGATCCAAACAGATGGAACAAGAGAAGGTTTCTCGGTCCAGCTGAACTCCTTTCTGTGCCATTTCTCCTCTCAGTGTCAGTGACTGTGTGAGTTTCTCTTCCGTATAACTGAGACTAGTCTGAGCTCTGATCTCAACAAAATCTTCAGTAAATGGAGCCTATCAGATCCTACATGTCACCACATGTTGGTTACACCAATTGTAAGCGCCAGACGTCTGCTTTATATTTTTATTTACAATTGAGTTTATGTTTGTTTTATAATTCATAGATTCATTACATAAGTCATCTTTTCAGGATTAATAAATGTGAAAATATATGTGTTTACATAAAGTAATTTTAAGTCACTGTTTTGGGATTGGAACCTAAAAGAGGGAAGGGGAGGAGCATGGACAGAGAGGTTTCGGAGTCTCATGGTTTTCTGACCGTGTGCACAGGTAGTTCTGGATAACTGCTATTTTTCTGGAACTTTCATGCTTATTTAGGAAGGAGTTCATTGTTACATCTTCAGTTTGTAATAAATAAACAGTCTTCAAATCATAATGCAACTGGAAGCATTTCTTTTGGAAACCAGGAACACGCGTCAGCCATAGACTCCCTTTTTTTGAACTTGGTTTATTGGAAATTACCCTACATTTAGTCAGAAAACCCTCTTGCTCCTTTTTTGGGAAAAGAAATACTGAAAAGGATCATGCTTAGCAACGAATGGCCGTGCACTGTGGATTGACGGTAATAGCCTACTTGGAGGAAGAATCACGGTAAGCAGTGAAAACAAGCTTTGCTACTGTGGAAATTTGTCATAATGCATGAGAGTGATGAAGAACTAGTGTGTGGAAAAAGAGAATTAAAAAATGACAGAAAAGGCTGTCGAGGAAAAGCTGCACAGGTTGACCCAGTCTAGAAAGGCTAAGCTAGGCCACCTAACTAGCCAAGCTAATCAGCTCGAACAGCTAATGGAAGATGATGCTAACGTGAATGCTGTTAAGCAGAAATTGCGTTTAGACTACCAAGATTCATTTGGAGAACTGTGTAAGATAAATGATAGTTTGAGTATTAATGCATGAGGAAGAATTCAAGGTTCAAGGTTCCTTATTTGTCACATGCATAGTTATACAAGTATAACTATGGGGCGACCGTGGCTCAGGGGGTTGGGAAGCGTATCTGTAACCTGAAGGTCGCCGGTTCGATCCCCGGGCTCTCTGTCCTGGTCGTTGTGTCCTTGGGCAAGACACTTTACCCTACCGCCTACTGGTGTTGGCCAGAGGGGCCGATGGCGCGATATGGCAGCCTCGCTTCTGTCAGTCTGCCCCAGGGCAGCTGTGGCTACAACCGTAGCTTGCCTCCACCAGTGTGTGAATGCGAGAATGAATGAATAGTGGTATTGTAAAGCGCTTTGGGTGCCTTGAAAAGCGCTATATAAATCCAATCCATTATTATTATTATTATTATAACACACAGTGAAATGTAGCCTGACACGCTCCTCGACATGTGCAAAAATTGGGGGGGGGGGGGGGGGGGCTGTAGAGGAAGAACATTATATATATATATATATGTATATATATATATATATATATATATATATATATATATATATATATATATATATTAGGGGTGCAACGATACACAAAATTCACGGTTCGGTTCGGTTCGATACTTTGGTGTCACGGTTCGATATTTTTTCGATACAAAAAAAATGTTCATGCCTTTTTAATTTGTCATTTATTAAAATTATAAATATATATTTTAACTCAAAAGTACAGTTTTCACTCACATAAGCTCAGCGATTCTCTGCGCGATCAACCTCTCACATGTTTAAGCTTGCTGCGGGAGATTTCACTTGTCATGTTTGCATAGTAAGCTAACGATTAATAAGACGATGTCAGAGGAATTGGTGCACAAATTATCATCACTCACAGATCAGTGCTGTCGCTCTCTATACACAGTTCGCGCGATTGCAAAGTGAAAGCAAAAAAATAAGCGCAAATTCAAACGTGATTGCAATATGTCACATATTGACAGTGGCTCACCGATGCCAATGACATAATTACCCAGCTACATTTCTGAAAGAATGCAAAAGCATTGACATATATTTTTCCTTCCTACGGGCAGGGCAGCGATAGATTTTGGTAGCCCGACTGAAAAAAAATCGCTAGCCCCGGGACGTCGGGCTAGCGATATTGCGAGCCCTGTATCTGATTGAGGAATCACTCATTGGAAAAGAGAGTTTATTACAGAGAAATGTCTCTTTCCAAAATAAAAGCTATACTATCCGCTTCTTCTGGGCTATATTCTCAGCAGCATATTAAACAGCTGTCTAAATGACTCGGCTAAAGTTAGTAGCATGCTTGCTTGTTTTTTTTCTGCTTCCACTTGTCTTTGCACTAGGATGATGTCGGCGTAAATGTGCAGTCATATTCGTTGTGTTCCCACTAGTGCTTTCAGGTTAATCTCGTTGAAATGACCTTAACGCCACAGCACGGCAAATCTCCGTTAACGAGCTACCGCCGATCGCCCCGTGCATGGGGCTAGACGGCCAACACGTTAACGAGCTAACTGCGCTAACACACTAATTCCCACCCATGTAATTGAGCATTGCGTGGCACATCCAACATACTGTTTTACTTTAGTCCATGACTCGCTTACCTTCAGGGTCATACGTCACATGAAAACCAAAATAATTCCAAACGCCAGATCTGAATGAGGGTGGGGGAGGTCCATGTTACAAGGAGAGCTTAACTTCTGTCTCGCTAGCTTGCCCTGCGCTCTTCCTTCTGACGATGCTGTCTGTGTTGAGCGCTCAGTGAATCTGCGTTCGACTACTCCGCCTAGGCTGCACTGTCGAGCCTAGGCGGAGTAGTCGAACGCAGATTCACTGAGCGCTCAACACAGACAGCATCGTCAGAAGGAAAGTTGATAAAATAAATAACAAATGTTGTATTGTTCGATACATATGCGTACCGAACCGAAAGCACTGTATCGAACGGTTCAATATCGATACGAATATCGTTGCACCCCTAATATATATATATATAGTATATAGTATATACATTGGGTGAATGTGCAGTAGTAGCAGCAAGCAGGTGAATTCTGTACATTAATAAGAATAGACATCTGACTATTTTACAGGATAGACAATATAAACATATTTAAAATTAAAGGAATTTGAAATGTACATTGTGCCTTTTTTTAGTGTCTGGAAGAGAGTCCTGTCTCAGTCAATTATAGATGATGTGAAATGATGTGAGCGGGCGGGTGTGTGTGTTTAGGGCACGGATGGCTTGGGGATAGAAGCTCCTCTTGAGTCTCTCTGTCCTTGCCCGGAAGATGCGGAACATTCTACCAGATTGCAGAAGTTGGAACAGTTTGTTGCCAGGATGGGACGGGTCCTTCAGTATCTGCGCTGCTCTAGTCCGGCATCTCCTGGTGTAGGTGTCCTGAAGCGGGGGGAGAGCAATCCTGCAGCAGCGTTCTGCTGTACGGATCACTCTCTGGAGAGCTTTTTGGTCCTTCACACAGCTGTTCCCAAACCACGATGTCATGTTCTGTGTGAGGATGCTCTCCACAGCGCCTGTATAGAAAATCCTGAGGATCTTTGGAGAGACCCTGAACTTCCTCAGTTGTCGTAGGTGATACAGGCGCTGCCTAGCCTTTTTGGTCTGGACCTGAATGTGGGCAGCCCATGTCAGCTCTGAGGAGATGTGGACACCAAGATACTTGAAGGACTGCACCCTCTCCACTGGAGCTCCATTGATGATAATGGGCTTGTAGTCTCTGTGCTGACCCCTTCTGAAGTCCACCACCAGCTCCTTGGTCTTGCCGACGTTCAGCTGGAGGTGGTTGTCCTGGCACCATGATGCCAGATTCTTCACTTCATCCATGTAGGCCGTCTCATCGTTGTTGGAGATGGCACCCAACACCACTGTGTCGTCAGCAAACTTCACAATGGTGTTGGAGCCATGGGTGGCCACACAGTCTGAAGTGTAGAGGGAGTAGAGCAGTGGCGAGAGGACACATTCCTGAGGTGCTCCTGTGTTGATGGTGATGCTGTTGGAGAAGCACCTGCCCACCCTCACCACCTGAGTTCTGCCAGTGAGGAAGTCCAACACCCATGCACACAGACGGCTGTTAAGTCCCAGATCCCTCAGCTTTGTGAACAGTCTGCAGGGCACTATTGTGTTAAACGCTGAACTGTAATCAACAAACAGCATTCGCACATAGTTACCCTGTTTCTTGTCCACGTGGCTGAGAGTGGTGTGTAGGACGTGGGCGATGGCATCCTCTGTGGATCTGTTGGATCTGTAGGTGAACTGCAGCGGATCTGTGGTGTCTGGGATGGAGGAGGAGATGATGTTCTTCAGCAGCCTCTCAAACACCTTCATTACTACCGAGGTCAGTGCAACTGGCCGGTAATCGTTCAGGGATGAGGGTTTGCTGTTCTTGGGCACAGGGATGATGGTGGATCTTTTGAAGCATGTGGGGACCACAGACTTCGCCAGGGACTCGTTGAAGATGTAAGTGAACACACCTGCTAGCTGGTCAGCACAGCAGCGCAGCAGACGGCCGGTGATGCCGTCTGGCCCCGCCGCTTTCCTTGTGTTCACTCTCCTCAATGTCGCTCGGACGTCATGCTCCGCGATGCTGGTCACCGGTCTCTCGCTGATGACGTCACTGTCCTCGGTAGTCAGGTGGTAGATAGCATTAGCCGCCTGGCTAACCTCGAAACGGGCGTAGAACTGATTCAGCTCGTTGGTGAATGCTGAGTCGGCGTTGATCGGCGCAGTGTCCCTGGCTTTGTAGTCCGTAATGGTGCGTAGACCGTGCCACATACTCCGTGTGTCGCCCTGGTGGAAGCGGTACTCCACACGTTCCCGGTACCGCGTTTGGCATCTCTCACCGCGTGCCGCACGCCGTATGAGGCCGCTTTGTAGGCGCTCATATCGCCAGTGGCGAGACCCGCGTTGTAGGAGGCGGTCCTGGCGTTGACTGCAGTGCGGATCGATCTGTCCATCCACGGTTTCTGGTTTGGGAATGTGGTGACTCTCGCAGTGGGGATAATCTCCTCCGAATTTGAAAAGGACCAAAGTTCTTGGTATGAACCTAATGCTAGTCGTATTCGTGGATTCATGCAACATGTGGAAACGTGGGTTAAAGCAGCTGAGGAGCGCACAGAACAAGCTAGACAGTGTGATGCAGACATCCAGCCTTCCGACAGTGTTTCTGTGATGTCCGCTGCATTAAGCAGTAAAAGCAGGAGGCGCAGGTCAGCCGTTGGGAGCCAAGTGTTCACTGCTTCCTCAGTACGCCTCAAAGCTGAAATGGCGAGAGCCACATTGCTTGCACAAGCAACTGCTCTCAAACAAAAACAAGAGCTTGAACGACAGAAAACTGAGTTGAAAGCAAAAAGAGAGCAGCTTGATCTGCAAACTGCTATTGCCGCCTCTGATGCTAAATTAAAGGTATTAGAGAATTTTGAAAATGAGCGCTCGTCGCATGTGAGTCCTGCATACCCAACGACTATTGATTCTGGATTCATACCATTACCTGTAAGTCAAACTCCAGTCACCAACACAGAAAATGGTTATGGGGAATTCATGCCTTTACAAAATCACCCTATTGGTACGCAGCAGTCTAGAGTGGATTTTGCAGCAGATGAGCAAGCAGTTGAAACACTCTGTACTGTTATGACACGTCAGAATAATATAACTGAGCTGATGGTGAAACAACAAAAAATGATGACATTGCCACCTTTAGACATCCCTACCTTCAGTGGTGATCCTCTAGATTACAATACATTTGTAAGCGCCTTTGAGCACGGAGTAGAGTCTCACACTGAAAGGCCTAAGGACCGCCTCTACTTCTTAGAGCAGTTCACTAATGGACAGCCGAAAGAGCTAATAAAGAGCTGCCTTCATATGAAGCCAGATGTAGGCTATAACAAGGCTAAACAGCTCGTTAAAGAGCACTTTGGAAATGACTGCAAAATTGCTGTAGCCTACATGAACAAAGTCTCAAACTGGGCACCTATCAAGCCAGAAGATGCAGAAGCCTTAAATGCGTTTAAACTCTTTCTGACAGCTTGCTGTAACACCATGGCTGAAGTGAGTTACATGGAGGAACTTGATAATGTCGCAAGCCTGAAAGCCATTGTAGCAAAACTTCCATACAAGTTACGTGAAAGGTGGAGAACTGTTGTGTGTGGTATGCAAGAGCGAGGCGACAGAAGAGTCAAGTTCAAGGATTTGGTGGAGTTTGTTAATAAACAAGCCAAAATTGCACTTCACCCTGTTTTTGGTGACATAAAGGATAGCACCACTGCTAAACCATTCACCATTAAACAAAACAGTAACAAGGATCAGAAAAGGGTTGTAATGAAGAAGTCATTCACCACCAGTGCCACACCATTGGACATTCAGGAGAAAGACACAAAGCCAATGGAAAACACAAATTATGTGAAACCCACTCCACAGGCATGTCTGTTCTGTAATGGTGGGCACATCATAGACCTGTGTGGTAAGTTTAAGGGCAAGCCACACAACGAAAAGCTGGAATTTTTGAAAGGCAAAGGACTGTGTTTTAGCTGTTTGAAGCAAGGTCACATGAGCAAACTTTGTAAGAAAAAGGTGAGCTGTGAAGTATGTTCTCTTGCTCATCATACATTGTTGCATATCAAGAAAAGGGACACAGATGCTGACACAGAGAAGAAAACTAAGAACAGTGAAAGTCAAACGATCTTAAGTGCCTTTGTGCAGAGTCTGAGGATTGTGGGCCAACTGGGGCCGGGGAAGATGACTACACACTTGCAATAGTTCCTGTACAGGTCAAAGCCAAAAAGGGAAGTGTAGTAGTGCAGACTTACGCCTTCTTGGACCCAGGAAGCTCTGCCACATTCTGTACAGAGACATTAATGGACAAATTGAAGATCACTGGAAGGAAAACTGACATACTACTGAAAACTATGAATGAAGAGAAACCTGTCTGTACTCATGTAGTGTCAGGCTTGGAGGTCAGTAGTTTATCTGGTGACGACTTTATTGATCTGCCAGATGTCTTCACACAAAGGACAATACCTGTAGGAAAAGAAAACATACCCCTACAGAAGGATCTCGAAAAGTGGCCTTACCTTAAAGAAGTAAAACTGCCTCGAATTGAGACTGACATTGGATTGCTTATCGGAGCAAATGTACCTAAAGCAATGGAGCCATGGGAGGTTGTAAGCAGTGTAGGTAATGGACCGTATGCTGTAAGAACCAAGCTAGGTTGGACTGTGAATGGACCTTTGAGAGAAACTGGCTGTCATGCAGACAAGAGAAACCCAGCCAAGGCTAATGCAAACCGCATATCAGTGAGCCGTTTAGAGAACCTGTGGCTTCAACAGTTCATGGTGGATTTTCCAGAGGGAGGAAAACATGATGAAGTGGAAATGTCAAGAGAGGACCATTAGTTTATGGACATGGTCATGGAATCTGCAAAACTGATGGATGGCCACAATACAATATGTCTACCTCTGAAGAACAGATTGGTCACCATGCCAAATAATCGCTCAGTCGCTGAACAATGAGCACATAACATGAGGCTTAAATTTCTCAGGAATGACTGCTTCCGACAAGAGTACACAGACTTCATGGAAGACCTTCTTAAAAAGGGCTATGCAGTACAACTGTCAAATGATGAACTGGCGCACAAAGAAGGAAACGTGTGGTATATACCCCATCACGCCGTGTACCACCCTGTGAAGCAGAAATTAAGAGTTGTGTTCGACTGTGCAGCATCCTATCAGGGCACATCCCTGAATGATCAACTTCTTCAGGGTCCAGATTTGACAAGCAGTCTCATTGGTGTTGTCATACGATTTAGACAGGAACCTGTTGCAATTATGGCAGACGTTGAAGCAATGTTTCACCAGGTGAAGGTGCCCGACGGTGACTCTGACTTACTCAGGTTCCTCTGGTGGACAGGTGGCGACTGCAATCAAGCTTTGACTGAGCACAAGATGACTGTGCATTTGTTTGGGGCCACATCCTCACCCAGTTGCGCCAATTTTGCTTTGAGGAAGTGTGCTGAAGACCAGAGTAGGCAGTTCAGAGCTGAAGTTGTTCAAACAGTCCTGCAGAACTTTTACGTTGATGACTGTCTCAAGTCTGTCGCTACGGAGGAGGCAGCTATATCAGTGTGTCAAGATCTAATGAAAATCTGTGCCAACGGAGGCTTCCATCTCAACAAATGGGTGAGCAACCGAAGGAAGGTGCTTGACTCCATCCCAAAGTCTGAACTGGCAGCAGAAATGAAAACCCTGGACCTGGATCATGGCAAACTTCCACTTGAGAGGGCCCTTGGTCTCAATTGGTGTGTTGAGTCAGACACATTCAGATTTAAGATCAACATCAAAGATCGCCCATTCACAAGAAGAGGACGCCAGCAGTCTTGCCAGCAAAGATTATCCTGCAGGAATTGTGCAGATTGAAGATCGGGTGGGATGACGACTTACCTGAGCACATAAAGAGGCGGTGGACTGACTGGTTAACCAGCCTTCCTGCTTTGGAACACTTCTCAGTTGCAAGATGTTTCAAGCCCAAAGATTTTGGAAATGATGTATTTGCACAACTACATCACTTTGCAGACGCAAGTGAGGATGCATATGGCTCAGTCAGCTACCTACTCATGCGTAACACGAGCAATGAGACACAATGTGTATTTATGATGGGCAAGTCCAGAGTGGCGCCTCTCAGGCCTCCTACCATACCCCGTCTGGAATTGACTGCTGCTACAGTAGCCATTAGGATGGATAGTGTCCTGAGAAGAGAGCTACAACTGGACCTTGCAGAATCAGTTTTTTGGACAGACAGTACGGTGGTGCTCCAGTATCTCCGGAATGAGACCACGCGTTTTCGTATGTTTGTGGCAAACAGAGTTGCAGCTATCCTGAAAGGCTCTGATGTGAAACAGTGGAAACACATCAGCACAGACAAGAATCCTGCTGACTGCGCCTCAAGAGGGCAAAGAGTAGATGAATTTATGAAGAACAGAACGTGGGTGTCTGGGCCAGATTTTCTTCGCAGTCCAGTGGAGTTTTGGCCTAACACTCCACTGAATTGTTCGGAAATCACTTCTGGTGATCCTGAGATCAAGAGAGCCACAGTAAAGAAGATAGAGGTGGAGGAAAATGTTGCTCCATTCAAGAGACTGATAAATTACTTCTCATCATGGACAAAGTTGAAAAGAGCGGTGGCGTGGTTCCTGAAACTTAAAGCCTTACTTTGGAGTCTCTGTCAAAAACGTAAAGAGCAATGCGTAACCAGTGTGGAGAATAGCTTAGACAATGATCGACAGCTGAGGCAAAGTCAGATTGACAGTTTCAGGACAAGCTTTAAGCCTACACAAATTTCAGTGGAACACCTGAATCAAGCAGAGCTCGATATAATCAGATTTTGCCAGAAGGAGAAATTCTCGGATGAGGTTTCAGCTCTACACAAGGGACAAAGTGTGAAGCGCAATAGCCACTTATACAAACTGAACCCTGTACTACAGGAAGATCTGTTGAGAGTTGGTGGGAAAACTGAGCTGGGCAGCTATGCCGGAAATTGCTAAGCAGCCTATTATCCTGTCTAGAGACTTTTACATTTCTGACTTAGTCCTCCAACAGATACATAAAGAAACGGCATGGAGGGCTCAATCACATGCTCTCTGAATTGCGACAGAAGTTTTGGATCCCAAGTGCCAACACAGCCATTAGAAAGATCATCACAAAGTGTGTGACATGTCGTCGCTTGCATGGGAGAGTTGGGAAACAACTGATGGCTGATCTTCCACAAGAGCGAGTGTTGCCAGATGATCCACCCTTCACCCGGGTTGGTGTAGACTACTTCGGCCCATTCGAAGTAAGACGTGGAAGAACCATCTTAAAAAGATACGGTGTTATATTCACTTGTTTAGCGGTTTGTGCAGTGCACATAGAGCTGGTCTCATCATTAGACACAGATTCATGCATAAATGCAATCTGGTGCTTCATAGCACGGAGAGGACAAGTGAAGGAGATTCGCTCAGATAATGGGACGAATTTTGGTGCTGCCAGTCGTGAGCTGAAGGAAGCAATCACTGACTGGAACACTTCACCGTTTCAGCATCTATTTCAACAGCATGGAATTAAGTGGACATTTAACCCTCCCACTGCTTCACATCATGGCGGAGCATGGGAGAGGTTGATAAGATCAATACGAAAAGTGTTGAATTCTACTGTGAGAGAACAAGTTCTGGAAGAAGAATGCCTTCATACAGTCTTATGTGAGGCAGAGTCGATCATCAACAGCCGACCAATCACCAGGGCATCAAGCGACCCAAATGATTTGGAGGCTCTGACACCTAATCATCTTTTGTTGTTGAAAACAAAACCTTCATTGCCTCCAGGATTGTTTGACCAGAATGACCTCTACTCACGACGTAGATGGAAACAGGTGCAGTATATGTCCAATCTATTTTGGAAGAGATGGATTAAAGAACACCTACCTCAAGTTCAAGAACGTCAGCGGTGGGCCACAGCATCAAGAAACTTTGCAGAAGGAGATGTCGTTCTTCTTGTGGACGACTGTGCACCACGAAACTCATGAATTATGGGAAAGATCATCAAAACAGTTCCAGACAAGAAGGGTCTCGTTTGCCGAGTCCGGATAAAGACAAAGACTAATGTTTTGGACAGACCCATCACCAAGATTTGTCTGCTTGGGGAATCTAAAGGGGCTAGTGGTAAAGACTAAGCCCCTACGATAAGCCATGTGCTAGCAACCTCTGGCTCTTTCCTTCTTTCTCTCTTTCCTTCTTTTCTTTCTTATTCTTTTTCATCTGTTCTTTTGGAAATGAAGAGAAACCATCCTTAATATACTTTGCAAAGCTGATTGGCAAAGTATTGGACAATTCATTTGTCTATAAATAACATTTTGTCATATGTTTAAACATTGGATATGTCTAAACGTGGTTCATATTAAGTTTGTAAAGTTAAAAAACGTGGTAATTGTTCTAAGGCAATACATTATTAGAACAATTAGGGGCCGGTAATGTAAGCGCCAGACATCTGCTTTATATTTTTATTTACGATTGAGTTCATGTTTGTTTTATAATTCATAGATTCATTACATAAGTCATCTTTTCAGGATTAATAAATGTGAAAATATATGTGTTTCCATAAAGTAATTTTAAGTCACTGTTTTGGGATTGGAACCTAAAAGAGGGAAGGGGAGGAGCATGGACAGAGAGGTTAGGAGTTTCACGGTTTTCTGACTGTGTGCACAGGTAGTTCTGGATAACTGCTATTTTTTGGAACTTTCATGCTTATTTAGGAAGGAGTTCATTGTTACATCTTCAGTTTGTAATAAATAAACAGTCTTCAAATCATAATGCAACTGGAAGCATTTCTTTTGGAAACCAGGAACACGCGTCAGCCATAGACTCCGCTTTTTTGAACTTGGTTTATTGGAAATTACCCTACACCAATGTTCAAAGTGAAGATCTGAAGTGGAGGGAACGAGGAAACACATGGACAGAGAGGAGGTGCTGTGTTTAAGAGCAGGAAGAAGAGGGAGGGTTATCAGGCTGTGGTTCACAGAGGAGCAGTTTGAGAGCGATACAGCAGTTTTTTGTTTTTGACGCTGTCACCGGTACGAGATTTCGGAATGGCACCACTTACCTCAACATCCAGTTGTGAAAGCTGCATCAACCTGAGCCAAAAAGTGATCGAGCTGGAACAAAGGATATCCACGCTATACCAAATCCGGGGGGCTGAACCGGAATGAAAATGTCTGGAGCACACTAAGAGATATTTGGAGATTGTTTGAGAACTGGATATCAGCTCGTCTCACAGTTGCTATCCAGGCTTGACGCCTTCTTTTGGTAACATCCGATACATAAGCTTCCTCATGTTGCTTCCAGGTGGAGAAACAATGACAAGATAGCCCATTTTCAAGCTTATTCCCTTGCTGGTCATGCAATCTAACACAGCAAGAATGAACCATAGCTGGTGTTATCGTGCTATCGCTCCTCTTTCGCTAGCGCTTTGTTTGGCCCAGAAATATGGCGCCTCAAACAAAAATCCTGGCCACGCCAACTCCCGTGACATTACGCTCCAAAACCCTATCTGTTACTCCCTAAAAGCAGGTATCATATACTTTTCTTGCTCTGTTGTTGCCTCTGTTGTCTTTTGAATGTTTATCTCGGGAATAGAAGACAGCCTTCTCTCAGGACAACATACTGATCTTTGAAAGACCCTCACCAACCACTAATGTTACATCCACCAGGTATTACACAACAACCATTTCTTTGTCAAGCAGGAAAAATGTGAGTTTCACATTTATAGTGAAATTTCCAGGGTTCATTGCTGAAAAATGTCAGACAAGTGCTGACTGAAGGCAAGCACACTACCAGGACACTGCTCCAATGATTTCTGAGATTTGCACATTTCTATTGACTGTTTATAGGGACTATAAAGCTTTCTTCAAAGGGTGGCCTTCCTCTCTCGTAGAGATCGGGTGAAGAGTGCAGTCATTCAAGAGGGCTTCACTATACACTTTATACACATCTCCGTACAATTTTTCTATACATATTTCTGTACATTGTTACCTGAATATACGAACTTCAGTTTCTTATGTATATAGGGACACTTTGTGTCTTCCTTTTATATTTCATATTGTCCTTTCTACAAGAGCTGTGTAACACCCAAATTTCTCATCCGTGGGATAATAAAGGTTTACTCTATTCTTTTCTATTCAGAGTATAGCTGCTACACCTCCACACTGAAAGGAGCCAGTTGAGGTGGTTTTGTCATAATCCAGCTGTGTGCAGACAGGAGAGGACCCAGATACAGACTCATGGAAAGGTAATCTTCATTGTGTGTGTGTGTGTGTGTGTGTGTGTGTGTGTGTGTGTGTGTGTGTGTGTGTGCGTGTGTGTGTGTGTGTGTGTGTATGAGGGATTAAAACATCTAATAAAGTCAGGGAAAAGCTCTCAGCCTGACTCGCAGAGAGTAAAACTCAACATCAAAACATCCGGCTGGGACTCATTAAACTGTGAGGGTTTGTAGAAGATGCAGCACACACACACACACACACACACACACACACACAGAGAATCATGTTTTCATATCCTTGTGGGGACATCTAACTGACATAATGCTTTCACTAGCTGCTTATCCTAATGCCTAACCCAGTGTTTCCCAACCACTGTGCCGCAGCACACAGGTGTGCCGTGGAAGATTATCTGGTTTCACCTGATTGGTACTCTAAGCGACCAGCGTGAGTAATGGGAAGAACAATTACATTCTCTTCCACTAGAGGGCGGTACAATTACCAGCTCTAATTATATGAGTTGCCAACTGCCAGTAAAACAGAGGAAGACAAAGAAGAAATTACATAATAGTTATGCTGTGGGTGAGACAACACAGCACGTAATAACAATAGATAAATATTTGAAGAGAAAAAGTAGTCGGTCTGACCTGGGTCCTGGAGAAAATTCTGACCCAGATGAAGACCCTAGCATGAGTAGTGGTCAGAAGCAAGCAAAAAAGGCATTCAGGGAACAAACTGAGCCAAATCTGCTAAGCCACGTGTGTGTGGAAGATATTATTGAAATGCTTTTTGTGACATTTTTGTTTGGTGGTGAGCTGTGTGATTTTTTGTCCTGGAATTTATGATGAAGCTAACAGAACAGTAAGTGTTGCTTTAAATCGGGGGGTATTCAACAAAAAAGAAAAGACTTCTTACTTCTTAATGCAAAGGTTCAGATGATCATTATTCTAAATATTTAATTACTTTAAATGTTTTTATTTTAATAAAGACACAATTACTAATTCTACTGAAAAGTGTGTACTTTTAATATATATTGTATTATACATATTATATCTATATTTTAAATATAGAAATAAGAAAAATCATTAGAAAAAGTTGTTATTATTGGTATTATTAGTATTATTGCATATTAATGATGTATGTATTAATGTATGTATGTATATGTATATGTATATGTATTAATGATGAAGGAACTGACCTTACAAGTCACATAATCAACTTTTTGGTAAAAGGTTAATGTGGCAGTTCAACAGTTTAACCTGCGGAGGGAGCCAGAGAAGCTGTTTTGAAGTCAACATTACCAGGCAAAGGGCGAAGGGGGGGGGGGAGACTGTTGCCATAGTAACTGAATCTACTAAAGTCAGTAAGTGTTTGTCTTAATTAAATCACTTAGCTGTTCTTAGCTGTTAGTGTTCATCTTCAGGCACTGAATTCACTCACAACAGCCATCATATGGCTGACAGTGGTTTGATCCACTTCCTTTCTCTTTGATCTTAAAGTGATTCTCATGTGAAAATGTTGTATTAAATATTACAGCAAAAATAAACATCTTACTGTCTGATATAACGCTTGGTTTGGCCTCTGGGGATAGTTTCCATGAATTGTGTCCACTTTGACTTGTTGTAATTAAAGTGGAATTCTTTGTTGAACTTTCTTAAATTTCTTCTTTGAACACAGTGTTATCTGATTGTATTTACAGGCAGCATTTCACTTTCATTCGTCTGCTACAGTCACCACAGGTTTGAAAAGTTTTAATAAAAATCTACACAAACACATAAACATAATTAATTAGTACAGTAAAAGCCTGAAAATTCAGTTAAATTCCTAAAAAACAAGCAGTATTATCCAGGAACCTTTAAATGGTCTTCAGATCCCCAGGCCTGTATAAAACGCCATGAGGCAACTGCTGTTGTGTTCATTCACTAATTAGAAAATTTTATTGAATTGATTAATGATTATTAAATAAACAATCAGTATGCTTTTCTCACATAATATCTCAAAATGGTTACATCCATGAAATACTTGGCAGGTATTCTGTCTTCTGTCTTTCTACAGCTGAACCATGACTCTCCAGAGTCCAGCTCACATGCACTCAGCTGCTCTATTAATGAATAGAATAGAATAGAATAGAATAGAATAGAATAGAATAGAATAGAATAAACCTTCATTATCCCACGGATGAGAAATTTCAGGAAACACAAGGTGGTCCTATAAACATAAAAAACCAAAGTTTGTATATACAGGTAACAATGTACAGAATATGTATAGAAACATTGAAAAAAATTGTATGGAGATATGTATAAAATGTACAGGAAACAAAGAAGCTGGTGAGTAAGATGACCAAAAGAATGTTAAGCTGCATTAAAGAGTCTGACAGCTGCTGGTAAGAATGAACTGTGGTAGCGCTCCTTCAATCAATCAATCAATCAATCTTTATTTATAAAGCACTTTTCATACAGAGAAAATGTAGCACAAAGTGCTTTACATAGTTAAAAGCAGCCCACCCCACCCTCCAACTCACTCCCCACACTCTCAATACACATATATCCCCCCACCCACACACACATACACACACGCGCACACTTAAAGAGTAAAAATTGGGCTGGGCTCGCATGAGCCAAGTGAGGAAACACTATAACAGGGAGCCGTCTGCACCGGGAGCCGGTCACAGACCGCAGCCTCCAGGCTGGGCACACAGCAGGAGGGAGGCAAAGGAGCCCCCCAGCCAGGCTGAGAGGACCCCAGAGACCCAGCAGCCACGGTCAATAACAGCCCCGGTGCAGAGAGCGCCCTCCGAGGAAACACTGGAGATATGACGCAATACAATATATATAGGGTAAAATGATAAAATAAATAAGAACAGGATACAATATAAATATAAATAGAATAAGAAGATTAAAAAATGAATAAGAATAAAATCAAACAAATATTAGGTAAATCCTAAATTAATAATAGAATAACAGGATAGAATAAATAAGCATAAAGTAAATAAACGCTAAGTAAAAGCTAAATTAAAAAGGTGGGTCTTGAGCCTGTTCTTAAAAACATGTACGTTCTCTGCGGCCCTGAGCTCCTCCGGCAGGCTGTTCCACAGACGAGGACCATACCACTGAAAAGCTGCCTCTCCGTGAGTATGTGTCCTGACTTTAGGGACAATCAAAAGGCCAGTACCAGAGGACCTCAGGGTCCGCGAGGGTTCGTATGGTAAAAGCAGATCTGAGAGATAGGAAGGCCCAAGACCATTAAGACATTTAAAAACCAATAAAAGAACTTTAAAATCGATCCTGAAACACACGGGGAGCCAGTGCAGCGATTCTAAAACCGGTGTAATGTGGGCCCGCCCTCTGGTCTTCGTCAGCACACGAGCTGCCGAGTTTTGCAAGAGTTGTAAAGTTGAAATATTCTTCTTAGGAAGACCAGAGAGCAGGGCATTACAGTAATCAATGCGACTGGTAATAAAAGCATGCATCAGCATCTCCGTGTTGGCCCGAGAGAGAATAGGGCGGACTCTGGCTATATTTTTTAGATGATAAAATCCAATTTTAGTTACATGTTTAATATGTGGGATAAAACCAAGCTCAGAGTCAAAAATAACACCCAGGTTTTTCACTTGTAGCGAAGGACATAGTGAAAATGCCTCTAATTTAGACAAGAGTTTCTCTCTCTGAGCCTCAGGACCGACAATTAAAACTTCAGTTTTGTCCTGGTTAAGTTGTAAAAAGTTTTCTGCCATCCAAGATCTTATATCCAAGATACAGTTAAAGAGGGCATCCATTTGTCTGGTGTCATCAGGAGACACGGAGATGTACAGCTGCGTGTCATCAGCGTAACTGTGGAAGTTCACTCCATGCCTCCTGATGACACCGCCGAGAGGGAGCATATACAAATTAAAAAGTACAGGGCCTAGAACCGACCCTTGAGGCACACCACATGTCATTTTATGGATCTTAGAGGAGCATGTATCCATACTCACCATAAAAGTTCTGTCAGAGAGATAGGAAGTGAACCAGCTGTGTACAGCACCAGAGAGGCCCACCATGTGTTTCAGTCTGTTTAAAAGAATAGCGTGGTCTACTGTATCAAAGGCTGCGCTTAGATCCAGTAGCACCAGGACTGAGAGCTTTTGGGAGTCCCAGTTACATCTAAGATCATTTAAAACCTTTAGGAGAGCCGTCTCTGTGCTGTGGTTCACCCTAAATCCAGACTGGAATATCTCCAGGATCTGTCTATCATTGAGAAAATCAGTAATCTGAGTAAAAAAAAGTTTTTCTAAGACTTTACTTAAAAATGGTAAGTTGGATACAGGTCTGTAGTTATTAAAATCATTACAATCCAAATTGCTCTTCTTCAGAAGGGGCCTCACCACCGCCGTTTTAAAGGCAGCAGGGAAGACACCCAACTGAAGAGAGCAATTCATCATGCATAAAAGCTCAGCCTCAAAAAATCCATAAAGTGTTTTAAAGAGTGAAGAAGGAATTGGATCTAAAAGACATGTGGTGGGTCTCACTGTGGAGAAAACCTTCTGAAAGTTCTCAGCATTAACCAGGACAAAGCTGTCCAGTGTCTCCTCAGGTACAATCGAGCCCTCAGATGTATTTAAAATCATATCGCGATTAGATAAAATATCAGATCTGATGGCGCTGATCTTTCCCCTGAAGTTGTCTGCAAACTGCTCACAGAGCGAGTCTGTGGGGGTTCTTTGGGAGCTGTTAAAATCAGGGTTAAATAAGTGCTCTATGGTGGAAAAGAGGACCTTGGGATTATTTTTGTTAATACTGATTATTTTGGCAAAGTATGAATTTCTTGACTTCCTTAATGTATTATTGTACACTTTAAGTTGCTCGCAAAATATTTGATGGTTGATATTATTTTTAGTTTTCCTCCATCTCCTTTCTGCTGCCCTGCAATTTCTTTTGAGTTTTTTGACTTCTTCGTTTCTCCAAGGTGATGCATGTTTTACGTTAATCTTTTTGGTGGTGAGTGGAGCAACGGAGTCAAGGCTTTTCTTCAGTTTGCTGTTGAAATAACTAAAAATCAAATCGCAGGGTGCAGGTAAAATCACAGGGGGGCATTTGACTAAAACCCTGGTAAAATTTGCAGCCACTTCAGAGGTTAGATAGCGCCTCCTCACAGTTCGCACCGAGGTCTCCCGCTGAATAAAACCGGTGATGTTAAAAAACACACAGTAGTGGTCAGAGACAGCCAAGTCAACAACAGAGACGACGCTGGTGGACAGCCCATGGGTGATGACCAGGTCCAGAGTGTGTCCTCTGTTGTGAGTCGGCTGCGTGACATGCTGGGTAAAATCCAAACAGTGAAGAATGTTTAAGAATTCTTTTGTTGCAGGGTCAGAAGGATTATCTATGTGCAGGTTAAAATCACCGGTTAAAATTATCATGTTATATTTTGAATGTATGTTTGTTAAAAATTCTGAGAATTCCTTGATAAAAGCAGCGCTGTCTTTAGGTGGTCTATAAACTGTGACAGATAAAACTGGAGGGCTGCTGAAAACAATAGCATGGAATTCAAAAGTGGTAAAATGATCAAATAAAATTTGTTTGGAGGTGATTGTGTTGTTGGCTAAAGATGCAGTCCCACCACCTCTCTTACCACTTCTAATAGAAAAAGAGAAATTAAAATTTGGTGGGGAGGCCTCAGTGAGAACAACTGGTGCATCCGAACCCAGCCATGTTTCAGTTAAAAATAAACAGTCAAGTTTATTATCTAAAATTAAATCATTAATAATAAAAGACTTGTTCGACAGAGAGCGTACATTTAAAAGTGCCATACTGATTGAGACTGGTGGATTATTGACAATAGAGTTGAATGGATGTTGATATTTTTGAAGAGGCCGGAGGTTATTAATTTTTTTGGAGTTACTGGATTTATGATAATTCTGTTGCTCTCTGTTTGTGATTATGACGGGTATTGTGTTGACTGTGGGAGAGAAAGGTCCTAGTCCAGAGTTTTGTGTATTACTGTTAAAAGTGGAACAAATATAGGAGCTGGGACCAGGGGAACATCAGTCAGTGGCAGACGGATCAGCAGGTAATGTCAGTTTGGGGTAGTGACAGGGCGATGTGCGGGAGTGCTGTACGCCAAATGCCAAATTGGCGGACAGCAAACGGCGTCCCCAGGCGTTGAGGTGGAGCCCGTCTGCCCCAAAAAGATGCCTCCTCTCCCAGAAGGCATCAAAGTTGTTAATAAAACCCACGCCGTGGGAGACACAGGCGGAGGAAAGCCAGGTGTTAAGGCTGAGCAGCCGGCTGAAACGGCCTATCCCTCTGCCACAGGTGGGGGTGGGCCCAGAGATAAAAGCACTCACCTGCAGCTGACCAAGGAGGCTGAAGAGTTCGAGGAAGTCCAACTTCAGCAGCTCAGATTGCTGTTTGGGGATGTCATTGGTGCCGATGTGGATGATGAGCCGGTTAACCTTCCTACACTGCGGGTGTAAAAGTCTACTGCTGAACGAGCTGCTCAGTGCTCGTACAGTCTCATGCAGGGGGTGGGAGGTGTTGTCCATGATGGATGTTAGCTTAGACAACATCCTCTCCTCCCCAACCTGCTTGATGGACTTCAGCGGACTAGGACAGAGCTGGCCCTCCTGACCAGTTTGTTGAGTTTCCCCCTGTCCCTCTCTGCCATTCCACCACTCCAGCAGACCACAGCATAGAAAATAGCAGACGCCACCACAGTGTCATAAAATGTCCTGAGGAGTGTCCTGTTCACCCTGAAGGATCTCAGCTGCCGTGGCAGGTGGAGACGACTTAGACCCATTTTGTAAAGTGCATCTATGTTTGTGGACCAGTCCAGTTCGTTATTGAGGTGAAAACCCAGGTATTTATACTCCACCGTTTCAATGTCCAAACCCTGGATGTTGTGTGGCTTCTTGCTGAAGTCAATCACCAGCTCCTTCGTCTTGCTGGCAATGATGCAAAGATGGTTCTGTTGGCACCAGCTGACAAAGTCATTGATGACCCCTCTGTATTCCAGATCGTTTCCCTCCGACACCCAATCCCCAATGGCGGTGTCGTCTGAGAACTTCTGGAGATGGCAAGTGTCCGTGTTATAACCAGTGTTGGTCAAGTTACTTGAAAAAAGTAATCAGTAACTAATTACTGATTACTTCCCCAAAAAAGTAATCCCGTTGCTTTACTGATTACTTATTTTCAAAAGTAATTAATTACTTAGTTACTTAGTTACTTTTTAAAAACACGATTTACAACCTGAAGAGGTGATAAAGCGATAGATCTTTCAGCCCAATTCTACTTTTTCTACATAATCCATCATACAAAATGTAATCAAATGAAAAAGTCTCTTTTTAAAACTTGTTTTATTAGTTTTAATCTTTTAATTTTATGCATCAAGCAAAAATTTAATTATATGCAACATTCTCTGACTGGAAGAAATTTGTTCTGCACATTATAGCACATAAAATATATATATAAAATATAAATATAATATAAAATATATATATATATATTTTGTGTTTACACTCAGTCTTTCAAATAGATGCAAGTAAAACACAGCAGAAAATAAATAACATCAAAGACTAGCGGTCCTTTTGCTCTATTTTCACCTGTAAAGCAGGAGTGGGGTAGGTGGATGTTTGCCCTGGTGCAGGTGAGCCGCAGCGGTCAGTGGAAGAATCCACGAGTTTCTCTGTGAATTTCCCATTACGTCGTAGCGCACTCGTGCTTGCTTGGAAGTTTAGGGGTTTTTTTTCGATGTAAAAGGAAGTTTTCTTCCCACGTACAATGGACGCTAATGTTTTTGTCACTTTTTATGGAATCAAACTTAAAGTAAGGTCAGTACTTCCACGCTTTAAACGCTGCACGCTCATATTCTCTCCCGCACTCGATATATTATCCATTGTTGATCTGCACACAGCTGTTGTCACGAATGTCGCACTCGCTTACGTCACTGTCATGAGACATTCTCGCAATAAAAATCTCGGTTTTAGTAACGCAGTAACGCAGCGTTCCTACGGGAAAGTAATGGTAATCTAATTACCATTTTTGCAATAGTAATCCCTTACTTTACTCGTTACTTGAAAAAAGTAATCGGATTACAGTAACGCGTTACTGCCCATCTCTGGTTATAACTGAAGTCCGACGTGTACAGGGTGAAGAGGAAAGGGGCGAGTACTGTTCCTTGTGGGGCCCCGTGCAACAGACTACCACCTCAGACATCTTTTTATCAATCATGGAGACCCTGCTGACTTCACTAGTTAGTTAGTCGTTTGATAGAAATCCCACAATATGTGGTTTATATTGTCTGGAGTGATTTTCTTTTTCCTCTTTATGAAAGCTTGTTCTCGACTTGTGGATTTTATTGTGGTTTTCTCTGTTTGTCTTTGCTAATGCAAAGAGAAAATTAGTGTTGTGTCAGAGATTTACAGTTAACAAACAGTCAGGTGAATAATCAACACTGAGACACTTGTGTAGGTTAACGTGCTGCACGGATGAAACTCAGACAGAGAGTCACACCCAGCTGCAGTATTCGTTTATTCTTATAGTAGCAGGGTGGGACAAGCATAGCAGTTTCCTTTAATTTTGCATATGTGTGTGTGGGTGTATGTGTCAAGAAGTTCGTGTGTGTGCTAATAATGTCACAGGGTGAGCTTCCTGTTTCTGCAGAGTTGGTACACTGTATCTGGTGAAATATGTGAACATAAGCAGAACATAACATTTGAAGCATAATCATATAAAACAGTAAAAATTCCATAACATGTTGAAATATATGTAGACCTGTAGAAATAAAAAAAATCATCAGTTGGTCGTGTTTGTGTAGAAAAACAGTCAAATGAAACATTCTGGAAAGGGAAAAACCTTCCTGTATATGTGAGAGCAGTCTGATGAAAACACACTGATTTTGTCTTTTAAAAAACAGGGAGAGAGAAAAATGATTAATAAATTAATTGTTGTGACCAGTTGTTGTGTTAATGTGTTAATAAGAGCAAAACAATGAAAATCTGCACATAAAATCATTTCATCATTTAAATTTTTTTCCATGTACCATCTATATATTTAAGGATGGATGTTAATAAAGTTTTACTGATGCTGGTATGGTTTGCAAAGGTGGGACGTTAATAAAGTACAAATACTTAAGTCGATTTTTCATGTATGTGTACTTCACTTGAGTGTTTAGTTTTACTCCCTACATTTTTAAACAAAATATCTGTACTTTCTCCTCTTTACATTTCCAAAACAGACTTGTTCCTTTAAGTTCATCTAGCGTTTATATTCAGGGATTAAAGTAGGCTGGAAAGACAGGTTAGTTTGCGTTCATGTGGTGAATTCACTATAAAACACTGATGGACTGCTTATGATTACATCAAGTGTAGCAGAAATTAATTTGCATTTAAGATAATGATGCTTAGATTATTTAACTGAATTGAAACTTTATTCTAGCTGTATACTGTCTAGTGTGAAGCCGCATAGTGTGAGTGTAGGGGATGGACATCAGATATGATAGCTGGTGAAACTGTGTACATGTTGTTAAGTTCAGTTGTGTAAATCCACAAAGAGCAGCAGGTCAGCTGATTGCAGCCTTTACACTAAGAAAACTTTATGAAGCTTACATCAGAAATTATTGTGGGCCATCATTTTTTCCCCACACTGAGCGCCATTACTAATTTTAGAGTTCCTCCAACTGCTGAATTCACTTCAACCCCTGACTGCTCATTTTCCTGTTTAGAGGCAAAGTCACCCTCTACAATGTAGGCAACAGAAAATAGTTATTGTTTTAAAATATTTCACTGCATGTTTCCCACATAATAGTTTCAAAATAAGCACATTCATTAGAATTAGAATTTAGATTAGAATAATATTTGTATTCTTGTGCACTAATAATATTTTATGATTATATTCTTATATTAATATAGCACAAGCTTTAGTTACCTTGTAACCTGTAAACTGTACTTTTTCACTTTTACTCAAAGAAGTTGCTTCAGTGCTTTTACTGGAGAATATTTTTTAAAAACACGGGTATCTGTACTTCTACTTAAGTAAAGAACGTCTGTACTTTTGCCCCCTCTGATGGTCTGTGTAACTCATTACTATCATCTTCACATCATGGGGTGTTTTTGGGGGGGAAACCAAGAATCGAGCTCTCTGTGAAAACAACAGGAAATGAGCAGATACACTGTCAGAGTGGGGGTACAGATACTGAGTTTTATTTAGAGGCAGTGCCTGTGTGGTTATGACTGAATATGTACTGTTAACAGTAATTTTGGGGAAACTCCAGAACTGACACCCTGTTATGGAACCATAAGTCATAACAAGATGATGAGCTTTGGGACTGTAGTGAGGACAGTATGCACATGTTCAGATGCTGTGTAGGTGTTCAAGTCTCTGATTTTGATTTATCCAGAAAAAAGATTCTGCTGTTGGAAGATTATGTCAACTGTATTTGATTTTATGTGAGCAAGCCCCTCCAAAGTCTCCCACTGCCCATCTTAATGTGACCAGAGGTACAAAAAGGCAGAGATGCTTCTGTGTGCACAGGTGCTCAAGTGTGAACTCAGAGCAACAATTAAAACAAACACACTCCAGATGAACCTGCTGTGATTCATGCAGATGAGTCAGGATGTTGTTTATGGTGTTTTTATTCTCCCTGTTTTTCCTTTACAGCTCCCTTTATTATGTGTTAGCTGCTTAAGTGCTGGTGTCCTGGTTCTCTCTGCGATTCTCCTTTAGTTAAACAAGCACGTCTAATGTATCTGCTATTAGTGATGTGTTTTAGCAGGACAGAAAGAAAAGGTCATTACTTCTGTTAAATCTGTTGGATTTTGTTCCTCATTTGCATATTTTCTGCTTTGCTGCAGGAAGCGAAACAGTCACTGTGTGCCACACTGTCATTATATCAATGCTGCTATCCTGTATATATTGTACATACTATTGTTTGAGTACTTACGATTGTTTTTTTTTTTTTTGTTGTTTTTTTGTACTTTTATATTTTACATTTATATTTATTATTGAAACTTGCACCAAGGGAGCGGCACTCCAATTTCGTTGTACTCTGTACAATGACAATAAAGGCTATTCTATTCTATTCTATTCTATTCTATTCTATTCTATTCTAATGTTTCCCTGTGATGCTTGCAGTGGTGTTTTTGTGGACTTTCATCGTTTTACAGCTTTATAGCCTAAAAACACGACTGATTATAGAGGGATTGCAGATGGTGAGGCATTTAGTGAAGAGCTTACATTTTGTTTCAGTAACAATTAAATTCACCCTGATTATTTTCATCTTGGTTTTACTGCAGCTGTAACATTACAGTATTTGTAAAACGACACTGAGAGAGAGCCTGTTTCTGCGTCTTTGTGCTGCTCTTACAAAGGTTAAATGTTCAGATGATGATTCCAGCTGTTCTTCAACCTGCAGAAATCATCGTAAAGCTACTACATCTGGATTAGAACAAATCAGTGTTTTTAATATCAGTTTAGTCAAGTTTATTGTTTCTGCCCAGAGATCAGGTACAAAAACTCATCTCAGAGATGACAGCATCTCAAATTAGCATCGTCAAAACAGAGCAACAATAAAATAAATACATGCACATCTATGCAAAACAAACAAACAAACGAGGCAGTTACTGAGCTGAAACATAGTTAACAATGTACATGACAACAGCTCGCACACTGCAAGTCTCCAAATTTACCAGTTGTTTTGCTAATGTTTCCAGCACTCGTGATCTTCATGCACTGAGTATTTCTATTTATTTCTGAGTTAATCTATTAACTTGTGAATGACAGGACAACTGCACATTTGTCATGGTCCCCGTGCCTCGCCAGCTGACCCCTTGTTAGGCAACATGTTGGTTTTTTTTGGTTTTTTTTGTTTTCTGCTCTCTCTCTCTCTCCTCTGCTGGGGCGGTGCTTATTACGGGCTCCCGCCCTTGGCCCACGCACCTGCGTTCAATCTCCCCACCTGCTGCTGATCTCCACTAATCTTGAGCCCTTCTTAAGACAGTAGTGCTTTGCTACTCATCGTTGGATCGTTGAGCAATCTGTGTCAGGCACCCTTTAATCTGAAAACTAGAATCCTTGAGTTGTTGTCGTTACTAACTGACGCTTCTTTGTGTAGATCTTTCCTAGACCTGCCTACCTGAAATCCTGCAAGTGAGTGTGGAAGCATGAGAGCCTGCTGAGGAGAGTGGAGTGTGATTTGGAGAGGAGTGGAGCATGTTTGATCCCTTCCTTTTCCCCCACGGTCCCTGGAGCCCCTCTAGAACATTGTGTATATATATAATCACTTGGTGTTGTCACTGTAAATACATTCACTGTCTTTTCTGCAAGGATCCCTCGTCTGCGCCTGAGTCTGTTTAGGAACTCTGACAACACTGGAGTTGGACACATGTAATCTTTAAAAGCTTCTCATAGTGTTTAGGTCTGGAGGTGCAGAGTGCACATGACCATTACTCCTAAATGTTTTCCTCCTAGTGAGGAAACAAAATATTCACATTTTGCACAGTGAAAGCTGACAGTCAGTTAGAAAACTGGTATTTTAAGCATACTGACCGACTCATGACGTCAGCACGTCTTTTTCTTTTGGCTGCTCCATTTAGGGAATCACCACAGCAGATCCTCTGCCACCATCTCATCCAGTCCCTAGCATCCTCCTCTGTCACATCCTTAACGACAAATAAGAATCTTGTATGTGGTCTTACTCTTTTCCTCATTCTAGGTTTGACAGATTTTCAATGATTGTATGATCATTGATCAGAAATTACAAAGTAAGACCTGAGGTGACCAACATTTTTAAATGTATTCTATATGTATTCTGTTTAATACAAACTGCGACTCCTATATTCACTGTTTTCCGAGGTTTCAGCGTTCAACGTTCAAAGACATGAAAATGTTACACAAGCTCCTCAATTAATCTCAGTTTTATCTATATAGCGCCAAATCACAACAACTGTTCACTCAAGGTGCTTTATACTATAAAGACCCTACAGTGATGCAAACATATGACTGATTTCCAGGCATTGCTGTAGTTTCATACAGAAGTCACATTAATTAGCAGGTGCCACTGTGCCACCCTCCTGGAAGGAGCTGAGGAGAGCCCCAGACTCGGGGTCACCCAGCAGCCACGGTGCAGAAGCTACAGGGACTATATTTCAATTCACTCTCCTCTCATTACTATATGCGAATCTGCCTGGGCTGGGAGCCACCACTGCTATTCTGCTCTGAGGCCTTCCCCAAACATTTGTCTTAATTCATGCTTATGCCATCTGCCTTTACGTATGTGAAATGCTTTCAAATCTAAATGAGAATTTGGGCCAGCTAAAGAATTACAATGCAGAAGTTGTCATTACAGGATTGGTGTGCTTGCAATGTTTTACATGTGTTGCACAGTATGGAATCTTGTTGTTTTTAAGGTTGCTGCAGTTACAGTGGTTATTCAACTGCAAAAGGGATCACTTTCTGTTGTTGGTTTTGCTGCCAGAGGTTTCTGTAGTTTCCATTGATTTTGTTAGTTGCAGGTATAGTGTCAATGGTTGCTTGCATCACTCCAGGTGTTTTGTTAGTTTCACAGGTTTGTTACCCTGCAGATTTTTGGGAGATTGTGGGAGTTGCCTTGTGTAGTTGTAGGCAATGCTGTAGACACAGTTTAGCAGTTTTGGCAATTTCAGTGACAATTTTAGACGTTGTTCACATTGGTGTTGTTAGTTACACTGGTTTCAGATATTGCTCTAGTTTAATTGCTAAGTCATTTTTTTTATAAGGGTTGCCGTAAATGCTGCAGTGAGAGAACTGCTGAATTCATTTAAGTCGCCTGTTTAAAGGCACGATTAATCAGAAATTGCCACCTAAAAACTGAGCCGACCAAAATGTTTAAATGTAAGACTCACAACTCTTACCTCATTTCACTGAAACACAGCACCTCCTCTTGGTGATGTCACCTCATTCCCTCACCGACAGCTATCAGCCTACAACACATATGTTGGGTTTAGATTAGTTTCACTTCTACAAAGAGGAACCTACACTGTCATTATTACTGAGAGGAGAAATGGCGCAGAAAGGAGTTCAGCTCGACCGAGAAACCTTCTCTTGTTCCATCTGAGCTACTTTGAGGATGTGACAGCAGCTGTGTCAGAGACCAGAGATAAACTACAGGACATTCTGAGAGAGGAATGGACAAACATCTCACTGACAGTCACTGAAGAGGATGTTTTACTGTCACCAGCAGAGCCAAAGACCAGAGCTGGATTCTTAAAATATTCACATGAAATCATACTGGATCCAAACACAGCAAACACACATCTGTTATTATCTGAGGGGAACAGAAAAGTAACAAGAATGGAACAACAACAGTCTTATTCTGATCATCCAGACAGATTCACTGCATGGCTTCAGGTCCTGAGTAGAGAGAGTCTGACTGGACGTTGTTACTGGGAGGTGGAGTGGGGAGGGAGAGGAGTTGGTGTAGCAGTCGCATACAAGTATATCAGCAGAGCAGGGGGGGGGGCGATGAATGCAAATTTGGATTCAACGACAAATCTTGGTCTTTACGTTACGATTCAAATGGTTTTCAGTTTTGGCACAATGAAGTCCGAACCAACCTCTCAGGTCCTCGGTCCTCCAGAGTAGGAGTGTACCTGGATCACAGAGCAGGTATTCTGTCTTTCTACAGCGTCTCTGAAACCATGACTCTCCTCCACAGAGTCCAGACCACATTCACTCAGCCGCTCTATGCTGGACTTCGGTTCTTTTATTATGACAGTGACACCGCAGAGTTGATTAAACTGAAATAGACAGAAATGATTGAAGGACACTTGGTTAAAACAGGTTTTTCGGTTTCCACTTTCTTTGGTCTCTTTCATTGTTGCTCAGACGTTATTGATGTGCTGTTGCTTAGCCTGTCAGTAACACTTTATAGGTGCGACTTTGACATTGCATTATTTGTTGTCTAGTTAATGATTGGCTTTGTTTTAATGAAGGAAAAGTGTTTCACTCTGCAGAAACAATACAGCCTCATATATCTTTGTAAATGTTGTATGTTGTTCTAATTAAGGTATTTAATGTAAAACATCCCATTTCTAGTTTGTTATATCTTCTACACAAGAGTTATTCTTTATGGGAAACTGTTTTTCATTTATGTGCACTGTCATGTTTCAATTTAGAGAAGTGATCAGTTTGGTTGGGTGTTTTTGTGTTATTCTCTGGTTGGTTCCTTTTTCTTTTGTTTAAGAAAACTAGCCATTGAAATATGCGCAACCCTGTGAAAAGAAGAAGTAATATGCACTCAAACAACTTTGTATGGAATAAAATGACACCTTATATAAAACTTCCTCAGTTAATCACTGTATTGTGTTCCAGTAAAATTTGACTGAGTTAAAAGTTTCATCTCTGAAAAATATTGTTAACTTGATCAGACTGATATAACAGTTCAATAGTTCAGGCCCTGAAGTGCCGGTGATGATTGTCCGGAGTGAGGCCCATTTAGTCCAGCACAACTCTGCAGACGTCTGCGAATCTGCCCCGTGAGGTTGGCGGCAGACTCAGGGCCGCCATCTCAGCCCCCCCGACAGCAGTGGAAGCTGCTGTGGTGCCCAATCTTGCACACTTCTGCCCCAGGACTAAAAATATGTCATATCCTGGATTAATCACATCACATCCTGCATTGGACAATTCCTGACTGAGTCTATCAAAGTCATAGTGGTAAACACGAATAACTTGGATGTGAAATAGATTCACAAAGACATTTGGAAGGAGGTAACCCAGACAGACATGAAACCATACATGAGTCATTTGATTTGTACAGATCTAGAAATGAATCTACCAGAAGTTCATGCAGAGTCTGGCTGGACAATCTTTTGGGCCAATCACTCAATGAATTTCCCATGTTGCCATGCGTGATTCACTTTAACAACTGTGATTCAAGACCAGGCCGTCATCAACAAGACAAGCTGGCAGTCAGTGGATGGCGTGCCTGCCCCTCATTTTTAACCCAATCCAAACATCAGTTGATGAGCATCTAGTCACTTTTAGGGGATGCTGCCCTTTTATACAGTATATGCCAAGAGTGCCATTTAAATGTAGCATAACGATCTGGGCAACATATCATGGCAGGACAAGTTATGCCTGAAACATTCAAGTATGTACTGGGAAACATGAAGACGGTGTTCCTCAAAAAGAACCAAGGGCAGCACATGGTTTTGGAGATAACTGCAACTATCATTGGGCCATTCTGGATTACAATAGGAACAAAGGTGGATTTGACAACCATGCTAAGGTATGCTTATTTTTGTACTCCTTGTCTATCATCAGATTGTTTGAAATGGACTATAAAGTGCTGCGCCAGCTGGCCCGGCCTCCACAGTCACCTGACCTAAACCCAATCCAGATGGTTTGGGATGAGATGGAGCGCAGAGTGAAAGCAAAGGGCCAACAAGTGCTCAGCATCTCTGGGAACACCTTCAAGACTGTTGGAAGAACATTTCAGGTGATTACACATTGAAGCTCATCGAGAGAATGCCAAGAGTGTACAAAGCAGTAATCAAAGCAAAGGGTGGCTATTTTGAAGAATCTAAAATAGGTTTTGAGTAATTTCAGATTTTATTGCTTACTGCATAATTCAATACGTGTTAATTCATAGTTTTGATCATGAAAACAAGAAAAAACATTAAATGAGAAGGTGTGTCCAAACTTTTGACTGGTAATGTACACTCACATCAACGAGACATATGGATTATGAACAACAAATAACAGTTCAATACATGGGTAGCACTTTATAATAATGTCACACTAGTAAGTATTAGTGAGGTATTGGCAGGTGCTTCATTCTTACTATGCCATTTATAAATACAGTTATGTTATGTTTATCCATCTGTTACTGGTACACCATGCACAGCTATCACTGCTATTACATCACTGCTAGTAAAACTGATAATCATAATCATATCCTTTCATTCATTTCCGCTTATCTTTTTTCAAGGTCGAGGGGGCACTGGAGCCTGTTCCAGCTGTCTTAAGACAAGAGGCAGGGTACCCTTGGACATGTCGCCAATCTGTCCCAGGGATAACCCACATACACAGACAACCATTCACACTCACATTCACACCTATCCCCACTAATTGCATGTCTTTGGACTGTGGGAGGAAGCCGTAGTACCCGGGGAGAACCACACAAACACGAGGAGAAGAGAACTCTAAACAGAAAGACCCCGGCCTGATAATGAAATTGATTTTGCTGCAGTTGCTATATGTAGTTTCAGATGCTAGTTTAATTGCAGAAGTTACCATGTTTTGTAGAAGATGCTGCTGTAGTTTGCAGGTTTTGTGGTTAAAACTGTTACTATACTTTGCTGATGATGTTGCTTCTAGTTTCAGTCATTGAATTAGTTGCAGACGTTGCCACTGCTTCAATGTGTTTGTTGGGTTGCAGTAGCTATGCTTACTTACAGTTTTTTTGTGCTTGTTTTACATTTGTTATCCAAGTTGGAATCTTTAGTCACATGTTTTTAAGGTTGCTGCAACTCAAATAAAGTTGCAAAAGTTGCCAAAGTGATCCTTGTTGTTGTGCTATTGTTGCTATTGTTGCTATTGGCATTGTTAGTTGCAGGTGTACTGTCAGTGGTCACTTTCTTCATTGTAGGTGTTGCATTAGTGTCACAGGTTAGTTTAGCTATAGTGTCTGATTAGTTGTGGGAGTTGCCTTGTGTAGCTGTAGGCATTGTTGTAAACATGAGGGGTTTTTATGTAATTTTTGCAATTTCAGTAACAAACTTAGTTGCAGATTGCAGTTGCAGTTTTTCTGATAAGTGTTTGTTACAGTGGTTGTAGATATTTCTGTAGTTTCATTCAGAAGTCATTTATTTATTTAAAGATGTTACTGTAAATGTTGCAGTGATGGGTTTGTTTACCTCATTTAAGTGTCGCTCCTATCAGAGAGCCCATTCTGATTCCATTTAATAACAATTTTACGGGTTTTCCTGAATTTACCACCTAAAAACTGAGCTCACCAACATTTTTTAATATACTGTTTATAAAAAAGGTATTTACTTCAAACTCAAACCTCATCCTGGAATACACCAGATACTGATAACTCCTCCCCTTCTACCTGACAGCACCTCCTCTTTGTCTGTTTCCTCATTCCCTCCCATTCAGTCTATATTTTGAAAATGGGCATAACCAACATCTGTTGACGTGTAAGAGCAGACAGCCTCCATTTCCCACGTAAACACCTATTGATTAGGTCACAGCTCAGAATAGTTTCACTTCTGCAAAAGACAAACCAGCAAGTCATTGTTACTAAGAAAAGAGAATGGATGAAGAAAACATTTCTTGCTCCATCTGTTTGGATCTACTGAAGGATCCGGTGACTACAGCCTGTGGACACAGCTACTGCATGAACTGTATTAAAACCCACTTTGATGAAGAGGACAGGAAGGGAATCCACAGCTGCCCTCAGTGCAGGAAGACTTTCACACCGAGGCCTGTCCTGGAGAAAAACACCATGTTAGCAGCTTTAGTGGAGCAGCTGAAGAAGACTGGACTCCAAGCTGCTCCAGCTGATCACTGCTATGCTGGACCTGAAGATGTGGCCTGTGATGTCTGCACTGGGAGGAAGCTGAAAGCCATCAAGTCCTGTTTATCTTGTCCAGCCTCTTACTGTGAGAAACACCTCCAACCTCACTATGATGCAGCTCCGTTAAAGAAACACAAGCTGGTGGCCCCCTCCAAGAAGCTCCAGGAGAACATTTGCATGGTTTCAGATATACAAGAGAAAGTGACAGACATCTCATCAAGAGTTGCTGAAGAGGATGTTTTACTGTCACCAGCAGAGCCAAAGACCAGAGCTGGATTCTTAAAATATTCACATGAAATCACACTGGATCCAAACACAGCAAACACACATCTGTTATTATCTGAGGGGAACAGAAAAGCAACAACAGTGAAAAAACATCTCTGAAACCATGACTCTCCTCCACAGAGTCCAGACCACATTCACTCAGCCGCTCTATGCTGGACTTCGGTTCTTTTATTATGACAATGACACTGCAGAGTTCATTGAACTGAAACAGACAGAAATGATTGAAGGACACTTGGTTAAAAACTTTTTTTTTCTAGTTTCCACTTTTTGTCTACATTGTTGCTGCTTAGAGGTAATTGATGTGCTGTTTCTTAACCTGCCAGATCTGCAAATAAAGTCATTTTACATTTGAATCTTTTGGACAGATGTTAACAGGGTTTTGTTGATGCTGGTGTGGTACATGTAACTCATCACTCGTGTTTTTATATTGTGTGTTGTCAATATTAAAAAGGTTAAATACAGTGTCTGCTTCAAATCAATCCTCTTTCTGGAATACATCAGAGACTGGTAACCCCTCCCCTTTTTCTGCCTGTTACTGGTCTGTCTGTAATACCTCCATATGTCAACCTGTTTCCCCCCCTGGTTGTTTTCCTGTGAGTTATCAACACGTTCTCACTCCCAACTCGTCAAACGTGTGACGCATGGTCAGGCTCCCTCTGCTTCACTTATCGACGCGCAGGGTACCCCCTGGCGTCGGGAATTGACGTGCAGGGTCCTCTCATTGAATACTATAGAGCTCCCTAAACGTTGCTTATTGACGACAAGAGATTGCCGCGGAAGAGCCTGTTGTTCGTATATTTATACATTTCCAAAATCACATTGTAGTGACCTATACAAAACACAATAAATTATATAATGTAAACAACTACCTGAGAAACAGCAGATACAGCAGATACATTAATTATAGGCTGTTACTTTTGTATCGTTTATTGCATATGGAGGGAGTGGTGTATGCTGGGTAATGGCACAGCTAGCTACTGGGTGACTTTATTCACCTGCTTCGGCTGTTATCAGTCCATACAATGGGCGTTATTAGCACAAATCAGTCCCATAGATATGGGCCATCAAAAATAAAGTTTGTATTCCCATCTAATAATATTATTTTATTCTTACATACCTGTAGCACAATCCGTTCAGTTAGCTTCACACAAAAATAGCTGGTAGAAATGTCCTCCAAAGATTATCTTTGTTCACCTCTGAGGGGGTATTTTGATGCTGATCCTCTTCATCTGTTCACTGCCTGCTGGAAACCTGCTTGCTGCTGCTGCTCTTCTCTCGGCTTCCCAGAGTAAATCTGAAAAGTCACCTGCCTGCCCTCCTGCCTGCCACAACACACCTCTGCTCTAAAAAAGAAAAGGTCAGACATGTTGTTCTTCTCTTTACTCCACCACACACCCAGAGAAACTCCCGTCTCTGTAGCTTTGCTTCAGCCTGTAATACAAGGAGGCAAAATCTCCTTTCACTCACCTCACATCGTACTCACCTTTAACCTCATCTAGAAATAACTCACCTTCTCCCTCTGTTACAGTGAGTCCTGCTCTGTGGAATTCCCTCCATGTCTCACCTCAGCCTTTCTGATCCGTGCGATAAATAAAGTTTTCCTTCAAATCAAACAAACATGTACCGAGTCAGCTTTTGGCTCCAACCTCTTTACACCGGCTGCTTGGCCTTGACAGCACAAGGTCCTGGACCACGTTTACATGTCTTCATAAGTTAACAGATGTGAAGTATTTTCACATACGGCCCTTAAAGCTTCTGTTAAAATGCTCCACAACACTTGGTTCAAGCTGGCTTTATGCAGAGAAATGTGTGATGTTAAACTGAACCATCAGCTGATGCAAATGTTTATTATTAAACTCCTCGCCTTCATCTGTTGGAAGTTTAACAGGTACACGTCCTTCACTCAGAACATCCTCAAAAGCAGATGCAACAGATGTTCCTGCCTTGGTTTGAAGACACCTGCATGCATACTTAGAAAATCCATCTGTACATGTCAGTAAGTGTCTCACATCATCATTACTAATGTGTCTGTCATCACTATAACTGCATGTGTACAATGTGGAAATTGATGTTATGTAACGATGATACAAAAACAATATCAGAACATAATTTGATTCAGCAAATCCTATTTATTAACAACTATTAGTGTAAATAAAACATTCTGTCATCTTTTAATAGCAAAACACATTAAAGCAGACGTGTGTCCAAACCTCCTCCACTAACACATCCGTTTCTATGGTGCTGTCATCAGCTCGAGGCACAGCTGCACCCTTACTAACTCCATCAGGCACATTTAAGTCACTACAATCTTTTCATAATCCCCCATCGTTCAAGAGTCAGGTATCTCTGAAGGTTTCCAGAGTACTTTTTCACACACATCCAAGTCATGTAGTTGCAGTACCTCGACCGCAGCATTGTCCAACTCATTCTGAGTCGCTTGTCTGATGGATCCTGTGTTCTGCTGTTTTAACCAGTCCAGCTGGTGCTGGAGGACCGAACACTGGTGATGGACTGCACTGTGCTGAGACAGATTTTGTGTTATAGGCTTCATGTTATGGACGCACAGTGTGAGCACTCAGGTCGCATCAGAGCATCGGGCCGTATAGTGTGAGACCCCCATCGTGACCTACAAACTTCTAACCCCTGTGATTCAGTCATACAGTTTGAGCTGAATAACACGACTGAAAATTTTTTAAAAATAAAAATTAATAAATCACATAGTGTATGCCCAGCTTAACCAGACTGATGACAGATTTCAAACATGCTGAATATGAAGAGTAGTATCATTTAAACTCACATGATTATCAGCCATAAGAACAAATTCAGATTTATATTGATGTAAGGTATATAAATGTAAGTACAGTTTGAATCAGTGCAATATTATTTTCACACATCAATGGACCACTGAACTTCTCAGCTTCTAAAATGTAAAGCCTCATTTAGAAACTACACAAGTACATATAATGGTCAGGGATCAACATGAACCTGTCTTCTCTATTTGACTTTAATCAACTCTGCAGTGTCTCCAAGTCCAAGCCAAAGTCCAGCATAGAGCGGCTGAGTGAATGTGGTCTGGACTCTGTGGAGGAGAGTCATGGTTTCAGAGACGCTGTAGAAAGACAGAATACCTGCTCTGTGATCCAGGTACACTCCTACTCTGGAGGACCGAGGACCTGAGAGGACAGTTTGGACTTTCTTGTGCAGAAATATATAACTGTTTGTGTCACAATATAATGCCCAAGATTTGTTATTGTTTCCAAATCCACATTCATAGCCCCCTGCTCTGCTGATATTCTTGTATGCGACTGCTACACGAATGCCTACACCTCTCCACTCCACCTCCCAGTAACAACGTCCACTCAGACTCTCTCTACTCAGGACCTGAGGCCATGCAGTGAATCTGTCTGGATGATCAGAATAAGACTGTTGTTGTTTCATTCTTGTTACTTTTCTGTTCCCTTCAGATAATAACAGACGTCTGTGTGCTGTGTTTGGATCCAGTGTGATTTCATGTGAATATTTTAAGAATCCAGCTCTGGTCTTTGGCTCTGCTGGTGACAGTAAAACATCCTCTTCAGTGACTGTCAGTGAGATGTTTGTCCATTCCTCTCTCAGAATGTCCTGTAGTTTATCTCTGGTCTCTGACACAGCTGCTGTCACATCCTCAAAGTAGCTCAGAGGACGAATATTGATGCTGGATGAGTGTGTAGACTCACTGAGTGCTGACAGTGAGGGGTAGTTGTGTAGAAACTGGTTGTGATCCTCTGTGTGTGAGAGCTGCTCCAGCTCGCCGTCTTTCCTCTTCAGCTCAGCGATCTCCTGCTCCAGCTTCTCCTGAAGCTCTTTGACTCGACTCACTTCAGTTTCCTGCTGGGATCTGACCTGCTGCTTCACATCAGAGCTTCTTTTCTGGAGGAGACGGATCAGCTCAGTGAACATCTTCTCACTGTCCTCCACTGCTTTATCAGCAGAGCCATTGATGGCCTCCACCTCCTGTTGAAGCAGCTTCACATCTTTCTCTCGCTCCTGGATTCTCTGCTGGATGTTTAGTCGTCTCACCTCGAGCTCCTTCTGCTTCTCAGTCCTTTCTGCTGCAGCTGGGACTGTTTCATGGCCTTTATGTTCATCCATCGTGCAGAGATAACAGATACTCTGCTGATCAGTACGACAGAAAATCTTCATCACCTCATCATGACGAGAGCAGATGTTCTCCTGGAGCTTCTTGGAGGGGGCCACCAGCTTGTGTTTTTCAAAGGCAGGAGACTCCAGATGAAGCTGTATGTGTTTCTCACAGTAGGAGATCAGACACACCAGACAGGACTTGATGGCTTTCAGCTTCCTCCCAGTGCAGACATCACAGGCCACATCTTCAGGTCCAGCATAGCAGTGATCAGCTGGAGCAGCTTGGAGTCCAGTCTTCTTCAGCTGCTCCACTAAAGCTGCTAATATGGTGTTTTTCTCCAGGACAGGCCTCGGTGTGAACGTCTTCCTGCACTGAGGGCAGCTGTGGATTCCCTTCCTGTCCTCTTCATCCCAGAAACTTTTAATACAGTTCCTGCAGTAGCTGTGTCCACAAGCTGTAGTCACCGGATCCTTCAGTAGATCCAAACAGATGGAACAAGAGAAGGTTTCTCGGTCCAGCTGAACTCCTTTCTGTGCCATTTCTCCTCTCAGTGTCAGTGACTGTGTGAGTTTCACTTCCTTATAACTGAAACTAGTCTGAGCTCTGATCTCAACAACATGTTTCTGCAGTGAATGGAGCCTGTCAGCTCTTACATGTCACCACATGTTGGTTACACCCATCTTCAAAGTGCAGATCTGAAGGGGAGGGAACGAGGAAACACGTGGACAGAGAGGAGGTGCTGTGTTTAAGAGCAGGAAGAAGAGGGAGGTTATCAGGCTGTGCTTCACTCCAGGAAGAGGAGCAGTTAGAGAGTGAAACTGTGTGTTTAACCCTTTTTATTTACTGCTTCTTCTATATAAATAAATTTTAAAATCCAGCTTTAATGAACGCTGGACAGAAACGTCTCAGGTAACAATAACCGTCAGAACAGCAGAGGCTGCTGACCTAATCAAAGCATATGTGGAGAGCAGGGTTAGGTTAGCAGACATATGCTGGTTGCTTTTATTTATTTATTTATTGCTTTTATAGGCAGTAATCAATGTTGCTGTAACAGGATGAGAACTAGATAAATGCCACTGCATTGCTTTGAACAGTCAGCAGAGTCTGCACATATAATTACAGATATTCCTGCAAAAAGTTAATTACTCAAAAGAATCTTGCATTTTAGTTTTGCATTTATAACAGCTGCTGCAACAGAAATAACCATGTTCTTTACATTAAAATAGCAACAAACCTTTCTGGAACAACTTTCAAGGTTCATGGCGAAGACAAAGATCTAATGACATGAAGACTCCAGTGAAACTTAAAGTATTAGGAACCAGTTTTAATGCGTGACCAACACATTTCCCCCTGTGGCCTTCACCAGGGTCATTGCTAAATACCCTTGTGATTGTGAAAAGACTACTGGTCAAGTCAAAAAGGAGTGTATGGTAAAATGACCAATGACCATGTGACAAGATCAAGCAAGCATTTTTCTGATGTGTTCACCGCTCAATGGTTTGTTGTCATATTGAACAAAATATTAGGTTCTCTTTGTATATTACACTCAGGCATCAGGAAAGAGTGGTAACTAGTTCATAGTTTTTAGCTAATGACATGTCAATCACAAGACATTGCTCAGAAAACGTGCAGATTCTCAGCTAGATCCACCTTCCACTCTTTACTTACAGTTTCACAACAGCAAACAAACACACAAATAAGTTGAAGTAATTGTTTCCTGTATGACTTCACTGGTCTCGCATCAGTAAGGACTTTTGCTCCTTGTTGCTTGAGTTCATTGAGGTGGTGAGCATACATTTATCCCCAGACATGTCCATGTACACAAACATTAAACAACTTCTTTCTGACCTTTTTCACACTTTTGCACCACTTCAGAGGAATCCCCTTAACCTCAAATCACTGTTTTCTTAAGGTATGACTTACCTTCACAGCTGTGTGGATTACGCATCATGTCACAGAAGGTCCACAAGCATAGATGCACGTGTGTGTTCATGTCTGTAAGCTATTATTGTTTCATCTCACTGAAAGCACAAATGCCATCCTCTCTCTCTCTATTTTTATATGAGGATGGGGTGGACAAAATAACAGGAACACCTCACAACAGTGATGGCGCTGAGTTGCAAAGCTGCCTGAGCTGCATTAGAGACTGCGCTGGTGTTATTCACCTATAACGTGCTACAGTTCGTGCTTCCCTGTGTGTGTCGCTTACAAGAAGGTCAACAAACACACCGCAGTGCTGCAGGCAGAACATACATAATCAATCAGCCCTCAGTGCAAGCTACAAAAATAAAATATGGGTTACACACACACACACACACACACACACACACACACACACACACACACACACACACACACACACAGTCATGTTTTCATATCCTTCCCTAGATGTTTATCCTAACACTAACCCAGTGCTTCCCAAAAACGGTGCCGTGGCACACAGGTGTGCCGTAGAAGATTATCTGGTTCCACCTGATTAGTACTCCAAGTGACCGCAGTGAGTAACAGGCAGAACAATTACATTGTCTTCCACTAGAGGGCGGTACAACCACCTGTTCTAATTAAGTTGGTTGTCAAACAGAAGAAGATATTACATAATAGTCATGCTGTCAGAACACAGCACATAATAGCAATAGATAAATATTTGAAGAGAAAAAGCAGTCAGTCTGGGTCCTGGAGAAAATTCCAGCCCACATGAAGGCCGTCATGAGTGATGGTCAGAAGAAAGCAAAAAGGTATACTGGGGACAAACTGAGCCTATTTTGCTAAGATAAATGATCAAAATGCTTTTTGAGACATTTTTGTTTGGTGATGTGCTGTTTGATTTTTCTAATGTGAAATATGTGCTGTGGCTCCAAAAGGTTGGGAAACACTGGTCTAACCTATTTTCTGTGCCCATAAGGGCTGTTGGTCCCCACAAGTATGGTAAACTTCCAATTCTTGGACCCCACACAGGTATGTAAACATGGTACACACACACACACTTTTTCCTAGCGGTACATGTGTGTGCATTTAGCCGTATTACTATTTTAGTGGGGACTTTTCTATGTCGTCACCCTTTGGGGACAGAAAAACAGGCCCCTGTAATATAAATCATTAAATCATAGGATGGAGCCTGAGTTTAACTCTGTCTTTTAGTAGATCTCCAACTTTAATTTGTCATGTAAATATCACAGAATTCAGTCTTAAGGAGATTAATTAGTTACTTTAATTATCTGGATACAAATTATAGCACTATGTTGGGCTGGTGTTCTGACTCCAGAGTGGATAAGCAGAAGATGGATAGATGACTTCTTCAGTCTCAGCTGAAGCCTCCACGGCTTTTCATTTGCTTTCTTTTATTTACCTTTTCCTTACTTTGCATCCTATTCTGTTTTATAACCTCTTTGTCCTTATTTACTTTATTTTTCCTCTTTTGTTTCTTTTTATCCTTCACATTAATGTACTTTTGTTTCTTCATCTTATTCCACTTTCCTTTGTCTTCGGTGTTTCCATCATTCCTGCTTCCACCTTCATTTACTTAGCTTGTCTTCATGTGTTTTTCTCTTTGCTTTATTTCCTTCCTCACTTGTCCTTCCCTATATTTCATTTGTTTCTCCTCTTTGAATTGTTTTTCTTTCCTTCATCTTTCTTTTGTATCCTAATCAATGTTTTCCTTCCTTCCATTTCTGCCTCTTCTGTTTCCTCTTCCCCTCTGCCACTTTCCTCCCTTCGTCTTTTCTTCTTTCCCATCTTTGGTCTTTCTGGTTCATTTTTTTCACTCTTCAGCTGTTTTTGCTCTCTTTGTTTGGGATTTTGCAGTCGTCTGCCTGTTGTTGTGTCAGCTGGCGGTACGTTATCAGGCTACTACAAACACACATCAAACTCTACACACACTTTCACGCTGCACCTTTCATTTCCAGCAGCTTGTAAAAATAGAAAGCCCATAAAATCTGACTCTTTCATGTCGGAGCATTAGGCAGGAAGAAAACCATCCACATGTGCAGAGCACTGATGAGCAGCAGCACGGACCTGCTGCACAGCTTAGATTAAATCATTAGTTTTATCAATGAAGCTCAGAGAAAAGGAAAAAAAACACCTACATGCTTCAGTTTTCCTCGTACGGGGTGTTGCAGCCAGTTCTGGTTGCATAATATTATCTGCTCTCCTACAAACTCCCACATACTGAAGCAGAAAGCTCGGTGCGAGGCTCAGACAGGAGATGTGTGGGAAGACAGAGATTCAAAGTCAGAGTTCGTCTCATCCTGGTTGAGAATAAATAAGCTTCCTTTAAACGGATTCTGAGTGTAGTAGAGTCTACTCCAAGACGCTGCTAAAATAAACTCGACTCATTAAAGTCTGGGTTTCCGCTGCTTTAATGAAGCGCAGTTTCTACATTCCTCCACGGAGATCAGATTCAGTCTCGTACCAGTGAATTTGGTCCAAAAAACCTCAAGCTGACGTTAGAGCTCGCTACATTTCCAAGTTCAACGTGGCTTTACGTTCACTTCCATCTGTCAGTCTCTTCTCCTTCCTTTCTCATATTTTTCCTTTTACTCTCTTCTTTCATCTTTTCCTTCCTCCTTTTTCCCTCCTCTTCCATTTTTCCTTCCTTTTCCCTCTCCCATTTTTTCCCTTCCTACCTTCCTCCATCCCTCCTCCCCCATCTTTTCCTTCCTCCTTTCCTTCTCTCCCTCCTCTCCTTGTCCCCCTTCTAGCCAGTTTCTTTTCCTCTTGTTGAATATGAGCGTTTGCAGTAAACAAACATTAAAATGACCAAGGAAGGAAGGAAGAGAACGATGTGTGCTTGTCAGCATTCAGCTCACCTGTAAATTTCAAGTGACGACTTCATTGAGGTCGTATGAGCCATTCTTTTACTTTGGTAAACCAGAGTTTACCTCAAAGCAGCTCTGTGTACACGGCATTTGGCCGTCTTTGTGAGGACATTCATCAACATCAGTGGGTTTCCCCGTGTATTTAGGAAGTACTACTAAGTGCTTAACTAAAACTCTGACCACAGCCTCATTTAAAGTGGTTTTTGTTTTTGTTTTTGTTTTTTAAATTATTTGGTTTCAGTGGCAGACACCTTCAGCTCACTCATGTTTGGACATTTGGTGCTCTCTCCTCTTTATGATCAGCTGCAGGTGAAACGTTTAGAGGACATCTGTAAATTGCAGACACATAACCTGCAGTGTTAATACAACACAGGTGTGCATCAAGAGTGAAATCCAACTACCATAAAACTGAGTTACAAATTCTTCTGGGTCACTTTGGTTTGAGTTTTTCATAATAAAAGTCAGAGGAGCTGTAAGAAAAGCAGCAGAAAACTCCCATCACATTTCAAAAGCAATGTTTAAAACACAAAAGACAAGCAGTCAGCACTTTATAAAACTCATCTTTATTGATTCAGAGTCATCCCTCCATCCACGACAATATTTTCTCTGCTGTGCTCTTATAAAAAGCTGAATATGTACATCCTCTTGTATTTACATTATTTTACATGATTACATCGTCAGAGAGCCTCACACCTGCAAAAAGGTCAACTCTCCTGCCTGAAACGTATCACCTGTTGTCAGGGGAAATGAACAATAGAGCAACTTGCTCCTGGGTTGTTGCCTGGCAACAGCAGCTTATCGGATTAATATCGGTAAAGAGGAATTGTTTTTAATTATTTATCTTATTTTTCTAAATATTTCACAAGCTTAGAAAAACATGCGGAGTGACCCCATGTGCTGTGGCAGGGGGTTGGGAAAAACACAAATTAAAAAAGTAATGGAACATATAATGTAGTGCAATGCAAGTTTCTAATGTGAAGTCGTGACGAAAGTACAAACTAATAACAATAAAGTCGATGCACGTCAAAGAGTTTTTGTGCACTTTACATAAACACACAGTCTGAGGAAAGTTTAACAACAAAAACTGTAGCTAACACTAGGCTGCTAAACATCTCCTCATCAATCAGCTTAGTCCTGCACAAGAAGGTGAGAGGTAAAAATGATACAAAATACAGGGTGGAAAAATGTCCTAAAAAATATACACAAACCACTGATCAGACTTAATGCTGATTATCTGATAAATCATAGAAAGACATCAAAAGGTGGCTGGAAAACATAATGTGGAGAGCAGACTCAGAGCATAAATGTGGCTCTTTAAAACCTGCTTTGTTCTCTAATGAGAAACAAAACAGGTTTTATTTTATGTCTGTAATATGACTTAAAGTAAAAGCACATAATTACTTAGGTATAAAAATATTTTATCCATGGAGGCAGAAAATGTTCACCGAGGTCATGTGAAGTGTTCAAGGGTCGTTTTCACTTTTCTCTTCTTTATTTTAAAAACTGTGTTAATGCTAATGTTAGCAGCTATGTGTAAAGGCGGGAGAGGCCCCAGTCATTCAGGTCTTAGAGAGTGGTGTGCGATTCCGTGGCAACTACTGGTCGCTATGGAAAAATGTGTATTCCCAGACTCGTTGGAGAGTAGTTTCTAGCAACTGCCTGTAGTTTGCAAGGAAGGCGTCGCCTTGTCTGCAAACATCACCAACTATGCAGCTGTTAAACTGAGAAGCACAACACAAACTGGAAACAGAGATAGTTCACCTTTGAAATAAAAGTTGAACCTTTTGAAATGTACGTAGTAAGAAGCAAATTTTCTGTTTTGTGTTGGGGAGCAGTTGGCTAGTGTTTGCAGACAAGTTGGCAACTTCCAAGCGAACTACGGGTGACCACAACAATTTGCTAGCAACACAGTCACAAGGTGGTGCAGCTCAGCCTTCGTGATCAATTTCACAACAGGTAAGTGGTTCATAACCTCTGCACAGCTGAATGAATGACAGGTGTGCAGAAGGAAGAAAAATGATACATATAATAAAATAGTACCTAGCAGCAGTCAGCAATCACTTAGCAACCAGTCAGGGGAATATGCAATTTCCCCTAGCAACCAGAGGTTTCCATAGTATCAACAACTGCTCTCTAAGCCTGCGTGACCGAAGCCTAAGCTTTTAAAACATTCAAGACTCTCTCATTAATACTGAGCAGAAAAAAGGCCTCTCTCACACACAGAATGAGTTTAACAGCAACAATAACTCCGTACTTACAAAAGCTCGTGTGTGCAGCCCCCACCCCCTCCAGCCCTGACGAAGAGTAAATAACCACAACCCTGAAACTGAAGGCGCTAAATGGAAGTCAGCCACCTTTTGAACTGTTAACTCCTGTGCTTTCCCCACTTTAATACTTCAGTGTCTCAACAGAAACAGGCTAATGCCAGAGCTGAGCAGCAGCCACCCCTTTGAAAATGTTTAGGCTTTTGGCAGAAAGTTGTTGCACTACAAGTAAAACTGCGGCATAAATCATTTGGACATGTGCGTCTGCGAGTGATTTAGCGTGCAGTAAACCAGAGTAATCGCCTTTCTCTCTTTAAAAATAATGTTTCTGTAAAGCTTGACAAAGTTTCCAGTGTTACAACCATTGCAGATGTGAGGCTCTGCCTGTGGCCAACATGTTTCGAGGGTTTAGTCTTCCCTCTTTTTAATGATGGGAAAAGAAGCTTTAATTCCCGAATTTCACCGTTTCCAACGAATCCCAAGCACCAAGCATGTAACTCTGCCGCAGGATCAAAACACGCTGTTTAGAGGCAACAGAGATGAAGAATTTGGCTCAGCTGCTGAGAATAAATGTGAAACAATGTGATGGTTTAAAAAAAATACTGACTAAATGTGAGGTTTGGTTTATATGCTGTGACATCGCTCATCGCTGTTGCCTCTAAAAGTTGCCCGTGTCTCTCCAGCTGCCAAGATTTGGTACATTTGCATTGGTTAAACAGCATCTTTGACCTCCTTGTTGGTTCAGCAGCAAAACAAACAAACAAACAAACAAACAAACAAAAACAAATTGTTTGCCCTCGTTCTTCCTCTCATTGGATACATTCAAGAAATCCAACACTTCTCTTACAAGCCGTCCTCTCTGGGCCATTTTGATTGAAATAAATGCACTTGTTTGTCCATTTACATCCATGTTTTTTGTCCTTGTGGATTTATCAGTCACACTGTTTGAATTATCCACACTGGGTTCATCCACCCGCCTCTGCCAGCCAATCAGAGACGAGCTGTAACATTCACATCTATCAGTTTGACTGACGAGAAGAGTCGGATCCAGTCAGGACTTTGGTCAAAAAAGTCAAAGTGTGATGAGTTTCTGTTACTTTTCTTTAAAAAAAATGAAATAAAATAGCCGACCCCCAAATCCTTTAAAAAAAAAAAAAAAATCTGGGCTTTAACCGCGTTTGATGATGTCACTTCCTCCTCAGTCCGTCTCTTTCTTCTTTTCGTCCAGGTCAAAGTCCAGCACGAGAAGTTTGGTCTCCTCAGTGCCGTTTCTGCTGCCGGCGGCGCACACCAGGCGAGTGTCGGACGCTCTGATTCGCCACACGACTCCACCTGGATCAAAGACGTGATTGGTTTAGCCACAGACATGTGATAACAGGTGAGGACATAAATAAAGTTCAGGTACGTATATTTTTTCTTAATATTTAATAACAGAGTGAATACTGCATCTACCTGCACCATTACAGTTCATTTAGCGTCTTTTCTACTGAAATGTGAATGTATTTAATCTGTTTGTTAGTTCCACATTAAAATGTTGACACTACAAAAAACCACATAATATATAATTGAGTCAGTTACTAAAAATATCTTCTTTGTATCATTTTATATGATGATGAAGTTGAGAATTTATTCATTTTTAATTTGTGTATTTGTTGGACTGGGAAACACCGGTTGCTATAGAAACGTGTACTTTCTGACAAGATTGGGTGAAACTGGTTCCAAAGAGGTATATGAGCTACACCGAACACCACACTGTGACTGATTTAGTTGCTAGCAGACCGCCACGGTAACCTGTAATCTGCATGGAAGGCAAACCACTCACCAATCACGAGTGAAATTGTGAAAAGTGCAGTGCGAATGGGATACAGGCTGCTTGCTTACAAATTAAACGTTGTGCTGTCATGCACGTTTCCAGCTGTGCAGGATGGAAAAAGTGACTGACTGCCTTCAAAGTGAAAGAAACCCCTGTGTTTGCAGTTTGTGCATTTTCAAACTTTCACTACAATTCAGTGAATGGCAATCACAGCAGCCTTCTAGCAAAAAAACAGAAAAGCAAGCACCACATACCTCTTTGCAAATGAATTGACTCAGTAACAGCCAGAAAAATACATTTTTCCCTAGCGACCTAAGGTGGCGCGAACTCCTCACCTGATCCTCGGCTCTGCAGCGCCACCACGTCCCGCAGCCAAGCTCCGGTCCGCAGGTCCCACAGTTTGACCGTCCCATCGTCAGAGCTGGACAGGACCAAGCCACGACAGAACTGCAGGCACGTCACCGCCGACTGGTGCTTGTTGGGACCTGAAAAGTACGCATCATTACACCGTGACCCTTGACCTCAACCAGTTGTCTTTACATGAGCAGCCTTTCTTCTCAGCGGTATCACTTTATGCATCCTTTCTTATATGAGCGTCAGCATGTGCATCTTGATATAACCTGATTTCACTGAGTTGTAAATTCTCATATTGAATCATTTCCTCCTTCTTTGGCTCTAAAATATTTGCTGCTTAAAATATTTCCTGCTGGACAGATTTCCAAAAAGAAAAAAAGAGAGAAATTACATGGACATTTACAGTCCCAGAAAATAAAGTTCAATACCACTGGCAGCGAGTCCAATTTTTCATCCAGTCACCAAAAACCCTTGAAACCACTCACATTCCCTTTAGCTGTACTTTCTGGCTAAATCCATGTGGCTCGAATTGCCCGCACATGTGAGCTGAACAGATGAAAAGCAAACGCTGTGAAATCCACAACCATAAAAGACTAAACAGGCCGTCACAGACTTTGCATGAAAGTATCCTCAGAACTCGTAGCAACAAACACCCTGTGGTTTGTTTTATTTCTCACGAGTCTGACCACAGATCAGGTTCACTTTCTGCCTCAGACCTTAACATGATTATTCACTTCATCTCAGAGCCTTTACAATGCCCCCTGTTTCCTCACTTCCTCCCAGCGGGTTGCGGACTTTTGAGTCAGCCTGTTTTATTGCCGAGTCAGCGATCTGGCGCAGAAGTTCCACGGCGACCCTCACCTTCAAGCTGCTCTCATTGTTTAAGCGGACAGATTCCCTCTAAGGGACGTTACCAGCTTCTCACCTTGCAGCGTGTGGAGACACTGTCCTGTCCGGATGTCCCACACTCGCACCGTGGAGTCGGCATTCCCGGAAACCAGGATGTTGTCTCGAAGCTCCATGCCGCTGGTCAGCGATTGGTGGCCCGTCAGCGTGTGGACACACCCACCTGAACAAGAGACACTCGTTTAGCTTAGACTGACACCCATGCGTTTCATTTTTATATGATTACAGCAGGTTACCACCAACAGGGGGCGCACTGAGCATCACTGTATTTATTCTGTTTAAATTAGATAAAAGTGAAAAGAGGCGATTGCAGCAGCTTTCTGCATTATTTGCCACAAACCATTAAAAATCAACCATATTTGTTTTTTTTCTTCATTTATCACAGAGAAAGAGGCGGTCGTGTTTCAGTTATGTTCCTATGCGTTATATGTAAAGCAAAATAAATCTATAGTAATAATGATAAACTCAGCCCGTCATCCAGAGTTACTGCCCCCTAGTGTCTGAATACAGAAATAAACTCATTAAATAACTCCAGGTTCACAGTGAGAAAACAGAGTCCGTGAGGTCTACCTGTCTCTGGGTCCCACACTTTGATTGAAGTGTCCAACGAGCCGCTCACCACGAACACGCCGTCAAACTGCAGAGAGGGGTGGGAGAGGTGGAGTCAAAACCAAAACAAGGAGCTCAAAGATGCTAAACCGCCTCATGTAGAGCTCTGTGTGTGTGTTTACCTGCAGCGAGTACACTCTGTTGGTGTGTCCCTGCAGCGTGTGCAGGCACACCTCTGTCTCGGGGTCCCACACCTTCACCATGTAGTCGTAGCCGCCCGACACCACGCGGCGCCCGTCGTACTGAACGCAGCGCACCGCCGCCAAGTGGCCAGTCAGGACGTGCTCACAGCGGCCAGTCGACACGTCCCACACGCGCAGCGTGGTGTCCCGAGAGCCCGACACCACCCTGAGAAAAAGAGAGAGAGAGAGGCATTACATCGCTGCAGTGACAGCCAATCAGGTCAAGGTGAACCAGAGGTGTGTGTTTGTGTCTCTGTTAAAGCTGCGCTGACCCAGTTCTATGAGTTCATGTGTAACATTAATTTGTGTGTGTGTGTGTGTGTGTGTGTGTGTGTGTGTGTGTGTGTGTGTGTGTGTGTGTGTGAGTCTGTTACCGGTTGCCGTTGAGATGCATGCAGCGCACGGTGGACGTGTGTCCGTAAAGCGTGTGCACGCACTCGCCGCTTTCGGCGTCCCACACGCGCAGCGTCCGGTCTGTGGAGCCGCTGATCACCGTGGTAGCCGCCATCTGACTGCACCACACCCCACCGGTGTGACCCGTCAATGTCCGCAGACACTGAGGGAGAACAAAAGAAGGATACATGATGATTAAACAGTGTTATGATTGAATTTAAACTTTGCTTTTAATTTAAATGATAAAACGCATGAAAACGTTCACACATGAATGCGACATGAAGACCAGTGATTACAGATAAAGTTGCATTTTTACTGCACTTTAAGATCAAATATTAGAGTTTGCATTTGGAACAGTCGAGGTCGAAGAAAAGCCAACACGTTCTTCCTCATTCACTTAAGATAAAGGAATAAAGAAATAATCTGCTGCTCTTATCTGGGCCAATGAAAGCTGTTATTCTGGGTTTTTCCTGCTTGGATCAAATTAATTAAACGCAATCAAAGCCTGCAGTTTGCACAAACACAGCGAACATTAAACGTCTCTCTCATTGTTTGCGAACGCGTGTGAGTCAATGTTTATTCCACTTTCATGGACAGCCTTGAGAGACAAACGCAGTTTCACCTTGAGGGTGTTGTAGCGATAGTTGCCATGGTAACAGTGGCAAAACTTTGCCTTGGCAACTGTTGCGGACACGGAGGAAGACACTGCGGGCGTCGACACGAGCGCTCGCTGTTACTACACGACTGTCAGCGGCTCGTACGCGGCGGCGCACACGCCTCATCACCCCCGCAGAGTAAAACATCGTGAGGGTGTGTGTGTTTTTCTTTCTGCAGGGAACAAAATGACTTCACACACACACACAGGCAGGTCTAGGCGGATGAGCGAGCAGGTGTGGCGGATTAAAGAATGTTTAACCGAAACCAGATGAACGACCTGAGTCTGCGATCTCTCACCACATACTGAGTCCTGCGAGGGTTACTGTGGTTTATATAGTACACTCAAGGTATCCCACAATGCCTCACTGTGAGTAATGTACAACCAAGGGTCACTATCCACGCATTGTATCCCATCATGCATTGTTGCTGGAGTAAGAGGCGCTGGTTGGTTTACAGGACAGAATTTCATGAATGACAGGAATTCTTCAAACCCTGAACGCAAACACACACTGGAGCTTCATCACAGAGTGTGATTGTGTTCCTGTTATGACACGGGTCAGCAGAGATGAGCTTCCTCTGAAGGGTGACCGGTCTCTCCCTTAGAGGCGGGGTAGAGACTCGTGAAACGAGCCATGGTAAACGGCACCTCACGACAGAGTTAATGTCAAACTGTGGCTCTACCGCCTGAGCCACATGTAGAGCAGCTCATGTGTGAATGTCAGACACAAAGCACTCTGGCGTAGAGAAAAACGCCTGTTGCATGGAGAGCTTTGAGCGCTGCATAAGAACCAGACCATTTATCATTTTCCAAAATGACGTCACATGTGCTGTCGTGAGCCGCCGCAGTCCTGCATGTCTCACATTTTACAACTTTGTGTGTTTTGATGCTGCAGCTCGGTTAAAGACGTGAGTGTACCATCGTGTGGGTTTAACTGCAGTTTTAACAATGCACCAGGAGCTCACACATTACACAGACGGACATGCGGCAACAGTGTGAAAAAGATGAAACTTTGTGGAAACTGCTCAAATTCTCATGATGTGGAGGTTTGTCTGAGTGGCGACGCCCGTCGGTCTGCAGAATGCTGCTGCGGCTAACAGCAGTGATAAATGGATGTGACCGTGTGACGTCACCGTGCCATGCAGTGTCCCACGCAGCGGGTTTGCTGAGGCTTAACTCTTTCCACCTTTGATGCTTACAAGGATTTAGCTTTGTTTCTCTTTTCTGAACCGAGTAGTTTCTGTCATACTTCATAACAACAGGTGAGCGTGGTCGCTGCCTACACAGCTGTCCTCGGAAAAAAAAACAGAACCTGTTCGTCCGTGTAGATTCTTGGTCATAAGGTCAAAGTAGTCTAACGAGCTTAAAAAGAAGACGACAGGACTTCTGGAAGTTTTTCAAATTCATGTACAGGTGACAGAACTCATCATTAAGGGTACAAGGGAGTTGGTCTAATACCATCTTAAGGGGAAAAGAGTTGAGGAGCTCGGTTACTCAGGGGCGTCCTCCACACTGACAGGAACCCTGAGGTGGTTCAGGATGGGGTGTGGATGCCTCCTGGGCACCTCGTTAGGAGGACACAAGCTCTCAGCTGGCTTGGGAACACAGCGTCACCAGAGCAAAGAGGACGGAGGAGGTGAAGGTGAAGGAATCACAACAGTCTGCTAGTGTTTTAAGCCCGAAACATGTTCAGGATTGTTCTTCTGGTATTACTCTCCTTTTCTTAAAGTGGACTTTCCTTATAAAACAAGATGAGCAAACAGTAAAAACACTGAAACCAGGAAATCAAGAGCACAAGATTGAAGCAAACTGGTATTACATGAGCCCGGCCTTAGCTTAACTTCAGCTGAAATCTCTTCAGCACAATCTAAGATGTCTTTGGCATCCTGCTCATGGCTACTTTTGGAGGGTTTTAAACTATTTTAAAAGGACCTGCAGGGACCCATAAAACTGTTATTTGGTGTAAAACAACCTCCTCTTGCAGAACATTTTGCAGAGTTAAATTAAGATGATCAGTTGCAGCACGGACGTGCACTTGCAATCAGACAGCTTCTTGGCTTCTGCAGAGAGGGCTGCACTTTATGTCAACATTACATTATCCTCGTCTTGGTGCAGCGGGTAGACCGAGAATCTGCAACAATGGCGAAAGCTTAGCTGGCTTAAGATGAGTCCGGGCATCTTTTCTCTGAGGACAAAGGAGGGATTTATATTCCAGCAATGTTCCCTGTTTATTTAAGGAGCTTTTCATGGTCTGAAATAAGGTAAACGAGAGCCTGTCACCTTTCTGAATCCACTCTGATTGCATATTGTGTGTTTAACAGTCTGCGGGTGTTAAACAGGAAGGTTTACAAAAACACGCCAACAGAAACAGACACTTTCTCTACACCTTTAACACAAATGTGAGTATTCAAACAGAGATGCCTCGGGTGGTGTATGTCTGTGTGTGTCTGTGTGTGTGTACACAAATAGCTTCCCAGCGACACACCCCGACTGACACGACTGCTCCGCCTGTGTTTAGTCCGTTTAGCCACTCTGAGCTTCTCACTGTCCTATTAGGTCACGCTGGCCTACATATTAAAATCTTATTCAGGTCAAATCTGAAGCTGAGTGCAGCTCGCACGCAGGAGTCCCATTATTTCATGATAATGTCTTTTACTGACGATTCTCAAGGTCACCTTGATTAAACACTTGATAGCTTCAAATTTAAACCCAAACATATTTGAGCTCTGATTCTTTGAAATCGGAGCTTGAAATGTGGTAAACATATGTTTGACTTCCAGACGATTAAGCCCACAGACTGACGGTTTCCTCTCGTCGCACCCCGATGTTCACATTTCCAGGCTGAAGTGAAATTTGTCCATGAACTCGAGCACCTGTTGTGGACTCGAAAGTCCTTCTAGAAGCAAGTCTAGCAACTCAGCAGCCATTCTGGATCAAATCCAGGGAGTTACTCATTCCTCTGTATGAAAACATGTGAATGAGCGCCCGCTTGCTAACTTGATCTACAGGTAACTCACTTCCTCCTGATGACAGCCTCCTACACAAGTACCTGCCCAGGACAAAAGATTCACTCATTCATCTTTCGCTCAACCAGCCACACCTGCATCTACCTGCAGCTCTTCCATGTGCTTTGCTCACCAGTCTGAAGGCGTTCGCAGGAGCGTTTCACTCTTTAGTCTGAACTGGTTTCACATGTTTATGTCAGACACAAAAGCACTCCACATCACTCTCCTCACATCCTGTAGAGCAGGGATGTCACATTATAGTGTTTCTGTTAGTTTTTAACAGATTAAAGATAAACATCGCCTTCCTGTATTCCCCTGATGGAGGTGCAGACACCAAGTTGGCTCCTGAAGCAAAACCCTTCATTTCTCATCCCAGTTCAATTATCGGTTTCCAAAGAAGGAAACATTGAGATCTGATAATGGTGTGCAACAGCATTATCAGATCTCAATAATAATGCTGCCCATAATGATGGGCAGACACCACCCTCACTGATGCACATCCAGTCATTTTGTTGTTTAAGGGGGATTGAAACAGTTTCAGGTCAGACAAGAGCTTCACAGGTTACTTCTAGCAGACGTGTTTCAGGGTATGAAGATATAAATCCTTGTTCTTGCTCGATGAACTTGGGCTCATGGATTATGCAATATTTAGATCATCTTTACAGAAGATTTCATGGCAGTTTCTTAATCTTAATTTTGTCAAAGTCTATATGGTTTGTTTATTTTTAGGTTGGTGCTAAATCATTTATCTGATAGGCTTTATTGTGAAGTACTACAAAATAAAAGTCATATTTGTACCGAATTTGACTTGCAAAAATAAAAGTCACTGAAGAGGATGTTTTACTGTCACCACCAGAGCCAAAGACCAGAGCTGGATTCTTAAAATATTCAAGTGAAATCACACTGGATCCAAACACAGCAAACACACATCTGTTATTATCTGAGGGGAACAGAAAAGCTATGTATACCAAAGAAGAACAATCCTATTCTGATCATCCAGACAGATTTACTGGATGTCTTCAGATCCTGAGTAAAGAGAGTCTGACTAGACGTTATTACTGGGAGGTGGAGTGGAGAGGAAAAGGAGTTGAAGTAGCAGTCACATACAAGAATATCCGAAGAGTAGGAAAATCAGACGTGTTTTTTTGGATTCAATCAAAAATCGTGGTCACTGAAGTGTTATATCAACAAATATGAATTTTGGCACAACAAAATCCAAACTGTCCTCTCAGGTCCTCGGTCCTCCAGAGTAGGAGTGTACCTGGATCACAGAGCAGGTATTCTGTCTTTCTACAGCGTCTCTGAAACCATGACTCTCCTCCACAGAGTCCAGACCACATTCACTCAGCCGCTCTATGCTGGACTTGATTTTTTGGATCATGAAGATACTGCAGAGTTCATTACACTGAAATAGACAGAAGCCACTGATGGACAATTGGTTAAAATGTGTGTTTTATTTTCCACTTTTTTTTGTCTACATCATTGTTGAGATGGGAGTTGCTGAGAGCTCACAGTTGTGCTGTTTTTACTTTGCACGGAGATCACCTGTCAGTCACACTGAATAGCTGTTCCTTTGACCTTTTGTTATCCGTTTTCTATATTTTCCTAACATTACGTTTATATGCCATTTAAATGTTGTTCTTGTACTAATTAAATGTTAAATATATCAAAAAGAAGTCAAAGTGGCACCAAAAAGTTATTTCCTGTTTTCTTTTAATAAAGCGCACACCCTTATCCCTAATGACCATTTTGTGCCACGCCCCAAAAACTGCTATAAAAACATTATATATTCATATTTTTTTCCACTTTAAATTAGCCAATCTTTTAAAACTACTTCTCCCTGAAATATTTATATAAAGTTTTAAATATATTTTAATTATTTATTTATTTTTAATCGTAGTTTAATTACATGAGCGCCCTGTTTTTTTAGCCCCAAAATACAAAAAAACTAAATATTTTCAAAAAAAACCATTTGAAGTAATATTTGATTGTTATTATAATTAGGCCTTCAGATGGACCAAAGATTGGCACCAACATTCATTTTGACCTGCCATTATTTTTTTTTGCAGGAGCACATTAAAAAATGCATGCCTAAGGACAATTCCCCAAAAAGTGCAATAAAAATATTAAATATTAATTTTTTTTTCACTTTAAATTGGTCAGTCTTTTAAAACTACTTCTCCCTGAAATATTCATATAAAGTTTTAATTATATTTTCATTGTTTTAACCCTTTAAATCCCAGTTGTATTACATGAGCGCCCTGTTTTTCAGCCCCAAAAAACAGAAAAACTAAACATTTAAAAAAAAAAAACATTTGAAGTAAAATTTTATTGTTATTATAATTAGGCCTTTAGATGGACAAAAGATTGACACCAACATTCATTTCGATCCATTTTTAATTTTTTTTGCAGAAGCCAAAAATGGTCTCCAGGCGGCGCTGCTGCTCCAGCTCCCCGGGGAGGAGTGCCTCTGCCGCGGGTGTGTCTCGCGCAGCGCCGGGGCATATGGTTCGGTTTCCGTGTCTGCAGCACACACTTCCACTACCACGTGAAAACAAATACGTCATTTCCTGTTGATTTAAAAAAAAAAAGCGCCATCAAACGATCCTAAGGGAAGGAAATGGTCCAGCCCGGTCAGCGGGCCGAGCAGCCGCTGCATGCAGGGAATGAGTGTGCCTTTTCCCGCGAGTGTGTCTCGAGCAGGCCGCTGGAAAGGGGTATTTCCGAGCAGGCGTCAAATGTGAAACAAGGGCGCCACCTGGTGGACAAATAAAAAAATTACAACTCTAAGGCCTCTAGTACAAAACGAAACCTAAGCTGGATTCATGACGATCCCTTTGACCGTAATTTTTTAGCCGTGAAAAATAGCGTTTATAATGGAAGTCAACGGGCACAAAATGACCACTAGGGGTATGGGTGTGGGGATTTTTTCTGCTCAGCCATTTTAGGCTGATTTAAGAAATTAACACTGAAATATTAAATCGGACAGAAAAAAAACTATCCTTTAACAAGTTTGGTTATATTCCACTGAACACAGTGGAAATGGCAGCCATTTAACACATGTAAGTGGCAACAAATGGCCCCAAGAAGGCAGGAAGGTTCAGTAAATTCAGAAGGTCATATTCATAATAAAAAATAACCTCAGTTTGTAAATGTCAAAACAATAAAAGTATTGTTTTGGGAGAATAAACTCACAGATCAAATGTTAGATACTGAAACATTATTTCAGTCCTTCCAAGATACAGAGTTATAATAAAAGTTTGCCAGTTATCTGTCCTGAGTCTGACCGCTCTTACATCTGTGTTCTTCATTAACGTCTTGTCTTCAGGCTTATAATTTGGCCGGTTTCTCTTAAATATTTGTGAACTAAAGACAGCTTCAACCCTCTGTGTGTTGACCGCACTGCATTTTCTTGTTAGTAATAGCAACACCATTGTAACGACAGAAATACTAATTAGTTAGATTACTAGTTACTGAAAAACATTTAACGCCATTATTCCCATTTGTGCGAATTTACAAAACATTATGTAAAGATTGCTGGTATTTTTGTGCCCTTAAAAAGTGGAAATAATGATGAGAGCTGAATGAATGATAGTGACACGCAGATCTCGTTTTCACTCGTCTGTATTGAGTGTTACAAAAACAACACAACCCAAACCATATTCTCTCTGCATGGATACACTCAGTCTCAGGACCACAGTTTCCAAACTAAGTTGCCCTGTTTTAACTTATGAGAGTATTTAGACGCTGCACAACTTGAACTGTAACATAAGGTAAATACATCTTTTTAACTCACATATGTTAGCTGACACATTCTCTGACTTTCAACAGTAATGAAATAATACTTTATGCGCTGTATATGTCTTTCAGTAGTTAACTTAAATACAGATAGTGGCAGAAAAACTGTCATTCAATAAGGCGGGACACCAGTGAAAGCTAGCTTAAACAGCAACGGAGTTCACCTGAAACTTCTCAGCAAAAACTGTCCACAAGTCACCTCTTTCCTTACAATAAACAATGATGGTGGGCTAATAGTCAACTGTAATACACAGAGTTCACAGAGTTCTGTGCGTGCAGTTACCTTAAACAGGGGAAACGAGGAGAGATGAATGATGATACTGACACAAAGCGCTGGCTTTCACTCGTCTGTACAGAGTGAAGGACAAGAGGCGCGAATCCCTCTAGTGGAGCCCTGAGGAATTACCAATGGATCGATGCACAATCAATCCAGGACATTGTTCCTTCTCGCAAATTGAAAGATATTTCATGCACTGTTATTTATAGAAGGCTTCACACTGTTCCTGCTAACCATAAATATTGTTCCTAAAGTTTTATCCAACTGTAGACAGATTTCTAAACTCCCTTTTACTTAAGTCCTGTTGAAACTTGTATTAGAAAAAATATTACAAATTATTTAAAGTTATAAAGCACAGCACAGAACTGAAATGGCACAGTAGTTAACTTTACAGTTAGGCTGGGGTACAAATTTCCTCATAAAAACCCTGCTCTTATGTGGAATGACTCAGGGGTCCATTCTTGGCCCAGTATTTTTTCCCTCAATTTATGGGTTCATAAAACCTTTATAAAAGTGACTAAATGCTAGGTATAATAGGTATTTTGTCTGCTTTGGATTTTACTTCTACATTTCACCTTTAAAAACCGTTTATCTTGTCTTGTTTGGTATCATTCTTTTCAGCACACCTTAACATGTCAAAATTTACAGCTATTTTTTCATTTTGAAATACTATATTAAAACAATTGATCTCAAATCAGACAAAAAACATAAAACTCGAGTATAAAAAAGTAGAATTTTTTTCCACTAATAGAAAGCCAAGGTTTTTTCTTTCTGGGTTTTTTTTTTGTCACAAACAGAGAATACTTTCAAGTGCTTCCCTTCCCGCTGTAAACACAACGTTAGTATTCAGGAAAAAAAACATTGCGCATATTTTTAATCATAACTCTGGTTTTATGTTACCTATCAACACAATTTAAAAACTGGTAGTTTGAAGTCCACACTTTTAACACAGAAATGGAGAAACCTCTTCTGTCCGCCGATCCAGGAACTTGAATTCTTTGAATTTCAGGATACTTTTTCTTAATAAACGGTAAGCATTATACATATTGTCCTTACAGAGGTGGTTTCTCTTCTCGCAAGTGAAATAGATTTTTTGAAGGCGTTTGTTTTTTTCGAGGTCGCGGATGACGTCAGGAGAAGGTGATTGGTCACTTGCAATGTTGAACCTGGAACAACATTATTTATGATGACGAGGGAACAACACCAACACAAGGATATCAGATCGTCTGGACACTCAGGGTTGTCTTGGGTAGCATCTTGTTGCTATGTCATCTTACAGTAACTTGGTCAGTAGTTTACCATGACTACTTTATTCTTCCTCAGCCAATCAGCAGCACTTGTGCAATTGTAACCTGTTGTGTATATAAACCTTCATTAACTGGTTTGAGAAATCCTTTAAACCAGTGACAGGAAAGTTGGATCACAGTGGTAATTATTAAAGGACATTGATGTTTGATGTCTCATTTAATTCGTCATCTGTCATTGAAATTATCAGAGGAGGCCTGAAAGGCTCGCACTAGCTGTACAACCACTCACAGCAGCCCATTCATTCATTTTCATTACTGGATACCATGACACTGGATTGCCCAATCAAATCTCTTAACTTGACCAGCCCATCCCCAGCTTGTAGGAAAAGTTCAGTGTGGAAGAAGTGGTGAAAAGATTGAGCTGAAAAGCTGAGCGAAAACAATAAACAGAAACTACAACTATTAGCCAGACCTTACAGTCACACAGCAAATCAAGGATTAAGGTCAAATGATTGGCTGCTTTCACCATGAACCACTGCTAATTTTTAAAGTGTAGCATTTAATTATTGTCAAATGCTTTTAAAAAGAACAATCACTGCTTGTTGTTTTAAAACTGATAACTTAAGCATGTTGATTGACTCATCTTCCTTTCCGCCTGCCTGGAGGCTCCCTTAACACCTCTCTCTGCCTCCTAACAAACCTTCCCCCTCTCATCTCGCTTCATCTTTGGCCTACAGTAGCACAGTTTCCACCAACACCTTGCTGGCCAACAGAAACTCGTACCTTAAATGAAATAAATGATATGGAGCACTCCAATCATGCTTTCAAAACTACAGCAACTGTTAAAGAAAGAGGTGATAAACATGCCCCTGCGCCTGGTTCTTGTTGAAATGAGTTACTAACATGATTTCCCCTTCATGTATGGTGATAGACTGGCCAAAATATTAGGAATGCTCTGGAATTTCTAATGCAGCCAACAGTAAGTGTTGCTTTAAATCGGGGGTATTCAACAAAAATGAAAAGACTTCTTACTTCTTAATGCAAAGGTTCAGATGATCATTATTCTAAATATTTAATTACTTTAAATGATTTTATTTTATTTATTTTATTTACTTGTAATATATATTGTATTATACATATTATATCTATATTTTAAATATAGAGATAAGAAAAATCATTAGAAAAAGTTGTTATTATTGGTATTATTAGTATTATTGCATATTAATGATGAAGGAACTGACCTCACAGGTCACAGAATCAACTTTTTGGTAACAAGTTAATGTGGTAGTTCAACAGTTTAACCAGCAGAGGGAGCCAGATAAGCTGTTTTGAATTCAACACTAACAGGCAGAGGGGGAGGAGGAGGGACTGTTGCCGTAGTAACTGAATCTACAAAAGTCAGTAAGTGTTTGTCTTAATTAAATCACACTTAGCTGTTAGTGTTCATCTTCAGGCACTGAATTCACTTACAAGAAACAGTCCAACAGATTCACACAAGGGGAACATGTTCGCTGTTTTTTCTGCAGCTGTGAGGACTGTTAGCCTGGACATAACAAGCTGTGTGGCTGCCCCACTGTTCAAACTTCAGGTTCTGAGTACCAGTTTTAGTTTTAGAGCTCAGCAGACCCAGTAGCTCATCACCACTGCTCCTCCATAACAACAGTGGTGAGGCTGAAACTAATGTACATGGAAAAGAATCACTGTAAATAACACTATATAATGTTTGATGATAATACAGTCTGAAGGTTAAATAAACATGTTTACTGCCTGGTATAACACTTGGTTTCGTCTCTGGGGATAGAATTGTGTCCACTTTGACTTGTGGTAATTAAAGTGGAATTTTTCACTTGGTTGATTTGTTGAACTTTCTTAAATCTCTTCTTTAAACACAGTGTCATCTGATTGTATTTACTGACCATTTTAGAGATTTACAATCAATAACTGGGAAACAGGAAGCATTTCACACTCTGCTACCGATGAGTCTCATGGTGCTTTCACCACAAGTTTTTTAATAAAAATAATAAAAATCTACAAAAACACACGAACATAATTTATTAGTACAGTAAAATCCTAAAAATTCAGTTAAATTCCTAAAAAACAAGAAGTGTTCATCCAGGAACCTTTAAATGGTCTTCAGATCCCCAGGCCTGCATAAAGCACCATGACGCAACTGCTGTTGTGTTCATTTGCTTATTAAAAAATTGAATTAAATTGATTAATGATTATTAAATAAACAATTATTATGCGGTCAGCACGGTGGCATGGTGGTTAGCACTGTTGCTGCACAGCAAAAAAGTCCTGAGTTCAATTCCACCATCAGGCCGGGTGCTTTCTGTGTGGAGTTTGCATGTTCTCCCCGTGTTTGTGCAGGTTCTCCCCGGATACTCCGGCTTCCTCCCACAGTCCAAAAACATGCAATAGGGGGGATAGGTTAATTGGTCAATCTAAATTGCCCATAGGTGTGAATCTGTGAGTGAATGTTTGTCTGTGTCTCTATGTGTTAGCCTGTCTCTTGCCCTATGACAGCTGGGATAGGCTCCAGTGCCCACTGCGACCCTGGAAAGGAGAAGCGGATGGATGGATAATTATTATGCTCTTCTCACATAATGTCTCAAACTGGTTACATTCATAAAATACTTGGCAGGTATTTTGTCTTTCTACAGCTGAACCATGACTCTTCAGAGTCCAGACCATATGCACTCAGCTGCTCTGTGCTGGACTTTATCTTTTTATCAATCATGGAGACCCTGCTGACTTCATTAGTTTGTTAGTTGTTGATAGAAATTCCACAATATGTGGTTTATATTGTCTGGTGTGATTTTCTTTTTCCTCTTTGTAACAGGGCAGCCCTTAGCGGCTGGAAACACAGTGAGACAGACCAAGGCAAGTGTAGTGGAACAAAGTATTTATTTGCTATACGGCTCTCCTTAAAACAATTAACTTGTCGAGCTTCTTCACAGCACAAAAATCCATCCTCTAATGACAACTGGCAGCCTTAAATATGTTCAGCTGTCACAGACTTAACCATTATTCCACTCTCAGGTAAATTCTTAAATCCCAACCTTCCACCACAGTATACAATATATCAATAAGAATAAATAAATACATAAATACATCTTCACATTTACATATTAATAAATATTTCACACTTTAATGTTACACCAAACCCAATATTATAAAAACCCAGAAACCCAAGCACAAAAAGATTCACCACACTCTCTTTACCAATGGTCTCTCCCGGAACCTTTAAATGGTGTCTGGACCCCCGGGGAAACATTTGCCCAAACACCTTGAAGAGGACACAGGCAAGAAAGGTGAGTAATCATTAACTTACAAACACTTATTTGCACCACTTTTATCCCTAGATTTCACACACACATTTGCATTAGTTTTCCTTACTGGTCAGCCTTAATCACAATCTCAATCACCATTCTTCTCTCCTGACAGACAACCACCACATTCCTTGATGAGGAGCAGCTGTGCAGGATCTGAAACAAGGCCACCAACTGATTTTAAAATTCCCAATAAATAGTCAATAAATATTTAAACTTCTTGTGTGCAAATCCATGCTTAAAGTGCAATGCTCATAAAGTGCTTGATAAGGTGCTTTTAATAAAGTGAAAGGTGTGCTCTAAAGTGCTATACAGACAATACAATATAAATAAATGCAGTAAGGGAGTCCTCTTCCTTACACTCTTAATGAAAACTTCTTGACTTGTGGATTTATTTGTGGTTTTGTCTGTTCGTCTTTGCTAATGCAAAGAGAAAATTAGTGTTGAAATATATGTAGACCTGTAGAAATTTACTCGTTCGTGTAGAAAAACAGTCAAATGAAACATTCTGGACTTTTACCATTTAAAAAGGGGAAAAACCTTTATCCTGTAGATGTGAGAGCAGTCTGATGAAAACACACTTTTGTCTTTTAATTGTTTAAGCCTAAACAACAAAGGGAGAGAGAAAAATGATTAATAGATCGATAGTTGTGACCAGTTTATGAGCTGCTGATCTGCACATAAAATCATTTCATCATTTGATTGTTTTTCCATGTACCATCTATATTTACGGATGGATGTTAATAAGGTTTTATTGATGTTGGTTTGGTTTACAAAGGTGGAAAGTTGACATAGTACAAATACTTAAGTAGATTTTTCACATATGTTTACTTCACTTGAGTATTTATTTTTAGTTTTACTCCCTACATTATTAAACTGTGTATAAATATCTGTGCTTTCTACTCCTTACATTTCCAAAGCAGACTTGTTCCTTTAAGTTCATCTAGTGTTTATACTCAGGGATTAAAGTGGGCTGGAGTTATGGTTGTGGTACTTCAGAGTAGCTAGTGTGTTGTTGTGTCCGGGGAAAACAGGTTAGTTTGCATTCATGTGGTGAATTCACTATAAAACACTGTTGGACTGCTTATGGTTACATCAAGTGTGGCAGAAATGAATGTGCATTTAAGATAATGATGCTTAGATTACTTAACTGAATTGAAACTTTATTCTAGCTGTATACTGTCTAGTGTGAAGCCGCATAGTGTGAGTGTAGGGGATGGACATCAGATATGATAGCTGGTGAAACTGTGTACATGTTGTTAAGTTCAGTTGTGTAAATCCACAAAGAGCAGCAGGTCAGCTGATTGCAGCCTTTACACTAAGAAAACTTTATGAAGCTTACATCAGAAATTATTGTGGGCCATCATTTTTTCCCTACACTGAGCGCCATTACTAATTTTAGAGTTCCTCCACCACTTTAACCCCTGACTGCGCATTTTCCTGTTTAGAGGCAAAGTCACCCTCTACAAAGTAGGCAACAGGAAACAGTTATTGTTTTGAAATCTTTCAAATCAAAATAAGCACATTCATTAGAATTAGAATTTAGATTAGAATAATATTTGTATTCTTGTGCACTGATAATATTTTATGATTATATTCTTATATTAATATAGCACAAGCTTTAGTTACCTTGTAACCTGTAAACTGTACTTTTTCACTTTTACTCAAAGAAGTTGTTTCAGTGCTTTTACTGGAGAATATTTTTTAAAAACACGGGTATCTGTACTTCTACTTAAGTAAAGAACGTCTGTACTTTTGCCCCCTCTGATGGTGTGTGTAACTCATTACTATCATCTTCACATCATGGGGTGTTTTTGGGGGGGAAACCAAGAATTCAGCTCTCTGTGAAAACAACAGGAAATGAGCAGATACACTGTCAGAGTGCTCTTACAGGAGTTAAATGTTCAGATGATGATTCCAGCTGTTCTTCAACCTGCAGAAATCATCGTAAAGCTACTACATCTGGATTAGAACAAATCAGTGTTTTTAATATCAGTTTAGTCAAGTTTATTGTTCCTGCCCAGAGATCAGGTACAAAAACTCATCTCAGAGATGACAGCATCTCAAATTAGCATCGTCAAAACAGAGCAACAATAAAATAAATACATGCACATCTATGCAAAACAAACAAACAAACGAGGCAGTTACTGAGCTGAAACATAGTTAACAATGTACATGACAACAGCTCGCACACTGCAAGTCTCCAACTTTACCAGTTGTTTTGCTAATGTTTCCAGCACTCGTGATCTTCATGCACTGAGTATTTCTATTTATTTCTGAGTTAATCTATTAACTTGTGAATGACAGGACAACTGCACATTTGTCATGGTCCCCGTGCCTCGCCAGCTGACCCCTTGTTAGGCAACATGTTTTTTTTTTTTGTTTTTTTTTTTCTGCTCTCTCTCTCTCCTCTGCTGGGGCGGTGCTTATTACGGGCTCCCGCCCTTGGCCCACGCACCTGCGTTCAATCTCCCCACCTGCTGCTGATCTCCACTAATCTTGAGCCCTTCTTAAGACAGTAGTGCTTTGCTACTCATCGTTGGATCGTTGAGCAATCTGTGTCAGGCACCCTTTAATCTGAAAACTAGAATCCTTGAGTTGTTGTCGTTACTAACTGACGCTTCTTTGTGTAGATCTTTCCTAGACCTGCCTACCTGAAATCCTGCAAGTGAGTGTGTGGAAGCATGAGAGCCTGCTGAGGAGAGTGGAGTGTGATTTGGAGAGGAGTGGAGCATGTTTGATCCCTTCCTTTTCCCCCACGGTCCCTGGAGCCCCTCTAGAACATTGTGTATATATATAATCACTTGGTGTTGTCACTGTAAATACATTCACTGTCTTTTCTGCAAGGATCCCTCGTCTGCGCCTGAGTCTGTTTAGGAACTCTGACAACACTGGAGTTGGACACATGTAATCTTTAAAAGCTTCTCATAGTGTTTAGGTCTGGAGGTGCAGAGTGCACATGACCATTACTCCTAAATGTTTTCCTCCTAGTGAGGAAACAAAATATTCACATTTTGCACAGTGAAAGCTGACAGTCAGTTAGAAAACTGGTATTTTAAGCATACTGACCGACTCATGACGTCAGCACGTCTTTTTCTTTTGGCTGCTCCATTTAGGGAATCACCACAGCAGATCCTCTGCCACCATCTCATCCAGTCCCTAGCATCCTCCTCTGTCACATCCTTAACGACAAATAAGAATCTTGTATGTGGTCTTACTCTTTTCCTCATTCTAGGTTTGACAGATTTTCAATGATTGTATGATCATTGATCAGAAATTACAAAGTAAGACCTGAGGTGACCAACATTTTTAAATGTATTCTATATGTATTCTGTTTAATACAAACTGCGACTCCTATATTCACTGTTTTCCGAGGTTTCAGCGTTCAACGTTCAAAGACATGAAAATGTTACACAAGCTCCTCAATTAATCTCAGTTTTATCTATATAGCGCCAAATCACAACAACTGTTCACTCAAGGTGCTTTATACTATAAAGACCCTACAGTGATGCAAACATATGACTGATTTCCAGGCATTGCTGTAGTTTCATACAGAAGTCACATTAATTAGCAGGTGCCACTGTGCCACCCTCCTGGAAGGAGCTGAGGAGAGCCCCAGACTCGGGGTCACCCAGCAGCCACGGTGCAGAAGCTACAGGGACTATATTTCAATTCACTCTCCTCTCATTACTATATGCGAATCTGCCTGGGCTGGGAGCCACCACTGCTATTCTGCTCTGAGGCCTTCCCCAAACATTTGTCTTAATTCATGCTTATGCCATCTGCCTTTACGTATGTGAAATGCTTTCAAATCTAAATGAGAATTTGGGCCAGCTAAAGAATTACAATGCAGAAGTTGTCATTACAGGATTGGTGTGCTTGCAATGTTTTACATGTGTTGCACAGTATGGAATCTTGTTGTTTTTAAGGTTGCTGCAGTTACAGTGGTTATTCAACTGCAAAAGGGATCACTTTCTGTTGTTGGTTTTGCTGCCAGAGGTTTCTGTAGTTTCCATTGATTTTGTTAGTTGCAGGTATAGTGTCAATGGTTGCTTGCATCATTCCAGGTGTTTTGTTAGTTTCACAGGTTTGTTACCCTGCAGATTTTTGGGAGATTGTGGGAGTTGCCTTGTGTAGTTGTAGGCAATGCTGTAGACACAGTTTAGCAGTTTTGGCAATTTCAGTGACAATTTTAGACGTTGTTCACATTGGTGTTGTTAGTTACACTGGTTTCAGATATTGCTCTAGTTTAATTGCTAAGTCATTTTTTTTATAAGGGTTGCCGTAAATGCTGAAGTGAGAGAACTGCTGAATTCATTTAAGTCGCCTGTTTAAAGGCACGATTAATCAGAAATTGCCACCTAAAAACTGAGCCGACCAAAATGTTTAAATGTAAGACTCACAACTCTTACCTCATTTCACTGAAACACAGCACCTCCTCTTGGTGATGTCACCTCATTCCCTCACCGACAGCTATCAGCCTACAACACATATGTTGGGTTTAGATTAGTTTCACTTCTACAAAGAGGAACCTACACTGTCATTATTACTGAGAGGAGAAATGGCGCAGAAAGGAGTTCAGCTCGACCGAGAAACCTTCTCTTGTTCCATCTGAGCTACTTTGAGGATGTGACAGCAGCTGTGTCAGAGACCAGAGATAAACTACAGGACATTCTGAGAGAGGAATGGACAAACATCTCACTGACAGTCACTGAAGAGGATGTTTTACTGTCACCAGCAGAGCCAAAGACCAGAGCTGGATTCTTAAAATATTCACATGAAATCACACTGGATCCAAACACAGCAAACACACATCTGTTATTATCTGAGGGGAACAGAAAAGTAACAAGAACAGAACAACAACAGTCTTATTCTGATCATCCAGACAGATTCACTGCATGGCTTCAGGTCCTGAGTAGAGAGAGTCTGACTGGACGTTGTTACTGGGAGGTGGAGTGGAGAGGGAGAGGAGTTGGTGTAGCAGTTGCATACAAGAATATCAGCAGAGCAGGGAGCTCTGATGAATGCAAATTTGGATTCAACGACAAATCTTGGTCTTTACGTTACGATTCAAATGGTTTTCAGTTTTGGCACAATGAAGTCCGAACCAACCTCTCAGGTCCTCGGTCCTCCAGAGTAGGAGTGTACCTGGATCACAGAGCAGGTATTCTGTCTTTCTACAGCGTCTCTGAAACCATGACTCTCCTCCACAGAGTCCAGACCACATTCACTCAGCCGCTCTATGCTGGACTTCGGTTCTTTTATTATGACAGTGACACCGCAGAGTTCATTAAACTGAAATAGACAGAAATGATTGAAGGACACTTGGTTAAAACAGGTTTTTCGGTTTCCACTTTCTTTGGTCTCTTTCATTGTTGCTCAGACGTTATTGATGTGCTGTTGCTTAGCCTGTCAGTAACACTTTATAGGTGCGACTTTGACATTGCATTATTTGTTGTCTAGTTAATGATTGGCTTTGTTTTAATGAAGGAAAAGTGTTTCACTCTGCAGAAACAATACAGCCTCATATATCTTTGTAAATGTTGTATGTTGTTCTAATTAAGGTATTTAATGTAAAACATCCCATTTCTAGTTTGTTATATCTTCTACACAAGAGTTATTCTTTATGGGAAACTGTTTTTCATTTATGTGCACTGTCATGTTTCAATTTAGAGAAGTGATCAGTTTGGTTGGGTGTTTTTGTGTTATTCTCTGGTTGGTTCCTTTTTCTTTTGTTTAAGAAAACTAGCCATTGAAATATGTGCAACCCTGTGAAAAGAAGAAGTAATATGCACTCAAACAACTTTGTATGGAATAAAATGACACCTTATATAAAACTTCCTCAGTTAATCACTGTATTGTGTTCCAGTAAAATTTGACTGAGTTAAAAGTTTCATCTCTGAAAAATATTGTTAACTTGATCAGACTGATATAACAGTTCAATAGTTCAGGCCCTGAAGTGCCGGTGATGATCGTCCGGAGTGAGGCCCATTTAGTCCAGCACAACTCTGCAGACGTCTGCGAATCTGCCCCGTGAGGTTGGCGGCAGACTCAGGGCCGCCATCTCAGCCCCCCCGACAGCAGTGGAAGCTGCTGTGGTGCCCAATCTTGCACACTTCTGCCCCAGGACTAAAAATATGTCATATCCTGGATTAATCACATCACATCCTGCATTGGACAATTCCTGACTGAGTCTATCAAAGTCATAGTGGTAAACACGAATAACTTGGATGTGAAATAGATTCACAAAGACATTTGGAAGGAGGTAACCCAGACAGACATGAAACCATACATGAGTCATTTGATTTGTACAGATCTAGAAATGAATCTACCAGAAGTTCATGCAGAGTCTGGCTGGACAATCTTTTGGGCCAATCACTCAATGAATTTCCCATGTTGCCATGCGTGATTCACTTTAACAACTGTGATTCAAGACCAGGCCGTCATCAACAAGACAAGCTGGCAGTCAGTGGATGGCGTGCCTGCCCCTCATTTTTAACCCAATCCAAACATCAGTTGATGAGCATCTAGTCACTTTTAGGGGATGCTGCCCTTTTATACAGTATATGCCAAGAGTGCCATTTAAATGTAGCATAACGATCTGGGCAACATATCATGGCAGGACAAGTTATGCCTGAAACATTCAAGTATGTACTGGGAAACATGAAGACGGTGTTCCTCAAAAAGAACCAAGGGCAGCACATGGTTTTGGAGATAACTGCAACTATCATTGGGCCATTCTGGATTACAATAGGAACAAAGGTGGATTTGACAACCATGCTAAGGTATGCTTATTTTTGTACTCCTTGTCTATCATCAGATTGTTTGAAATGGACTATAAAGTGCTGCGCCAGCTGGCCCGGCCTCCACAGTCACCTGACCTAAACCCAATCCAGATGGTTTGGGATGAGATGGAGCGCAGAGTGAAAGCAAAGGGCCAACAAGTGCTCAGCATCTCTGGGAACACCTTCAAGACTGTTGGAAGAACATTTCAGGTGATTACACATTGAAGCTCATCGAGAGAATGCCAAGAGTGTACAAAGCAGTAATCAAAGCAAAGGGTGGCTATTTTGAAGAATCTAAAATAGGTTTTGAGTAATTTCAGATTTTATTGCTTACTGCATAATTCAATACGTGTTAATTCATAGTTTTGATCATGAAAACAAGAAAAAACATTAAATGAGAAGGTGTGTCCAAACTTTTGACTGGTAATGTACACTCACATCAACGAGACATATGGATTATGAACAACAAATAACAGTTCAATACATGGGTAGCACTTTATAATAATGTCACACTAGTAAGTATTAGTGAGGTATTGGCAGGTGCTTCATTCTTACTATGCCATTTATAAATACAGTTATGTTATGTTTATCCATCTGTTACTGGTACACCATGCACAGCTATCACTGCTATTACATCACTGCTAGTAAAACTGATAATCATAATCATATCCTTTCATTCATTTCCGCTTATCTTTTTTCAAGGTCGAGGGGGCACTGGAGCCTGTTCCAGCTGTCTTAAGACAAGAGGCAGGGTACCCTTGGACATGTCGCCAATCTGTCCCAGGGATAACCCACATACACAGACAACCATTCACACTCACATTCACACCTATCCCCACTAATTGCATGTCTTTGGACTGTGGGAGGAAGCCGTAGTACCCGGGGAGAACCACACAAACACGAGGAGAAGAGAACTCTAAACAGAAAGACCCCGGCCTGATAATGAAATTGATTTTGCTGCAGTTGCTATATGTAGTTTCAGATGCTAGTTTAATTGCAGAAGTTACCATGTTTTGTAGAAGATGCTGCTGTAGTTTGCAGGTTTTGTGGTTAAAACTGTTACTATACTTTGCTGATGATGTTGCTTCTAGTTTCAGTCATTGAATTAGTTGCAGACGTTGCCACTGCTTCAATGTGTTTGTTGGGTTGCAGTAGCTATGCTTACTTACAGTTTTTTTGTGCTTGTTTTACATTTGTTATCCAAGTTGGAATCTTTAGTCACATGTTTTTAAGGTTGCTGCAACTCAAATAAAGTTGCAAAAGTTGCCAAAGTGATCCTTGTTGTTGTGCTATTGTTGCTATTGTTGCTATTGGCATTGTTAGTTGCAGGTGTACTGTCAGTGGTCACTTTCTTCATTGTAGGTGTTGCATTAGTGTCACAGGTTAGTTTAGCTATAGTGTCTGATTAGTTGTGGGAGTTGCCTTGTGTAGCTGTAGGCATTGTTGTAAACATGAGGGGTTTTTATGTAATTTTTGCAATTTCAGTAACAAACTTAGTTGCAGATTGCAGTTGCAGTTTTTCTGATAAGTGTTTGTTACAGTGGTTGTAGATATTTCTGTAGTTTCATTCAGAAGTCATTTATTTATTTAAAGATGTTACTGTAAATGTTGCAGTGATGGGTTTGTTTACCTCATTTAAGTGTCGCTCCTATCAGAGAGCCCATTCTGATTCCATTTAATAACAATTTTACGGGTTTTCCTGAATTTACCACCTAAAAACTGAGCTCACCAACATTTTTTAATATACTGTTTATAAAAAAGGTATTTACTTCAAACTCAAACCTCATCCTGGAATACACCAGATACTGATAACTCCTCCCCTTCTACCTGACAGCACCTCCTCTTTGTCTGTTTCCTCATTCCCTCCCATTCAGTCTATATTTTGAAAATGGGCATAACCAACATCTGTTGACGTGTAAGAGCAGACAGCCTCCATTTCCCACGTAAACACCTATTGATTAGGTCACAGCTCAGAATAGTTTCACTTCTGCAAAAGACAAACCAGCAAGTCATTGTTACTAAGAAAAGAGAATGGATGAAGAAAACATTTCTTGCTCCATCTGTTTGGATCTACTGAAGGATCCGGTGACTACAGCCTGTGGACACAGCTACTGCATGAACTGTATTAAAACCCACTTTGATGAAGAGGACAGGAAGGGAATCCACAGCTGCCCTCAGTGCAGGAAGACTTTCACACCGAGGCCTGTCCTGGAGAAAAACACCATGTTAGCAGCTTTAGTGGAGCAGCTGAAGAAGACTGGACTCCAAGCTGCTCCAGCTGATCACTGCTATGCTGGACCTGAAGATGTGGCCTGTGATGTCTGCACTGGGAGGAAGCTGAAAGCCATCAAGTCCTGTTTATCTTGTCCAGCCTCTTACTGTGAGAAACACCTCCAACCTCACTATGATGCAGCTCCGTTAAAGAAACACAAGCTGGTGGCCCCCTCCAAGAAGCTCCAGGAGAACATTTGCATGGTTTCAGATATACAAGAGAAAGTGACAGACATCTCATCAAGAGTTGCTGAAGAGGATGTTTTACTGTCACCAGCAGAGCCAAAGACCAGAGCTGGATTCTTAAAATATTCACATGAAATCACACTGGATCCAAACACAGCAAACACACATCTGTTATTATCTGAGGGGAACAGAAAAGCAACAACAGTGAAAAAACATCTCTGAAACCATGACTCTCCTCCACAGAGTCCAGACCACATTCACTCAGCCGCTCTATGCTGGACTTCGGTTCTTTTATTATGACAATGACACTGCAGAGTTCATTGAACTGAAACAGACAGAAATGATTGAAGGACACTTGGTTAAAAACTTTTTTTTTCTAGTTTCCACTTTTTGTCTACATTGTTGCTGCTTAGAGGTAATTGATGTGCTGTTTCTTAACCTGCCAGATCTGCAAATAAAGTCATTTTACATTTGAATCTTTTGGACAGATGTTAACAGGGTTTTGTTGATGCTGGTGTGGTACATGTAACTCATCACTCGTGTTTTTATATTGTGTGTTGTCAATATTAAAAAGGTTAAATACAGTGTCTGCTTCAAATCAATCCTCTTTCTGGAATACATCAGAGACTGGTAACCCCTCCCCTTTTTCTGCCTGTTACTGGTCTGTCTGTAATACCTCCATATGTCAACCTGTTTCCCCCCCTGGTTGTTTTCCTGTGAGTTATCAACACGTTCTCACTCCCAACTCGTCAAATGTGTGACGCATGGTCAGGCTCCCTCTGCTTCACTTATCGACGCGCAGGGTACCCCCTGGCGTCGGGAATTGACGTGCAGGGTCCTCTCATTGAATACTATAGAGCTCCCTAAACGTTGCTTATTGACGACAAGAGATTGCCGCGGAAGAGCCTGTTGTTCGTATATTTATACATTTCCAAAATCACATTGTAGTGACCTATACAAAACACAATAAATTATATTATGTAAACAACTACCTGAGAAACAGCAGATACAGCAGATACATTAATTATAGGCTGTTACTTTTGTATCGTTTATTGCATATGGAGGGAGTGGTGTATGCTGGGTAATGGCACAGCTAGCTACTGGGTGACTTTATTCACCTGCTTCGGCTGTTATCAGTCCATACAATGGGCGTTATTAGCACAAATCAGTCCCATAGATATGGGCCATCAAAAATAAAGTTTGTATTCCCATCTAATAATATTATTTTATTATTACATACCTGTAGCACAATCCGTTCAGTTAGCTTCACACAAAAATAGCTGGTAGAAATGTCCTCCAAAGATTATCTTTGTTCACCTCTGAGGGGGTATTTTGATGCTGATCCTCTTCATCTGTTCACTGCCTGCTGGAAACCTGCTTGCTGCTGCTGCTCTTCTCTCGGCTTCCCAGAGTAAATCTGAAAAGTCACCTGCCTGCCCTCCTGCCTGCCACAACACACCTCTGCTCTAAAAAAGAAAAGGTCAGACATGTTGTTCTTCTCTTTACTCCACCACACACCCAGAGAAACTCCCGTCTCTGTAGCTTTGCTTCAGCCTGTAATACAAGGAGGCAAAATCTCCTTTCACTCACCTCACATCGTACTCACCTTTAACCTCATCTAGAAATAACTCACCTTCTCCCTCTGTTACAGTGAGTCCTGCTCTGTGGAATTTCCTCCACGTCTCACCTCAGCCTTTCTGATCCGTGCGATAAATAAAGTTTTCCTTCAAATCAAACAAACATGTACCGAGTCAGCTTTTGGCTCCAACCTCTTTACACCGGCTGCTTGGCCTTGACAGCACAAGGTCCTGGACCACGTTTACATGTCTTCATAAGTTAACAGATGTGAAGTATTTTCACATACGGCCCTTAAAGCTTCTGTTAAAATGCTCCACAACACTTGGTTCAATCTGGCTTTATGCAGAGAAATGTGTGATGTTAAACTGAACCATCAGCTGATGCAAATGTTTATTATTAAACTCCTCGCCTTCATCTGTTGGAAGTTTAACAGGTACACGTCCTTCACTCAGAACATCCTCAAAAGCAGATGCAACAGATGCTGCTGCCTTGGTTTGAAGACACCTGCATGCATACTTAGAAAATCCATCTGTACATGTCAGTAAGTGTCTCACATCATCATTACTAATGTGTCTGTCATCACTATAACTGCATGTGTACAATGTGGAAATTGATGTTATGTAACGATGATACAAAAACAATATCAGAACATAATTTGATTCAGCAAAACCTATTTATTAACAACTATTAGTATGAATAAAACATTCTGTCATCTTTTAATAGCAAAACACATTAAAGCAGACGTGTGTCCAAACCTCCTCCACTAACACATCCGTTTCTATGGTGCTGTCATCAGCTCGAGGCACAGCGGCACCTTTACTAACTCCATCAGGCACATTTAAGTCACTACAATCTTTTCATAATCCCCCATCGTTCAAGAGTCAGGTATCTCTGAAGGTTTCCAGAGTACTTTTTCACACACATCCAAGTCATTTAGTTGCAGTACCTCGACCGCAGCATTGTCCAACTCATTCTGAGTCGCTTGTCTGATGGATCCTGTGTTCTGCTGTTTTAACCAGTCCAGCTGGTGCTGGAGGACCGAACACTGGTGATGGACTGCACTGTGCTGAGACAGATTTTGTGTTATAGGCTTCATGTTATGGACGCACAGTGTGAGCACTCAGGTCGCATCAGAGCATTGGGCCGTATAGTGTGAGACCTGCATCGTGACCTACAAACTTCTAACCCCTGTGATTCACTCATACAGTTTGAGCTGAATAACACGACTGAAAATTTTTTAAAAATAAAAATTAATAAATCACATAGTGTATGCCCAGCTTAACCAGACTGATGACAGATTTCAAACATGCTGAATATGAAGAGTAGTATCATTTAAACTCACATGATTATCAGCCATAAGAACAAATTCAGATTTATATTGATGTAAGGTATATAAATGTAAGTACAGTTTGAATCAGTGCAATATTATTTTCACACATCAATGGACCACTGAACTTCTCAGCTTCTAAAATGTAAAGCCTCATTTAGAAACTACACAAGTACATATAATGGTCAGGGATCAACATGAACCTGTCTTCTCTATTTGACTTTAATCAACTCTGCAGTGGCTCCAAGTCCAAGCCAAAGTCCAGCATAGAGCGGCTGAGTGAATGTGGTCTGGACTCTGTGGAGGAGAGTCATGGTTTCAGAGACGCTGTAGAAAGACAGAATACCTGCTCTGTGATCCAGGTACACTCCTACTCTGGAGGACCGAGGACCTGAGAGGACAGTTTGGACTTTCTTGTGCAGAAATTCAAAACTGTTTGTGTCACAATATAATGCCCAAGATTTGTTATTGTATCCAAATCCACATTCATTGCCCCCTGCTCTGCTGATATTCTTGTATGCGACTGCTACACCAACTTCTCTCCCTCTCCACTCCACCTCCCAGTAACAACGTCCAGTCGGACTCTCTCTACTCAGGACCTGAAACCATTCAGTGAATCTGTCTGGATGATCAGAATAAGACTGTTGTTGGTACATAAATGTTACTTTTCTGTTCCCTTCAGATAATAACAGATGTGTGTTTGCTGTGTTTGGATCCAGTGTGATTTCATGTGAATATTTTAAGAATCCAGCTCTGGTCTTTGGCTCTGCTGGTGACAGTAAAACATCCTCTTCAGTGACTGTCAGTGAGATGTTTGTCCATTCCTCTCTCAGAATGTCCTGTAGTTTATCTCTGGTCTCTGACACAGCTGCTGTCACATCCTCAAAGTAGCTCAGAGGACGAATATTGATGCTGGATGAGTGTGTAGACTCACTGAGTGCTGACAGTGAGGGGTAGTTGTGTAGAAACTGGTTGTGATCCTCTGTGTGTGAGAGCTGCTCCAGCTCGCCGTCTTTCCTCTTCAGCTCAGCGATCTCCTGCTCCAGCTTCTCCTGAAGCTCTTTGACTCGACTCACTTCAGTTTCCTGCTGGGATCTGACCTGCTGCTTCACATCAGAGCTTCTTTTCTGGAGGAGACGGATCAGCTCAGTGAACATCTTCTCACTGTCCTCCACTGCTTTATCAGCAGAGCCATTGATGGCCTCCACCTCCTGTTGAAGCAGCTTCACATCTTTCTCTCGCTCCTGGATTCTCTGCTGGATGTTTAGTCGTCTCACCTCGAGCTCCTTCTGCTTCTCAGTCCTTTCTGCTGCAGCTGGGACTGTTTCATGGCCTTTATGTTCATCCATTGTGCAGAGATAACAGATACTCTGCTGATCAGTACGACAGAAAATCTTCATCACCTCATCATGACGAGAGCAGATGTTGTCCTGGAGCTTCTTGGAGGGGGCCACCAGCTTGTGTTTCTTTAATGGAGCTGCATCATAGTGAGGTTGGAGGTGTTTCTCACAGTAAGAGGCTGGACAAGATAAACAGGACTTGATGGCTTTCAGCTTCCTCCCAGTGCAGACATCACAGGCCACATCTTCAGGTCCAGCATAGCAGTGATCAGCTGGAGCAGCTTGGAGTCCAGTCTTCTTCAGCTGCTCCACTAAAGCTGCAAACATGACGTTTTTCTCCAGGACAGGCCTCGGTATGAAAGTCTTCCTACACTGAGGGCAGCTGTGGATTCCCTTCCTGTCCTCTTCATCCCAGAAACTTTTAATACAGTTCCTGCAGTAGCTGTGTCCACAGGTTGTAGTCACCGGATCCTTCAGTAGATCCAAACAGATGGAACAAGAGAAGGTTTCTCGGTCCAGCTGAACTCCTTTCTGTGCCATTTTTCCTCTCAGTGTCAGTGACTGTGTGAGTTTCACTTCCTTATAACTGAAACTAGTCTGAGCTCTGATCTCAACAACATGTTTCTGCAGTGAATGGAGCCTGTCAGCTCTTACACGTCACCACATGTTGGTTACACCCATCTTCAAACTGCAGATCTGAGGGGGAGGGAACGAGGAAACACGTGGACAGAGAGGAGGTGCTGTGTTTAAGAGCAGGAAGAAGAGGGAGGTTATCAGGCTGTGCTTCACTCCAGGAAGAGGAGCAGTTAGAGAGTGAAACTGTGTGTTTAACCCTTTTTATTTACTGCTTCTTCTATATAAATAATTTTTAAAAATCCAGCTTTAATGAACACTGGACAGAAACGTCTCAGGTAACAATAACTGTCAGAACAGCAGAGGCTGCTGACCTAATCAAAGCATATGTGGAGAGCAGGGTTAGGTTAGCAGACATATGCTGGTTGCTTTTATTTATTTATTTATTGCTTTTATAGGCAGTAATCAATGTTGCTGTAACAGGATGAGAACTAGATAAATGCCACTGCATTGCTTTGAACAGTCAGCAGAGTCTGCACATATAATTACAGATATTCCTGCAAAAAGTTAATTACTCAAAAGAATCTTGCATTTTAGTTTTGCATTTATAACAGCTGCTGCAACAGAAATAACCATGTTCTTTACATTAAAATAGCAACAAACCTTTCTGGAACAACTTTCAAGGTTCATGGCGAAGACAAAGATCTAATGACATGAAGACTCCAGTGAAACTTAAAGTATTAGGAACCAGTTTTAATGCGTGACCAACACATTTCCCCCTGTGGCCTTCACCAGGGTCATTGCAAAATACCCTTGTGATTGTGAAAAGACTACTGGTCAAGTCAAAAAGGAGTGTATGGTAAAATGACCAATGACCATGTGACAAGATCAAGCAAGCATTTTTCTGATGTGTTCACCGCTCAATGGTTTGTTGTCATATTGAACAAAATATTAGGTTCTCTTTGTATATTACACTCAGGCATCAGGAAAGAGTGGTAACTAGTTCATAGTTTTTAGCTAATGACATGTCAATCACAAGACATTGCTCAGAAAACGTGCAGATTCTCAGCTAGATCCACCTTCCACTCTTTACTTACAGTTTCACAACAGCAAACAAACACACAAATAAGTTGAAGTAATTGTTTCCTGTATGACTTCACTGGTCTCGCATCAGTAAGGACTTTTGCTCCTTGTTGCTTGAGTTCATTGAGGTGGTGAGCATACATTTATCCCCAGACATGTCCATGTACACAAACATTAAACAACTTCTTTCTGACTTGTTTCACACTTTTGCACCACTTCAGAGGAATCCCCTTAACCTCAAATCACTGTTTTCTTAAGGTATGACTTACCTTCACAGCTGTGTGGATTACGCATCATGTCACAGAAGGTCCACAAGCATAGATGCACGTGTGTGTTCATGTCTGTAAGCTATTATTGTTTCATCTCACTGAAAGCACAAATGCCATCCTCTCTCTCTCTATTTTTATATGAGGATGGGGTGGACAAAATAACAGGAACACCTCACAACAGTGATGGCGCTGAGTTGCAAAGCTGCCTGAGCTGCATTAGAGACTGCGCTGGTGTTATTCACCTATAACGTGCTACAGTTCGTGCTTCCCTGTGTGTGTCACTTACAAGAAGGTCAACAAACACACCGCAGTGCTGCAGGAAGAGCATACATAATCAATCAGCCCTCAGTGCAAGCTACAAAAATAAAATATGGGTTACACACACACACACACACACACACACACACACACACACACACACACACACACATTCTCTTTTAATAGGAAGCTATAGATATCAGAGCAGGCTGCTGTGTGTGTGTGTGTGTGTGTGTGTGTGTGTGTGTGTGTGTGTGTGTGTGTGTGTGTGTGTACTTGTTTTCATGACATCTTAGGACAATTTTATGATAACACACTCACAAAATGAGGACGCTCAGAAAAATGAGGACATTTTTGAGGTCCTCATTTTTCTGAGCCTTCTAAAGTGTTCTAGAGGCTCCCAACATGCTCCCAAACCAAAAATCTCGGAAGTCCTGAAACATCACAATTTTATGAAAAAGTGTGTTTAAGTGTGTTTAGCGTTTTTGCTCACTTTCAGTTTCACCGCCTACTGGCCAGTTTTGGAACTTAACACACTTTAAACACACTTTCAGTGACGTCACTCTGCGAGTCCTCATATTGTAGGTGTGTCAGACACAATAACACATTTGACCCAGGTTATACCCTTCTGGGGCTTAGCGGACACATGCGTGGACAGCACCTTTTAGCTCTTATGTCCACAGTCGTATTCAATGTTGAAATGGAGGTGAAATTTATTTGAAACATTCGTGGAATAGTAACAGATGAATTTTGAGGCTTCTGAAAATTGTTCGTTCAAACCTTGCCAATTAAACAATCATTCTAACACACATCAAAATCTTTTCACATTTTTATACATATTAAGGTGAACTCTAAACAAGGGTAACAACAGTTAAATCAGGCAAATCTTGACAAAAATGAAGGTCTTTAGGTTCAGTTATCAGTGCCTGCACAGCTTGGTTTCTTTTGTTGTTGACAAAATGTATCGAAATATAAAGTTTCAACATTTGTCTAATTATATTACTATTAATTAATGAGTCTTACTTCTCAAGATCAATGCACAAATTGTCTGACCTTCACTATGCAGAATGATGTGTGTGCAGATTTTGACCCTTGAAGAGTTTATATTAATCTGAATTAATATAATTGCATCTGCAATCCGCAGTTGAACTTGGAGATTCCTGCCGCTGTCATCTGATTCAGTATGATCATCAGGCTCAGTCTCGACTCTGTGTATCTACAAGAATTGATGAAAAAAGTCAACACTTTATTAATTATATTTTAAATTCAACTTACCTTATACTTTTTACAATATGGTATAAAATGCATATTGTTTCTTTAAAAACTAATAACACACTATTAAAAACTGCAGAATGCACAATTCCAGCTTCATTTAGTAATTCAATTAGTAAATAAAAGTGAGTAATTAAGTCACTTAATTAACTAAGCAACTGTAAATGTCACAGTATACAGAAGTACAATTCAATTTCAATTCAATTTTATTTATATAGCACCAAATCACAAAAAAAGTCGCCTCAAGGCGCTTCATAGGTACAGAGAAAAACCCAACAATCATACTGTATGACCCCCTATGAGCAAGCGCTTTGGCAACAGTGGAAAGGAAAAACTCCCTTTTAACAGGAAGAAACCTCTGGCAGAACCAGGCTCAGGGAGGGGCGGCCATCTGTTGCGACTGGTTGGGGTGAGAGAAGGAAAACAGGATGAAAGACATGCTGTGGAAGAGAGACAGAGGTTAATAACAGATATGATTCAATGCAGAGAGGTCTATTAACACATACTGAGTTATAAAGGTGACTGGAAAGGAAAAACTCAATGCATCATGGGAATCCCCGGCTGCCTACGTCTATTGCAGCATAACTAAGGGAGGATTCATGGTCACCTGGTCCAGCCCTAACTATATGCTTCAGCTAAAAGGAACGTTTTAAGCCTAATCTTGAAAGTAGAGATAGTGTCTGTCTCCCAAATCCAAACTGGAAGCTGGTTCCACAGAAAAGGGGCCTGAAAACTGAAGGCTCTGCCTCCCATTCTACTTTTAAATACTCTAGGAACAACAAGTAGGCCTGCAGAGTGAGAGCGAAGTGCTCTAATAGGGTGATATGGTACTACAAGGTCATTAAGATAAGATGGGGCCTGGTTATTTAAGACCTTGTATGTGAGGAGTAGAATTTTGAATTTAATTCTGGATTTAACAGGAAGCCAATGAAGGGAAGCCAAAACAGGAGAAATCTGCTCTCTCTTTCTAGTCCCTGTCAGTACTCTTGCTGCAGCATTTTGGATTAGCTGAAGGCTTTTCAGGGAGTTTTTAGGACATTCTGATAATAATGAATTACAGTAGTCCAGCCTGGAAGTAATAAATGCATGAACTAGTTTTTCAGCGTCACTAAGAGACAGGATATTTCTAACTTTAGAGATGTTGCACAGATGAAAGAAAGCAGGCTTACATATTTGTTTAATATGTGCATTGAAGGACATGTCTTGGTCAAAAATGACTCCAAGGTTCCTCACAGTATAACTGGAGGCCAAGGTAATGCCATCCAGGGTAAGAATCTGCTTAGATACCATATTTCTAAGATTTTCAGGGCCGAGTACAATAACCTCAGTTTGATCTGAATTAAGAAGCAGAAAGTTAGCGGCCATCCAGGTCTTTATGTCTTTAAGACATTCCTGCACTTTAACTAATTGGTGTGTGTTATCTGGCTTCATGGACAGAGCTGCGTGTCATCTGCATAGCAGTGTAAATGTATGCTATGTCTTCTAATGATACTGCCTAGGGGAAGCATGTATAATGTAAACAGAATTGGTCCTAGCACTGAACCCTGTGGAACTCCATAATTGACCTTAGTGGGTGAAGAGGACTCTCCATTTACATGAACAAATTGTAGTCTATTAGATAGATATGATACAAACCACTGGAGTGCAGTACCTGTAATACCTACAGCATGCTCTAATCGCTCTAATAGGATATTATGGTCAACAGTATCGAACGCTGCACTAAGGCCTAGCAGGACAAGCACAGAGATGAGTCCACTGTCAGAGGCCATAAGAAGATCATTTGTAATCTTCACTAAAGCTGTTTCTGTGCTGTGATAAGCTCTGAAACCTGACTGAAACTCTTCAAATAAACCATTCCTCTGCAGATGATCTGTTAGCTGTTTGACAACTACTCTTTCAAGGATTTTTGATATGAAAGAAAGGTTGGAGATTGGCCTATAATTAGCTAAGACTACTGGGTCTAGAGATGGCTTTTTGAGTAAAGGTTTAACTACAGCCAGCTTGAAGGCCTGTGGTACATAGCCGATTATTAGAGATAGGTTGATCATATTTAAGATTGAAGCATTAATTAATGGCAGGACTTCTTTGAGCAGTTTTGTAGGAATGGGGTCTAAAAGACACGGAGGTTTGGAGGAAATAATTATAGAAGTTAACTCAGAAAGATCAATTGGAGAAAAAGAGTAACTTAACATCAACGGTACTAAAAGTAGCTGTAGATAATATTACATCTGTGGGATGATTATTGGTAATTTTTTCTCTAATGATAAGAATTTTATTTGTGAAGAAGTTCATGAAGTCATTACTAGTTAACGATGGTTGGCTCAAAAGTGCTCTGATTGTTTGTCAGCCTGGCTACAGTGCTGAAGAGAAACCTGGGGTTGTTCTTATTTTCTTCAATCAGTGATGAATAGTAAGATGTTCTGGCTTTGGGGGGGCTTTCTTATAAATCAGCAAAATATTTCTCCAATTATGATGATCCTCTAAATTTGTGACACGCCATTTCCTCTCCAGATTACAAGTCATCTGCTTTAGGCTACGTGTTTGAGAATTATACCACAGAGTCAGGTACTTCTGATCTGAAACCTTAGTTTTCACAGGAGCTACAGTATCCAGAGTCATATGTAGTGAGGAGGTAAAATTATTATTAACAAGATAATTGACCTCTGTTGGGGTAGCGTTCAGATAGCTGCTCTGCTCTGTGTTGGTACAGGTCATTGAAGATGATAACAGTGGGTGGATTACATTCTTAAACATAGTTACAGCGCTTTCAGAAAGACATCTGTGATAAAGTCTACTCTCCACTGCTGTGTAATCAATTATTGTAAATGTAAATGTTATCAGGAAATGATCAGACAGGAGAGGGTTTTCAGGAAACACTGTTAAATGTTCAGTTTCTATGCCATATGTTAAAAACAAGATCTAGAGTGTGATTAAAGTGGTGGGTGGGTTCTTTTACATTTTGAGAGAAGCCAATTGAGTCTAATAACAGATTAAATGCCATGTTGAGGCTGTCATTCTTAGCATCTACATGGATGTTAAAATCACCCACAATAATTATTTTATTTGAGCTGAGCACTAAATCAGATAAAAAGTCTGAGAAATCAGAGAGAAACTCTGTGTAAGGCCCAGGTGGACAATAGATGATAACAAATAAGACTGGTTTCTAAAATTTTTCAGCTGGGGTGGACAATGTTAAGCATCAGGCTTTCAAATGAATTAAAAGTCTGTCTTGGTCTTTCATTAATTAATAGGCTGGTGTGAAAAATTGCTGCCACACCGCCCCCTCGGCCTGTGCTTCGAGGTTTCTGGTAGTTAGAATGACTCGGGGGTGTTGATTCATTTAAACTAACATAATCATCCTGCTACAACCAGGTTTCTGTAAGGCAAATCGATTGTTCTTTCTTTGTAATTGTTTATGTTTAAGTTGTTTGTTGCTGGTTTTTATTTTGTTTTTCGTCTGTTTGGGAGCTGACACAGTCTCAAAGGAGATGTTTTTTTTGGGGGGGGGGGGGTAACAGGAGAAGAGAAGCTGCAGAGAGGCGTGTAAGACTGCAACTCTGCTTCCTGGTTCCAACTCTGGATAGTCATATTATGGGGGGTTTAATTAATTTGTCCATATTTCTAGAAATGAGAGCTGCTCCATCCAAAGTGGGATGGATGCCGTCTCTCCTTACAAGACCAGGTTTCCTTCAGAAGGTTTGCCAATTATCTATGAAGCCCACATCGTTTCTGGGACACCACTCAGACAGCCAGCAATTTAAGGAGAACATGCGGCTAAACATGTCACTCCTGGTCTGATTGGGGAGGGGACCAGAGAAAACTACAGAGTCCGACATTGTTTTGGCAAAGTTACACACCGATTCAATATTGATTTTAGTGACCTCCGATTGGCGTAACCGGGTGTCATTACTGCCGACGTGAATTATGATTTTACTGAATTTACGTTTACCCTTAGCCAGCAGTTTTAAATTTCCTTCAATGTCGCCTGCTCTGGCCCCTGGAAGACAATTGACTATGGTTGCTGGTGTCTCTAGCTTCACATGTCTGAGAACAGAATTACCAGAGTTTGACCCCCGACGGGTGTGTCGCCGAGTGGGGAAAAACGGTTAGACATATGTATGAATTTGAGGAGTGGAACCAAAATGCAGACACAAAGGAACGTGAAAGAAAATTTGAATATTAACAGAAAGCAAGCCGTTTATTAATCTCTACTTTTAAGATTAGGCTTCAAACTTTCCTTTTTGCTAAAGCATATAGTTAGGGCTGGATCAGATGACCCTGGATCCTCCCTTAGTTGTGCTGCAGTAGATGTAGGCTGCCAGGGGATTCCCATGAAGCACTGAGTTTTTTCCTTTCCAGTCACCTTTCTCACTCACTGTGTGTTAATAGACCTCTCTGCACTGAATCATACTTGTTATTAATCCACAGCATGTCTTTGTCCTGTCTTCCTTTTCTCACCCCAACTAGTCACAGCAGATGCCCGCCGCTCCCTGAGCCTGGTTCTGCTGGAGGTTTCTTCCTGTTAAAAGGGAGTTTTTCCTTCCCGCTGTCGCCAAAGCGCTTGCTCATAGGTGGTCCTATGATTGTTGGGTTTTTCCTCTGTATCTATTATTGTGCGATCTACTGTACAATATAAAGCGCCTTCAGGCGATTGTTGTTGTGATTTGGCGCTATATAAATAAAATTTAATTTAATTAAAAGATTACAAAACAGAAGGCAGAGGTGAAGATAAACAATAACCTAACCTGGGGAAAATATTTTTTATTAAAAAAAAACAAAAACAAAAAAAAACCATGAAACCTGACATGGATACAAAGATACCTGGAACATGGAAACGTGGCACCAAAGACAACAGATGACCTGACACTGAACAAATTAGGACAGGACTTACAGTGGCTTGCAAAAGTATTCGGCCCCCTTTAACTTTCCCACATTTTGTCACATTACAGCCACAAACATGAATCAATTTTATTGGAATTGCACGTGAAAGACCAATACAAAGTGGTGTACACGTGAGAAGTGGAACGAAAATCATACATGATTCCAAACATTTTTTACAAATAAATAACTGAAAAGTGGGGTGTGCGCAATTATTCAGCCCCCTGAGTCAATACTTTGTAGAACCACCTTTTGCTGCAATTGGATTCCATTAAAATTGATTTGTGTCACGGCTGGGAAGGCGAGCCGTGTGGTGTGGAGGAAGGAGGACCCGAGATGCAAGCAGTGGATGAAAATGCTAGTGAAGTTTATTTACAAGGTGTAGTGGCAAACAAGCAGTGGGGCATGACAAATAACTGAAGACACCTAAACTGGGAAGAACTAAAATAACAGACCTGGGAGCATACGACAAAGGGCTGAGAGGCCGAGACGACGACCAGCAGGACACCGAGTAACACAGACTGACACGGAGGAACACAGACAAACCGGCAACAGGCAGGAGAACACACAGGGCTTAAATACACACACCAGTAATCAGGGGATGAGAGACAGGAGGGCAACACGGCTGGGAGGAATCAGAGCTGACGGGACAGGGGAAACGTAAAGTGAACACACTCACATCAGACAGAGACCTTCACAATAAAACAGGAAACTCAGACACGGGGAACCAAACAAGACACAGAACTAAACAGACAGAGTGACACCATAGACAGAGACACAGACTCAGAGGCAGACCAAATATAAGACATAGAACTCAAACAATAATAATAATCATCATCATAATAATAAACTAGAAAATGATAATAAACTAAAAGCGCTAGGTCACCGACCCAGGACCATGACAATTTGTGTTTGTGGCAGTAATGTGACAAAATGTGGAAAAGAGGGACGAATACTTTTGCAAGCCACTGTAAGTACACAGAGAGATAATGAGGGGATGAGGAACAGCTGGGACAAGGGGAAACAAAACTAGACTCATTGCATATAGGACAAGGACTTTCCCAATAAAACAGACATCACAAGGGTAATCTAATAAACAAATGAACTTAGCAAACCTAAAGAACTTATAAACAAACATCGACATCCAAACAAACTAAAACTTAAAACGCTGGGTCAACAGACCCAGGAAAGTGACAGTAAAATCATTTATTATATACATTATACTTATTTTCTTAAATTGCTTATCTATTATCTGTATTTTAACTTGGGGGTCTAGGGGTGCTGCATGTTTATGATAACACACTGACAATATCAGGACAATTTTAGCCTTACTCTATCAGTGAACAGCATGCCCATGCTAACTTAAACTAGACCAGCAAGCTAACCACATGTGTATTAAGTGTTACTTAAGAATAGGAACCAAACAAATTAACGGAACGAAATTAACTGTAACAGCAGTTTGCAAAACATTGTGACAGTTCTCAAGTGTTCCTACCTCAAATACAGCACGTGTTGCTGTGTTTTTGTTGTTAAATGGACGAGGAGAGACCGTGGCTGGTGAGAGGATGCAGCATTTCGTCAGTGGAGCATAGAACGACGTCTCTGATTGGTCAACAAGTGAGTAAAGATGCATCTGATTGTTCGAAAGCCTCAACCAAAGAGCTGCTGGTCACGGCAAGATACAAACTCGCCGGAGCTCTGCGTGAACGGCACATCCGGGACCTTCAGCACTCAGGAGAGATTTATCTTGACGTATGTATTTACCTTTGATATCCATGATTTCACGCACGCTTCGAGGTAAAGTTGTATGTTTAACAAGCTAATTAATGTTAGCTAAATGGAATGGAAACAACACACAATCGATTTGAATAAAGTTAAAATGGTGCATGATGATAAATGGTAATAAATATACTTTAGCTTTATCTTCAGCAACAGATATTAGAAGTTAAATTTAGTTGTTTTTAAATTTCCACTGGAGTTAAAGGGCCTGCGGCCCTCTCTGCATCTGCAACTGCAGAGACAGTCAGTCTAAGCTCTTTTTAAGTGTAGGCTACTGCAACACGCATTTTATTTCAAGATATGTTTTCTGGGATTTAAATGATAATATTAATGTTTTCCTGTTTAGCACAAATCAATGACATTAGTGTTTCAGTAATGGTAGTAAAGTGCACAGTTTACAGTATTTGTCCGTGTATTGGCATGTTAAAATTATTCGTGAAGGTAATTTAATGTCACATTACATTTGCAAAGTGTTTGCACTGGTATATTAGTCTGATTAGCAAATGCATTGTGATTTAAGGCAGAAAAATACTATTTAAAATACCATGTAAAGAAAGTACTGGTTGGTTTTGTCTTGCTGACTTTTCGTCATTTTCTCATGAAGATGTGTACAGGTTGAGCAGATTGAGAGTGAAGAACATGTCAAAAAGAAGACTCAGACTTCGTCCTGAAGCAGAGGCTGCTCACTTTATTTTATCTGGAAGTGACAAGACTTGTTTAAAGGCCCAATGGATCAATGACTATAAAGGTATGTTATATGTTGTTCCTTATGGCTACTGCATGAATATTACCAGAGCTGCAACTAATGTTTATTATAATATTTAATAATATTGTCATGGCCCTGCGACCATGACTCGGTGACTTTGTGTTTATGTTCTTTATTGTTATTACTTTCATTATTATTCATGGCTGTTTTGGGATGGTTTGTGTTTGGGATTTTAGACACTGGGTTCTGGGTTTGTGCTCCCTCTGTTGGTCCCTGGTGTTAGTGTTCCCCTGTCTCATCAGGTTAATCAGGTCCAGCTGTGTCTCCCACCTGTGTGTGACTTCCCAGTGTCTCTCTGTGTATTTATAGTGTGTGTTTGCCTCTGTTCCTCGTCGCGTCGTCTGTGTTCATACCTGGTGTAATCCTCTGCGTGTTCTCCCTGCTGTTCTCCCTTCATGTTCAGGTTTGCCACGCCTCTGTGTAGTTTATCCCAGTTTAGTTTCGTCCTTAGTTCTGTTTGCCATCTCCACTTTGTGTTTGATATTATCAATAAATCACCCTCACACCTGAATAAGTGCTGCGTTTTGGGTCCTCCTTCCACTCTCCACACGGCCGCTGCCCCGGACCGTGACAAATATATAACAATTGCTTCAGTTTCCCTGAGGGAACCTCCCAAAGCTAGCTAGCTATCTATCTATCATCTAGATTAAAAAATGTTTTATATTTTCATGTATTTGAAATTTGTTGCCAACTATTTTAATAATTGTTTTTTTTATTATTAGCATTTATTTATTGTATCAACTCATTTGTTGCAGCCCTGAACGTAAGCATCTAGATCAGGGGTGCCCAATCCCGGTCCTCGAGAGCTACCGTCCTGCAGCTTTTAGATGCATCCTTGTTCCCACACACCTGAATCAAATGGTTTGATCTCTTCAGCATGCCATCATGTTTGGCAAAGGCCTGATAACAAGCCATTCATTTGATTCAGGTGTGTGGGAACAAGGATGCATCTAAAAGCTGCAGGACGGTAGCTCTCGAGGACCGGGATTGGGCACCCCTGATCTAGATGTTCCCCTCACAATTAAAACATTTTGTGATTGTTTGTTCTGCATATGTTTTGTCAGTGGCTGATCAGCTGCAGTAAACCTGATTTGGATTGTATTACTTAACGCTACTTATTGAACATCTTGTATTAGGACGTGGTGTATTTGCCTCTGAACCAATTGAAAAGGGATCCTTTGTGGTCGAGTACCGTGGGGAGCTTATCTCAGAACATGAACGGGACAAGCGGCAGAAAAAGTACACAGAAAAGCAAACTGCTTTCCTATTTGATTTTAAATGGAAAAATAGCACATGGTGGTAAGTAAAGGCATATACAATATCAGTTGTTCTTTACAACATTATGTTTTGTTCACTAAAAACATATGTTCTTTTCTTCACTTTTAGCATTGATGCCTCCCGTGAAGACGACTCACTTGGCCGGCTGGTTAATGATAACCACAAGTACCCAAACTGCAAGATGAAACAGCTGGCAGTCCAGGATAAACCTCATCTCTGCTTGTTTGCTATTGAAAATATCCAAGCGGAGAGTGAAATCACCTATGACTATGGAGAATCTATGTGGCCATGGCGAGCTCTGGTAAGTAAATCCTCTTCATAGATTGTGCAGTACAGGGAATGTTAAATATTAGTAGATGAAAAGATAGATATTATTCTAGTTATGAAGACCAGAGTAGATCAGTGCAGGGTTTTATTGACAAAATTTGATATTTTTGTCCTTTTACAGATGTTTTTGTCCATTTAACCTGAAGCTGATCAGTTTACATGATTGGATTTCTGGGGAAATAGATGGCTTTACATCAGTGTTGGGTTTAGAGCTTTTATTGCCAACAGCAGGACAAGTTAGAAGTCAGGAACATGAACTCTACATGTGTTCAGTCGTCATGTCCTCATATTGTTTCAAGCTGTGAAGAACATGAGTGTGTTTCAGAATATATATATATCTTTGCAGCAGTTACGATAATAATGTGCTGTTTGCACGATGAGCACTGCTGCTCTTTCTCAGCAAGAGCCTCCCCGAAATTGACCGTGCGCTTTGTGTTGTCCGTGCGCGCGTCTGTGCATTTCGTGGCGTCTGTGCAGAAATGACTCGCAAGACAAGGCTGCAAACTATTCTCACAGACTTCAAATGTGCACTTGAATCCAAGAAGATAGAAAAGGATCTCTCTCTGTCTCTCCCCCAGCTCTGCTGACTTGCCACTGAGAGAGTAACAACTGCCCCTCCCCCCTCTGCTCTGCAAACAGGTGGCTGTTTTTGCACCCCTCCCCCCTCTGCTCTGCAAACACGTGGCTGCTTTTGCACCCCTCCACTCACTTGCTCAGAGCCAGTGTGTGCAAAGTGGAGCAACATAACACTGACAGAGGTTCAGAGAAGGGAAAAAAAACAAAAAACGGAGCAGGCTGCCGTTGTTCACTTCAAGAAGGCGGCTCTATAGGCTGTTTTGTTTGCGACCGACACACAGTATAAATATATTCTCAATCACATTCACACCACTCTGTTATATCAGTTCCACTACATCAAGACTATTTTATGGTGGTGAGCTGTTTTATTGTCATGTATTTTGCATAGTAAGATAACCATGTCCTGCATTCAAAACCACTGAAAATGTCTATGGTGGTGCTGTACCTAATATTTTGCTCATTTGATCCAAAACCTATTTTTCCTTTATTTTGAAGGCTGAGGCTTAGATCCATTAGGTATTCACGAGAAAGGCATCATCACATGTCAGGATTACAGTATATCGAAAATATGTGATTATAATGGGAGTCAATGGGACCCAAAATGGTACGAGGAACACAGGAGGTAACACTTATGTGAATCTCCTTTGCTATATACCACACCATAGAGGGGATCATTGAATTTTAAAAATAATCCTAAAATGCACCTCATGGCCAAGTTTCATGCAACTAGTCTTTAAAATGATTGATATATTGAGAATCAAAAATCCAAAGGGTCCCTATTTTGACTTAAACCCTCCGAGGGTTTTAAAGCATCAATTTGGTCTTTATTCCAATTAAATTTAATATTTTTGTCCTTTTACAGATGTTTTTGTCCATTTAACCTGAAGCTGATCAGTTTACATGATTGGATTTCTGGGGAAATAGATGGCTTTACATCAGTGTTGGGTTTAGAGCTTTTATTGACAACAGCAGGACAAGTTAGAAGTCAGGAACATGAACTCTACATGTGTTCAGTCGTCATGTCCTCATATTGTTTCAAGCTGTGAAGAACATGAGTGTGTTTCAGAATACGTCCTCATATGGTTGGACCAACAACTCTAGTGTGTGTGTTACACTGTCCTCATATTGTTGGGTAGCAGAACTGTACTGTGTTAAGTTTCTATAGAATCTGGCATAAGGAAGTCAGATCCTTCTGTAATAATGTTCACTGAAACAAGTATGATCTGTAGTTAATGAGCTAGTCAGCATTTGTAGTACAGAATGTTTCTGACATTATATTGTTGTCTTTTGTTGCAGACACCAAGTGTTGAGACCCTGTCCCAACCTCCTACAGACCAAGAAGTGAGTGACAAATCCACTTCATTCCTCCAACAGGTTACGCATAAATTTTTGTATTTGGAATCAAGTATATGAGTCAGTTGGGCCTAGTGCATAAATGAAATGCACTTTGATTGTATTAAAACAATCAGTTTGAGTGAAAGTTTCCCAAAATCAACATTAGCATTAGGAGAAGGAAATTGGCTATACCAGTTGTTAGTCCAAACTTTCCCTTTAAAGCATCAATTTGGTCTTTATTCCAATTAAATTTAATATTTTTGTCCTTTTACACATGTTTTTGTCCATTTAACCTGAAGCTGATCAGTTTACATGATTGGATTTCTGGGGAAATAGATGGCTTTACATCAGTGTTGGGTTTAGAGCTTTTATTGACAACAGCAGGACACGTTAGAAGTCAGGAACATGAACTCTACATGTGTTCAGTCGTCATGTCCTCATATTGTTTCAAGCTGTGAAGAACATGAGTGTGTTTCAGAATACGTCCTCATATGGTTGGACCAACAACTCTAGTGTGTGTGTGTTACACTGTCCTCATATTGTTGGGTAGCAGAACTGTACTGTGTTAAGTTTCTATAGAATCTGGCATAAGGAAGTCAGATCCTTCTGTAATAATGTTCACTGAAACAAGTATGATCTGTAGTTAATGAGCTAGTCAGCATTTGTAGTACAGAATGTTTCTGACATTATATTGTTGTCTTTTGTTGCAGACACCAAGTGTTGAGACCCTGTCCCAACCTCCTACAGACCAAGAAGTGAGTGACAAATCCACTTCATTCCTCCAACAGGTTACGCATAAATTTTTGTATTTGGAATCAAGTATATGAGTCAGTTGGGCCTAGTGCATAAATGAAATGCACTTTGATTGTATTAAAACAATCAGTTTGAGTGAAAGTTTCCCAAAATCAACATTAGCATTAGGAGAAGGAAATTGGCTATACCAGTTGTTAGTCCAAACTTTCCCTTTAAAGCATCAATTTGGTCTTTATTCCAATTAAATTTAATATTTTTGTCCTTTTACGCATGTTTTTGTCCATTTAACCTGAAGCTGATCAGTTTACATGATTGGATTTCTGGGGAAATAGATGGCTTTACATCAGTGTTGGGTTTAGAGCTTTTATTGACAACAGCAGGACACGTTAGAAGTCAGGAACATGAACTCTACATGTGTTCAGTCGTCATGTCCTCATATTGTTTCAAGCTGTGAAGAACATGAGTGTGTTTCAGAATACGTCCTCATATGGTTGGACCAACAACTCTAGTGTGTGTGTGTTACACTGTCCTCATATTGTTGGGTAGCAGAACTGTACTGTGTTAAGTTTCTATAGAATCTGGCATAAGGAAGTCAGATCCTTCTGTAATAATGTTCACTGAAACAAGTATGATCTGTAGTTAATGAGCTAGTCAGCATTTGTAGTACAGAATGTTTCTGACATTATATTGTTGTCTTTTGTTGCAGACACCAAGTGTTGAGACCCTGTCCCAACCTCCTACAGACCAAGAAGTGAGTGACAAATCCACTTCATTCCTCCAACAGGTTACGCATAAATTTTTGTATTTGGAATCAAGTATATGAGTCAGTTGGGCCTAGTGCATAAATGAAATGCACTTTGATTGTATTAAAACAATCAGTTTGAGTGAAAGTTTCCCAAAATCAACATTAGCATTAGGAGAAGGAAATTGGCTATACCAGTTGTTAGTCCAAACTTTCCCTTTAAAGCATCAATTTGGTCTTTATTCCAATTAAATTTAATATTTTTGTCCTTTTACACATGTTTTTGTCCATTTAACCTGAAGCTGATCAGTTTACATGATTGGATTTCTGGGGAAATAGATGGCTTTACATCAGTGTTGGGTTTAGAGCTTTTATTGACAACAGCAGGACAAGTTGGAAGTCAGGAACATGAACTCTACATGTGTTCAGTCGTCATGTCCTCATATTGTTTCAAGCTGTGAAGAACATGAGTGTGTTTCAGAATACGTCCTCATATGGTTGGACCAACAACTCTAGTGTGTGTGTGTTACACTGTCCTCATATTGTTGGGTAGCAGAACTGTACTGTGTTAAGTTTCTATAGAATCTGGCATAAGGAAGTCAGATCCTTCTGTAATAATGTTCACTGAAACAAGTATGATCTGTAGTTAATGAGCTAGTCAGCATTTGTAGTACAGAATGTTTCTGACATTATATTGTTGTCTTTTGTTGCAGACACCAAGTGTTGAGACCCTGTCCCAACCTCCTACAGACCAAGAAGTGAGTGACAAATCCACTTCATTCCTCCAACAGGTTACGCATAAATTTTTGTATTTGGAATCAAGTATATGAGTCAGTTGGGCCTAGTGCATAAATGAAATGCACTTTGATTGTATTAAAACAATCAGTTTGAGTGAAAGTTTCCCAAAATCAACATTAGCATTAGGAGAAGGAAATTGGCTATACCAGTTGTTAGTCCAAACTTTCCCTTTAAAGCATCAATTTGGTCTTTATTCCAATTAAATTTAATATTTTTGTCCTTTTACAGATGTTTTTGTCCATTTAACCTGAAGCTGATCAGTTTACATGATTGGATTTCTGGGGAAATAGATGGCTTTACATCAGTGTTGGGTTTAGAGCTTTTATTGCCAACAGCAGGACAAGTTAGAAGTCAGGAACATGAACTCTACATGTGTTCAGTCGTCATGTCCTCATATTGTTTCAAGCTGTGAAGAACATGAGTGTGTTTCAGAATACGTCCTCATATGGTTGGACCAACAACTCTAGTGTGTGTGTTACACTGTCCTCATATTGTTGGGTAGCAGAACTGTACTGTGTTAAGTTTCTATAGAATCTGGCATAAGGAAGTCAGATCCTTCTGTAATAATGTTCACTGAAACAAGTATGATCTGTAGTTAATGAGCTAGTCAGCATTTGTAGTACAGAATGTTTCTGACATTATATTGTTGTCTTTTGTTGCAGACACCAAGTGTTGAGACCCTGTCCCAACCTCCTACAGACCAAGAAGTGAGTGACAAATCCACTTCATTCCTCCAACAGGTTACGCATAAATTTTTGTATTTGGAATCAAGTATATGAGTCAGTTGGGCCTAGTGCATAAATGAAATGCACTTTGATTGTATTAAAACAATCAGTTTGAGTGAAAGTTTCCCAAAATCAACATTAGCATTAGGAGAAGGAAATTGGCTATACCAGTTGTTAGTCCAAACTTTCCCTTTAAAGCATCAATTTGGTCTTTATTCCAATTAAATTTAATATTTTTGTCCTTTTACACATGTTTTTGTCCATTTAACCTGAAGCTGATCAGTTTACATGATTGGATTTCTGGGGAAATAGATGGCTTTACATCAGTGTTGGGTTTAGAGCTTTTATTGACAACAGCAGGACACGTTAGAAGTCAGGAACATGAACTCTACATGTGTTCAGTCGTCATGTCCTCATATTGTTTCAAGCTGTGAAGAACATGAGTGTGTTTCAGAATACGTCCTCATATGGTTGGACCAACAACTCTAGTGTGTGTGTGTTACACTGTCCTCATATTGTTGGGTAGCAGAACTGTACTGTGTTAAGTTTCTATAGAATCTGGCATAAGGAAGTCAGATCCTTCTGTAATAATGTTCACTGAAACAAGTATGATCTGTAGTTAATGAGCTAGTCAGCATTTGTAGTACAGAATGTTTCTGACATTATATTGTTGTCTTTTGTTGCAGACACCAAGTGTTGAGACCCTGTCCCAACCTCCTACAGACCAAGAAGTGAGTGACAAATCCACTTCATTCCTCCAACAGGTTACGCATAAATTTTTGTATTTGGAATCAAGTATATGAGTCAGTTGGGCCTAGTGCATAAATGAAATGCACTTTGATTGTATTAAAACAATCAGTTTGAGTGAAAGTTTCCCAAAATCAACATTAGCATTAGGAGAAGGAAATTGGCTATACCAGTTGTTAGTCCAAACTTTCCCTTTAAAGCATCAATTTGGTCTTTATTCCAATTAAATTTAATATTTTTGTCCTTTTACGCATGTTTTTGTCCATTTAACCTGAAGCTGATCAGTTTACATGATTGGATTTCTGGGGAAATAGATGGCTTTACATCAGTGTTGGGTTTAGAGCTTTTATTGACAACAGCAGGACACGTTAGAAGTCAGGAACATGAACTCTACATGTGTTCAGTCGTCATGTCCTCATATTGTTTCAAGCTGTGAAGAACATGAGTGTGTTTCAGAATACGTCCTCATATGGTTGGACCAACAACTCTAGTGTGTGTGTGTTACACTGTCCTCATATTGTTGGGTAGCAGAACTGTACTGTGTTAAGTTTCTATAGAATCTGGCATAAGGAAGTCAGATCCTTCTGTAATAATGTTCACTGAAACAAGTATGATCTGTAGTTAATGAGCTAGTCAGCATTTGTAGTACAGAATGTTTCTGACATTATATTGTTGTCTTTTGTTGCAGACACCAAGTGTTGAGACCCTGTCCCAACCTCCTACAGACCAAGAAGTGAGTGACAAATCCACTTCATTCCTCCAACAGGTTACGCATAAATTTTTGTATTTGGAATCAAGTATATGAGTCAGTTGGGCCTAGTGCATAAATGAAATGCACTTTGATTGTATTAAAACAATCAGTTTGAGTGAAAGTTTCCCAAAATCAACATTAGCATTAGGAGAAGGAAATTGGCTATACCAGTTGTTAGTCCAAACTTTCCCTTTAAAGCATCAATTTGGTCTTTATTCCAATTAAATTTAATATTTTTGTCCTTTTACACATGTTTTTGTCCATTTAACCTGAAGCTGATCAGTTTACATGATTGGATTTCTGGGGAAATAGATGGCTTTACATCAGTGTTGGGTTTAGAGCTTTTATTGACAACAGCAGGACAAGTTGGAAGTCAGGAACATGAACTCTACATGTGTTCAGTCGTCATGTCCTCATATTGTTTCAAGCTGTGAAGAACATGAGTGTGTTTCAGAATACGTCCTCATATGGTTGGACCAACAACTCTAGTGTGTGTGTGTTACACTGTCCTCATATTGTTGGGTAGCAGAACTGTACTGTGTTAAGTTTCTATAGAATCTGGCATAAGGAAGTCAGATCCTTCTGTAATAATGTTCACTGAAACAAGTATGATCTGTAGTTAATGAGCTAGTCAGCATTTGTAGTACAGAATGTTTCTGACATTATATTGTTGTCTTTTGTTGCAGACACCAAGTGTTGAGACCCTGTCCCAACCTCCTACAGACCAAGAAGTGAGTGACAAATCCACTTCATTCCTCCAACAGGTTACGCATAAATTTTTGTATTTGGAATCAAGTATATGAGTCAGTTGGGCCTAGTGCATAAATGAAATGCACTTTGATTGTATTAAAACAATCAGTTTGAGTGAAAGTTTCCCAAAATCAACATTAGCATTAGGAGAAGGAAATTGGCTATACCAGTTGTTAGTCCAAACTTTCCCTTTAAAGCATCAATTTGGTCTTTATTCCAATTAAATTTAATATTTTTGTCCTTTTACAGATGTTTTTGTCCATTTAACCTGAAGCTGATCAGTTTACATGATTGGATTTCTGGGGAAATAGATGGCTTTACATCAGTGTTGGGTTTAGAGCTTTTATTGCCAACAGCAGGACAAGTTAGAAGTCAGGAACATGAACTCTACATGTGTTCAGTCGTCATGTCCTCATATTGTTTCAAGCTGTGAAGAACATGAGTGTGTTTCAGAATACGTCCTCATATGGTTGGACCAACAACTCTAGTGTGTGTGTTACACTGTCCTCATATTGTTGGGTAGCAGAACTGTACTGTGTTAAGTTTCTATAGAATCTGGCATAAGGAAGTCAGATCCTTCTGTAATAATGTTCACTGAAACAAGTATGATCTGTAGTTAATGAGCTAGTCAGCATTTGTAGTACAGAATGTTTCTGACATTATATTGTTGTCTTTTGTTGCAGACACCAAGTGTTGAGACCCTGTCCCAACCTCCTACAGACCAAGAAGTGAGTGACAAATCCACTTCATTCCTCCAACAGGTTACGCATAAATTTTTGTATTTGGAATCAAGTATATGAGTCAGTTGGGCCTAGTGCATAAATGAAATGCACTTTGATTGTATTAAAACAATCAGTTTGAGTGAAAGTTTCCCAAAATCAACATTAGCATTAGGAGAAGGAAATTGGCTATACCAGTTGTTAGTCCAAACTTTCCCTTTAAAGCATCAATTTGGTCTTTATTCCAATTAAATTTAATATTTTTGTCCTTTTACACATGTTTTTGTCCATTTAACCTGAAGCTGATCAGTTTACATGATTGGATTTCTGGGGAAATAGATGGCTTTACATCAGTGTTGGGTTTAGAGCTTTTATTGACAACAGCAGGACACGTTAGAAGTCAGGAACATGAACTCTACATGTGTTCAGTCGTCATGTCCTCATATTGTTTCAAGCTGTGAAGAACATGAGTGTGTTTCAGAATACGTCCTCATATGGTTGGACCAACAACTCTAGTGTGTGTGTGTTACACTGTCCTCATATTGTTGGGTAGCAGAACTGTACTGTGTTAAGTTTCTATAGAATCTGGCATAAGGAAGTCAGATCCTTCTGTAATAATGTTCACTGAAACAAGTATGATCTGTAGTTAATGAGCTAGTCAGCATTTGTAGTACAGAATGTTTCTGACATTATATTGTTGTCTTTTGTTGCAGACACCAAGTGTTGAGACCCTGTCCCAACCTCCTACAGACCAAGAAGTGAGTGACAAATCCACTTCATTCCTCCAACAGGTTACGCATAAATTTTTGTATTTGGAATCAAGTATATGAGTCAGTTGGGCCTAGTGCATAAATGAAATGCACTTTGATTGTATTAAAACAATCAGTTTGAGTGAAAGTTTCCCAAAATCAACATTAGCATTAGGAGAAGGAAATTGGCTATACCAGTTGTTAGTCCAAACTTTCCCTTTAAAGCATCAATTTGGTCTTTATTCCAATTAAATTTAATATTTTTGTCCTTTTACACATGTTTTTGTCCATTTAACCTGAAGCTGATCAGTTTACATGATTGGATTTCTGGGGAAATAGATGGCTTTACATCAGTGTTGGGTTTAGAGCTTTTATTGACAACAGCAGGACAAGTTGGAAGTCAGGAACATGAACTCTACATGTGTTCAGTCGTCATGTCCTCATATTGTTTCAAGCTGTGAAGAACATGAGTGTGTTTCAGAATACGTCCTCATATGGTTGGACCAACAACTCTAGTGTGTGTGTGTTACACTGTCCTCATATTGTTGGGTAGCAGAACTGTACTGTGTTAAGTTTCTATAGAATCTGGCATAAGGAAGTCAGATCCTTCTGTAATAATGTTCACTGAAACAAGTATGATCTGTAGTTAATGAGCTAGTCAGCATTTGTAGTACAGAATGTTTCTGACATTATATTGTTGTCTTTTGTTGCAGACACCAAGTGTTGAGACCCTGTCCCAACCTCCTACAGACCAAGAAGTGAGTGACAAATCCACTTCATTCCTCCAACAGGTTACGCATAAATTTTTGTATTTGGAATCAAGTATATGAGTCAGTTGGGCCTAGTGCATAAATGAAATGCACTTTGATTGTATTAAAACAATCAGTTTGAGTGAAAGTTTCCCAAAATCAACATTAGCATTAGGAGAAGGAAATTGGCTATACCAGTTGTTAGTCCAAACTTTCCCTTTAAAGCATCAATTTGGTCTTTATTCCAATTAAATTTAATATTTTTGTCCTTTTACAGATGTTTTTGTCCATTTAACCTGAAGCTGATCAGTTTACATGATTGGATTTCTGGGGAAATAGATGGCTTTACATCAGTGTTGGGTTTAGAGCTTTTATTGCCAACAGCAGGACAAGTTAGAAGTCAGGAACATGAACTCTACATGTGTTCAGTCGTCATGTCCTCATATTGTTTCAAGCTGTGAAGAACATGAGTGTGTTTCAGAATACGTCCTCATATGGTTGGACCAACAACTCTAGTGTGTGTGTTACACTGTCCTCATATTGTTGGGTAGCAGAACTGTACTGTGTTAAGTTTCTATAGAATCTGGCATAAGGAAGTCAGATCCTTCTGTAATAATGTTCACTGAAACAAGTATGATCTGTAGTTAATGAGCTAGTCAGCATTTGTAGTACAGAATGTTTCTGACATTATATTGTTGTCTTTTGTTGCAGACACCAAGTGTTGAGACCCTGTCCCAACCTCCTACAGACCAAGAAGTGAGTGACAAATCCACTTCATTCCTCCAACAGGTTACGCATAAATTTTTGTATTTGGAATCAAGTATATGAGTCAGTTGGGCCTAGTGCATAAATGAAATGCACTTTGATTGTATTAAAACAATCAGTTTGAGTGAAAGTTTCCCAAAATCAACATTAGCATTAGGAGAAGGAAATTGGCTATACCAGTTGTTAGTCCAAACTTTCCCTTTAAAGCATCAATTTGGTCTTTATTCCAATTAAATTTAATATTTTTGTCCTTTTACACATGTTTTTGTCCATTTAACCTGAAGCTGATCAGTTTACATGATTGGATTTCTGGGGAAATAGATGGCTTTACATCAGTGTTGGGTTTAGAGCTTTTATTGACAACAGCAGGACACGTTAGAAGTCAGGAACATGAACTCTACATGTGTTCAGTCGTCATGTCCTCATATTGTTTCAAGCTGTGAAGAACATGAGTGTGTTTCAGAATACGTCCTCATATGGTTGGACCAACAACTCTAGTGTGTGTGTGTTACACTGTCCTCATATTGTTGGGTAGCAGAACTGTACTGTGTTAAGTTTCTATAGAATCTGGCATAAGGAAGTCAGATCCTTCTGTAATAATGTTCACTGAAACAAGTATGATCTGTAGTTAATGAGCTAGTCAGCATTTGTAGTACAGAATGTTTCTGACATTATATTGTTGTCTTTTGTTGCAGACACCAAGTGTTGAGACCCTGTCCCAACCTCCTACAGACCAAGAAGTGAGTGACAAATCCACTTCATTCCTCCAACAGGTTACGCATAAATTTTTGTATTTGGAATCAAGTATATGAGTCAGTTGGGCCTAGTGCATAAATGAAATGCACTTTGATTGTATTAAAACAATCAGTTTGAGTGAAAGTTTCCCAAAATCAACATTAGCATTAGGAGAAGGAAATTGGCTATACCAGTTGTTAGTCCAAACTTTCCCTTTAAAGCATCAATTTGGTCTTTATTCCAATTAAATTTAATATTTTTGTCCTTTTACGCATGTTTTTGTCCATTTAACCTGAAGCTGATCAGTTTACATGATTGGATTTCTGGGGAAATAGATGGCTTTACATCAGTGTTGGGTTTAGAGCTTTTATTGACAACAGCAGGACACGTTAGAAGTCAGGAACATGAACTCTACATGTGTTCAGTCGTCATGTCCTCATATTGTTTCAAGCTGTGAAGAACATGAGTGTGTTTCAGAATACGTCCTCATATGGTTGGACCAACAACTCTAGTGTGTGTGTGTTACACTGTCCTCATATTGTTGGGTAGCAGAACTGTACTGTGTTAAGTTTCTATAGAATCTGGCATAAGGAAGTCAGATCCTTCTGTAATAATGTTCACTGAAACAAGTATGATCTGTAGTTAATGAGCTAGTCAGCATTTGTAGTACAGAATGTTTCTGACATTATATTGTTGTCTTTTGTTGCAGACACCAAGTGTTGAGACCCTGTCCCAACCTCCTACAGACCAAGAAGTGAGTGACAAATCCACTTCATTCCTCCAACAGGTTACGCATAAATTTTTGTATTTGGAATCAAGTATATGAGTCAGTTGGGCCTAGTGCATAAATGAAATGCACTTTGATTGTATTAAAACAATCAGTTTGAGTGAAAGTTTCCCAAAATCAACATTAGCATTAGGAGAAGGAAATTGGCTATACCAGTTGTTAGTCCAAACTTTCCCTTTAAAGCATCAATTTGGTCTTTATTCCAATTAAATTTAATATTTTTGTCCTTTTACAGATGTTTTTGTCCATTTAACCTGAAGCTGATCAGTTTACATGATTGGATTTCTGGGGAAATAGATGGCTTTACATCAGTGTTGGGTTTAGAGCTTTTATTGACAACAGCAGGACACGTTAGAAGTCAGGAACATGAACTCTACATGTGTTCAGTCGTCATGTCCTCATATTGTTTCAAGCTGTGAAGAACATGAGTGTGTTTCAGAATACGTCCTCATATGGTTGGACCAACAACTCTAGTGTGTGTGTGTTACACTGTCCTCATATTGTTGGGTAGCAGAACTGTACTGTGTTAAGTTTCTATAGAATCTGGCATAAGGAAGTCAGATCCTTCTGTAATAATGTTCACTGAAACAAGTATGATCTGTAGTTAATGAGCTAGTCAGCATTTGTAGTACAGAATGTTTCTGACATTATATTGTTGTCTTTTGTTGCAGACACCAAGTGTTGAGACCCTGTCCCAACCTCCTACAGACCAAGAAGTGAGTGACAAATCCACTTCATTCCTCCAACAGGTTACGCATAAATTTTTGTATTTGGAATCAAGTATATGAGTCAGTTGGGCCTAGTGCATAAATGAAATGCACTTTGATTGTATTAAAACAATCAGTTTGAGTGAAAGTTTCCCAAAATCAACATTAGCATTAGGAGAAGGAAATTGGCTATACCAGTTGTTAGTCCAAACTTTCCCTTTAAAGCATCAATTTGGTCTTTATTCCAATTAAATTTAATATTTTTGTCCTTTTACGCATGTTTTTGTCCATTTAACCTGAAGCTGATCAGTTTACATGATTGGATTTCTGGGGAAATAGATGGCTTTACATCAGTGTTGGGTTTAGAGCTTTTATTGACAACAGCAGGACACGTTAGAAGTCAGGAACATGAACTCTACATGTGTTCAGTCGTCATGTCCTCATATTGTTTCAAGCTGTGAAGAACATGAGTGTGTTTCAGAATACGTCCTCATATGGTTGGACCAACAACTCTAGTGTGTGTGTGTTACACTGTCCTCATATTGTTGGGTAGCAGAACTGTACTGTGTTAAGTTTCTATAGAATCTGGCATAAGGAAGTCAGATCCTTCTGTAATAATGTTCACTGAAACAAGTATGATCTGTAGTTAATGAGCTAGTCAGCATTTGTAGTACAGAATGTTTCTGACATTATATTGTTGTCTTTTGTTGCAGACACCAAGTGTTGAGACCCTGTCCCAACCTCCTACAGACCAAGAAGTGAGTGACAAATCCACTTCATTCCTCCAACAGGTTACGCATAAATTTTTGTATTTGGAATCAAGTATATGAGTCAGTTGGGCCTAGTGCATAAATGAAATGCACTTTGATTGTATTAAAACAATCAGTTTGAGTGAAAGTTTCCCAAAATCAACATTAGCATTAGGAGAAGGAAATTGGCTATACCAGTTGTTAGTCCAAACTTTCCCTTTAAAGCATCAATTTGGTCTTTATTCCAATTAAATTTAATATTTTTGTCCTTTTACACATGTTTTTGTCCATTTAACCTGAAGCTGATCAGTTTACATGATTGGATTTCTGGGGAAATAGATGGCTTTACATCAGTGTTGGGTTTAGAGCTTTTATTGACAACAGCAGGACAAGTTGGAAGTCAGGAACATGAACTCTACATGTGTTCAGTCGTCATGTCCTCATATTGTTTCAAGCTGTGAAGAACATGAGTGTGTTTCAGAATACGTCCTCATATGGTTGGACCAACAACTCTAGTGTGTGTGTGTTACACTGTCCTCATATTGTTGGGTAGCAGAACTGTACTGTGTTAAGTTTCTATAGAATCTGGCATAAGGAAGTCAGATCCTTCTGTAATAATGTTCACTGAAACAAGTATGATCTGTAGTTAATGAGCTAGTCAGCATTTGTAGTACAGAATGTTTCTGACATTATATTGTTGTCTTTTGTTGCAGACACCAAGTGTTGAGACCCTGTCCCAACCTCCTACAGACCAAGAAGTGAGTGACAAATCCACTTCATTCCTCCAACAGGTTACGCATAAATTTTTGTATTTGGAATCAAGTATATGAGTCAGTTGGGCCTAGTGCATAAATGAAATGCACTTTGATTGTATTAAAACAATCAGTTTGAGTGAAAGTTTCCCAAAATCAACATTAGCATTAGGAGAAGGAAATTGGCTATACCAGTTGTTAGTCCAAACTTTCCCTTTAAAGCATCAATTTGGTCTTTATTCCAATTAAATTTAATATTTTTGTCCTTTTACAGATGTTTTTGTCCATTTAACCTGAAGCTGATCAGTTTACATGATTGGATTTCTGGGGAAATAGATGGCTTTACATCAGTGTTGGGTTTAGAGCTTTTATTGACAACAGCAGGACACGTTAGAAGTCAGGAACATGAACTCTACATGTGTTCAGTCGTCATGTCCTCATATTGTTTCAAGCTGTGAAGAACATGAGTGTGTTTCAGAATACGTCCTCATATGGTTGGACCAACAACTCTAGTGTGTGTGTGTTACACTGTCCTCATATTGTTGGGTAGCAGAACTGTACTGTGTTAAGTTTCTATAGAATCTGGCATAAGGAAGTCAGATCCTTCTGTAATAATGTTCACTGAAACAAGTATGATCTGTAGTTAATGAGCTAGTCAGCATTTGTAGTACAGAATGTTTCTGACATTATATTGTTGTCTTTTGTTGCAGACACCAAGTGTTGAGACCCTGTCCCAACCTCCTACAGACCAAGAAGTGAGTGACAAATCCACTTCATTCCTCCAACAGGTTACGCATAAATTTTTGTATTTGGAATCAAGTATATGAGTCAGTTGGGCCTAGTGCATAAATGAAATGCACTTTGATTGTATTAAAACAATCAGTTTGAGTGAAAGTTTCCCAAAATCAACATTAGCATTAGGAGAAGGAAATTGGCTATACCAGTTGTTAGTCCAAACTTTCCCTTTAAAGCATCAATTTGGTCTTTATTCCAATTAAATTTAATATTTTTGTCCTTTTACACATGTTTTTGTCCATTTAACCTGAAGCTGATCAGTTTACATGATTGGATTTCTGGGGAAATAGATGGCTTTACATCAGTGTTGGGTTTAGAGCTTTTATTGACAACAGCAGGACAAGTTGGAAGTCAGGAACATGAACTCTACATGTGTTCAGTCGTCATGTCCTCATATTGTTTCAAGCTGTGAAGAACATGAGTGTGTTTCAGAATACGTCCTCATATGGTTGGACCAACAACTCTAGTGTGTGTGTGTTACACTGTCCTCATATTGTTGGGTAGCAGAACTGTACTGTGTTAAGTTTCTATAGAATCTGGCATAAGGAAGTCAGATCCTTCTGTAATAATGTTCACTGAAACAAGTATGATCTGTAGTTAATGAGCTAGTCAGCATTTGTAGTACAGAATGTTTCTGACATTATATTGTTGTCTTTTGTTGCAGACACCAAGTGTTGAGACCCTGTCCCAACCTCCTACAGACCAAGAAGTGAGTGACAAATCCACTTCATTCCTCCAACAGGTTACGCATAAATTTTTGTATTTGGAATCAAGTATATGAGTCAGTTGGGCCTAGTGCATAAATGAAATGCACTTTGATTGTATTAAAACAATCAGTTTGAGTGAAAGTTTCCCAAAATCAACATTAGCATTAGGAGAAGGAAATTGGCTATACCAGTTGTTAGTCCAAACTTTCCCTTTAAAGCATCAATTTGGTCTTTATTCCAATTAAATTTAATATTTTTGTCCTTTTACAGATGTTTTTGTCCATTTAACCTGAAGCTGATCAGTTTACATGATTGGATTTCTGGGGAAATAGATGGCTTTACATCAGTGTTGGGTTTAGAGCTTTTATTGACAACAGCAGGACACGTTAGAAGTCAGGAACATGAACTCTACATGTGTTCAGTCGTCATGTCCTCATATTGTTTCAAGCTGTGAAGAACATGAGTGTGTTTCAGAATACGTCCTCATATGGTTGGACCAACAACTCTAGTGTGTGTGTGTTACACTGTCCTCATATTGTTGGGTAGCAGAACTGTACTGTGTTAAGTTTCTATAGAATCTGGCATAAGGAAGTCAGATCCTTCTGTAATAATGTTCACTGAAACAAGTATGATCTGTAGTTAATGAGCTAGTCAGCATTTGTAGTACAGAATGTTTCTGACATTATATTGTTGTCTTTTGTTGCAGACACCAAGTGTTGAGACCCTGTCCCAACCTCCTACAGACCAAGAAGTGAGTGACAAATCCACTTCATTCCTCCAACAGGTTACGCATAAATTTTTGTATTTGGAATCAAGTATATGAGTCAGTTGGGCCTAGTGCATAAATGAAATGCACTTTGATTGTATTAAAACAATCAGTTTGAGTGAAAGTTTCCCAAAATCAACATTAGCATTAGGAGAAGGAAATTGGCTATACCAGTTGTTAGTCCAAACTTTCCCTTTAAAGCATCAATTTGGTCTTTATTCCAATTAAATTTAATATTTTTGTCCTTTTACACATGTTTTTGTCCATTTAACCTGAAGCTGATCAGTTTACATGATTGGATTTCTGGGGAAATAGATGGCTTTACATCAGTGTTGGGTTTAGAGCTTTTATTGACAACAGCAGGACACGTTAGAAGTCAGGAACATGAACTCTACATGTGTTCAGTCGTCATGTCCTCATATTGTTTCAAGCTGTGAAGAACATGAGTGTGTTTCAGAATACGTCCTCATATGGTTGGACCAACAACTCTAGTGTGTGTGTGTTACACTGTCCTCATATTGTTGGGTAGCAGAACTGTACTGTGTTAAGTTTCTATAGAATCTGGCATAAGGAAGTCAGATCCTTCTGTAATAATGTTCACTGAAACAAGTATGATCTGTAGTTAATGAGCTAGTCAGCATTTGTAGTACAGAATGTTTCTGACATTATATTGTTGTCTTTTGTTGCAGACACCAAGTGTTGAGACCCTGTCCCAACCTCCTACAGACCAAGAAGTGAGTGACAAATCCACTTCATTCCTCCAACAGGTTACGCATAAATTTTTGTATTTGGAATCAAGTATATGAGTCAGTTGGGCCTAGTGCATAAATGAAATGCACTTTGATTGTATTAAAACAATCAGTTTGAGTGAAAGTTTCCCAAAATCAACATTAGCATTAGGAGAAGGAAATTGGCTATACCAGTTGTTAGTCCAAACTTTCCCTTTAAAGCATCAATTTGGTCTTTATTCCAATTAAATTTAATATTTTTGTCCTTTTACGCATGTTTTTGTCCATTTAACCTGAAGCTGATCAGTTTACATGATTGGATTTCTGGGGAAATAGATGGCTTTACATCAGTGTTGGGTTTAGAGCTTTTATTGACAACAGCAGGACACGTTAGAAGTCAGGAACATGAACTCTACATGTGTTCAGTCGTCATGTCCTCATATTGTTTCAAGCTGTGAAGAACATGAGTGTGTTTCAGAATACGTCCTCATATGGTTGGACCAACAACTCTAGTGTGTGTGTGTTACACTGTCCTCATATTGTTGGGTAGCAGAACTGTACTGTGTTAAGTTTCTATAGAATCTGGCATAAGGAAGTCAGATCCTTCTGTAATAATGTTCACTGAAACAAGTATGATCTGTAGTTAATGAGCTAGTCAGCATTTGTAGTACAGAATGTTTCTGACATTATATTGTTGTCTTTTGTTGCAGACACCAAGTGTTGAGACCCTGTCCCAACCTCCTACAGACCAAGAAGTGAGTGACAAATCCACTTCATTCCTCCAACAGGTTACGCATAAATTTTTGTATTTGGAATCAAGTATATGAGTCAGTTGGGCCTAGTGCATAAATGAAATGCACTTTGATTGTATTAAAACAATCAGTTTGAGTGAAAGTTTCCCAAAATCAACATTAGCATTAGGAGAAGGAAATTGGCTATACCAGTTGTTAGTCCAAACTTTCCCTTTAAAGCATCAATTTGGTCTTTATTCCAATTAAATTTAATATTTTTGTCCTTTTACGCATGTTTTTGTCCATTTAACCTGAAGCTGATCAGTTTACATGATTGGATTTCTGGGGAAATAGATGGCTTTACATCAGTGTTGGGTTTAGAGCTTTTATTGACAACAGCAGGACACGTTAGAAGTCAGGAACATGAACTCTACATGTGTTCAGTCGTCATGTCCTCATATTGTTTCAAGCTGTGAAGAACATGAGTGTGTTTCAGAATACGTCCTCATATGGTTGGACCAACAACTCTAGTGTGTGTGTGTTACACTGTCCTCATATTGTTGGGTAGCAGAACTGTACTGTGTTAAGTTTCTATAGAATCTGGCATAAGGAAGTCAGATCCTTCTGTAATAATGTTCACTGAAACAAGTATGATCTGTAGTTAATGAGCTAGTCAGCATTTGTAGTACAGAATGTTTCTGACATTATATTGTTGTCTTTTGTTGCAGACACCAAGTGTTGAGACCCTGTCCCAACCTCCTACAGACCAAGAAGTGAGTGACAAATCCACTTCATTCCTCCAACAGGTTACGCATAAATTTTTGTATTTGGAATCAAGTATATGAGTCAGTTGGGCCTAGTGCATAAATGAAATGCACTTTGATTGTATTAAAACAATCAGTTTGAGTGAAAGTTTCCCAAAATCAACATTAGCATTAGGAGAAGGAAATTGGCTATACCAGTTGTTAGTCCAAACTTTCCCTTTAAAGCATCAATTTGGTCTTTATTCCAATTAAATTTAATATTTTTGTCCTTTTACACATGTTTTTGTCCATTTAACCTGAAGCTGATCAGTTTACATGATTGGATTTCTGGGGAAATAGATGGCTTTACATCAGTGTTGGGTTTAGAGCTTTTATTGACAACAGCAGGACAAGTTGGAAGTCAGGAACATGAACTCTACATGTGTTCAGTCGTCATGTCCTCATATTGTTTCAAGCTGTGAAGAACATGAGTGTGTTTCAGAATACGTCCTCATATGGTTGGACCAACAACTCTAGTGTGTGTGTGTTACACTGTCCTCATATTGTTGGGTAGCAGAACTGTACTGTGTTAAGTTTCTATAGAATCTGGCATAAGGAAGTCAGATCCTTCTGTAATAATGTTCACTGAAACAAGTATGATCTGTAGTTAATGAGCTAGTCAGCATTTGTAGTACAGAATGTTTCTGACATTATATTGTTGTCTTTTGTTGCAGACACCAAGTGTTGAGACCCTGTCCCAACCTCCTACAGACCAAGAAGTGAGTGACAAATCCACTTCATTCCTCCAACAGGTTACGCATAAATTTTTGTATTTGGAATCAAGTATATGAGTCAGTTGGGCCTAGTGCATAAATGAAATGCACTTTGATTGTATTAAAACAATCAGTTTGAGTGAAAGTTTCCCAAAATCAACATTAGCATTAGGAGAAGGAAATTGGCTATACCAGTTGTTAGTCCAAACTTTCCCTTTAAAGCATCAATTTGGTCTTTATTCCAATTAAATTTAATATTTTTGTCCTTTTACGCATGTTTTTGTCCATTTAACCTGAAGCTGATCAGTTTACATGATTGGATTTCTGGGGAAATAGATGGCTTTACATCAGTGTTGGGTTTAGAGCTTTTATTGACAACAGCAGGACACGTTAGAAGTCAGGAACATGAACTCTACATGTGTTCAGTCGTCATGTCCTCATATTGTTTCAAGCTGTGAAGAACATGAGTGTGTTTCAGAATACGTCCTCATATGGTTGGACCAACAACTCTAGTGTGTGTGTGTTACACTGTCCTCATATTGTTGGGTAGCAGAACTGTACTGTGTTAAGTTTCTATAGAATCTGGCATAAGGAAGTCAGATCCTTCTGTAATAATGTTCACTGAAACAAGTATGATCTGTAGTTAATGAGCTAGTCAGCATTTGTAGTACAGAATGTTTCTGACATTATATTGTTGTCTTTTGTTGCAGACACCAAGTGTTGAGACCCTGTCCCAACCTCCTACAGACCAAGAAGTGAGTGACAAATCCACTTCATTCCTCCAACAGGTTACGCATAAATTTTTGTATTTGGAATCAAGTATATGAGTCAGTTGGGCCTAGTGCATAAATGAAATGCACTTTGATTGTATTAAAACAATCAGTTTGAGTGAAAGTTTCCCAAAATCAACATTAGCATTAGGAGAAGGAAATTGGCTATACCAGTTGTTAGTCCAAACTTTCCCTTTAAAGCATCAATTTGGTCTTTATTCCAATTAAATTTAATATTTTTGTCCTTTTACACATGTTTTTGTCCATTTAACCTGAAGCTGATCAGTTTACATGATTGGATTTCTGGGGAAATAGATGGCTTTACATCAGTGTTGGGTTTAGAGCTTTTATTGACAACAGCAGGACAAGTTGGAAGTCAGGAACATGAACTCTACATGTGTTCAGTCGTCATGTCCTCATATTGTTTCAAGCTGTGAAGAACATGAGTGTGTTTCAGAATACGTCCTCATATGGTTGGACCAACAACTCTAGTGTGTGTGTGTTACACTGTCCTCATATTGTTGGGTAGCAGAACTGTACTGTGTTAAGTTTCTATAGAATCTGGCATAAGGAAGTCAGATCCTTCTGTAATAATGTTCACTGAAACAAGTATGATCTGTAGTTAATGAGCTAGTCAGCATTTGTAGTACAGAATGTTTCTGACATTATATTGTTGTCTTTTGTTGCAGACACCAAGTGTTGAGACCCTGTCCCAACCTCCTACAGACCAAGAAGTGAGTGACAAATCCACTTCATTCCTCCAACAGGTTACGCATAAATTTTTGTATTTGGAATCAAGTATATGAGTCAGTTGGGCCTAGTGCATAAATGAAATGCACTTTGATTGTATTAAAACAATCAGTTTGAGTGAAAGTTTCCCAAAATCAACATTAGCATTAGGAGAAGGAAATTGGCTATACCAGTTGTTAGTCCAAACTTTCCCTTTAAAGCATCAATTTGGTCTTTATTCCAATTAAATTTAATATTTTTGTCCTTTTACACATGTTTTTGTCCATTTAACCTGAAGCTGATCAGTTTACATGATTGGATTTCTGGGGAAATAGATGGCTTTACATCAGTGTTGGGTTTAGAGCTTTTATTGACAACAGCAGGACACGTTAGAAGTCAGGAACATGAACTCTACATGTGTTCAGTCGTCATGTCCTCATATTGTTTCAAGCTGTGAAGAACATGAGTGTGTTTCAGAATACGTCCTCATATGGTTGGACCAACAACTCTAGTGTGTGTGTGTTACACTGTCCTCATATTGTTGGGTAGCAGAACTGTACTGTGTTAAGTTTCTATAGAATCTGGCATAAGGAAGTCAGATCCTTCTGTAATAATGTTCACTGAAACAAGTATGATCTGTAGTTAATGAGCTAGTCAGCATTTGTAGTACAGAATGTTTCTGACATTATATTGTTGTCTTTTGTTGCAGACACCAAGTGTTGAGACCCTGTCCCAACCTCCTACAGACCAAGAAGTGAGTGACAAATCCACTTCATTCCTCCAACAGGTTACGCATAAATTTTTGTATTTGGAATCAAGTATATGAGTCAGTTGGGCCTAGTGCATAAATGAAATGCACTTTGATTGTATTAAAACAATCAGTTTGAGTGAAAGTTTCCCAAAATCAACATTAGCATTAGGAGAAGGAAATTGGCTATACCAGTTGTTAGTCCAAACTTTCCCTTTAAAGCATCAATTTGGTCTTTATTCCAATTAAATTTAATATTTTTGTCCTTTTACAGATGTTTTTGTCCATTTAACCTGAAGCTGATCAGTTTACATGATTGGATTTCTGGGGAAATAGATGGCTTTACATCAGTGTTGGGTTTAGAGCTTTTATTGACAACAGCAGGACACGTTAGAAGTCAGGAACATGAACTCTACATGTGTTCAGTCGTCATGTCCTCATATTGTTTCAAGCTGTGAAGAACATGAGTGTGTTTCAGAATACGTCCTCATATGGTTGGACCAACAACTCTAGTGTGTGTGTGTTACACTGTCCTCATATTGTTGGGTAGCAGAACTGTACTGTGTTAAGTTTCTATAGAATCTGGCATAAGGAAGTCAGATCCTTCTGTAATAATGTTCACTGAAACAAGTATGATCTGTAGTTAATGAGCTAGTCAGCATTTGTAGTACAGAATGTTTCTGACATTATATTGTTGTCTTTTGTTGCAGACACCAAGTGTTGAGACCCTGTCCCAACCTCCTACAGACCAAGAAGTGAGTGACAAATCCACTTCATTCCTCCAACAGGTTACGCATAAATTTTTGTATTTGGAATCAAGTATATGAGTCAGTTGGGCCTAGTGCATAAATGAAATGCACTTTGATTGTATTAAAACAATCAGTTTGAGTGAAAGTTTCCCAAAATCAACATTAGCATTAGGAGAAGGAAATTGGCTATACCAGTTGTTAGTCCAAACTTTCCCTTTAAAGCATCAATTTGGTCTTTATTCCAATTAAATTTAATATTTTTGTCCTTTTACGCATGTTTTTGTCCATTTAACCTGAAGCTGATCAGTTTACATGATTGGATTTCTGGGGAAATAGATGGCTTTACATCAGTGTTGGGTTTAGAGCTTTTATTGACAACAGCAGGACACGTTAGAAGTCAGGAACATGAACTCTACATGTGTTCAGTCGTCATGTCCTCATATTGTTTCAAGCTGTGAAGAACATGAGTGTGTTTCAGAATACGTCCTCATATGGTTGGACCAACAACTCTAGTGTGTGTGTGTTACACTGTCCTCATATTGTTGGGTAGCAGAACTGTACTGTGTTAAGTTTCTATAGAATCTGGCATAAGGAAGTCAGATCCTTCTGTAATAATGTTCACTGAAACAAGTATGATCTGTAGTTAATGAGCTAGTCAGCATTTGTAGTACAGAATGTTTCTGACATTATATTGTTGTCTTTTGTTGCAGACACCAAGTGTTGAGACCCTGTCCCAACCTCCTACAGACCAAGAAGTGAGTGACAAATCCACTTCATTCCTCCAACAGGTTACGCATAAATTTTTGTATTTGGAATCAAGTATATGAGTCAGTTGGGCCTAGTGCATAAATGAAATGCACTTTGATTGTATTAAAACAATCAGTTTGAGTGAAAGTTTCCCAAAATCAACATTAGCATTAGGAGAAGGAAATTGGCTATACCAGTTGTTAGTCCAAACTTTCCCTTTAAAGCATCAATTTGGTCTTTATTCCAATTAAATTTAATATTTTTGTCCTTTTACACATGTTTTTGTCCATTTAACCTGAAGCTGATCAGTTTACATGATTGGATTTCTGGGGAAATAGATGGCTTTACATCAGTGTTGGGTTTAGAACTTTTATTGACAACAGCAGGACAAGTTGGAAGTCAGGAACATGAACTCTACATGTGTTCAGTCGTCATGTCCTCATATTGTTTCAAGCTGTGAAGAACATGAGTGTGTTTCAGAATACGTCCTCATATGGTTGGACCAACAACTCTAGTGTGTGTGTGTTACACTGTCCTCATATTGTTGGGTAGCAGAACTGTACTGTGTTAAGTTTCTATAGAATCTGGCATAAGGAAGTCAGATCCTTCTGTAATAATGTTCACTGAAACAAGTATGATCTGTAGTTAATGAGCTAGTCAGCATTTGTAGTACAGAATGTTTCTGACATTATATTGTTGTCTTTTGTTGCAGACACCAAGTGTTGAGACCCTGTCCCAACCTCCTACAGACCAAGAAGTGAGTGACAAATCCACTTCATTCCTCCAACAGGTTACGCATAAATTTTTGTATTTGGAATCAAGTATATGAGTCAGTTGGGCCTAGTGCATAAATGAAATGCACTTTGATTGTATTAAAACAATCAGTTTGAGTGAAAGTTTCCCAAAATCAACATTAGCATTAGGAGAAGGAAATTGGCTATACCAGTTGTTAGTCCAAACTTTCCCTTTAAAGCATCAATTTGGTCTTTATTCCAATTAAATTTAATATTTTTGTCCTTTTACAGATGTTTTTGTCCATTTAACCTGAAGCTGATCAGTTTACATGATTGGATTTCTGGGGAAATAGATGGCTTTACATCAGTGTTGGGTTTAGAGCTTTTATTGACAACAGCAGGACACGTTAGAAGTCAGGAACATGAACTCTACATGTGTTCAGTCGTCATGTCCTCATATTGTTTCAAGCTGTGAAGAACATGAGTGTGTTTCAGAATACGTCCTCATATGGTTGGACCAACAACTCTAGTGTGTGTGTGTTACACTGTCCTCATATTGTTGGGTAGCAGAACTGTACTGTGTTAAGTTTCTATAGAATCTGGCATAAGGAAGTCAGATCCTTCTGTAATAATGTTCACTGAAACAAGTATGATCTGTAGTTAATGAGCTAGTCAGCATTTGTAGTACAGAATGTTTCTGACATTATATTGTTGTCTTTTGTTGCAGACACCAAGTGTTGAGACCCTGTCCCAACCTCCTACAGACCAAGAAGTGAGTGACAAATCCACTTCATTCCTCCAACAGGTTACGCATAAATTTTTGTATTTGGAATCAAGTATATGAGTCAGTTGGGCCTAGTGCATAAATGAAATGCACTTTGATTGTATTAAAACAATCAGTTTGAGTGAAAGTTTCCCAAAATCAACATTAGCATTAGGAGAAGGAAATTGGCTATACCAGTTGTTAGTCCAAACTTTCCCTTTAAAGCATCAATTTGGTCTTTATTCCAATTAAATTTAATATTTTTGTCCTTTTACGCATGTTTTTGTCCATTTAACCTGAAGCTGATCAGTTTACATGATTGGATTTCTGGGGAAATAGATGGCTTTACATCAGTGTTGGGTTTAGAGCTTTTATTGACAACAGCAGGACACGTTAGAAGTCAGGAACATGAACTCTACATGTGTTCAGTCGTCATGTCCTCATATTGTTTCAAGCTGTGAAGAACATGAGTGTGTTTCAGAATACGTCCTCATATGGTTGGACCAACAACTCTAGTGTGTGTGTGTTACACTGTCCTCATATTGTTGGGTAGCAGAACTGTACTGTGTTAAGTTTCTATAATATCTAGAATAAGGAACTCAGATCCTCCTGTCAATAATGTTCACTAATGTATCTGTGACATATATGTGAACTCAATGCAGCCTTTCATCTCAGCAAATATAATTAATGATTGACAGGGTTCACAAATGAATTTTCACCCAAGATTTTATGTCAAAATGACATGACACAAAGTGTGTGATATGTATGTTAAATCATTCTCACTATTAAGTTACAATGCATTGTTTTTCATTTCTTAACCTACTAGCAATGTTTTTTACAGTATACTGAATTGCATAATAATTTTGAGTTAGTTTTCAAATGAATTATAATTACAAACATTGAATTTGTTACGTTTCATGTAAGGCCAGACAAAAATCTCGAGTTCTCACCTTTCACCAGACAGCTACCTCAGAGCAGGTAAGCCAGCTGCCTTTTTCTTCTTCATTCAAATTGTTTATGCTATGTAATTATGCATATTTACTACATGAATGCATTTTCATCAAGTCATGGATTGCAGAATGTTCTGCTACTGGAGGGGGAATGACATTCTAGCTATTAATAAATACAAAGATGCTTTTTCTCCATTTTCGTTCAGATCTCTACTGATGAATTCTCAGATTGTACGGATTATGAAGATAAAGACTATTTCCCAGATTCATGTGGCAGTTCCTCTGACACAAGTCTCCATAGTGTGGACATGAAAATCACAGAATCTGTGGTTCCCCAAAATACGTTAAATGACATGGCATTGGAGACGGCTTCAGGACACAGTGGGAAGATCACCAGTTCAGAGAAACCTACAACATTTAGTTTGTCACTGAGAAGTAGCAGTCACAGTACTTCGGTAACAAGCCGCAGTTTTGATTCATCAGGGGTCACATCACCTAAAAACAGCTCCATAAAAGTCCTACCTTTGCCAAACACGGAAAGACAAAGCAAGTACAACAAGAAGCAATACTGTCTATATTGTAAAAAGGCCATTGCTAAATTGGCAAGACACCTTGAATCTGCCCACGGTAATGTGCCGGAAGTTGCAAGCGCCTTCAGTTATGATAAAAGATCCTGCAAAAGAAGAGATTTGTTGCGCTCTATTAAGAAGAGGGGAAACTTTAACCATAATGCTACTGTGGCAACTTCTGGTGCTGGAGAAATGGTTGCTTGTCGAAGACCCACTACTGCAACAGGATCTGAGGACTACCGTCATTGTAAATTTTGTCAAGGACTATATGCAAGAAATTGCCTTTGGAGGCATGTGAGAAGGTGCCCTCAGAGGTTTAATGAGGAAGCTCCCTCTGGGCAAAGACGGATGCATCTGCAATTACCGAAACCTGATCAAGTTCATGAAGCTGTATGGAAGATTGCTTGTGAAATGAATCAGGATGACATTTCCTTTGTAGTAACGAGTGAAAGAGACATTCTTAGCCTTGGTGAGTCACTGTACAATGGCAGAAAACCAAATGAGAAAAGGAATGATTACATACGCCAAAAAATGAGAGAGATCGCAAGGTTATTGATAACCGCCAGAGCTATGACACCTTTGAAGAGCACAGAAGACCTTGTTATGCCTACTAACTTTCCCCATGTCATACAAGCAGTCAGAGCTGTTGCTGGTTATGAGCAGGAGAGCAACTCATATAAAACCCCATCCTTGGCTTTGAAATTGGGACACAGTTTGGCTAAAGTTGCAAGCATTGTGCAGTGTAAAGCCATCATTGCAAATCGCTATGATGTTGCAGAGTCAGCCAAGCAGTTTGCCACTCTGTATGAAAAAAAGTGGTCAGAGTCCATTTCAGCTGCTGCATTGGGCACACTTCAACAAGCCAAATGGAATAAACCACAGATTTTGCCATTTACACAGGATGTGTCACTGCTGCATAAGTTTCTTGCTACTAAGTCCGCAATGTACATGAAGGACCTTGAGGAAAAACCCAACAGCACAACCTTCGGAAATCTTGCTCAAGTGACTTTGACGCAGGTAGTGCTATTTAACAGAAAAAGGCAAGGAGAAGTTTCAAAAATGGAGCTCCAGGTTTTTACATCCCGGAATCGCACAGAGTTGAATCCTGACATTATGATCGGCCTAACTGAGTTTGAAAGGAAACTTGCAAAGCACTTTGACAGAGTTGAGATTCGTGGTAAAAGATCAAGAATGGTACCTGTGCTTCTCACACCTGACATGATCACTGCAATGGAGCTCCTCGCAAAAGCCAGAAGTGAGTGTCAAGTCCACACAGAGAATGTGTACTTGTTTGCACGCCCAGGTGTCCTTTCCCATTACAGAGGCTCTGACTGCTTTCGCAAGTATGCAAATAAATGTGGTGCAAAGTACCCAGAGGCCCTTACCTCAACAAGATTGCGGAAACAAGTTGCCACTTTGTCCACAGTACTAAATCTAAAAGAAAATGAAATGGATCAACTTGCCACCTTTCTCGGACACGACATCCGTGTCCATCGAGAATTCTACCGGCTTCCAGAGAGTACCCTGCAGCTTGCAAAAGTCAGCAAACTGTTGATTGCAATGGAGAAAGGAAAACTGTCTGACCTGCAGGGGAAAGGGCTGGATGACATCGTGATCAATCCTGATGGTGAATTCTTTTTCTTTCTTTTTTTTTGAAACATAGTTATCTTTGAATATAACATTTGTGAATGTTCAGCAGATTCTAATATAAATATTTTGTCTTGATTATTTTTCCCCAACAAGATGAAGCAGTTACAAGTGATGATGATTCCAGTGGAGAAACCATCACTGACCCTCAACAACACAAAGGTATCTTGACTTGCCCAGTGTGTGATAATATCTTTAAGTTATGAGACTGGAGACAGTTAATAGGTTCATGTCATGTTAGATGGGCTTAAGGGACAGCAGTATATAAATTAGACAGAATGGTAGACACCATTCATTAATATGGTACTAAAAGATCTGGATACATTGAAGTCTGGCAAAATGCATAAATAAGCAATACAAAGGCAAATATTAAATATAAGGATTAGGAGGTCCACTTCTGTGAGATTAGGCACACAAGTTGAGAGGTAGTGCATGCAAGTAATGTGTTTCTAGGGAGATGCCTGAGTATTGATGAGTATTATTAGTAGATTATGTTCACATGTAAAATATTCATATCAAATGTAAAATTACACACTGCCCAATGCTGACTTTGCCTACAATGCAAACAAAAAATGCATTAATTCTCATATTTCACTGTTACTTTTCAAAGGCTCAAGGACCAAGAATTCTGGGAACCAAAGCCACACACTTTACTCAGCTTCCCTGGACAATATGGAGGGCGCTTCTGCCTCAACCACCCTGGACAATATGGAGGGCGCTTCTGCCTCAACCACCCTGGACAATATGGAGGGCGCTTCTGCCTCAACCACCCTGGACAATATGGAGGGCGCTTCTGCCTCAACCACCCTGGACAATATGGAGGGCGCTTCTGCCTCAACCACCCTGGACAATATGGAGGGCGCTTCTGCCTCAACCACCCTGGACAACATGGAGGGCGCTTCTGCCTCAACCACCCTGGACAATATGGAGGGCGCTTCTGCCTCAACCACCCTGGACAGCAAAAACATCAGCAACACTGCACCAGGAAAGGGTAAAGGTACCCATATACAAAATGTTTTAAGTGAATATACTTGTTATCAATGGACATGTTTATTCTTTTCAGGCATGACACTATTAAGAGCTTTTATCATAATCCGTTTCATCTTCTTTGATTCCCAGCAGAACACAGCACTTCAAATGGTTCATCCCAAGCATCCTTGAAGGAGCATTAAGCAATATCTTTTCACTGCTAGGTGTGCTGTTTTGCACTGCCTGTAAACCAAACCAAAGTCTATGGCTGGAGATCAACACAGAGAGAGGGATTGTGACTTCATGCTGTACTCCAGATGAAATTACACCTCTAATTATTCACATAGCCATTTTTAATTCCTTCAACCTAAGTATGATGAATTGTGCTTATTGCTCCTTTAAAGTGCTCCAGTAGAAAGCAAGGTTTAAGAACATTTTGTATTCACATTAGAAACTAGAATATTTTCTCTCTTATCTTACATTCGCATTAAGATATATATTTTTTGTTTCCATTTATGACAGCTGGGAAGGCAAGGTGCAAGTGGACAGATGATGAAGTAAAGGCTGTTGAGCGGCACTTACTTCATTTCATAACAAGCTGCAAAGTACCTGGCAAAAAGGAATGTGACTCCTGCATCCAAGCAGAGCCGGCAGCTCTGAAAGGCAGAGACTGGGTTGCCATAAAGTATTACATCCACAACAGGATCGTAGCATTGAAAAGAAAGATGAATAAATAAAATTACAAAATGCAGGTTCAGGAATGCTGCATCAGTTAAAATTAACTTGATTTTCATTTTTATTTTTTTTAAATTTTTGACTTTGTCTGTTGGGTTAGTAATGACTAAGTTACTCAGTCCTTTCTCCTGGTTTTTGCCATCATAAGTTAATACTCAAGGGAGATAGTTTGTTACTCTCAGTTATTTCAGTATTGCAGGTCACTCACAGTTATTTCAGTATTACAGGTCTCTGCATTGCATTGTTTATACCCATAAATCTGTTTATTATGGGTGCATTTTGTAATTAAAAAATAAGAAAGGCAGAAAATGTTCCATGTTTTTATTCACATAAACATTCACTGCAAAATTAATGCAATACAATATTAAGACTTAAAAAGTAGACTGACCACATTTTTGAGCTATGTCTCTTTTTAAGTCTCTATACAGCTCAGATTTACTGTGTTGTATTAACACATGAATGTCTGATATTTCTGTCAGAAGTTACCCGACTGGTGAGCATTACTATTGTGCATCCATGCCTATTATATTGTAATCTCAAAAGGAGCCAAGCTGAAAATACAGACCCTACCCTTACCTGGTCCTTATAAGTCATGTATACTTGAAAATTATGTGTGTATCCATGGGCTTCACAATTCACCTAAACATGAAATATCAGTGTGTGTGACCTTATGGTACTCATAAGTCACATAAACCTGACAGTGTCCTCATAAGTAGCAGTAAATTCAGGTTTGACCAAAATTTAACCCTAGCCAAAATCTCAACAGATGGGCGTGTTCCTGGAAGCATGGGTCAAATTTTTTGTGATTCCCATGCCTCTAGGACCTTCGGAAAGGCACGTTCCCATTTGTCACATTTTTGTCATAGGTACTGATATATCATGAAAACACGTATGTGTGTGTGTGTGTGTGTGTGTGTGTGTGTGTGTGTGTGTGTGGTTTTATTGTTTTATTTTTTTATTGTTTTATTGTTGGCAATAACAGAGGTCAAACGTTTACTATAGGTCTTTACCAGGTTTGCACACACAGTAGCTGGTATTTTGGCCCATTCCTCCATGCAGATCTTCTCGAGAGCAGTGATGTTTTGGGGCTGTCGCCGAGCAACACGGACTTTCAACTCCCGCCACAGATTTTCTATGGGGTTGAGGTCTGGAGACTGGCTAGGCCACTCCAGGACTTTCAAATGCTTCTTACGGAGCCACTCCTTTGTTGCCTGGGCGGTGTGTTTTGGATCATTGTCATGTTGGAAGACCCAGCCTCGTTTCATCTTCAAAGTTCTCACTGATGGAAGGAGGTTTTGGCTCAAAATCTCACGATACATGGCCCCATTCATTCTGTCCTTAACACGGATCAGTCGTCCTGTCCCCTTGGCAGAAAAACAGCCCCATAGCATGATGTTTCCACCCCCATGCTTCACAGTAGGTATGGTGTTCTTGGGATGCAACTCAGTATTCTTCTTCCTCCAAACACGACGAGTTGAGTTTATACCAAAAAGTTCTACTTTGGTTTCATCTGACCACATGACATTCTCCCAATCCTCTGCTGTATCATCCATGTGCTCTCTGGCAAACTTCAGACGGGCCTGGACATGCACTGGCTTCAGCAGCGGAACACGTCTGGCACTGCGGGATTTGATTCCCTGCCGTTGTAGTGTGTTACTGATGGTGACCTTTGTTACTTTGGTCCCAGCTCTCTGCAGGTCATTCACCAGGTCCCCCCGTGTGGTTCTGGGATCTTTGCTCACCGTTCTCATGATCATTTTGACCCCACGGGATGAGATCTTGCGTGGAGCCCCAGATCGTGGGAGATTATCAGTGGTCTTGTATGTCTTCCATTTTCTGATGATTGCTCCCACAGTTGATTTTTTCACACCAAGCTGCTTGCCTATTGTAGATTCACTCTTCCCAGTCTGGTGCAGGTCTACAATACTTTTCCTGGTGTCCTTCGAAAGCTCTTTGGTCTTGGCTATGGCGGAGTTTGGAGTCTGACTGTTTGAGGCTGTGGACAGGTGTCTTTTATACAGATGATGAGTTCAAACAGGTGCCATTCATACAGGTAACGAGTGGGGGACAGAAAAGCTTCTTAAAGAAGACGTTACAGGTCTGTGAGAGCCAGAGATTTTCCTTGTTTGAGGTGACCAAATACTTATTTTCCACCCTAATTTAGGAATAAATTCTTTACAAATCCTACCATGTGAATTCATGGATTTTTTTTTTCACATTCTGTCTCTCACAGTTGAAGTGTACCTCTGGTGCAAATTACTGACCTCTGTCATCATTTTAACCCTCCTGCCATCCTTTAAAAAACTCACACCCATTACCCTAGGGACCATTCTCAGCCACGCCCAAAAACGCTATAAAAAGACCATATATCCATATTTTATTCCACTTTGTTAGGATGCCTGGGTCGTCGACCCAGGGTTTTTGGAGTTTATGATATTATTTATACTTTCTAGTTTTTGGTTTCTTTGAGTTCTGTCTTATGGCTTATGTCTCTGTCTTCTTTAGTTGCTCTGTCTCCCCTATCACCTGCATCCCCTTGTCTAGTTCGCGTCTATGTGTATCCTAAGTTCCTATTTCCCCGTGTTCAGTCAGTGTTTGTGTCTGCCCTGTTCCCACGTCTCTGTTCCCTTTGTTATAGTGCCTGCCCGTGAGTCTGTGTTATGTTTCCTGTTTTACTTTGAAAGTCCATGTCTGATGTTAATGTGTCTGGTTTTGCTTCCCCTTGTCTCGTTAGGCCTGATTTGCCCCAGCTGTGTTTCCCTCCTGTTACCCATTCCCTGATTGTTCCCTCTGTGTATTTAAGCCCTGTGTTTCTTAGTGTCTGTGTCGCGATCTACCGTTTATTTTGCTGTGTGTTTTGCCTGTCCACCGGTGTAAGTTTATTTTGAGTTTTTTCCCGTTATGTCATGTTTGCGTTCAGCATTAAAGCTGTTTTGGTTTAAGTTCTGTCTCTGGAGTCTGCACCTTGGGTCCTATTCCTGTCTGCACACAGCCTCACCTAACACACTTTAAATTAACCAACCTTGTAAAACTACTTCTCCCTGAAATATTCATGTACAGTTTTAATTATATTTTCGTTGTTTTAACCCTTCAAATCCCAGTGTTATTACATGAGTGCCCTGTGTTATAAGCCCCAAAAAACAAAACTAAATATTTCCACAAAAAACCAGTTGAAGTAATATGTGATTGTCATTATAAGTAGGCCTTTAGATGGACCAAAGATTGGCACCAACATACATTTTGACCTGCCATTATTTTTTTGCATTTTTTTTGCAATTTAAAAATTCAAACTTCAAGGCCCTGAGTCTTCATTGACATCCAAGAAAAGAAGAAAAAATAAAATCATATAATGATAATTTGGGGATGAAAAATAGCGTTTATAATGGAAGTCAATGGGCAGAAAATGGTCACCAGGGTGATGGGTGTGGGGATTTCTGCTGCTCAGCCATTTTAGGCTGATTTAAGGAATTCACACTGGAATATTAACATTGACAGGTAAAAACTATCCTGTGGCAAGTTTGGTTATATTCCACTGAACACAGTGGAAATGGCAGCCATTTAACACATAGCAGTGGCACAAAAAGGTCCCAAGAAGGCAGGAAGGTTAAGTGGGGGAACTTGCACAATCGGTGGCTGACTAAATACTTTTTTGCCCCACTGTATATAGTACACTCAAAGTATCCCACAATGCCTCACTGTGAGTAATGTACAACCAAGGGTCACTATCCTCGCATTGTATCCCATCATGCATTGTTGCTGGAGTAAGAGGCGCTGGTTGGTTTACAGGACAGAATTTCATGAATGACAGGAATTCTTCAAACCCTGAACGCAAACACACACTGGAGCTTCATCACAGAGTGTGATTGTGTTCCTGTTATGACACGGGTCAGCAGAGATGAGCTTCCTCTGAAGGGTGACCGGTCTCTCCCTTAGAGGCGGGGTAGAGACTCGTGAAACGAGACATGGTAAACGGCACCTCACGACAGAGTTAATGTCAAACTGTGGCTCTACCGCCTGAGCCACATGTAGAGCAGCTCATGTGTGAATGTCAGACACAAAGCACTCTGGCGTAGAGAAAAACGCCTGTTGCATGGAGAGCTTTGAGCGCTGCATAAGAGCCAGACCATTTATCATTTTCCAAAATGACGTCACATGTGCTGTCGTGAGCCGCCGCAGTCCTGCGTGTCTCAAATTTTACAACTTTGTGTGTTTTGATGCTGCAGCTCGGTTAAAGACGTGAGTGCACCATCGTGTGGGTTTAACTGCAGTTTTAACAATGCACCAGGAGCTCACACATTACACAGACGGACATGCGGCAACAGTGTGAAAAAGATGAAACTTTGTGGAAAATGCTCAAATTCTCATGATGTGGAGGTAGTCTGAGTGGCGACGCCCGTCGGTCTGCAGAATGCTAACAGCAGTGATAAATGGATGTGACCGTGTGACGTCACCGTGCCATGTAGTGTCCCACGCAGCGGGTTTACTGAGGCTTAACTCTTTCCACCTTTGATGCTTACAAGGATTTAGCTTTGTTTCTCTTTTCTGAACCGAGTAGTTTCTGTCATACTTCATAACAACAGGTGAGCGTGGTCGCTGCCTACACAGCTGTCCTCGGAAAAAAAAACAGAACCTGTTCGTCCGTGTAGATTCTTGGTCATAAGGTCACAGTAGTCTAACGAGCTTAAAAAGAAGACGACAGGACTTCTGGAAGCTTTTCAAATTCATGTACAGGTGACAGAAGTCATCATTAAGGGTACAAGGGAGTTGGTCTAATACCATCTTAAGGGGAAAAGAGTTGAGGAGCTCGGTTACTCAGGGGCGTCCTCCACACTGACAGGAACCCTGAGGTGGTTCAGGATGGGGTGTGGATGCCTCCTGGGCACCTCGTTAGGAGGACACAAGCTCTCAGCTGGCTTGGGAACACAGCGTCACCAGAGCAAAGAGGACGGAGGAGGTGAAGGAATCACAACAGTCTGCTGGTGTTTTAAGCCCGAAACATGTTCAGGATTGTTCTTCTGGTATTACTCTCCTTTTCTTAAAGTGGACTTTCCTTATAAAACAAGATGAGCAAACAGTAAAAACACTGAAACCAGGAAATCAAGAGCACAAGATTGAAGCAAATTGGTATTACATGAGCCCGGCCTTAGTTTAACTTCAGCTGAAATCTCTTCAGCACAATCAAAGATGTCTTTGGCATCCTGCTCATGGTTACTTTTGGAGGGTTTTAAACTATTTTAAAAGGACCTGCAGGGACCCATAAAACTGTTATTTGGTGTAAAACAACGTCCTCTTGCAGAACATTTTGCAGAGTTAAATTAAGATGATCAGTTGCAGCACGGACGTGCACTTGCAATCAGACAGCTTCTTGGCTTCTGCAGAGAGGGCTGCGCTTTATGTCAACATTACATTATCCTCGTCTTGGTGCAGCGGGTAGACCGAGAATCTGCAACAATGGCAAAAGCTTAGCTGGCTTAAGATGAGTCCGGGCATCTTTTCTCTGAGGACAAAGGAGGGATTTATATTCCAGCAATGTTCCCTGTTTATTTAAGGAGCTTTTCATGGTCTGAAATAAGGTAAACGAGAGCCTGTCACCTTTCTGAATCCACTCTGATTGCATATTGTGTGTTTAACAGTCTGCAGGTGTTAAACAGGAAGGTTTACAAAAACACGCCAACAGAAACAGACACTTTCTCTACACCTTTAACACAAATGTGAGTATTCAAACAGAGATGCCTTGGGTGGTGTATGTCTGTGTCTGTGTGTGTGTACACAAATAGCTTCCCAGCGACACACCCCGACTGACACGACTGCTCCGCCTGTGTTTAGTCCGTTTAGCCACTCTGAGCTTCTCACTGTCCTATTAGGTCACGCTGGCCTACATATTAAAATCTTATTCAGGTCAAATCTGAAGCTGAGTGCAGCTCGCACGCAGGAGCGTCCCATTATTTCATGATAATGTCTTTTACTGACGATTCTCAAGGTCACCTTGATTAAACACTCGATAGCTTCAAATTTAAACCCAAACATATTTGAGCTCTGATTCTTTGAAATCGGAGCTTGAAATGTGGTAAACATATGTTTGACTTCCAGACGATTAAGCCCACAGACTGACGGTTTCCTCTCGTCGCACCCCGATGTTCACATTTCCAGGCTGAAGTGAAATTTGTCCATGAACTCGAGCACCTGCTGTGGACTCGAAAGTCCTTCTAGAAGCAAGTCTAGCAACTCAGCAGCCATTCTGGATCAAATCCAGGGAGTTACTCATTCCTCTGTATGAAAACATGTGAATGAGCGCCCGCTTGCTAACTTGATCTACAGGTAACTCACTTCCTCCTGATGACAGCCTCCTACACAAGTACCTGCCCAGGACAAAAGATTCACTCATTCATCTTTCGCTCAACCAGCCACACCTGCATCTACCTGCAGCTCTTCCATGTGCTTTGCTCACCGGTCTGAAGGCGTTCGCAGGAGCGTTTCACTCTTTAGTCTGAACTGGTTTCACATGTTTATGTCAGACACAAAAGCACTCCACATCACTCTCCTCACATCCTGTAGAGCAGGGATGTCACATTATAGTGTTTCTGTTAGTTTTTAACAGATTAAAGATAAACATCGCCTTCCTGTATTCCCCTGATGGAGGTTCAGACACCACGTTGGCTCCTGAAGCAAAACCCTTCATTTCTCGTCCCAGTTCAATTATCGGCCCAAATCATACCACTCTGACTCCAAAGAAGGAAACATTGAGATCTGATAATGGTGTGCAACAGCATTATCAGATCTCAATAATAATGCTGCCCATAATGATGGGCAGACACCACCCTCACTGATGCACATCCAGTCATTTTGTTGTTTAAGGGGGATTGAAACAGTTTCAGGTCAGACAAGAGCTTCACAGGTTACTTCTAGCAGACGTGTTTCAGGGTATGAAGATATAAATCCTTGTTCTTGCTCGATGAACTTGGGCTCATGGATTATGCAATATTTAGATCATCTTTACAGAAGATTTGATGGCAGTTTCTTAATCTTAATTTTGTTAAAGTCTATATGGTTTGTTTATTTTTAGGTTGGTGCTAAATCATTTATCTGATAGGCTTTATTGTGAAGTACTACAAAATAAAAGTCATATTTGTACCGAATTTGACTTGCAAAAATAAAAGTCACTGAAGAGGATGTTTTACTGTCACCACCAGAGCCAAAGACCAGAGCTGGATTCTTAAAATATTCAAGTGAAATCACACTGGATCCAAACACAGCAAACACACATCTGTTATTATCTGAGGGGAACAGAAAAGCTATGTATACCAAAGAAGAACAATCCTATTCTGATCATCCAGACAGATTTACTGGATGGCTTCAGATCCTGAGTAAAGAGAGTCTGACTGGACGTTATTACTGGGAGGTGGAGTGGAGAGGAAAAGGAGTTGAAGTAGCAGTCACATACAAGAATATCCGAAGAGTAGGAAAATCAGACGTGTTTTTTTGGATTCAATCAAAAATCGTGGTCACTGAAGTGTTATATCAACAAATATGAATTTTGGCACAACAAAGTCCCAACTGTCCTCTCAGGTCCTCGGTCCTCCAGAGTAGGAGTGTACCTGGATCACAGAGCAGGTATTCTGTCTTTCTACAGCGTCTCTAAAACCATGACTCTCCTCCACAGAGTCCAGACCACATTCACTCAGCCGCTCTATGCTGGACTTGATTTTTTGGATCATGAAGATACTGCAGAGTTCATTACACTGAAATAGACAGAAGCCACTGATGGACAATTGGTTAAAATGTGTGTTTTATTTTCCACTTTTTTTTGTCTACATCATTGTTGAGATGGGAGTTGCTGAGAGCTCACAGTTGTGCTGTTTTTACTTTGCACGGAGATCACCTGTCAGTCACACTGAATAGCTGTTCCTTTGACCTTTTGTTATCCGTTTTCTATATTTTCCTAACATTACGTTTATATGCCATTTAAATGTTGTTCTTGTACTAATTAAATGTTAAATATATCAAAAAGAAGTCAAAGTGGCACCAAAAAGTTATTTCCTGTTTTCTTTTAATAAAGCGCACACCCTCATCCCTAATGACCATTTTGTGCCACGCCCCAAAAACTGCTATAAAAACATTATATATTCATATTTTTTTTCCACTTTAAATTAGCCAATCTTTTAAAACTACTTCCCCCTGAAATATTTATATAAAGTTTTAAATATATTTTAATTATTTATTTATTTTTAATCGTAGTTTAATTACATGAGCGCCCTGTTTTTTTAGCCCCAAAAAACAAAAAAACTAAATATTTTCAAAAAAAACCATTTGAAGTAATATTTGATTGTTATTATAATTAGGCCTTCAGATGGACCAAAGATTGGCACCAACATTCATTTTGACCTGCCATTATTTTTTTTTGCAGGAGCACATTAAAAAATGCATGCCTAACCAAATCTGCTTATTACTCTGCTATTGTCTGCTCAAGTGAGAACTCTACCAAGACCCTTTTCTCACTATTCAACTCTTTTAACAGGCCACCTGATTCTCTCCCTGCTCATCTCTATTCATCTAACTTCTGTGATGCTCTAATGCTATTCTTTATTGATAAAATTCATAAAATACACTTAGACCTGGACCCTAATGCTCAATGTAGCTTCTCTGTCCTAACTTCTCCCCCTTCTCACTTCCTCTCTTTTTTTCAACTTCCATCCTTAGCTGATATTGCTGATCTCATCCATAAATCAAAGCCTTCTACCTGCCAGCTCGATCCTATCCCCACTGTCCTCGTCAAAGCCTGCTTACTCCCTCTCCTTCCCCTCATATCTGCTATTATTCACTCTTCACTCACCACTGGAACTGTTCCTGCTTCCTTCAAAGTCGCTGCTATTACCCCAATTCTGAAAAAAACTGGTCTAGATCCCAACAACTTTAATAATTTTCGTCCTATCTCCAATCTACCATTTCTCTCAAAAATCCTTGAAAGAATAGTTACTTCACAAGTCCATCTTCACCTAACTGATAATAACCTTTACGAACAGTTCCAGTCTGGCTTTCGTCCTCTACATAGCACTGAAACTGCTCTTATAAAAATAACAAACGACCTTCTTATAGCAGCTGATTCTGGTCTCCTCTCCATCCTTATCCTTCTTGATCTGAGTGCAGCTTTTGACACCATCTCTCATCCCATTCTCCTTAGCAGATTAGCTTCTATTGGTGTCTCTCACACTCCACTAGCCTGGTTTAAATCATACCTATCTGACCGCACTCAGTTCATTCAATTAAAATCCTTCACTTCTCAGCTTTCTCCTTTATCCACTGGGGTGCCCCAGGGATCTGTCCTCGGGCCCCTTCTTTTCATCATCTACCTTCTTCCACTCGGACATATTTTTCGTAAATATAATATTCAGTTCCACTGCTACGCCGATGACACCCAGCTCTATCTCTCTACCAAACCTGACTCTACTCTTCCTCCACCCTCCCTCATCCTCTGTCTAGCTGAACTTAATTCTTGGTTCTCCTCCAACTTTCTTAAACTCAACAGCAATAAATCGGAACTTCTTCTGGTTGGCACTAAACGACTGCTATCCAGAATTAACAATTTCTCTCTCACCATCAATAACTCGCTGGTCCCTATCTCTCCCTCTGTGAAAAGCTTGGGTGTCATTCTCGATAGCACATTATCCTTTAACTCACATATCAATAATATTACACGTGCAGCATATTTCCAACTCCGTAACATTAATCGCCTCCGCCCCTTCCTCACACCTCACGCCACTGCCATTCTCATCCATAATCTTGTTATCTCTAGAATTGACTACTGCAACTCATTATTATTTGGCCTTACACAAAAATCTATCAACAAGCTCCAACGTGTCCAGAACTCTGCTGCCCGTATTATTACTAGGACTTCTTCTACCCACCACATCTCCCCAATCCTGAAGCAACTTCACTGGCTCCCGGTCAAATTTCGCATCCATTTTAAAATAATTCTGTATACATTCAAGGCTATTCATTCTCTCTCTCCACCGTACCTCTCTGACTTATTACAGATGAAGCTCCCATCCCGCTGCCTCAGATCTTCATCTTCTCTTTCTCTCTCTGTTCCCTCTGCTCGTCTGATCACAATGGGAGGGAGGGCCTTTAGCTGCTCTGCCCCTCGACTTTGGAATTCCCTACCCCCGGACCTCAGAAATATTAGTTCATTCTCTCTTTTTAAGTCCACCCTCAAAACTCATCTGTTTAAAATTGCCTATTCTTAAATTTCTGTATGTTTTAACTTTTATCTTCTATTTTTATCATTGTGTATATTTCCAGTTTTTATCTGTTGTACAGTGTCCTTGGGTGCTTTGAAAGGCGCTATTTAAATAAAATGTATTATTATTATTATTATTATTATTATTAAGGACAATTCCCCAAAAAGTGCAATAAAAATATTAAATATAAATTTTTTTTCACTTTAAATTGGTCAGTCTTTTAAAACTACTTCTCCCTGAAATATTCATATAAAGTTTTAATTATATTTTCGTTGTTTTAACCCTTTAAATCCCAGTTGTATTACATGAGCGCCCTGTTTTTCAGCCCCAAAAAACAGAAAAACTAAATATTTAAAAAAAACAAACATTTGAAGTAAAATTTTTTTGTTATTATAATTAGGCCTTTAGATGGACAAAAGATTGACACCAACATTCATTTCGATCCATTTTTAATTTTTTTTGCAGAAGCCAAAAATGGTCTCCAGGCGGCGCTGCTGCTCCAGCTCCCCGGGGAGGAGTGCCTCTGCCGCGGGTGTGTCTCGCGCAGCGCCGGGGCATATGGTTCGGTTTCCGTGTCTGCAGCACACACTTCCGCCACCACGTGAAAACAAATATGTCATTTCCGGTTGATTTTAAAAAAAAAGCGCCATCAAACGATCCTAAGGGAAGGAAATGGTCCAGCCCGGTCAGCGGGCCAAGTTCCCGCTGCATGCGGGGAATGAGTGTGCCTTTTCCCGCGAGTGTGTCTCGAGCAGGCCGCTGGAAAGGGGTATTTCCGAGCAGGCGTCAAATGTGAAACAAGGGCGCCACCTGGTGGACAAATAAAAAAATTACAACTCTAAGGCCTCTAGTACAAAACGAAACCTAAGCTGGATTCATGACGATCCCTTTGACCGTAATTTTTTAGCCGTGAAAAATAGCGTTTATAATGGAAGTCAACGGGCACAAAATGACCACTAGGGGTATGGGTGTGGGGATTTTTGCTGCTCAGCCATTTTAGGCTGATTTAAGAAATTAACACTGAAATATTAAATCGGACAGAAAAAAAACTATCCTTTAACAAGTTTGGTTATATTCCACTGAACACAGTGGAAATGGCAGCCATTTAACACATGTAAGTGGCAACAAATGGCCCCAAGAAGGCAGGAAGGTTCAGTAAATTCAGAAGGTCATATTCATAATAAAAAATAACCTCAGTTTGTAAATGTCAAAACAATAAAAGTATTGTTTTGGGAGAATAAACTCACAGATCAAATGTTAGATACTGAAACATTATTTCAGTCCTTCCAAGATACAGAGTTATAATAAAAATTTGCCAGTTATCTGTCCTGAGTCTGACCGCTCTTACATCTGTGTTCTTCATTAACGTCTTGTCTTCAGGCTTATAATTTGGCCGGTTTCTCTTAAATATTTGTGAACTAAAGACAGCTTCAACCCTCTGTGTGTTGACCGCACTGCATTTTCTTGTTAGTAATAGCAACACCATTGTAACAACAGAAATACTAATTAGTTAGATTACTAGTTACTGAAAAACATTTAACGCCATTATTCCCATTTGTGCGAATTTACAAAACATTATGTAAAGATTGCTGGTATTTTTGTGCCCTTAAAAAGTGGAAATAATGATGAGAGCTGAATGAATGATAGTGACACGCAGATCTCGTTTTCACTCGTCTGTATTGAGTGTTACAAAAACAACACAACCCAAACCATATTCTCTCTGCATGGATACACTCAGTCTCAGGACCACAGTTTCCAAACTAAGTTGCCCTGTTTTAACTTATGAGAGTATTTAGACGCTGCACAACTTGAACTGTAACATAAGGTAAATACATCTTTTTAACTCACATATGTTAGCTGACACATTCGCTGACTTTCAACAGTAATGAAATAATACTTTATGCGCTGTATATGTCTTTCAGTAGTTAACTTAAATACAGATAGTGGCAGAAAAACTGTCATTCAATAAGGCGGGACACCAGTGAAAGCTAGCTTAAACAGCAACGGAGTTCAGCTGAAACTTCTCAGCAAAAACTGTCCACAATTCACCTCTTTCCTTACAATAAACAATGATGGTGGGCTAATAGTCAACTGTAATACACAGAGTTCTGTGCGTGCAGTTACCTTAAACAGGGGAAACGAGGAGAGATGAATGATGATACTGACACAAAGTGCTGGCTTTCACTCGTCTGTACAGAGTGAAGGACAAGAGGCGCGAATCCCTCTAGTGGAGCCCTGAGGAATTACCAATGGATCGATGCACAATCAATCCAGGACATTGTTCCTTCTCGCAAATTGAAAGATATTTCACGCACTGAAAGCCAAGGTTTTTTCTTTCTGGGTTTTTTTTTGTCACAAACAGAGAATACTTTCAAGTGCTTCCCTTCCCACTTTAAACACAACGTTAGTATTCAGGAAAAAAAACATTGCGCATATTTTTTAATCATAACTCTGGTTTTATGTTACCTATCAACACAATTTAAAAACTGGTAGTTTGAAGTCCACACTTTTAACACAGAAATGGAGAAACCTCTTCTGTCCGCCGATCCAGGAACTTGAATTCTTTGAATTTCAGGATACTTTTTCTTAATAAACGGTAAGCATTATACATATTGTCCTTACAGAGGTGGTTTCTCTTCTCGCAAGTGAAGTAGATCTTTTGAAGGCGTTTGCTTTTTTCGAGGTCGCGGATGACGTCAGGAGAAGGTGATTGGTCACTTGCAATGTTGAACCTGGAACAACATTATTTATGATGACGAGGGAACAACACCAACACAAGGATATCAGATCGTCTGGACACTCAGGGTTGTCTTGGGTAGCATCTTGTTGCTATGTCATCTTACAGTAACTTGGTCATGTGATTAGTTTACCATGACTACTTTATTCTTCCTCAGCCAATCAGCAGCACTTGTGCAATTGTAACCTGTTGTGTATATAAACCTTCATTAACTGGTTTGAGAAATCCTTTAAACCAGTGACAGGAAAGTTGGATCACAGTGGTAATTATTAAAGGACATTGATGTTTGATGTCTCATTTAATTCGTCATCTGTCATTGAAATTATCAGAGGAGGCCTGAAAGGCTCGCACTAGCTGTACAACCACTCACAGCAGCCCATTCATTCATTTTCATTGCTGACACTGGATTGCCCAATCAAATCTCTTAACTTGACCAGCCCATCCCCAGCTTGTAGGAAAAGTTCAGTGTGGAAGAAGTGGTGAAAAGATTGAGCTGAAAAGCTGAGCGAAAACAATAAACAGAAACTACAACTATTAGCCAGACCTTACAGTCACACAGCAAATCAAGGATTAAGGTCAAATGATTGGCTGCTTTCACCATGAGCCACTGCTAATTTTTAAAGTGTAGCATTTAATTATTGTCAAATGCTTTTAAAAAGAACAATCACTGATTGTTGTTTTAAAACTGATAACTTAAGCATGTTGATTGACTCATCTTCCTTTCCGCCTGCCTGGAGGCTCCCTTAACACCTCTCTCTGCCTCCTAACAAACCTTCCCCCTCTCATCTCGCTTCATCTTTGGCCTACAGTAGCACAGTTTCCACCAACACCTTGCTGGCCAACAGAAACTCGTACCTTAAATGAAATAAATGATATGGAGCACTCCAATCATGCTTTCAAAACTACAGCAACTGTTAAAGAAAGAGGTGATAAACATGCCCCTGCGCCCGGTTCTTGTTGAAATGAGTTACTAACATGATTTCCCCTTCATGTATGGTGATAGACTGGCCAAAATATTAGGAATGCTCTGGAATTTCTGATGAAGCCAACAGTAAGTGTTGCTTTAAATCGGGGGTATTCAACAAAAATGAAAAGACTTCTTACTTCTTAATGCAAAGGTTCAGATGATCATTATTCTAAATATTTAATTACTTTAAATGATTTTATTTTATTTATTTTATTTACTTGTAATATATATTGTATTATACATATTATATCTATATTTTAAATATAGAGATAAGAAAAATCATTAGAAAAAGTTGTTATTATTGGTATTATTAGTATTATTGCATATTAATGATGAAGGAACTGACCTCACAGGCCACAGAATCAACTTTTTGGTAACAAGTTAATGTGGTAGTTCAACAGTTTAACCAGCAGAGGGAGCCAGATAAGCTGTTTTGAATTCAACACTAACAGGCAGAGGGGGAGGAGGAGGGACTGTTGCCGTAGTAACTGAATCTACAAAAGTCAGTAAGTGTTCGTCTTAATTAAATCACACTTAGCTGTTAGTGTTCATCTTCAGGCACTGAATTCACTTACAAGAAACAGTCCAACAGATTCACACAAGGGGAACATGTTCGCTGTTTTTTCTGCAGCTGTGAGGACTGTTAGCCTGGACATAACAAGCTGTGTGGCTGCGTCACTGTTCAAACTTCAGGTTCCGAGTACCAGTTTTAGTTTTAGAGCTCAGCAGACCCAGTAGCTCATCACCACTGCTCCTCCATAACAACAGTGGTGAGGCTGAAGGGGACTGGAAAATAATGTACATGGAAATGAATCACTGTAAATAACACTATATAATGTTTGATGATAATACGGTCTGAAGGTTAAATAAACATGTTTATTGCCTGGTATAACACTTGGTTTCGTCTCTGGGGATAGTATTGTGTCCACTTTGACTTGTGGTAATTAAAGTGGAATTTTTCACTTGGTTGATTTGTTGAACTTTCTTAAATCTCTTCTTTAAACACAGTGTCATCTGATTGTATTTACTGACCATTTTAGAGATTTACAATCAATAACTGGGAAACAGGAAGCATTTCACACTCTGCTACTGATGAGTCTCATGGTGCTTTCACCACAAGTTTTTTAATAAAAAATAATAAAAATCTACAAAAACACACGAACATAATTTATTAGTACAGTAAAATCCTAAAAATTCAGTTAAATTTCTAAAAAACAAGAAGTGTTCATCCAGGAACCTTTAAATGGTCTTCAGATCCCCAGGCCTGCATAAAGCACCATGACGCAACTGTTGTTGTGTTCATTTGCTTATTAAAAAATTGAATTAAATTGATTAATGATTATTAAATAAACAATTATTATGCGGTCAGCACGGTGGCATGGTGGTTAGCACTGTTGCTGCACAGCAAAAAAGTCCTGAGTTCAATTCCACCATCAGGCCGGGTGCTTTCTGTGTGGAGTTTGCATGTTCTCCCCGTGTTTGTGCAGGTTCTCCCCGGATACTCCGGCTTCCTCCCACAGTCCAAAAACATGCAATAGGGGGGATAGGTTAATTGGTCAATCGAAATTGCCCATAGGTGTGAATCTGTGAGTGAATGTTTGTCTGTGTCTCTATGTGTTAGCCTGTCTCTTGCCCTATGACAGCTGGGATAGGCTCCAGTGCCCACTGCGACCCTGGAAAGGAGAAGCAGATGGATGGATAATTATTATGCTCTTCTCACATAATGTCTCAAACTGGTTACATTCATAAAATACTTGGCAGGTATTTTGTCTTTCTACAGCTGAACCATGACTCTTCAGAGTCCAGACCATATGCACTCAGCTCTGTGCTGGACTTTGTCTTTTTATCAACCACGGAGACCCTGCTGACTTCATTAGTTTGTTAGTTTATTTGATAGAAATTCCACAATATGTGGTTTATATTGTCTGGTGTGATTTTCTTTTTCCTCACAATGAAAACTTCTTGACTTGTGGATTTATTTGTGGTTTTGTCTGTTTGTCTTTGCTAATGCAAAGAGAAAATTAGTGTTGAAATATATGTAGACCTGTAGAAATTTTAAAAAGTACTCATTCGTGTAGAAAAATAGTCAAATGAAACATTCTGGACTTTTTCCATTTAAAAAGGGGAAAAACCTTTATCCTGTAGATGTGAGAGCAGTCTGATGAAAACACACTTTTGTCTTTTAATTGTTTAAGCCTAAAAAACAAAGGGAGAGAGAAAAGTGATTAATAGATCGATAGTTGTGACCAGTTTATGAGCTGCTGATCTGCACATAAAATCATTTCATCATTTGATTGTTTTTCCATGTACCATCTATATTTACGGATGGATGTTAATAAGGTTTTATTGATGTTGGTTTGGTTTACAAAGGTGGAAAGTTAACATAGTACAAATACTTAAGTAGATTTTTCACATATGTTTACTTCACTTGAGTATTTATTTTTAGTTTTACTCCCTACATTATTAAACTGTGTATAAATACCTGTACTTTCTACTTCTTACATTTCCAAAGCAGACTTGTTCCTTTAAGTTCATCTAGTGTTTATACTCAGGGATTAAAGTGGGCTGAAGTTATGGTTGTGGTACTTCAGAGTAGTTAGTGTGTTGTTGTGTCCGGGGAAAACAGGTTAGTTTGCATTCATGTGGTGAATTCACTATAAAACACTGTTGGACAGCTTATGGTTACATCAAGTGTGGCAGAAATGAATGTGCATTTAAGATAATGATGCTTAGATTACTTAACTGAATTGAAACTTTGTAGCAGCTGTATACTGTCTAGTGTGAAGCCGCATAGTGTGAGTGTAGGGGATGGACATCAGGGCCCTGTTTCAGGAAGCCGGTTTAGTGGAAAAACTGAGTAAGTATACCCTGAGTTAACGAAAATTCTGGGTTTTCGGTTTCACAAAGCGAGTTCAGATGAAGCCTCAGTGAGTCACTATGACGACACACGCCGTGAAGCTAACCTGCCCCCTAGCAGGTTTACTACAACTAACCCTGACTGTCTCCGCCCCTTTGTCGGAAACCTGACAGTAGGAAGTGTCAGACATGGCGTGTCCCTTCCTTGAAGAGCCAGTAGATCGTGAAGCCCAAATTCTCCGCAGAGCTCTCCGCCGGGAGAGAGTGATTAGAGCGCGTTTGGACATTTTATCATTTCCTGATGATTTCCTGTGCGAACGTTACCGTTTCTCAGCACAATCTATAAGTTATTTGGATAACATCCTCAGGCCATATATTACGCATGTGACACATCGCGGACATGCTCTCAGTTCTGTACATATTATTTGTATTGCACTTCGGTTTTTTGCAAACGGGAGCTTTCTGTATAATATTGGTGACGCTGAGCACGTTTCCAAGGCTACCGTCTGTCGGGCAGTCAGGAATGTTACAGTTGCACTGAAACGTCTCCTGCACTCGTTTGTGGTGTTCCCCGGTCATAGACCCACAAGATTCATCAAAGAGGGATGCCACAAAATTGCAGGTATCAGGATGAACAAAACTTAATGTATGATGTGGTGATACTTGGACTACTACTTAAATTTTACATTTATTTTCAGGGTTCCCAGGCGTGATTGGCTGTACAGATGGCACTCACATTCCAATCATTGCTCCTTCAGTAAATGAAGGAGACTATGTGAACAGGAAGTCTTTCCACAGCATTAATGTACAGGTACATAGTTCCCTGTAGCATTTCAAACTAACAAATTATTTCATTATAGTAATGGATGCTAATTTGTGTTCTCTGCACTGTGAAGATCATATGTGATGCTGCCAACATTATCACAAATGTGGAAGCCAAGTGGCCAGGCTCTGTCCATGACTCACAAATATTCCGTGAATGTACACTGAGCACAAAATTTGGACATGGTGAGTTGAAAATACTTTAAAATATATAAAGACCAATTGCTTCAGGGACATTTGAACTGAAGTGTATCCTTCTGTCTTAGGAGAGTTCACTGGCTACTTGCTTGGTGATAGGGGGTATCCATGTTTACCCTATTTGCTTACCCCTTACTCTGACCCTGAACCGGGCCCACAGCAGCGATATAATCTGGCTAATTGCAGGACAAGAGCCAGAATTGAAATGACTATCGGAATGCTTAAGGCCCGGTTCCAGTGCCTGCAAAGACTCAGGGTCACCCCAGAAAGGGCATGTGACATTATTGTGGCATGTGTGATTCTTCACAACATTGCCACAATTAGAGGAGAACACTGTCCTTCTGAACCAAACATCAGCAGTGATCCAAACCATGAACATCCTGACCCTCCCACGGACATACAAGATGGAAGCGCAGTCAGAGACACCACATGTCACAATCATTTCTTTTGACCCATCACCTCAACATGTTGAAAGAAGAATAAACAGATTTTTTGTTCAACTGGCTTTATTGGTCGCCTGTATTTCCTGTACACAAAGTATTACAAGATGTAAACCTCATAAAGTGTCTCTGTTGCTTCCTCCTCTGTAACAGCTGTCAATGTTTCTTCATTATTTTCCTGTAGTAAAGAAATAGACAACATTGCTGTTCTACTGTAAACTCATATAATCTGTGGAGTATTACTCACAACTGCATGTTGGTCTGGCTCAACAGGAGGCTGCACCAGATGCAGTACACCACCACCATCAACTGATAGAATATGAGGTTTATACAGGTCACTTATAACTTACAAGGGACCAAATGGCAATTAACAAACATACCAATCACCTTACACTTCATTGTCATTATGCTCTCAAAGACAACCAAGACTGAGGGAAGGCAAAATCAGTAGGAAAATAACTTCACTACAAAATAATTCATTATGGTAAAGAGTTTATCAAATGAATGAGTAGCACTGCGAAGGTGACTGTGAAGAAAGGATGTATGCACATCATGTATTATTTTGAATTTACCTCTTATGTAGGCACTTGTGTCTTGCGGGGTTATTGACTCACAGGATGTCCCCGCAGAGATGCCCTCGGCCACAGGGCGCCCACTGTTTTGGCTGAGGGCCAACTGCTCAGCCTCTGTGAGTGGTGGTGGTGGAGGACCCCCACCTGTTTTTCGGGCCTCCGCTTTTTTTCTGTTGGCTATAACGGGTCACATTTGAGCATACAGAGTAAGCAAATATGTACTTGTAATGCGCTCAGATAATTTCAATAAGTGCTTACAGAAAGAAAATTAATGTAGCCTCTAACTGCAATTGATTTACATGGGACAAACAGACCAAGCACTATGGCTCATAATACAATTACACCTCACCTGTTTGGACTATATTTTTATATTTCATTTTTACTTGCTGCCAGGCACGTTTGGGGCCTGTTGGGTTGCACCTGCGCTCACATCACATCACAAAATCAAATGTATAAAATGAAAAATAAAATATAATAGAATAACGTGTTAAATGGGTGGAAATCCCTAGATCAATGTTTAAATTAACACTCACGCATTGACTCTGTCGGCTATGTTTTGCCATGTATGCTCCCTGTCTTTTGCAGCTGAGGCTGTGTTACTTTTTTTCCGCGGAATTTGCATGTTATCAGCATATGCTGCCATCAGAATTTCGGCCTCAAGCGCTGTAAAATACATTGACCGCGCCTTCTTTCCCTCCGTCTCCATGGTGACTCGCTTATTCTGTGCTCCAGTTGCTTTAACTTGGGGTTAAAGCAACTCCGTGTTGATTGAACTAATTGTTATCAGCCTTTCTGAAACCGAATATTCCGAGTTGGACAGTTCGGGGTTACTCAACCCTGAGTATCGTTTTTCACTCTGAGTTTTCTAAACCGGCTTCCTGAAATAGGGCCCTGATATAGCTGGTGAAACTGCGTACATGTTGTTAAGTTCAGTTGTGTAAATCCACAAAGAGCAGCAGGTCAGCTGATTGCAGCCTTTACACTAAGAAAACTTTATGAAGCTTACATCAGAAATTATTGTGGGCCATCATTTTTTTCCCCACACTGAGCGCCATTACTAATTTTAGAGTTCCTCCACCACTTTAACCCCTGACTGCGCATTTTCCTGTTTAGAGGCAAAGTCACCCTCTACAAAGTAGGCAACAGGAAACAGTTATTGTTTTAAAATATTTCACTGCATGTTTCCCACATAATAGTTTCAAAATAAGCACATTCATTAGAATTAGAATTTAGATTAGAATAATATTTGTATTCTTGTGCACTGATAATATTTTCTGATTATATTCTTATATTAATATAGCACAAGCTTTAGTTACCTTGTAACCTGTAAACCTTTTCACTTTTACTCAAAGAAGTTGCTTCACTGCTTTTACTGGAGAATATTTTTTAAAAACACGGGTATCTGTACTTCTACTTAAGTAAAGAACGTCTGTACTTTTGCCCCCTCTGATGGTGTGTGTAACTCATTACTATCATCTTCACATCATGGGGTGTTTTTGGGGGGGAAACCAGGAATCCAGCTCTTTGTGAAAACAACAGGAAATGAGCAGATACACTGTCAGAGTTTAGGTACAGATACTGAGTTTTATTTAGAGGCAGTGCCTGTGTGGTTATAACTGAATATGTACTGTTAACAGTAATTTTGGGGAAACTCCAGAACTGACACCCTGTTATGGAACCATAAGTCATAACAAGATGATGAGCTTTGGGACTGTAGTGAGGACAGTATGCACATGTTCAGATGCTGTGTAGGTGTTCAAGTCTCTGATTTTGATTTATCCAGAAAAAAAGATTCTGCTGTTGGAAGATTATGTCAACTGTATTTGATTTTTTGCAGGCAATCCTCTCCAAAGTCTCCCTCTGCCCATCTTAATGTGACCAGAGGTACAAAACAACAGAGATGCTTCTGTGTGCACAGGTGCTCAAGTGTGAACTCAGAGCAACAATTAAAACAAACACACTCCAGATGAACCTGCTGTGATTCATGCAGATGAGTCAGGATGTTGTTTATGGTGTTTTTATTCTCCCTGTTTTTCCGTTACAGCTCCCTTTATTATGTGTTAGCTGCTTAAGTGCTGGTGTCCTGATTCTTTCTGCGATTCTCCTTTAGTTAAACAAGCACGTCTAATGTTTCTGCTATTGGTGATGTGTTTTAGCAGGACAGAAAAAAAAGGTCATTACTTCTGTTAAATCTCTTCGATTTTGTTCCCCATTTGCATATTTTCTGCTTGGCTGCAGAAGCTGAAAGCGAAACAGTCACTGTGTGCCTGCACTAATGTTTCCCTGTGATGCTTGCAGTGGTGTTTTTGTGGACTTTTATGGTTTTACAGCTTTACAGCCTATCAACACGACTGATTAGAGAGGGATTGTAGTTGGGGAGGCATTTAGTGAAGACCTTACATTTTGTTTCAGTAACAATTAAATTCACCCTGATTATTTTCATCTTGTTTTTACTGCAGCTGTAACATTTGTAAAACGACACTGAGAGAGAGCCTGTTTCTGCGTCTTTGTGCTGCTCTTACAGGAGTTAAATGTTCAGATGATGATTCCAGCTGTTCTTCAACCTCCAGAAACCATCATAAAGCTACTACATCTGGATTAGAACAAACCAGTGTTTTTAATATCAGTTTAGTCAAGTTTATTGTTTCTGCCCAGGGTTCAGGTACAGAAATGGTCGTCTCAGAGATGACAGTATCTCAAACTAGCAACGTCAAAACAGAACAATAAAATAAATACATGCACATCTATGCAAAACAAACAAACAAATGAGGCAGTTACTGAGCTGAAACATAGTTAACTATGTACATGAAAAAAAAATCAACAGCTCGCACACTGCAAGTTTTTGCAAATGTTTCCAGCACTCGTGATCTTCGTCGGACAATAACACAAATCAACGCCATTGTAACATGACAAAAATGCATTGAAAAATTCAAAAAGGAAGAAAACTCCAGCGCTATCTTATTAAAAAAATAGTTCCACATGTTTATTAAAGAGGAAAAAGAAAACTAGTGTAATTTAATACAAACAACTGGAACAGACAGGATAAAAGCCAGGTGAACAAAATCCAGAGAAAATCCAGGTAACAGACCTGAGAAACACAGATATATGCACCAAAAACAGTATGCAGTACCATCATAGACAGCCATATAACAACTAGAAGTAGACATAGTAGAAATACACAGAAAAAAAAGACATTGGTAAGGGAATACTAATAGAAATGATGAAGCAACAACTTTGATGACGTTTAATTAACTGTTTAATAACTGTGTCACCTGATGGTGTCCTTACTGGACATAAAAGACGGTCTTTCTAATAACTTTCCGGAGTTCAAGTTTTGCAACACGGACGCTCCGTTTGCAGACCCCCCATTCATCTCACCTGAGACGCCTTTGTTCTCTGGCCCTGGAGGCCGCAAACGCCGACGCAGAGGGAGAAGATCTGGCGTTCTGGTTCGACTGAGACAGCGCACTTACAGACCACCGTTACCCAGTTTATTACTGGCTAATATGCAGTCTCTGGAGAACAAGCTGTGCGAGCTTCGGGCACGGATCTCATTCCAGCGAGAGATGCGGGACTGCTGCGTGATATGCCTCACAGAAACCTGGCTATCGGACAAAGTACCGGACTCCGCAATACAACTGCCGGGGTTCTCTGTGCACCGCGCGGACAGGTCACAGGATCTTACTGGGAAAAGCAGAGGCGGTGGTGTGTGTTTCATGATCAACAACAGCTGGTGTGATTATGCGAACGTGCACCCGGTCAAATCCTTCTGCTCACCGGACCTGGAGTACCTGATGATTAAGTGCCGGCCATTCTGGCTACCGAGGGAATTTACAGCAGTGATTATTACGGCTGTTTACATTCCCCCACAAGCCGACACTGACCGTGCACTCCGGGAACTGTACAGCGCGATCAGCAGCGAGGAAACCGCACACCCAGAGGCAGCGTTTATCACAGCCGGAGACTTTAATAAGGGAAACCTGAAGAAAGTCTCACCAAAACTCCATCAACACATCCTTTTCAACACACGTGGAAACCGGCTACTCGACCACTGTTACACCTCTTTCCGGGATGCGTACAAAGCCCTCCCCCGCGCCCCATTCGGCCAATCAGATCACTGCTCCATCCTGCTCCTACCCGCCTACAGGCAGAAGCTGAAACAGGAAGCTCCAACCCGGAGGGCGGTGCACTGTTGGACGGACCAATCGGAGTCTGCGCTGCGGGACTGTTTTGATCACGCGGACTGGGAAATGTTTCACGTGGCCGCCAGAGACATTGATGAATACACAGACTCAGTCTGTGGATTTATCAGGAAATGCGTGGAAGATGTCGTCCCATCCAGAACAGTCAAATCCTTCCCAAATCAAAAACCCTGGATAAACGGAGATGTTCGCGCGGCACTGGCGGCACGGAACACCGCCTTTGCCTCCGCGAACACATCGGACTACAAACACGCACATTACCAACTCCGGAAGACGATCAAAGCAGCCAAACGTGAGTACAGGGACAGGGTGGAGCAACAGTTTGACAACCCTCGGAGTATGTGGCAGGGACTAAACACGATCACAGACTTTAGAGGGAAAACCAGCACACCGCAGACCACGGCCTCTCTGTGTGAGGATCTAAACGTATTCTACGCTAGATTCGACACAGCGAACACCATGAGACCGGACAGTGTGCGCACCGCGGATGACGTCAGTGCGCACACTGTGTCTGAGGAGGATGTGCGGAAGTGCTTCAGGAAGGTGAACGCACGCAAAGCTACTGGTCCGGACGGGATTCCCGGCCGCGTCCTCAGGTCATGCGCGGCTCAGCTGGCTGGAGTGTTCACGCACATCTTCAACCTTTCCCTCTCTCTGTCTGTAGTCCCAGCCTGCTTCAAAATGGCCACCATCGTCCCTGTACCCAAATCCTCCACCATCTCCTCATTGAACGACTGGCGACCTGTAGCCCTGACCCCCATCGTAAGCAAATGCTTCGAGAAGCTGGTCAGGGACTTCATCTGCTCTGCACTACCCGACTCACTGGACCCTCTACAGTTTGCATACCGCCACAACAGGTCCACTGATGATGCCATAGCCCTGACACTACACACTGCCCTGTCACACCTGGAGAAGAGAGACACGTATGTGAGGATGCTGTTTGTAGATTACAGCTCAGCATTCAATACCATCGTTCCCTCGAAGCTGGACAGGAAACTGCAGGATCTAGGACTGAGCAGCTCCCTCTGCAGCTGGATCCTTAGCTTCCTGTCTGACAGACGCCAGGTGGTCAGACTGGGCAGCATCACCTCATCCCCCATCACACTGAACACTGGTGCTCCACAGGGGTGTGTACTGAGCCCTCTCCTGTACTCACTCTACACCTACGACTGCACAGCCACTAACAGCTCCAACATCATTGTGAAGTTTGCGGACGACACTACAGTGGTGGGTCTTATCACCAACGGTGATGAGACGGCTTACAGGGAGGAGGTCAGCGCCCTGACCCACTGGTGTCAAGACAACCATCTCACCCTCAACGTCGCAAAGACAAAGGAGTTGATAGTGGACTTCCGGAGGTGCAGAGAAGTACACACCCCCATCACCATCAACGGCGCTGCTGTGGAGAGAGTGAGCAGCTTCCGGTTCCTTGGAGTACATCTGGCTGAGGATCTTACGTGGTCAGTACACACAAACAAAACAGTGAAGAAGGCGCAGCAGCGCCTCTTCTTTCTCAGGAGACTGAAAAGATTCGGCATGAGCCCCCGCATCCTCAGGACCTTCTATCACTGTGCCATTGAGAGCATCCTCACTGGATGCATCACCACCTGGTATGGCAACAGCACCGCCTACAACTGCAAAGCTCTCCAGCGAGTAGTGCGGTGCTCTGAACGGATAATTGGAGGTGAGCTTCCCTCCCTCCAAGACATCTACAGGAAGCGGTGCCTGAGGAAAGCGGGGAGGATCATCAAGGACTCCAGTCACCCCAGCCATAAACTGTTCAGACTGCTTCCATCAGGAAGGAGGTTCTGCAGCATCCGGTCCCGAACCAGCAGACTGAGAGACAGCTTTTTCCATCAGGCCATCAGACTGCTGAACACGTCATAGACACCTCAGCTTCACTACTGGAACTTCAACATTATGCACTCCACACTGTATATAAATGCCACTCGTTTTGCACATATTCAACTCTGTATATTTTATATATTTTATTATTATTATTATTATTATTATTATTATTATTATTATTAATTTATTTTTTAATTTTTTAATTTATTTATTTATTTTTAACTATTTAATTTGTAAAAATGTGTATACACACACACACACACACACACACACACACACACACACACGTAGGAAAATATTTAGTATACACATCCAGAAATGCATACACTATTATATATTGTACATATATTTATTAGTTTCAGGTTGGCCATTCTTGTATTTTGCTCGTTTGTGTTGTTGTGTTTGCACATCTCTGTTGCTTGTGGGGCTCGCACACAAGAATTTCACTCGCATGTGCTGTGCCAGTGTGCCTGCACATGTGATGTGACAATAAAAGTGATTTGATTTGATTTGATTTGGTGACAGAAGATCTCCTGTTTGACTGATATACAACATTCACTAATGTTTTCTCGGGGCTACTCCATGAGACACACCGGTTTTCTACTGAACATTACATGAGTCATATTGATATTTTCTATAAATTTGCTTCTGCACTGGCATTAGATTTCCCTTTGATTATTATTTACCAGGCTTTTCCACGAGGATGATGATGGTGAAGACGATGTACATTAATAAGATATAAACACTGACCCACTCACAGTGACTGAAACAGGACAGTGGTAGGTGTCAGAAATAGCATCATTATATTGTTCATTTATTACGCAAAGCAGCAGAAATGCACATTAAGCTTAACTGCAGGCACACTCACTTGTCCTCATTTGACCTTTGTTTTTACATGCAGACCCCGCCCCCTTTTGCATTATCAGAGATCCAGATTTGAATCTGCAGCTGTGAATTTCAGATCCAAAAACAATCGGTCAAAATACTACTTTTTGTAAAAAATGTTTTGTAAAAGCTGTGAGTGGCTAGCATAGAGGCATAAGAAAAACTAGGTCAGCGGGTGACAGGTCACTTTGGCAACAGAGACTTCAGTAAGGGGAAGTAAAGAAAGGGGAAGTTTTAGTGCAGAGCTGCACAGACATATTAATCACTTGTCATCTGCAGTGCAACAGCTGTGAACTTCAGATCCAAAAACAGTCGGTCAAAATGCTACTTTTTGTAAAAAATGTTTTGTAAAAGCTGTGAGTGGCTAGGAGTAATATTCAGCATTACATTATCAAGTGCATGAAGCATACCTCTCTCGCTCCCTTTCTCTCTGTCCTTCTCTTTTTCTCTCTCTTCCTCTCTTTCTCGCTCTTTACAAGTGTTAAGGAATAAACATATTCTTAGTGTTTATTTTTTGTACTTTGTAATAGAGGCATAAGAAAAACTAGGTCAGAGGGTGACAGGTTGCTTTGGCAACAGAGACTTCAGTAAGTGGAAGTAAAGAAAGGGGAAGTTTTAGTGCAGAGCTGCACAGACATATTAATAGACCAGACACAAAAAGCGGAACTAAGTAAACTGTGCATTGGTGTGACGTAGTGCAGAAATATACAGGGTGGGCCATTTATATGGATACAAGTATTACTGTATAATATGTACCATAAATGATTATATATTATTATTTTAAAGAGATATTTAAACTACTATTCTTCGCAAGAAAAGAAAGCTAAATGAACGTGTGACAGCTCGACGTCCGACTTATAATATAGAAATAGTGTGAGTGATATGCAGGCAGCTTAAAGTGTTGTGAGTTATGAACAGACAGTTTAATACAGGAACTTTGGTTGTGTCTCATCCTAACAGGAGAAATGTAAAAGCTGTTTTAGCAGTCGTCCTGTCTCTGTTTGATTGTGACCAGTCTGCTGGAGCAGAGCCCACAGTTTGTAAATCTATCATGTTGAGTCTACCACACAGTACTAGGGCCACATTAAGACACAAAGTTGTTGCTGATCATTTGGAGAATACAGTGGAAATTTGGAGATGAAATTGGAAATGTGCAGATTACAGTTGTTGTTTCAAGAAAAACTGCCACAGCTGCTGTACCCTCTACAAAATGCCTTGTGTAGATGAGTTAGTGAAACAAGCTGATCAGCTGTCTAGTGATACAGCATTCCTCTTTATTACGCAAAGGTGGAATCATTGATAATCTCGTGTCTGTCCATGACCAGCCATTTCATTTTCTAAAAATCCGCCCAACTCTTTCACGTTTGTGTGTGTGTTTTTTTTTTTTACTATTTATATGGCACATATTTCACATTAGAAATATCACACGGCACACCACCAAACAAATATGTAATTTTCCCCCACACACCAGGTATAGTGGAATTGGCTCGGTTTGTCCTCAGTATACCTTTTTTGCTTTCTTCTGACCACTACTCATGCTAGGGCCATCATCTGGGTCAGAATTTTCTCCAGGACTGAGGTCACATTGACTACTTTTTCTTTTCAACTATTTATCTATTGTTGTTACGGACCGTGTTTTCTCACAGCATGACTATTATGTAATTTCTTCTTTTGTTTTACTGGCAGTTGGGAACCCATTCAATTAGATCAGATAGTTGTACTGCCCTCTAGTGGAAGAGAATGTAATTGTTCTACCCGTTACTCAGCCGGTGGCTTAGAGCAGCGGTCCCCAACCCCCGGGCCTCGGACCGGTACCGGGCCGCGAGAGTTGAGGCTCAGGTGTGAAATGTATGGTTTTCAGGGTTTTTATTGGTTTTCAGCGTTATTTTGTTATCGTTTTTATCGTTAACTCAGTTTTCCTGAGTCTTTTCACGTGTGTTATGAATAAATCTTCTTTTTTTCAGTACCGGTACTAGTTCTATTTTGTTGTATTTATCCGCGACACCTTTTTTTTTTTTTTTTGCCTGTCCCATTTGGTTCTTTAGCCATCAGAATTGTTGTCTGAAGACCAACAAGGATACCCAATGGATTTACTTTGCCAAATGGATCATCGTGGCATTGCCGTATTGGTCCATTTGGTCGATCTTTGTTTTTATTATTTATTATATTTTATTTTCAGATGTTACAGACGGGACAGACATGAGTGAGGGATAGGAAAGGAAGAAAGAAAGAGGAAGGAAAGGAAAAACAGAAGGGGAGAGGGACAGTGAGAAAGGGGGGAGAAAAAAAATAAAAATCTCCTGGATCACCTGTTGAGAGAAGAATAGAAAACAAGCAAAAAAAACAAAGCAACATACTAAACACAACACCATCGCATTAATCTAGCTAAGTGTAAACAGCAGTAAATACTAAATATTCAATGTTGTTGTGCAGCACGCAGGACAGATCCGCGATACCTTAAAGGCCGGTCCGTGAAAATATTGTCGGGCATAAACCGGTCCGTGGCGCAAAAAAGGTTGGGGACCGCTGGCTTAGAGTACTAAGCACACCTGATCATTTCTCACAGCACACCTATGTGCTGCGGCACAGTGGTTGGGAAACACTGATTTAGAGTTCAAGGAGATGTTCGTGACATCATAGCCGTACGTATTGATATGATATGGAAGTTCATGTTTCTTTGATTGGACCAGTTGGACCAGGTGTTTTTATAGAATGACAGAAACATGAGAGATGCTGAATATCTTTAATATTTTATACACTGAGTACTTTTGGATGTCCACTTAATCAGTCATGATGGTAAAATGCCATTAAGAAAGAGAAATCAAACACTTGGATGCATTTTAATGAGCTCAGTTTTGTTTATAATACAGAGGAGCTGGTTGTGAACTGAGCTTCAGAAATACACAACATACTGATATTCTCTGTGAAAAGCGCTACATAAATACATTTTACTTACTGTGAAACTTTGAATGGAAAAAGACAAAAAAACAACATGTGGATTCTGGAACAATGGTAGCTTCCATCTTTAAAGGACCGAAGAGGAAGAAGTTTACAAGGAATCATTGAGAACAGTTTAAAACATGAACGGATTGAATCCATGAATCTGAAATCATGTTTCTGAATGAAAGAGACAGACATGTACAGACTGAACTATCTCTTGAACAGCCAGAGTGTTTCCCTAACTGGAGGACACTCTTTACATTTAACTCAGCACAGACACACTGAGGCACCAGAAGACCTGAACCAAAATCCAGGATAAAGAGGTTCAGTGAATGTGGTGTTGAAGGTGTGGATGTGGATCAGAGTGTCTGAGGAGACTCTGTAGAAGGACAGAGTGCCAGCAGGACAGTCCACATACACTGCTACTCTGTTAGAGACAGAGGAGGCAGAGGATACTTTGCTGCTATTGTGCCAGACAGAATGAGACCCATTATCAGAGCACCTCAGACTCCAGGATTTATCATTTTCTCCAAACACACAGTCATCACCATCTCCTTTCCTTTTGATACTTCTGTAACTCACTGCTATCTCAACCCTTCTTCTCCACTCGACCTCCCAGTAACAGCGACCAGTCAGACCATTTGTACACAGCAGCTGATAACAAACATCAAATCTGTCTGGATGATCAGGATATGACTGAACCTCGTCCACACGTGTCACCTTCCTGTTGTTGTCAGACAGTTTGAGGTTTGGGTGTACCGTGTTTGTGTCGATTGTGAGTTGACAGGAATCTGATGGAGAGAACAAACACAATCCAGCTGCAGTTATTGATCCATCATCTGTTCATTGATTGACACTTTGATGATGACTCCTGACATGAGAGATGTGAATGAGTTATGTGACAGTTTGAAGATGGTTGAATGTGTGCTGCTTTGTTTTCATGAATCACATTAAAAGCACACTTACACTTCCTCAGACCTGGTCTCAACCATTGGGTTCCAGCAGGCTCCGCCCTGAAAGGAGGAAGATGGTCAGACTTTCAGCATGCACACATGGACATTACATGGTTCTCATACACATACTGTTATTTACACACAGATAAAGGAACAGTCCAACATTTTCACAAATACACTTCAATCCATACGTGGATCAAACTGCTGATGATTTGGACTGATCCTGGATTTGTCTGTTCTTTGAAGAAGTTGTTGGATTGGTTGAGATAACAATAAATCCATAGATTCAAAGCTCCACTACTTTAGTGTTCAGTGTCTTAAAAATAAGAAGAGCATTTCAATTGAAAATATATTTTGTGACCATGATAATCCTTCAGTTCTCCTGACTACTTTTAGTGAGATGTTCTTCAACTGGAGGGGAATAATTTGTATTATTATTATTATTATTATTGTTATTATTATTATTATTATTTCTAGTACTACTACTAGCACCACATATTAAAAGACAAATGCTACAGCCTTGAAACAGTAAATTAATTTCAGACTGAAGGGAACTGAATGTTATCTTTAAATCTTGGAGATCCAATATATTTTGTAGTTTTCTCTAAATTTTGATTACACATAATACAGGGAGTGCAGAATCATTAGGCAAATGAGTATTTTGTCCACATCATCCTCTTCATGCATGTTGTCTTACTCCAAGCTGTATAGGCTCGAAAGCCTACTACCAATTAAGCATATTAGGTGATGTGCATCTCTGTAATGAGAAGGGGTGTGGTCTAATGACATCAACACCCTATATCAGGTGTGCATAATTATTAGGCAACGTCCTTTCCTTTGGCAAAATGGGTCAAAAGAAGGACTTGACAGGCTCAGAAAAGTCAAAAATAGTGAGATATCTTGCAGAGGGATGCAGCAGTCTCAAAATTGCAAAGCTTCTGAAGCGTGATCATCGAACAATCAAGCGTTTCATTCAAAATAGTCAACAGGGTCGCAAGAAGCGTGTGGAAAAACCAAGGCGCAAAATAACTGCCCATGAACTGAGAAAAGTCAAGCGTGCAGCTGCCAAGATGCCACTTGCCACCAGTTTGGCCATATTTCAGAGCTGCAACATCACTGGAGTGCCCAAAAGCACAAGGTGTGCAATACTCAGAGACATGGCCAAGGTAAGAAAGGCTGAAAGACGACCACCACTGAACAAGACACACAAGCTGAAACGTCAAGACTGGGCCAAGAAATATCTCAAGACTGGTTTTTCTAAGGTTTTATGGACTGATGAAATGAGAGTGAGTCTTGATGGGCCAGATGGATGGGCCCGTGGCTGGATTGGTAAAGGGCAGAGAGCTCCAGTCCGACTCAGACGCCAGCAAGGTGGAGGTGGAGTACTGGTTTGGGCTTGTATCATCAAAGATGAGCTTGTGGGGCCTTTTCGGGTTGAGGATGGAGTCAAGCTCAACTCCCAGTCCTACTGCCAGTTTCTGGAAGACACCTTCTTCAAGCAGTGGTACAGGAAGAAGTCTGCATCCTTCAAGAAAAACATGATCTTCATGCAGGACAATGCTCCATCACACGCGTCCAAGTACTCCACAGCGTGGCTGGCAAGAAAGGGTATAAAAGAAGAAAAACTAATGACATGGCCACCTTGTTCACCTGATCTGAACCCCATTGAGAACCTGTGGTCCATCATCAAATGTGAGATTTACAAGGAGGGAAAACAGTACACCTCTCTGAACAGTGTCTGGGAGGCTGTGGTTGCTGCTGCACGCAATGTTGATGGTGAACAGATCAAAACACTGACAGAATCCATGGATGGCAGGCTTTTGAGTGTCCTTGCAAAGAAAGGTGGCTATATTGGTCGCTGATTTGTTTTGTTTTGTTTTTGAATGTCAGAAATGTATATTTGTGAATGTGGAGATGTTATATTGGTTTCACTGGTAAAAATAAATAATTGAAATGGGTATATATTTGTTTTTGTTAAGTTGCCTAATAATTATGCACAGTAATAGTCACCCGCACACACAGATATCCCCCTAAAATAGCTAAAACTAAAAACAAACTAAAAACTACTTCCAAAAACATTCAGCTTTGATATTAATGAGTTTTTTGGGTTCATTGAGAACATGGTTGTTGTTCAATAATAAAATTATTCCTCAAAAATACAACTTGCCTAATAATTCTGCACTCCCTGTACATTTGTTGTTTTACCTGATACAGTTTGAAGTTTTCCACATAATTTTTACTCTTCAAACGTTACATTTTGTGCTTTCTCAGCAGATTGCATGATCTGACCTCCGGGTGAATTTACTGGAATACCCATTCCTGTAGCATTGTCCACAACACTGCCAAAACATCTGCTTTTATAGAGGTGCTCACACTTGCTGATGATCAATTAATCAGGTGTATTTGATTAGTAACATCTGGCTGTTATTTTATCTTGAACAGTAAGGGTGTATTTAGATTTTTACTTGACTGCATTTTTTCTCTCCCTCTCTCTCAAGTCACTTATTTTTCTTTTGCTTGCCTCCGTATTCATTTTCCACTGCTCACATTCTTTCGCTTCATCAGTTTGATGAATGGTGTGACTCATCACAGCTGGAGCTGAATGTGAGCAGAACCAAAGAGATGGTAGTGACCTTTTCCAGCAGAAAAGGAGCTGGCTAGGGCTGTTTCCACCACTATCCATGGGTCACCAGTAGAGATCATGAAGAGGTACAAGTACTTTGAGACCATCTTCAACAACCACCTGAGATTCTCCTCCAATGCTGAGGTGCAACCAGACAATGGACCTCCTTAGAAAACTGAACTCCTTTGCATCAGTAATAATATCTTACTGGCCTTCTATTAAACCTTCATTGAAAGTGTCAGGACATTTTGTCTGATCTGTTGGTTCCATTCCATCACCATGCAGGATGAAATGGAAGCTTTGTCAAGATATGTTGTAACATGTTGAGATGAAATTATTTGAATTGCCTCAATGCTATGCTTTATATTAACTAAAGTGTCATATAATTATATAGTGTAGTATTAAGTGGACACGGCCCCGAATAATAAAGGCTCTTACAGCATGTCACTCTCTTAGAAGTACGTTTGCAGGAGACTCTCGCCCACGCTTGGCTGCAAAAGATGTGTTGCAGCTAATAGACAATAACTCTATGCAACGTGACTACTGAATGCTTGTGTAACACTGTTGTTTAGACTAGAGTGGGACAGCTTCTAATAAAAACTGTTAGCGCACACCACCATTTCGAGATCCGCAGCAGCGTGTCATGCAGGACGCATCTGCCTTCTAGAAGTAATTTTGTAAGAGAATAAAGTGTGAAATGGTCTACTGAGCAGTGTGTTGTCTTCCATCAGTGTTGATATTTAACAAACATCAACATTTGTCGCCTTCTCAATATTCCGTACACACCATCCAGCGACACTCCAGAATGTGTTCTTTCCCTTGATGCAGAGAAAGCTTTTGATTGTCGAGAATAGAACTATTTATTTGCTGTGATTTGTGTTTGGTCTCAATTTCATCTCATGGATCAAGTACCTATACTTGTCTCCTATTGCTTCAGTTTGCACTAATAGCCAGAAATCAAAATTATTCCTTAAAGAAGGCACACAACAGGGTTGCCACCTTAGCCCATTGTTATTTGATCTAGCTATTGAATCCTTAGCAATGCTTTTTTTGAAGCAGTAAACTTGTTCAGGGGATACAAAGAGGTCAAACTGAACATAAAGTCTCTCTATGCTGACGATTTATTGCTTTATATTTCAAATCCACATACTTCCCTACCGTCTACACTGTTACTACTCACATTCAGTCAGATTCAGTCACGTCTTTGGTTATAAATTAAATCTGTCCAAGTGTGAACTTTGTCCACTAAATGAAGAAGCGTTTCAAATAGATTTGTCTGGTTTCCCTTTTAAACTGGTCAAAGAGCAGTTTACCTACTTGAGAATTACAAGAAAGTATAAACAACTTCTCAAAGCCAACTTTTTTACACTATTGAAGATTCTCAAACAAATCCTACTACAGTGGTCATCCCTGAACACAACTCTGGTTGGATGAATTAATTCAATTAAAATTAATATCCTTCCTAGGTTTTTATACTTATTTCAATCTTTATCCCCAAGTCTTTCTCTACAACCCTCGATTCTATAATTTCCTCCTATATTTGGAAGGGTAAACGACCTCGAGTAGCTAAGGTGCATTTACAGAAACCTAAGATTGACGGGGGTCTGGCACTCCCCAACTTTAGCTTTTACAATTGGGCTGCCAATATTCGCTCCCTCACCTACTGGTTAAAGTCTTGGGAGGGTGTGGGCCCCACCACTTGGCTGACAATGGAGTTAGACTCAACTCAGGGTATTTCTCTTGTCTTCTCTCTGGGTTCTTTCCCTCTATCCATTGACAACTTTACATCTAATCCAATAATTCAGCACTCCCTCAGGCTGTGGGCTTAGTTCAGGAGACATTTCAACCTTAATCATTTTTCACTTCAAAGTCCCATCCTATCAAATCACCTATTCCTCACGCCAACTTTGGACAACTTGTTTTTAAAGTCTTGTTTAGAGCAGGTATAATTTACTTTAAAGATCTCTTTATACACAATAAACTAGCATCATTTGATCAGCTAGCAAAATCCACTCTTCACAAAACTCAATTTTTTAGATATTTACAACTCAGATATTTTTTTTGCAATCCCACCTCTCCTATTTTCCAGAATCTCCAGCTGTTAACTTACTGGACGAACTCCTTATTTTGCAACTATCAGGCAAATTTATAATCTCCCGCATCTATAACAAACTGTGCAGTGTAACCTCAGCTCCCTTTGAAGGCTTAAAATCCACATGGGAGGAGTTGCGTATATCTATGTCAGATGACGTTTGGGATTCAGTCCTTACTCTGGTAAAAACCACGCCACTCTGCGCTCGCCACTCCCTATTACAATTGAAAGTAGTCCATAGGGCCCAATTATCTAAATCCAAATTAGCTAAGATTTATCCTAGCTAAGACCCTCACTGTTACAGGTGTGGGTCTGATGATGCTAATCTTACCCACATGTTTTGGACCTGCCCTGCCTTGGCAAATTTTTGAAAGGAGATTTTGTGCACTCTGAACAAGGCTACCAGGCTGAAACTGACTCTCAACCCCCTACTTGCTCTCTTTGGTACAGTGGGTGAGGATGATAAGTATATTACTGGGGCAAACCATCGGGTGCTGTCCTTTGGTTATCTTCTGGCTAGGCGTGCCATTTTGATGAGGTGGAAGGCTGCTGCCCCACCCACCCATGTTCAGTGGCTTGCTGACCTCATGTCGTGTCTCAGTCTTGAAAAGATCCACTGCTCCACCCAGAACCAAAAGGGCACATTTGATAAAATCTGGGTTCCTTTTCTGACAAACTTCTCTAACCTTCAATTTAAGAACATTCCTACTGACTAACAGATTTTCTTCTTCCATAGAGGTTTGATGTGTGGCTGTGTTTATGGGAATGTGTTGCAGCTAACTTCTGTGTGGTTTGTAAGGAAAGTTTTTGTTTGTATCAAGCTCCCTCCTGGGTTGTAGTTTTTTTGTAAATTTCTTTTAACTTTTGTTCTAACATGAGAAGTTCTGTTTTGTATTCAATGTAAACAGTTTTTGTGTTTCCCTTATCTTTTCTTTTTTTGTAAACTGTATCCACAATCACTCAATAAAATATTGCGAGTAAAGATGTGTTGGAACTAGGGATGGGTATTGTTTAGGTTTTATCCGATACCAGTACTAAACCGGTACTTTTGAAACAGTGCCGGTGCTTAAACGGTGCTCGAACCGGTGCTTAAAGAATGGAGAACACACACTTTGTCCAAAAACCTCTTATGTTTAGCTGTTTTTTTGTAAAAAGATAACAATGTTAGCCTTTTCTGCAGCTATAGAGCATATATGTTATCACTCTCACATTTATCATTGCTCCTATAAAGGTTACTGCAGTATACTTTCATAAATATCTCATTATTAATTAATTAATTAATTAATTAATTAATTTCCTTATGTTTTTTAAACTAGACCAGTGTCCTATTCAGAATGAACAATAAATGGTTGTGCATGGTAAATGGCCTGCATTTGTAAAGCGCTTTACACTACATTCAGTCTTTCACCCATTCACACACACATTCACACACTGGCAATGGCAAGCTACGTTGTAGCCACAGCTGCCCTGGGGCGCACTGACAGAGGCGAGGCTGCTGGACACTGGCGCCACCGGGCCCTCTGACCACCACCAGTAGGCAAATTTGTAACATAATGTCAATTAGCAACTCAGTGAAGGACACAGGAAATGTATCCAGCTCTTCCTCCTCTATCAGACATTACCTGAGAGTGTCCAGTTTCCAGCGTGGATCCTTCAGTCCAGCTGACAGCTGCTTCATTCCTGAGTCACCTGGATGATTGTAGCTCAGGTCCAGCACTGTCAAATGGGAGGGGTTGGAGCTCAGAGCTGAGGTCAGAGAAGTAAAGCCTTCCTCTGTGATCAGACAGCCTGACATACTGCAGACACACAAAACACTGCATTAAAAACTTTCACAATTTATTTATTTATTTTAGTGGAGATACAATGTTATCCAACCATCCATGAAGTTCATTCTAGCTTTTAAAAGAAAAGCGACCATTCACACCTGATAACGCCTCTTGTGTGAACTTGTTTAATAACATCTGGGTCATTTCATTTCAAATTACCTAATGTTTATTTTTACATTTTCTGCTCTACTAGCTCCAATTTTCAGAAAAAACCTTTACGGTCTAAAGTTTGAGCATGTATCATGAGTGCTATGGAACTTTATCTACAGAGATGTTTGGCAGTAGCAATTCTAAGAAGCTGTATCTGTGCATACTGTTCAAATAAATGAATGAAAGCAACACGTTTTAATCAGAGAGTAGCATCCAGTCCATTAAAGACCTTGTCAGTGACACCACCACGAACCTTCATCATCTTTTATGACTGTCTTTTTTTCACTAGTTTTGCATTTTAGCTATGGTCACTTCTGGTATCATGAGGTGATACCTGGACCCTGCTAGGATAGTATAGGTAGTCCAACTGTTTTGATTCGGGCTCAAACACTTATTTCCCTCAATGGAATATAAATCAAGTTGTAACTTTTGTGACATTTTATTTCAGAATTTTTGGTTAATATTCTTTTCTGTGTGAAGTTTGCATGTTAACCCCATGTTTGTGTGGGTTCTCTCCAGGTACTCTGGCTTCCTCCCACAGTCCAAATTGCCCATAGGTGTGAATTTGAGTGCCAATGGTTGTCTGTCTCTATGTGTTAGTCCTGCGTCAGGCTGGTGACCTGCCCAGGGTGTACCCTGCCTCTCTCCCTATGACAGCTGGGATAGGCTCCCCCCCCTCCCGCGCGCGCACTCACAATCCTGACAAGGATAAGTGGAAGAGAATACAGAGATAGTAATGTAATATCAGCAGTTATTAAATCTTTTTCATCATCCATTTATTTTCTTAACCTATTACTAATTTGTTAATTCTGTCAACTGATAAAAAAAATAAAAATGAAATGCTTGATCTCACCTGAGAGTTTCCAGAGCACAGTGTGGACTCTTTAGTCCTTCAGACAGAAGCTTCACGCCTGAATCCTCAAGGTCATTGTTGCTCAGGTCCAGCTCTCTCAGAGTAGAGGACTGGGAGCTGGACAGCAGTGAGGACAGATCTTCACAACTTCTGTTTGAAAGGTTACAGCTGCCCAGTCTGAAAGACAGATTTAGTCATAAATAGTATTATTGTTGTTTATAATTGTTTCAACAAGCCATTCATATAATGAGCCCGTTCCCATTCCTACAGCGTAACATACCGACGATTTGTCACATCCCGAGGCGTTCCTCAGGAACGGGAAAGGTAACCTTCCTTGTTCCTATGATACGCGCCAAGTTTTGGATGGAAAGCAACAGATTGACGCTCCCAGCAGTAATACATGTAACAGTCGTGTATTCCAGCCCTAACCTTAACCATCACCTTGATCGTGTTAGATAGTGTTTTCCAAAGCAATTACAGTAAAATAAACGTACATGTGGAGATTCACTTCACACGGTTCTCATGAACTCGTAATATAGGGACGTGTTGGAGGGCGAAAGCGAAATACTGAAGATTTGTAAAATGTTACACTTTGGGAGTGAGAAGGTGTTGATACAATATAACACAACTTAATACAAAATAAACAAGTTTAGTATTCCATATACTGAATATCTCACCACTGTGACAGTCTTACACTTTAAATTCTCACTACACCCATGCATAAGCTACAAGTGCTAAATATGGGCGATCGTGGCTTAGGAGTTGGGAGTTCGCCTTGTAATCGGAAGGTTGCCGGTTCGAGCCCCGACTTGGACAGTCTCGGTCGTTGAGTCCTTGGGCAAGACACTTCACCCATTTGCCTACTGGTGGTGGTCAGAGGGCCCGGTGGCGCCAGTGTCCGGCAGCCTCGCCTCTGTCAGTGTGCCCCAAGGTGGCTGTGGCTACATTCTGAAGTTAACAATCGTCTCCATAGTTTTGACTGCACTGAGCTCCAGGTTGTTATCTCGGTGCAAACTTTCTCTGCAAACTTTGGGAGGTTGACAGACAGGGGGCTGGAGATGTGGCTTGGTTTGTATACATGGAGAACAGCAGGGGAGAAAGTACAAATTCCTGCCCAGTGTGATGGAAAATGTCCAGTTTATTCTCATATTTAGATTTAGGTGCTTAGAATTTCCCCTACTGTACAGCCTTTTGTTTCTTAGGTGAAGGATGTGTGTGTCAATATGACTTGATGTAGCCTGCTTAACTATATAGAAGAATGAAAGGAAAATCAGTGCCAGATGCTTCCTGGAACATAGACGGTGGGAGTTGCTCTCTGCCCAACAGCGTGGGTGGCACAAGGAACTGTTGTAACTGTGAAGACTCCTGAAGGAGTTCTGTGATGTTATTGTCAGGGTCCCTGTGCCTATCCGGTCGGCTCAGTATGGCTACATATGTTTTTATTTGCTTTTTTTGTTCCTGCTCTCTCCCTTCCTGTCGTTCCCTCCTCCCTCTGCTCACCTGTGGGCTCCTGCCCTTGACCGACGCACCTGGTCACGATCACGCACCTGTGGCTCATCACAAGAGTGTTCCAGCTCCTTTATAATATGGCAGCTCTGTGTTTCTCATTGCCGACCCTCGTCAGTGTAACCCCAGCTCAGTTACCTCGAGAGTGTTTTCTCAGAGATTTGCCTTTATAATCCCTTCTTGTGTCTGTGTACAGATTCCCTGGACCAACCCCTGTGTTACCTGAGTGATTGGAGTGTGAAGAGGAGCGTGAGGAGTAGACGGAGTGTGTGTGTGACTTTCGGCGTCTTTCCCGTTCATGTGTGGACCCCCGGAGCCCGGCTTCCCCCTCACCTTTGTAAATAGATCACCTGGTGTATTGTAATAAAGACTCATGTGTAGGGCTGGGCGATATGGCCTAAAATTCATATCGCGATATAATTTGAAGCATGTGCGGTAACGATATATATCGCGATATATTCTTTTCTTCTGTATAACGTATTTTCCACACTATAAGGCACACTTAAAATCCTTTAATTTTCTCGAGAGTGTGCCTTATGTATGAATTCTGGTTGTGGTTACTGACCTCGAACCAATTTTGGTGTGCAGAAATCTGTTAAAAAATGTTTTAGCACAACTTTTCTTGATGGATTGTCAGAGCATTACGGCTGCCGTAGTGAGGAGCTTCGCGGAGTAATCTGGGTCCAAAACTCTGCCCATTTCAGGTCCCAAAGTCAAACGAACAATAAGAGTTAAAAACGGTCTAAATTCTTTCATCTTTAATTAAATCATCAATGTTGCTGCTTTATTGGGTGTAACAATTAAGTTTTACATCCATGCATCCATGAAAACAGAATTTATTAAATTTAACGGAGTTAGAAGTTAACAGGAAGTTAGCTCTCTAGTTTACACCTAAACATTTTATACCATGTTCTGACTGAGGGATTTTTTAAACTAATTAAAACGTACAGCTCTGCTACCACTTCCAACATAAATGAAGACAGAAAACTAAACAGCAGTGGCGTTTGTAGGGTTACTGAAGTTGGACTACCTGGTATATAATGTTGTGCTATGTGATTGCTAGCGACACAGCTATGTTAGCATAACATTAGCACAGTGAAGCTGGAGGATGAACGCCAACTTTTTTTCCACTCGATAAAAGTTAACGTGAGGGATTCTGGTGGTCAGGGACAAATGCAATCGCATATCAGGATGCTATACACAGGCCAAACTTCAGTCAGGATTACAACTGAGATTATTCATCCACAATACGAGGTTAGTTATTAATGTACTGCAACAACATGGGAATAGAACAGCTGCGAGAGAATTCAACATTAATGAATCAATGTTACGGAAGTGGAGGAATCGCAGTTTTTCGCTTTCCCCATATTTCAAAAGTGCTTCATCTCTTTGCTATGACTGTCGCCCGCTATAATTTGCAGATGATAATGGTTTTAGCCGCTGCGATGCTTTCGACCAAAACAGGCGCAGCTTGATGACATCATCAACATGCGCTATCGCGATAGAGCGATATAGTCAAAATCTCTATCGTTGGCCAAATTTATATCGTTTCTGTCGTATATCGTTTATATCGCCCACCCCTACTCTTGTGCTTTCAAGACCTAGAGCAAGGGTGTCAAACTCAAATACACAGTGGGCCAAAATTTAAAACTGGAACAAAGTCGCGGGCTAACGTTAATATTTATTGAAATATTTTTATTCCTCCAGATATAAGAATTAATCTTTTCTTATGGACTCAAACACGTTTTGCTGAAAAACTGAATATGGAACAAGCAAAGCTTAATACTAAACAATATATATATTAGCTGTATAATACCAGTAGGCCAGCTCTAATAGTAATTTGTTATGGCTTCGCGGGCCAAATGTAATTAGGCCAGAGTTTGACACCTATGACCTAGAGCCTGTGCGTGAGTCTGTTCAGTCCCGTCGTGACAGTTATAAAAGAGACGTTGCATTGTCTCAGGGGCAGAGCTCTCATAACTGTGATTTTTGCTGTCTTTTTGCTCTCCTGCATGCAGAAATAAAAGGCTTGACCGCAGCTATCACACTGCAGACTTTATTAACAGAAAATTCCACAACACCAGTCTCATGTGATGCCTTCAGTTACACAGGAAGTCAGTGATCCAACTGCAGATGGGAGCAGGCACATTCACCTGGCAGAGCTTGTCCTGCAGCAGAGTGGAACTAAAATCCACAAAGAGCAGGCTGGCTTAAGTTATTGTTGACTCCATGGACTGCCATGTTAACATCATTGTTGACCAACCAGTTGACCCTGTAGCTGAACTAAAGAAGGTCTAGGATTGTTTCAGTGACAGATTTGGGATGGAAGTGAGATACTCAAATGTCTTCATAATTATAGTGTAATCACTTTCACTACCAGGAAGGTATTTACAGCTTGCCAGCCACCACCATCATTTTTAAATTCATGAAACTTTCAAGACTAAATTCTGTTTTTGTTATGAATATGAAAACAGTAAGCAGGAGAATGAAGCGCAACTTCATTCACACACTTGACACAACTGAGTGCTGACAATCATTTCACTGAACAGAGTCATAGTTTGTGGAACGTAATATACCATTTGTGTTTTAATTAATTGATCACTTTATCTATTTCTAATTGTTTTGGTCTAGTGTGTTGTCAATTTGAATCAGCATTTAAAGAAATGAAAGTATAGGCAAGATATTTACTTACAGAGCTTTCTTGGAGGCTTTGACCACTGGCAGCAGCCTCAGAAGAGCCTCCTCTGAAGCAGAGTATTTCTTCAGGTCAAATACACCCATATCTTCTTGGGATGACAGTAAGATGAAGACCAGAGCTGACCACTGAGCAGGAGACACTTTATCTGTGGAGAGACTTCCTGAACTCAGGGACTGTTGGATCTCCTCCACTAGAGAATGATCATTCAGTTCATTCAGACAGTGGAACAGATTGATGCTTTTCTCTGCAGACAGATTCTCACTGAGCTTCTTCTTGATGAACTGGACTGTTTCCTGATTGGTCTGTGAGCTACCTGTCTGTGTCAGCAGGCGTTGTAGGAGACTCTGATTGGTCTGCAGTGAAAGACCCAGGAGGAAGCGGAGGAACAAGTCTAGGTGCCCATTTGGACTCTGCAAGGCCTTGTTCACAGCACTCTGGTGGAGAGATTTTAAATTGCTAATTTTTCTAAATACTTTAAACGTCTTAGTTGTTCTTCTACTTCTTTGTTCCTCTTCCAGCAGATTGACTCCAGAGTTGATGAAGGTCAGATGGACATGAAGAGCAGCCAGAAACTCCTGAACACTCAGATGGATGAAGCAGAACACCTTGTCCCGGTACAGTCCTCTCTCCTCTTTAAAGACCTGTGTGAACACTCCTGAGTACACTGAGGCTGCATTGATGTCGATGTCACACTCTGTCAGGTCTGATTCATAGAAGATCAGGTTTCCTTTCTGCAGCTGATCAAAAGCCAGTTTTCCTAGAGACTCAATCATCTTCCTGCTCTCTGGACTCCAGTGTGGATCTGTCTCAGCTCCTCCATCATACTTGACCTTCTTCACTTTGTCCTGAACCACCAGGAAGTGGATGTACATCTCTGTCAGGGTCTTGGGCAGCTCTCTTTCTTCACTGGTTTTCAGCACATCCTCCAGAACTGTAGCAGTGATCCAGCAGAAGACTGGGATGTGGCACATGATGTGGAGGCTTCGAGCTTTCTTGATGTGGGAGATGATCCCGCTGGCCTGCATCTTATCTCTGAATCTCTTCTTGAAGTACTCCTCCTTCTGTGGGTCAGTGAACCCTCTGACCTCTGTTACCATGTCAACACAGTCAGCAGGGATCTGATTGGCTGCTGCAGGCCGTGTGGTTATCCAGAGGCGAGCAGAGGGAAGAAGGTTCCTCCCGATGAGGTTGGTCAGCAGCACATCCACTGAGGTGGGCTTTCTAGGGTCAGATAGGATTTCAGTTTTGTGGAAGTCCAGAGGAAGTCGACACTCATCCAGACCATCAAAGATGAACACAACCTGGAAGTCTTCAAAGCTGCAGATTCCTGCTTCTTTGGTTTCAATAAAGAAGTGATGAACAAGTTCCACCAGGCTGAACTTTTCCTCTTTCAGCACATTCAGCTCTCTGAAAGTGAATGGAAATATGAACTGGATGTCTTGGTTGGCTTTGTCTTCAGCCCAGTCCAGGGTGTATTTCTGTGTACAGACTGTTTTCCCAATGCCAGCCACTCCCTTTGTCAGCACTGTTCTGATTGGTTCATCTCTTCCAGGTTGGGCTTTAAAGATGTCTTCTTGTCTGATTGTTGTTTCTTCTCTGTCTGGTTTCCTGGATGCTGTTTCAATCTGTCTGACCTCATGTTCATCATTGACCTCTGCAGTCCCTCCCTCTGTGATGTAGAGCTCTGTGTAGATCTCATTCAGAAGGGTTGGGTTTCCTGCTTTAGCGATCCCCTCAAACACACACTGGAACTTCTTCTGCAGCTTAGATTTGAGTTCAACCTGGCTCCAATGGGCATCCCTAATGAAAGTTTCTAAAATAAACAATAGATAAAAATAATCATTCATGGAAAAATCAAATGCACTTTTTGATTACATGTGAGTCTATTACTTCATTTTTTTTTAATTTTTAAAAAAATCTAATTTAGCCAGCTTCTTAAATCCTCAGAGAAATCCTCTTACTGGTCTTTATAAGGTCAGCAAGTTCATCATGCTTCATTTTCCTCAGGAAGTCCAGTGTGATGTTCACAAAAGCCTCACTGCTGCTCCTCTCCTCACCCTGCTTTAGACTCTCTTGTTCTGAATTTAGAAGCTTCTGGAGTTTCTTCAGTTCACTTTTCACAAAAGTGATGATGTTGTCCTCCAGGACCTGGAACAGAATTTGATATGAAAACCTTAATCAGCCATAAACATTGATTGGTTAGGCAGTGAAAAAAGACAGGAAAAAACTAAAACAAAGCAGAACAAACGAAAAGGAACAAGAAAAAAAGAAAAAAAAAAACCTACGAATTTTCAGGACATAGAGAGATGTGTGTATTAAAAAAAAGAGGACAACAGAGGAAAACCACAGTGCATCATGTGGAATCCATCAGCAGCTTTAGCTTATAGTAGCATAATTTAAATAGAGAGTGGTTTTAAATCAACTGCCCTAATAATAAGCTCATGCGATAATTATTAAAGGGAAGTTGGAAAGTTTGAAGACTAATCCTAAAGTTAGAGGTCTCGTTCCTGAATCAGAACTAGAAACTGGTTTGAAAGGACAGTGGCCTAACAGCTGGAGGTCCTGTCTCCCATTCTGTTTTTGAAAACTTTAGGAAATACAAGTAAGCCATCAGTCTGAGAGACAAGTGCTCTGTTAGGATAAGAAGGTACTATGACCTCCAATATGCAGCTGCTGGAACATTTTTTATATTGTGGCACAATTATTACTGTCACTGTCGACAGTAAGAGCTGAGGTCATTAGTATTGATTAAACTGTACCCACAATCCTTCAGTGCAATGTAAACTCTGGGCTATATATTTTCCTTTTGAAAAGATCAGAAATATATTGATATCAGTGCTGCAGCTGACCAAAGTGAGACTGATTTCCAAAGACCAAGTTTTCAGTGTTTTCCAGTTATCTATGTGGCCCACATAATTCAGTGGACACTCCCAACACATGCACCAGTTGAAGGATAACATGTAAAAGTAGGCACTGGTACAGATACAACAGCATAGTCCAGCATTCTTTTGGCAGTTTCAATTTTTATGTTTTGTTTCTACACAGTGTTGAGTTGTGCTTACAATTGTTTTCCACCACCAGTACTAAAAAAACCATTCACATGGACCATTACTGCTAAGGGCCAAAAGGATTAACTATAAATCTAACATATTATAGCACAATGATTAGAGAAGGCAGAGATCTGACCACCAAGTTTCTTTTTAAGGACAACTGACATCTCAAGTCACAACATGGACTTGGCTGTGAAAGATGTAAAAGTTGTTGAACATGCACAAACCCTAAATATGGAGTCCAGCTGTGTTTGATGCTCCTGGGCAGACTGACTACTGGGAACCTCTGAGTGCTCCTGGTCCAATCTGTGGAGGAAACATGAAGAACATGAATAATACAACAAAACAGTATAAACAGCTACCTATGGGAATGCTGGTCCTTGATGTCCTACAAAAACCACTTCCACCTGGCTCTGAGAAGGTTCTCTGTGGTCTATGAAGACAGGTCAGCGACTTCCTCTCAAATATACTCTTATTATCTTAACACCAGCAACACACAACTTAAATAATGGTCTCCATCCAAACTCCCTGAATCAAACATGACAGGCATTTTTTGTTTTATTGTTCTGTCATGTCAGTATGTTTTTAAAAACATACTGCTATAAAAATATACATAAGTGAACAGCAATGCAATCAAAGACTTTGGATGACTTTTTTTTAAACTAATCGGTCAAGACAAGCAAGGGTCTAAAGCTTGGAGAGAGAAACTATACATAAAACCGATCTCCTCTGAACCAACGCCATAAAGTAAGAGACCTGGGAGTGGTCTGTGACTCAGATTTCAATTTCAGGTCTCATGTGTCACTAATTCTGACTTTAAGTCACCTTAAAATATTTCTGGTGTGACAGATGGAGTTACACCATCAGTCACACAATCATCTAAAGTCATCTAAATGGACTTTAGATGATTAAATTAAAGTCCATTAAATTAAATTATTTTATTATTAAATAATTTTTCTGATTTTTAAAGCATTTCACAGTCTGTTCTGGTATGAATGTCTTATATGAATCAGTTCACACATGAAACACCTGAGTGGAAGCTCCTGCCTACACTGTGTTTGAAGCAAAGCACAAAGGAGACACTTGCTGGAGCAGCTGGAGTCCTACAGACACTCAGCCTCTTCACTACAGAAACACCTACAACATCCACTCTTTACACTCTGACTGTTGTGTTTGGGGAAACACTCCAACACACACTGCGTCACATATGAACATAGACATGTGTGTGAAAAAGAGCTGAGCTGACATTTAACATGATGGAGGATTTATTCACAGACACTGAGTCACAACAACATTTAGACACACATTACCTCTCTGCAGGAGAACAGGCGCCTGATTTAAAGGTAATTTCAAAATTCTTTGACCGGTCACTCTTTGAGGACACACAGCTGGGTTCAGGTTCGTGTTTCCGTTTAGTTCCTCGTTTCTTCCTGTGAATAAATGTGATATGAGTGCTGAACTGTGGCATGGAGAAGAGTCATGGGCAGTTAGAGATGGTTGTTAGGTTTATATTGTTGGATTGTCATTCATGCTTAGAAACATATACTCATATATGCTTAGTTATATAATCGATTGCATATTGATAGGATGTCTGATCCTTAGCAGTCTGCAAAGACTCTATGTGCCTCCCAGAGCACTCTGGCATACACACACATCCTAAGGTGATGAGAGAGGTCGTATCTTCTCTTACTGATTTATGGTATAGGAGGACACCTACTCTGTATCTGTTTAAGAATAAGAGTCCTTTGTTTAGGTGGACCACTGGACTCCTGGCACCAGCTTTGGGGAGTCGTTCACATCTTGACACACATGGCGATCGTGGCTTAGCTGTGGAGCGGCAGCCAACTCGGGGTGATCGTGGCTCAAGAGTTGGGAGTTCGCCTTGTAATCGGAAGGTTGCGGGTTCGAGCCCCGGCTTGGACAGTCTCGGTCGTTGTGTCTACTGGTGGTGGTCAGAGGGCCCGGTGGCGCTAGTGTTCGGGAGCCTCGCCTCTGTCAGTGCGCCCCAGGGTGGCTGTAGCTACAATGTAGCTTTCCATCACCAGTGTGTGAATGTGTGAAAGGGTGGATGACTGAATGTGTAAAGCGCTTTGGGGTCCTTAGGGATTAGTAAGGCGCTATACAAATACAGGCCATTTACCACACATACTACTTTGTTCACATGTATGCCTGTGTAAGGGGTTTGAGCGGCAGGAACAGCGCTCGTCACAGTTCTCTCCCTCGTGCACGAGATCACACAAAGATTTCTGCCTGGTGTCTAATGCTTTGCTACCTGCAGTAGAATAGTCTCTGATTGTTCCAGCAAGGGGTTTGTGCTAGACAGACCCATCAATGGTCATCTCACCTCTGAGTTTTGGTCTGGCTCTCATGTTCCCCACACAGAGTGGTTTTAGAGGGAGGGACTCCCTCCTCTCTGTCCTCACACTGATCCATGCTGCTGAATTCACATCCACGTCAGCTCACACAAACCTTCTACCTTCACCTGCAGAGGAAACATAAATCATTCATGTGCACATCAACTGAAATCCTCCTTTTCATCATGTGTGCTGTCCAAATATCAGCTGCTTCTTTCCTGCTTCATCTCAGTGTCAGCTGAATGTAGTCAGACAGCAGTGTGAGGCAGAGGAAGCTGCCATCAGCTGCTCTACTTCTACTATGTAATTTAAGGTACAATAACACAAAGAAACACACAAGTGTGTTCCCGTGTGTGCAAATGTTAGACAAGGTGCTCAGGTATTGAATAAGGTGTGTTTGATCAGATAACTGAACCAAAAGTTAATTTTCTGGCTGGTATTCAAAACCCTTGATGCTGATAATGTGCAGGCTGAGAGCTGCAGGCTTTTTTCTTTTCAAACAAACTTTATTGAGATCATGAACAGGACAACAGGTCTGGATAACAATGGTGATCAGGATCAGGGAGTTAGAGGAGGATTTATAGAAATGTTGATCAAAGACGTTCTCAGAGCTTCTGTAGAATTATTTATAACAAACAGTTATAAATAAAAGTTAGTCCTGATTTTAGACTCATTAACTGCATAGATTCATATGGAAAACTATTAAAGTACAGCTCAGAGCTTAATGCATTCAGTTGAACTATTATACCAGAAAGAATAATCTAAATGCAGTAACACTGTATCGAAGTATTTCTAAAATCCAGCTCTGACATTTTAACATTTGTCATCATTTTACAGCTGAATGAAACATTTAGGATTTTACTGCATCAGGTCCAGTTCATTTCTGAGCACATCACCAGGTAAACTCGCGACATCTTTAAATGTTTTGTTTGTAAACAGCGACACGACTGACGGAATGTGTTTGAGGAAACCTCCCAAATGTCACAGATGACGAAATCGGTGTTTATTTGCTGGTTTGTCGGTAGGAGCTCCTGAAAAGCAAGTCCGCCACACACCGCCCTCTATTTGTTTGTGAATAGTTTGTTGGACCAGAGCCAAAAGTTTGTGACGAAACACTTTTAAGCAGAGGATGTATGATCTATATCCAATATACAGCTATGAAAACTGTAACCTACGAAGTCACTTTTTATTTATCCACTTGAGTTCAGGTCGCATTTAGTGTGTCAGCGTTAGCCAGGAAAACATTACAGACTGACTTTAATGGAGAGACCGGAAATAAAAACACACAGTTTGTCGTGTGAAGAAATCAAACATGAGATGAACAAACAGTAACGTTCCTAAAAACAAACAGTTAAAGGAGGAAACAAAGCAAACTTACAGTTTCTCCAAACACACACACGAACAACAAGCTCCACTCCAAATCCAGCGACCGCACCTTCGTAGTACGCGCAGTTCGCGGACTACGTGGGGAGGGTACAAGGAAGTACGAGAAGTGCGGAAGTGAGAGGCTTGTGAAATGGGACGACACTAACCGCGAGGAACGTTTCATACAGCATTGTTTGACAGAAATGAAGGAGAAAAAATGTCTTTTGATTAGTTGAGTATCTGAGGCTGAGACCACGGGACTGTAAAACATGGTTGTTGGCCTTCATTTCTGTACTGAACAGTCATTTCAAGATTAATAATAATAATAATGTATTGGATTTATATAGCGCTTTTCAAGGCACCCAAAGCGCTTTACAATACCACTATTCATTCACTCTCACATTCATACACTGGTGGAGGCAGCTACAGTTGTAGCCACAGCTGCCCTGGGGCAGACTGACAGAAGCGAGTAAGTAAATAACAATTAGCTGATGTTATTCATGAGACTAAAGTCATCTCACTTTGGTAATGTAAATATAATATGGCCAATATTATATATATTGTCATATTATTATGATATATTACAGCAGTGAACTTCAACTGTGTTGTTCACTGAGCTTCAGTACAGATTCAAGCTGCATTTATTCAAAATTCCTATCACCTTAAATCTTCACTCAAAGACAAGTATCTTTGACAGTGTATATACAGATGTGTTATACAGGGAGTGCAGAATTATTAGGCAAGTTGTATTTTTGAGGAATAATTTTATTATTGAACAACAACCATGTTCTCAATGAACCCAAAAAACTCATTAATATCAAAGCTGAATGTTTTTGGAAGTAGTTTTTAGTTTGTTTTTAGTTTTAGCTATTTTAGGGGGATATCTGTGTGTGCAGGTGACTATTACGGTGCATAATTATTAGGCAACATAACAAAAAACAAATATATACCCATTTCAATTATTTATTTTTACCAGTGAAACCAATATAACATCTCCACATTCACAAATATACATTTCTGACATTCAAAAACAAAACAAAAACAAATCAGCGACCAATATAGCCACCTTTCTTTGCAAGGACACTCAAAAGCCTGCCATCCATGGATTCTGTCAGTGTTTTGATCTGTTCACCATCAACATTGCGTGCAGCAGCAACCACAGCCTCCCAGACACTGTTCAGAGAGGTGTACTGTTTTCCCTCCTTGTAAATCTCACATTTGATGATGGACCACAGGTTCTCAATGGGGTTCAGATCAGGTGAACAAGGTGGCCATGTCATTAGTTTTTCTTCTTTTATACCCTTTCTTGCCAGCCACGCTGTGGAGTACTTGGACGCGTGTGATGGAGCATTGTCCTGCATGAAAATCATGTTTTTCTTGAAGGATGCAGACTTCTTCCTGTACCACTGCTTGAAGAAGGTGTCTTCCAGAAACTGGCAGTAGGACTGGGAGTTGAGCTTGACTCCATTCTCAACCAGAAAAGGCCCCACAAGCTCATCTTTGATGATACCAGCCCAAACCAGTACTCCACCTCCACCTTGCTGGCGTCTGAGTCGGACTGGAGCTCTCTGCCCTTTACCAATCCAGCCACGGGCCCATCCATCTGGCCCATCAAGACTCACTCTCATTTCATCAGTCCATAAGACCTTAGAAAAACCAGTCTTGACGTTTCAGCTTGTGTGTCTTGTTCAGTGGTGGTCGTCTTTCAGCCTTTCTTACCTTGGCCATGTCTCTGAGTATTGCACACCTTGTGCTTTTGGGCACTCCAGTGATGTTGCAGCTCTGAAATATGGCCAAACTGGTGGCAAGTGGCATCTTGGCAGCTGCACGCTTGACTTTTCTCAGTTCATGGGCAGTTATTTTGCTCCTTGGTTTTTCCACACACTTCTTGCGACCCTGTTGACTATTTTGAATGAAACGCTTGATTGTTCGATGATCACGCTTCAGAAGCTTTGCAATTTTGAGACTGCTGCATCCCTCTGCAAGATATCTCACTATTTTTTAGTGATGTGACGTTCTGTATCGAGGCTTCGAAGCGTGTGTCGAGTAATTGAGGGGGCGTTTCCGCGATGCGCGTATCGAGGCTTGCTTCATTTATGGGAGGAGCTGAAAATGATGACGTCCGAAGCCTCGCTGCCCGGCTGTACCACGTGACTGGTTCATGAAGTGGTTCGAACTTTGCCGCGAGATATGACAGATATAAACCCCTCAGACTTCATTCAAAATGTGGGTGTTTGATGGAGAGCTGCGGTTAGTGAGAGTTTGGAGACAGTTTGGAGGTTTATGAGAGTGAGGAAAGTCAGGAGAGAATGGAGCCAGCTAAGAAGAGGAGGATGTCCTCCCTTGTGTGGGAACATTTTGATTTTATTCCTCCCAACAAGGTATGTAAATTTCTACAGAAGATGTATTTTCATAATACTGATGGTGCAATACAATTTATGTTAAGCGCCGTTACTTTTGTACAAGGTGAAGTGTTTGCTATGTGCCAGGGAGCTGGGATATAACAACAACACCTCATCCATGCTTAGGCACTACAGAGCTTTGCATGAGAATAAGGGGAACACCGATTATGGAGCAAGACCAGGTGAGCCATCAAATGCCATGATAATATAGCATGCTGTAATGTTACTAAATGATATAACAATATTATACAACTGTTATAAGTTACTTGTGTGATATTTATATTTGTGCTTCGTCTTTATTGTCTTTCCTCAGGAGAACAATCTCAAATAGATGAAGACCTGGTTAGCATGGTGATTGAGGACTCCTAGCCAGTTAGCATTGTGGAGGACAAAGGATTTAAAAGATTTGTTAAATTATTAAATCCTAGCTATGTTCTCCCCACTAAAAAGGTCATAAAAGCAGTGAAAATGTAGTTTTTACTGAATAAAATGTGAACAGGCAGGACTGACGCCTCAGTGTGTAGCTGTCCATACCTCAACGTTACAAAAGCACAACCACTGTCCACACCCCAACCACACCTCACCTCACAGTAAATGATCATTTCCATTTTAAGCATTTCCAAATGATCATTTTCCATACTGCCAGTATAAATATACACAGTATACTGCCATCACTACAATATACATGTTTTACACACTCCTTTTCTTGTTGACATTTACAGGCTGTGTGCAAAAGGCCACACTCTTCAAATTCATGCCAACTAATATTTTTACGTCCAGTAGGTGTCCTACTAGAGCAAATGAAGCTTCAAGAAGCTTTGCGCTGGGGTGAACCAATTGGATGAAAAGCTTCAGTGCTTCATGAAGCTTCATCTGCCCATCACTACTATTTTTGACTTTTCTGAGCCTGTCAAGTCCTTCTTTTGACCATTTTGCCAAAGGAAAGGACGTTGCCTAATAATTATGCACACCTGATATAGGGTGTTAATGTCATTAGACCACACCCCTTCTCATTACAGAGATGCACATCACCTAATATGCTTAATTGGTAGTAGGCTTTCGAGCCTATACAGCTTGGAGTAAGACAACATGCATGAAGAGGATGATGTGGACAAAATACTCATTTGCCTAATAATTCTGCACTCCCTGTATATAAGAGACAAATACGGTTCTTGTAATATGTTGGCATTACTAAATTTGGCTCAATGCTTACATATATGTGTAAAAAGAAAATGTACAAGCTGTGATAACTGTTTCTGATAGAATGAAGAGTAGACTGATATATAAAATATTTCTTTATTGGGTGAGAAAATCAGACCATGTCATAACTGCTTTAAGTCATACTGAAAAGATATCAAAGCCTTAAACAGGCTGACTTCTGCTAAATGGGTCAAACTGGGCAGAAAGTATACAAACACATAACATCCTTATAGAATATGATGTAACACTATAGATCAACTTACCTCAGAATATATAAAGCATATAAACAATTACAGCAATATGATGCAACAAACACAGCAGTGCTACTGATCCAAAATACTCAAAGCTTCATAGAACTGAAACAAACATTTATTTTTAGCTCCATTCTGCTGCTGATACATACTTTAGGTTTCTGAACATTAAACTTGTTGCTGCCTTTCATAGTGTGTAACTTGAAGGCCCTGAGTACTTTCTCCCACACTGAAAACACTGGGATGATAAAATTATTTGAACATTACCTAATAAGACTGATTCAGGACAGACAATTAGTTATGTTAAACTTTCCTAGCAGTCCTTCAAAAACAGGGAACAGTCTGTCTATTCTCTCCATCTGTCAGCTGCTGCTGGCTCTTCCTCCTCCTCTTCCTCACACACTGCTGAGTTTGTCCTGGTGGATGATCAGGGATGCAAAGCCTCACAGATGATGTGCAGCAGTGGGTCCCTCAGTCTGTCCTCACTCTGGACACTTGCAGTTGTCACACATGGAAATCAAATGTGTGATAAGCTGCAGGATTCAAACACAAGTGTAACTTATAAACACATGTTCATACTTTTATTACACAATCAGAGAGAAAGAAACAGAGAGAGAGTGCAGGACAGACAGACAGGTGACAGTCTCAGGTGTATACACTGCTACAAACAGGAGAATTTAGTGTTTGTGTTATTACGAGTGCTAAACAAGAAGAGTTCCCAGATGGTGCAGTGGACACATGTGTGACTCCTGTGATTAAAGCATCTTTCTTTCAGCTTAACGAGTGAACCGTCAGCTCGTTCAAACACACGTTAAAGCCCGTTTGGCTCGACACCACTGAACAGAGGCAGCAATGTAACATAGCTAACATTAACAGTGCAGTGAATCCTGCTTGTGCTGTGATATTCAGGACTGCAAACCGAGCAGCATCACTGACTTTCAGCTTGTTGTGTTTGTGGATATATGACTGACTTTAATTATCCATAAAATCATCACAATCTCTGTAAGATTAAGGTCGACTATCTAACGGCGTATAAAGTAAAGGCTTTAAAACCAAGTTAGTACAAACATCATTAATGTCACATAACTTTGCCGACATGTGGCCAACAGTAATGTTTTAATGTTCTTCATTATTAAACAATTGCACATAAATAAGTGACATCATATTCAGTACTTATTTTGACAGTTCACTCTTTGGCCGCCCCGCTTCAGGCATCTGCCATTTTTTTCCAAACAAAATATCCACAGCCACCGCCGCGCTATGAACTGTGGGATATATGGGACCACGAAGTCTACACCAGACCACACTTCAATTTTGGGGAAATGAACTGCACATTTATCGACCACATTTGGAGTACACTTCGAATTGGGACACCCTTCGTCATGTCGCTGTGACGTAATCGGTCTCCAAATGTGCACTACAAAGCGTGTGGTCGCTGGATTGGGACACAGCCCTGGACACTAAACAAAGAGACACAGGTGCTGCTTCCTGGAAAGAGGCGGGACTTTACCTGAACCTCAGCACAGGTGGGAGGGGGGAGGAGGCAGATTTTCAGATGAGCTTCTGAATGTTTAACTTTGTGCGTGAGATTTAAAGTGGATTCAAACTTGTCTCATTTCATTATGTTATTCTCTGAGCGGTTTTTGTTTTTGTTAAAATTTTAAAAAATGACTTTGTATCTTTTAACAAATTCATAATTACCAGTAGAGCAGGGCGATATGGCCAAAAATATTTATCACAATATATATTTGAAGATTTGCGATAACGATATAATTGATGCGAGACAAAATACAACTCCATAACATTACTAGCGCGAAAAGACAACCTTCCATTTATTTTCACTTAAACAAGCTGGTTTTTATGTACATTAAAGCTTTATAAAAATGTAACAGTGCAAATGCAAATTCCTTGCTGAAAGTTTAACCAAAAGGCATTTCCAGTAGAAATGGGCTGACATATCCTGAGCATAACCATGTATAATATCCACTGAAGTTAAAAAGAGGTGCTTTGCAACATTAAACTGCAGTGTGCAGTACGTATTTTTCGGACCATAAGGTGCACAGGATTATAAGGCACATTAAGCGAAACAAAGCAGTCAGATAAATCAAACTTTTTAAAAACTCATTCTTCTTGCTTCCTCCACTTCTGTACCATTGATTCATTAATGTTGAATTCTCTGGCAGCTGCTCTATTCCCATGTTGTTGCAGTAAATTAATGACTAACCTCGTATTGTGGATGGATTATCTCAGTTGTTCTCCTGACTGAACTTTGGTCCGTTTACAGCATCCTGATATGCGATTGCATTTGTCTCTACCATGAGGAACCTTCACGTTAACTTTTATAAGTGGAAAAGTGTTAGTGTTCATCCTCCAGCTTCACTGTTTATGTTATGCTAACATAGCTGTGTCGCTAGCAATCACGTAGTACATCATTATATACCAGCTAGCCCAACTTCAGTAACCCTACAAACGTCACTGCTGTTTAGTTTCCTGTCTTCATTTATGTTGGAAGTGATAGCAGAGCTGTACGTTTGAATTTTTTCAGAAATCTCTCAGTCAGAACATGCTATATCATGCTTAGGTAACTAGCGAAACTAGCGAGCTAACTTCCGCTAGCTTCCTGCTAACTTCTAACTCCGTTAAATGTAATAACTTTTGTTTTCATGGATGCCTGGAAGTTAAACTTTATAGTTACACCTGGTAAAGCAGCAATGCTAATCGTTTTATTAAAGATGAAAGAATTTAGACAGTTTTTAACTCTCAGTGATGCTGCAGTGTTGTTTGACCGGAAGCATACAGAGTTTAGGACCCAGATTACTCCCAGATTTAAGAGCATCTTAGTCCGACAAATACGACAATAACAACGGCCGCTTGCATGTTCTGCAAAAAAATGTGCTTTGTTGTGTATCTGACGGACAAACACCAAACCAGTTCCACATCACGGAAGTTGCACCATTTTTACAAACCAATTCTGGTTCATCTGTTTCACTCAATAATCGGCCATGTGCGTATGAAAACAAAGGCACTGTGCATGCGCGTTTTACTCCCATTCTATCGCGATATCTCATTTTCCTATCGTTGCCTAACATTATACCGGTATTACCGTGAACGGTATAATACGGCCCAGCCCTAATTACCAGTAATGTTAATACAAGATCAACCGCCACAACTACATGTGTTCATTCCTAAAATATCTGACTGAGACTGCTCAGACTGAGCCTCAGTCAGAGCAAAGTTCACATGCTGTGTTATGATGGCTACTCAAAAACAAAGTAAAGTTTTACTGGTTCCTTTTCTTGAAAGTAATGGAGAATGGTACTTAATTACTCTCTGGAGTAAGTAATTTTCTATACCTGGGCTCAAAAGCAGAGGTGAGTCTTTTCGTTCATGGCTCATTAGCCATTTGGCCATTATAAGAGCTTCTGAATGTTTAACTTTGTGAGTGAGATTTAAAGTAGATTCAAACGTGTCTCATTTCATTATGTTATTCTCTGACAGATTTTTGTTCTTATTAAAATAAAAAAAATGACTTTGTATCTTTTAACAAATTCATGATTACCAGTAATATTAGTACAAGATCAACCGCCACAGCTTCATGTGTTCATTCTTTAAATATGTCGTCTGACCGCTCAGACTGAGCCTCAGTCAGAGCAAAGTTCACGTGCTGTGTTATGGTGGCTACTCAAAAACAAAGCAAAGTTTTACTGGTTACTTTTCTTCAAAGTAATGGAGAATGGTACTTAATTACTCTCTCGAGTAAGTAATTTTCTATACCTGGGCTCAAAAGCAGAGGTGAAAGAGTGAAAGAGTCGTTCATGGCTCATTATATTTAGCCTGCCCTTTTACATGAGAGCTGCCTTATCTGTCAATAGGTTTTTCTTGCTCTCAATGATTTTCAGCTCTGGTTGAGCAGGACATGTTTGCTTTCACTGGGCAAATACAGTCTTATTTACTTCTATTATGTTTGAGGTTTCTTTCAAAACAGAGGTTTGCATTTTAATGGATTTAGTGATTGGAGTAACTTTATATGATTCAAAATCATATAAGGAGAGTGGAAAGGAGAGTTCGTCCGTTAGTCGAACCTCGGATACAGGAGGAACAATGCGGTTTTCGTCCTGGTCGCGGAACACTGGACCAGCTCTTTATCCTCTCCAGGATACTTGAGGGTGCATGGGAGTTTGCCCAACCAGTCTAAATGTGTTTTGTGGACTTGGAGAAGGCATTCGACCGTGTCCCTCGGGGTGTCCTGTGGGAGGTGTTGCGGGAATATGGGGTGTCTGGCCCATTGCTATGGGCCATTCGATCCCTATACAACCGTTGCAAGAGCTTGGTTCGCATTGCCGGCAATAAGTCGGACTCGTTCCCGGTGGGTGATGGGCTCCGCCAGGGCTGCCCTTTGTCTCCGGTTCTGTTCATAATTTTTATGGACAGGATTTCTAGGCGCAGCCAAGTGGCGGAGGGCTTTCGCTTTGGTGGCCTCAGAATCTCATCTCTGATTTTTGCAGATGATGTGGTTCTGTTGGCTTCATCGGGTGAGGGCCTCCAGCTCGCACTGGAACGGTTCGCAGCCGAGTGTGAAGCAGCGGGAATGAGGATCAGCACCTCCAAATCTGAGGCCATGGTTCTCAGCCGGAAAAGGGTGGAGTGCCCACTCCGGGTCGGGGATGAGTTCCTGCCCCAAGTGGAGGAGTTCAAGTATCTCGGGGTCTTGTTCGCGAGTGATGGGAGAAGGGAGCCGGAGATCGACAGACGGATTGGGGCTGCAGCTGCAGTAATGCGGACGCTGCACTGGTCCGTCGTGGTGAAGAGGGAGCTGAGTGTAAAAGCGAAGCTCTCAATTTACCGGTCGATCTACGTCCCTACCCTCACCTATGGCCACGAGCTGTGGGTAGTGACCGAAAGAACGAGATCGCGGATACAAGCGGCGGAAATGAGCTTCCTCCGAAGGGTGGCTGGCCTCTCCCTTAGAGATAGGGTGAGAAGTTCGGCCATCCGGGAGGGGCTCAGAGTAGAGCAGCTGCTGCTCCACATCGAAAGGAGCCAGCTGAGGTGGTTCGGGCATCTGACAAGGATGCCCCCTGGGCGCCTCCTGGGTGAGGTGTTCCAGGCACGCTGGAGAGATTATATCTCTCGGCTGGCCTGGGAACGCCTTGGTATTCCCCCGGATAAGCTGGAGGAGGTGGCTGGGGAGAGGGAGGTCTGGGCCTCTTTGCTTAGGCTGCTGCCCCCGCGACCCGGCCCCGGATAAAGCGGATGAAGATGGATGGAAAATTCAAAATAATAATTTCTACCGTCTCTTTATTCTAATCCAGTTGGGGTTTTTTTGTTGTTGTTTTTTTGTTTTTAATGGCATAGAAAATTAGAGGTGATCAACCAGCATTTTTGAACAGACCAGGAAGGAGGAGACAGAGTTTTGGTTGTGATTTCTATTTCATCATTGTGGTTCGGATTAAAATACAACCTTTAGCAACATTAACCGGTTGTGGGTAGAGGAAGCTAAATATAAAGCAGACAGACAGACAGACCAAGAATACCTATAACACCATCAGAATTACTGATGGAAAAACGACTCATGTGCAGACACAAGTTATTCACATTACAGAATTAAATGAATTGATGGACACATACAAAGAAATGATATGAAAAACCTTTGAGGTATAAAATATCATAGAGATCTCTAAAATATTTACAATAGAAGAGTAGAAGTGGATCTACTAGAACAATGAACAGAGCACAGACAGAGTATGCAATAAGTCTCTGGTCTTATCCATAGAATAAAATGTCTCAAAGGGACAAAGCAACTAACAACCTTCTTGAAAAGTTAATGTGTATTTAATTTTAAGCATAGATGTATTTAACACAAGATTATTGGCATTAGGTAGCAGAAATTTGTAACCAAACCCAAGTAAATTAACTAGATCCAGTGAGCATATAGGGCTTCGGAGCGTGATGTCACGGGGGTGGGCGTGGAAAGGATTTTGGCCCGATTCACCATTTTGGGGGTCTAAGCTAGGAGCGATAGCATAGCCATGGTTCGTACTTGCTGTGTGCTCGGCTGCAATGTTCGATCTTACGACCGTCACGGGAATAAGGTTGGATTGTCTTTTTATGCTTTCCCAACCTGGAAGCAACGTGAAGGAGCTCATGTATCGGATGTTACCAAACGAAGGCGTCTAGCCTGGATAGCAGCCGTGAGACGAGCTGATATCAAGTTCTGTTACGTCTCCAGATATCAGCTGGTGTGCTCACGACATTTTCATTCCGGTAAGTTCTAAATATGTTCTTATCACACTTTATAGCTGAATAATATTACCGTTGATGGTCTCGGAAGTTATAGAAATTGCGATCAAACATCGAATGGAGTGACTTTGCAGACATATGTGCTATGTAACGATTCGCTAATTGTTTCGCACAACTGTAGGGAAGCCTGCCTATGAAATGGATCAAACAAATCCAGACTGGGTACCAACGCTACACATGGGGCACTCCGAAATCCGAACATCACATTCAGACCGTCACAGGAGGCGAACACAACGTCAACAAAATAAAGTACTATTTGGAGGTAAACGACAACCGCACCCCCAGCCACAGTCTCTTATTTTAAAAGTTGATCTTAGTCAATTAACACAAACATTTTTGAGTATTCATACGGCCTTAATGTATAAACCATTTAAAAGTTCCCTTGTGTATTTGCACTCTTTTTATTGGACAGGCTTTGACAATGGAGCAGCAGAGTGTGAAGGTGAAGCCTCAGCAGAATGTCAAGGTGAAGCCTCAGCAGAGTGTGAAGGTGAAGCCTCAGCAGAAGTTACCACAGAAGAGCAGCCAGAGATGGACACCACCGAAGAGCAACACCATAACAACCTTGTTATTTTGGCTGAGGGACAAATTTGTGCTGGACAAGTAGAAGCAGAGGTAACGGGTGCTGATGCAGAAAACATTGATATCAGAGAGAAACAGACAGAAGATCAACAACTGACAAATGATTGTGTGCACTGTGTACAGAGCAGAGCAGAAATAAACCGGCTGCTGGAGGAGAACAGAAAGCTTAAATCAAAGTTGGACAAGACAGAGCTGAATGAAAACTTTTTAAAGGGTGACACGGAAAAAGTGAAATATTACACTGGTTTTACTTGTTTTGCTATTTTTATGTCCGTGCTCGAGAATGTAAAAGCTTTCCTACCAGCATCAAAGAAACTGTCGCATTTCCAAATGCTTTTACTCACACTTATGCGACTTAGACTTGATCTTCCTGTCCAGCATCTTAGTTATCTATTCAATGTCTCCTACAAAACTCTTTCTTCTGTCTTTTCTGATACAATTGACGTGTTGCATGCTCGCTTTGGAATACTTGTACACTGGCCAGAGAGGCACTGTTTGCAAGCAACAATGGGTGAAGACGTTACCTTCCTTGATAAAATTGTGAGGGTGTGTTGTGTTTTGGTTAACATGTGCCCCAGTGTGGTAGTGAAACCAGGCACACATGAGACTTGTACTTGTTAATTAATAATTGTTTAAAAAAGGAAAACCTTTTTAGTTTTTTGTATGTGTGACTGTATGAACACATTGACATTGCGTTATGTAACCATTTCTGTACCTGTATACTATAAGCGAAAGTTTATCATCACTTTGGACTCTTTGTTTCACTAAAATTACGTTATAATAAAAGCAAGATAACAAATAACTGCTTTGCACTCTTTATTTCACACTTTGACAATTGGTACATGGTAAGTGCTGCACGTTTGAAATCAAGTTATACATATTTCAATGCACTTCTGACAAAAAACTAGACACCAGAAGAAAAAACGTTGTGACCACACGGGGCTGCATTTCGCTTAGAGAAATGTTTTCCTACAAGTTCAGGAAGGCACACCTTCTGAAAGAACTCCTGAGCTTTCTTTAAATGTGATTCCCAGAAGTGCACATCTGGTAAGATGCGTAAAATTGCCATGTCTTTTTGTGTCCATACCACGAGGTCACAGTGCTTTGCGTTGGCCACAAAGACCTGTGTTTGCACTTGTGAGTAAAAGCGATGTGTCTTCTTCAAGTTAAGTCCTTTTGCTGTCAATTCGAGGCAGAAGTCTTTGTCATGTGCATTCAACGCTTCCTGAATGCTGTCACATCGGTATTTAAATGGACACAATGGTTGTGTTCCCCGGCAAAACCCAGTAGGCTGGTTCATCTGTGACTGTCTTTGTGCCACGTATCCTCACTGTTGCCTCCACTTTAAACAGAAGTGCAGCGACATGGGTGCAGGTCTCAGCAACTCCGGCCATACAGGTGCAGTGTGCAGTTTCGACCTTCCCTGTGGTGCTTACAATTACCCATGGTCGTAATGCAGGTTCATTTAATCTTTGGGAGTGCAGTACCTGTAACATGCAAGGACAAGGTTGATGTAAAGACAATAAATGAAATGAGACAGGGAGGACACTGATTGGCGTTAATAATTTGCCCGATTATCAATGTGTTAATTTGCATCTACTATACAATTATGGGCACATAATATGATAACGATATTTTAACAGTTCAATGATAAAGATTTAACATTAATTATGGTGGGGGGTGGAAAATGGCTATGTCACTCGATGCACTCCAGCTGACTTACCTTGGTATGAATGACGACGTACTCAGATTTTGGCGGCTTGAAAATAGCCAAATCTTGCACCCAGCCATTTGTAAATTGGATATGCGCCTCCAGTGACTTGTAATTACGAAACTGGTTCGCAGTGTAAGCACTTACTCCACAAACAAGATAGGTGAAGATATCGGGGTAGGACAGTGGCAGTAAGTCGTCTGGGTCTTTACTCCACTGCCGTATGTCGTATGGGTCCAGATTTGCGATGCACTCTATTTTTTTCAAATACCGCTGCTTCGCCTCTGGACGCAATCGATCTCTATACCGTCCGTTTTCTTTCGAGCTGCTTTTAAGCATGTTTCTTGTCGTAGTCGCCGTTCCAATACAGTGTATTTGTTTGGATCGTAGACCCCGAAAATGGAGCTGCGCTCCCACAGTGCATTGCGGCGTGACGTCAACTCCGAAGCCCTATATTGAGACTGAAAGCATTTCAAAATGACCAAAATTCAAAGCATTTAACAAAAAAATTTAAGTCTTGGGACCTCGAAATAGAGAGAAGCGCAAGAGACAAACTACTAGAGTTTAAAATCTTGAAATGATAAAGAGGAAAACTCAAATCCACTGATTGGGAACAAAATTACAAGGTGAACATGACAGCGATACAAAGACATGAAAAAGCTGAAAAGTTCAAATACTTAAAATACTGCACATTATACACGACTCAAGTCACAGCCTCCACATACAGATTCTATCAGCAGGTACCTGATTTAAAACATGCTTTAAATGTTTGTGTTGTTTGTGAGAATGTATTGTAGCGAGCCAGGGGGAGGGGCCACTGGCTCAAGGGATAATGGGACTATTTACCTGACGTTACCATTTTCTATGTGGCAGCGCTTTACGGTTACTGTGTGTTGATTTGCCTTTGCTGTTGCTAGTGTGTAACGTTACCGCAGCTGTATGTGTTCTGTATTTAATGTTGTTAGAGCTCCGTGATTCAAACTGCTGTGCCCGTGCACCACCTCTTTCTGCTGTTGTGGGTGAGGGGCATTCCTACTGAAAGGCTGTGGCATAATGGTTAAGGTAGGATTAGCAGGTCAAAACAGAAGTCTCTGTCTCCTCCTTGTTTGAGCTCACCACAATATATATATATATAATATTTCTTGTGACATTCCTTGCAGTGACCGGAGCTGAACTGCTTTGTTTCCAGTTTTTTCAACATCATTTCAGTAAACAAGGCTGGACTGGGACAAAAAATCGGCCCGGGCATTTTGACTAGAGCCCGGCCCACCAGGATAAAGATTGAAAATGTGACGTCATTCAGGGGTAAAACCGCAAAGGATTCTGGGAACTTGTGGCAAGAGGTACTAGCGCACGCAGGCTTTCAATTGAACTCAGTTACACAGCGATAAAAAGAAACCCAAAAAATGGCAAGAAGCTGTTGTATTATTAACTGCAATAGCCGGTCGCATGACAGCCACGGGACGCCAACGGGTAAAGAGATCGTTTTTTTTTTATCGGATTACGTCGTTGAAGAGAAATTTTTTAAGCCATGTTTCCGAAGTAAGAGCCGACGTATGGTCTGGATATACCAAATATAACGTCTCAGAACACTCCAGCTCACATGTTAGTCTGCTCCAAGCATTCCCACAAAGGTCAGAGTTTTGTAGTAGTTAATACGTCATTTTTCTTAACATAATTGGTGATATAGGTTACAAGCAAGTCTGGCGCTGAACAGAAATTGTCGCTCCTTTGTTTATTGTGCATAAATAGTAAATTGTCCTGACACAATATTGCGTTTCGCTTCTGTTATCACCATGGTACATTGACAAAAACATATACTTTTATTCACAGGATAAAACAGTTGTTTTGTATCACTAATTGCCCAGTACGATTACAGCATACAATATTATTGTCACTGCTACATTTCTGTAATGCTACCAGAAATTATTTCCACTACTAATTAATTACCGTTGAGCTCAAAGGTCCTATTAATAAACGGTTAACGAATGTGTATTTATGACGACGATTTGTGAGACTGGTAAACTTACCTTTGTTCGTACGATGGTCTTTCGTTCTACACGGTGCATTTCAAGGTCCTGCACCCATCCGTCGGTAAACTGTACCTGGGCTTGTTGCAGTGACCTGAAGTTACTAAACTTCATGAGTGTATGCACTCACTCCAAGAACCGTATAATTATAAATATGAGCGTGGTGAAAGTTGGGCAGCACGTTAACGTCTTTTGTCCACTCTGTGTGCTCGTAAGGGTCTGACCCTTTCACTCCTTTGATTTTTTCCTCGTATCTTTTCTTTGTCTTTTCGTCGAGTCTGTCTTTGTACGGACCGGCATTGTTCTCCTTTTGTTTTGTACATTGCTTTTTTGTGCGGCATAGAAAAAACAAGAAGGTATTGGAACCGGAGAATGAACGTTTTGCGGTGCTGCAAACGCTTGCATTTGATGTGGTACTTGGATTGTTTTGCCACGAGTTCCCGGCATGCAATGCGCGAAAATCACGCGATTGCTAAACAAGGGGGAGGGTGCATCCGGCCTCCTTGGCTGTAATTGGTCCAGCCCAGAGTCGATCATGACCAATTGGCCAATCCAACACCTTTCATTATATATACCCTTCCTAAAAATTTTTTTTTTAAAAATCCATCGGCCGCTGGCGATTTTTCATTTTTTTCAAGATTTTTCATTTTTCCATTTTTCCCAATGGCCAGTCCAGCTATGTCAGTAAAACTTGAACGTTGACTTTTTAAGCACAAACTGATTTTATCTGATTGTTTCCAGTTAAAGGGATGATTATTGTTCCATCAGATTACTGATCAGTGACTAAAGTTTCATACAGATTGATTTAAAGACTTCATCACAGTAACAAATGCTTTAGTGCAGAGTTACTGACTGATAACCAGTGTGGATTCAGTCAATCAATAATCTATAATCATGTGGATCTGTCTTCAAACAGAGGAGTGATCAAAGTTTATCTCTTTCCATGGAACACAGGATCATTTTTGTTTTTACTTTCTTGGTTAATTTCCTTTAAATCTGCCATACAACTTCTCACAAACCATCAGGTTCAGGAAACAGACAGCTTCCTCTGAACTCATGTACATGTATCATGTACAGACATGATCCCATAAAGAAATCCAAACAGATTTTCTATCATTCTGTGTCTCTATATACAATAGAAAGCACTTATTTGGAGTAAAAACATACTGTTGATAACAGTGTTAGTGTCAGCAGTCAGAGAGAGCTCCATTCACACTGAGCTGTGATTTCAGGGGAGGTGGACATATTTAAACATCATTAGCAACAGTACTAAGAAGAAGTATTTGTAGTTCAGACTGACTTCAGGTATAACTTTGTGAGGTTTTTTTTAGGTTTATAAAGGCAGTTACTTTTCACTGGGGTACGTCACCTATGTCAGCAAGCTATGTCGCACACTGTGAATAATCACGAGTCAGAGCACGAGACTGTTCTTTTCATGTCCTTCAGCTGTGTTGTGTAGACAATCAAAGAAACTGAAATGACCTGTAAGCTTATTACAGCTCCCACGTCCGACTGTAAACATTGAAACCTGAAGTTCCAGTTTGACGATCATTCTTGTTTTTTTTCTGTAACAGACATGAAAAATTATTAAAAGGTTAAAAATCTTCTAAAGTTAATTCATATCTTTTTTGTCCAGAAAGAACACAGTGAACAGTAAGTGATTCATATAAGTTTCCTTCTTTTTCTGCTCCCCACTTACGGCCTGTATGATCTGCTTCTTAATGTTGTTGAGTTAAATTGTTGTGACACAGTTTTTTCTCCTTAGTGAAGAGTGACTATTACAGGCGAACATAATCAAACACAGTTCAGCTGTGATGAAACTCCTACTCTGTCTGCTCTATCCTTCTTTCTGGTTTTATGTATACATCAGACAAAGTGTGAGAGTCAGATACTACTATTCTGGTCTGCTAACATTTTGTCTCTTTTCTCCTCAGCAAATTAAAATGAGGTGTTGAGTTAACTTCAGGATAAACTTAATTAATCTGAATTTTAATGTTTAAACATTATTTTCTTGCTCACATAGATGGGGAAAAAAAGAGTTCATCTGGACTCCACACCCCATGATTCAAAAACAACAAACACTGTATTATATTCTGATTCACAATTAGTTTCTCCACCTAAAATAGAGCATTATATTACAAGATTTCTGGAAACTAGAAAAATCAGATGAAGACAAATGAAACAAGTTTGACATGTTTCATGGATCCTGATCATGTACAGACTTTACTGTGTAGAAACAGATCTTTGTTTTTATAATTTAATGTTAATTTGATTAAAGATTTTGACCTTCATCATTGTTTGACTTCAGGCTGGTTCAGAGTAAAGTTCTCTTGTTGTATCTGCCAGTGTGAACAGACATCTAATATCAGCCACACCCAGACTGCTTACTTTGTTTGGAGCATTTCTACTGCAAACATTCTAAGTTTCACTCTGTTTCAAGTCTATAGATGCAGTCACACTTTCTGTGAGAGATAAAAATGATCCTATTGACAACATGATTCTTTTTTTTTTTTGCTGGATGACTAGGTGTTCCTGTTCATCGATGACTAACACGACCTGGATGACTGAGAAGCTCCAGTTTCAATTTCTTTATGAATCTTCTGAATTCTGACCTCTGAAGCATTCAAGCATGAAAGGGCTTCTAACTCGAGGATGAACGAGTGTGATGTTCATCTTTGTACACTTTAATTTCACTCTTTTTCATGCTCTGTTTTTTGTGGTGAAGCAATTTGTGATGGTCGTCTTGAAAGGCGTTCTATAAATAAAATGACATGACAGATGTTTAAACTGCATCTGGAGCTGCTCTAATACAACCAGCCTGTCATGGAAACACATCGTTTGCTCCCATTTCTCTTGTTGGATCCACAAGAAATGCTAAAAATAACAGCTGCTATGCATCAACAAGTCTCTGTGAAAGAAACAGAAACAAAGAGTTCTTGTTTGTGAGTTCAGGCAGTAAGTGTTCAGGCTGTGAAAAAACTAAACACTGACTGTTTCTGCCTTTTGATTTTCTGTAGTTCTATGTGTGTTTGCACATTTCAGTGACTTGCTGCATGCATTTCACAGCAGACTAGAAACAAATGAGGGCTGGCTCCAGACTTTTGCACAGTACTGTAGATTCCCAAAGAGCCCCTTAACTCAGTCAGAGTGCACAGGAAAAGCTGCTCAGCACAATCTGACCCTTCAAACTCTTTCACATGTATGAATGTGATGGAAGGTCAGAGGCGTGTGCTGATTCAAAGCTGTACTGCTTTATCTGTATTTATACTGCTGTATCTCCACTGGGTTCATCTGTGATCTGAGAGGCTAGGCTACAGTTACTGAGCTAGACTGATGGCCAAACACCGATGTTGACCAGGGTTATGCACAATGTACAGAAAACTCCTTCTGAATGACTTTGCTCTTCCATATATTTATTCAGCACAGCAGCGAGGAAAAGATTCTCTAATCCAAACAAATCCCTCTCTCACTGGCTCTGATCTTTGCTGATCCATCTGTAGAAACAAGAGGTGAAGAACTCCACCATCAGAAGAACAAATTAAACCTGAAGAGACACTTTTGTGTGTCCTACCAAACAAAGTCATCATGGAAACACAGAACTGTGTGGATGACAGCGCTCTGAAGCACTTATCCATGTTTGTTAGTATGAAGCAGAGGGTTACAGAACTCTATCTGCTAGCCATGCCTGTGCCTGCTTCTAATTCATAGACTTATAGAAAGAAATCTTTTGAGCTCAGGAATTTAGCAGGTACCACGACAGGAAGCAACGATCATGAGCTGCCAGCTCCTGAGCAGCATCTGTCTTTGGTCAGGCTGGTCTACACCCCCATCCCTGAGTCCAGGAGCTTTACCTCAAACAGTATCGTCCTTCTTTAAATGCAGTCTAGTCCTGTTCAGGCGGCTCTCCCATGTTTGCCATGTGTGGAACTGGATTAACAAGGAATCCCAGAAACAGGAAATCTGTGACACATTACACACACTGTGTGACGACACTTCCTGTGTTTGCTGTTAGAAACATTACTGTACAGTGTTTTCATTCCATGTGAACAGCACACAGCCATTAATCACCACATCTTCTACATTTACACTATAATCAAACTGTATTAGCAGAACAAAAAAAAAGCTGCTCCTCATTTTAACAAATGTCACTCTAACCCAAAAGAAACAGGAAAGTGCATCAATTCATTAGATGATAAAGACAATCAGAAACATGCATTTTACTGCTCAGAGCTGCGGCTTCATTCAACAACTTGTTATATCCAGATTGTTGACATGAGTGATGAAAGGTGTCCATGTGTTCTCAGAGCTCTGCTGTTTAGCCTTTAAATTGGAGCTTATTCCTTCTCCTGATTGGTGCTTGGTCTGTGAGGAACTTCCAGAACAATGAAATCAGTCAGACTGAGATCCACAACAACTCAGAGCTCATTTTTACTACAATTATGCTTTGCAGTCCTATCAGGAAAAGTTTGGCATCGTCTCCTCCTCAGTATCTGACTCGTGTTGTTCGGCCTGCGTCGCTCATTCTGCGCTTTTTTATCTCCTTCCTTGTGTTCTTTGTGACCTCCACAGCAGCACCAAATCCTGCAGATGATCCTGGTTTCATGGAGCTCACAGTTGCCAGTGTTGCATCCACTAAATCCTCTTCTGGCTCCGCCCTTAGCTGCCATGCTCTCATGAGCGTTTTGTGCATCACTGGAAATATGCACATAAGTGCATTAATTTGTTAGTTTTAATGATTTTGGTTTGTTGGATTTACGGGTTTCAGCGTGAAAGTGAATTGAGCCTCGATGGTTCTGTCACGGTGAAGCTTTTAGAAGGATTCTGTCATGATCAGCAGCAGAGCAGTGATCTTCCTTCATGGCAGCTATAACCAGCCTCATCTATATGTTAGAGAACAGGCACCTTTCCCTGAAAGAAGCATGAGCACTCCTGAAGATCTGTTAGAGCTCAGACTATCAGAAGCCCTGAAGGTTTTTAAGAGCAGCAGGAGGAAATATGGCTGCAGGTGAGAAAAGAAACTCTATTTGAAACATTCATTTCATCGAATCCTGTCAGGTCGATGAGTTTAAATCACAGTTTAACGCACAGCTTTCCTTCATGTTTATAAGATTGGAGAAACCTGCAGTCAGCTGAGACTGAAGAAGTCACTTGGATGAGTGACGAAACATTTCTCCCACTGAAAACGTTCAGATGAACAAAATCAACTTTTGAAAATTTACTTACCTGGATGATTGTGTAATAAAAGTATGAACATGTGTTTATAAGTTACACTTGTGTTTGAATCCTGCGGCTTATCACACATTTGATTTCCATGTGTGACAACTGCAAGTGTCCAGAGTGAGGACAGACTGAGGGACCCACTGCTGCACATCATCTGTGAGGCTTTGCACCCCTGATCATCCACCAGGACAAACTCAGCAGTGTGTGAGGAAGAGGAGGAGGAAGAGCCAGCAGCAGCTGACAGATGGAGAGAATAGACAGACTGTTCCCTGTTTGTGAAGGACTGCTAGAAAAGTTTAACATAACTAATTGTCTGTCCTGAATCAGTCTTATTATTATTTACTAGCTAATCTTAAAGTTCAGTAAAGAAATGAAGCCCAACAGTCATGTTTTTACAGTCTTGTGGTCTCAGCCTCAGATACTCAAATCAAACAAAGCTCATGTAAAAACTGTATTAAACGTTTCCAGGGGTTAGTATCATGGTTGCTAGGCAACCTGGGGAGCGCGACGGAGGCTCGTCTTTCACAAGCCTTGCACTTAGCGGTCTTTGAGTACGCGGCCCTTGTGGACCATTAAGTCCACCAAGGCTGCAGACCCTGAATTGGGATACAGCCTGTGTGCTTGCTGTGTCCGTGGCTTATCACACCTGCGGTAATCACTCGCCTGTTGCGATGACCTCATCAGCACTGTGGTTCTTCCTGGATCATGAGCCTGGCCTGTGTTGACTGAGTGAGGAGTGACTGTGGAGCTGCTCCCCCTGTTTATTTTGTATTTGGCACATTTGGTCATTTCATAGAATTAAACACACTAAACTTTAAAACATATATAAACAAATATAGTGCATCCATTTCTTCCATCGTGATACAAACAGGTCCCTCTTGTAGTTCACATCTACTGTCATTTTCCGGTTGCGCTGTAAGATGGCTGCACCGACGAGAGCTCCCAGTCATCTCAGCAAAAATGTTATTATTTATTTTGTACTGCTTTCTATTTCTGTGCGCACAGCGCGATCATACATTCGGTATGACAGATAAACGCTTCTGGAGCTACACTCGTCAGCCAGTTCGGACTTTACAGCGGGTTTCGACTCCGTGGATGCTCTGCTGCCTGGGATCCTTTGTTTACTTGCGCGACGTCGAGGGAAAACAAAGAGGGGGAAACGCGCCAGAGTTTTGTGCCGAACGCGACAGAGAAACAGCAAGCCACCTCTGCCCAGCAACCTGCTTGCGAATCTCCAGTCTCTGGACAACAAACTTGATGAGCTGCGTGCACGGATTAAACACCAACAAGACATCAGGAACTGCTGCGTTCTGGCCTTCACAGAGACATGGCTGGAGCCCAGTGTCCCCGACTGCGCCATCACGCCGGATGGATTCACTGTTTACTGGGGAGACCGAACGAAGGACTCAGGCAAGAAAAGGGGAGGAGGGGTGTGCTTTATGGTTAACTCTTTGTGGGCTAGAGATGTGTGTATCTTAAAAACGTACTGCTCTCAGAGCCTCGAGCTACTGACCATTAAAGTCAGGCCTTTTTACCTCCCGAGGGAGTTCAGTTCAGTTTTCCTTTCAGCTGTTTACATTCCCCCACACGCTGATAAAGCTGCGGCTATGGACGAACTGTATGACATCATTACTGGACTTGAGAACAAAAATCCAGAAGCTGCCTTTATTGTGCTGGGAGACTTCAACAGAGCCAACATGAAGAAGGTTCTCCCCAAATACTATCAGCACATCTCCTTCCCCACAAGAGGTGATCAAACATTGGACCATTGTTACACTCCATTCAAAGAGTGCTACAAACCCCTCCCCCGCCCAGCTTTTGGTAAGGCAGAACATTGTTCGATAGGGCTTTGGAGCGTGATGTCACGGGGGTGGGCGTGGAAAGGATTTTGGCCCGATCCGCCATTTTGGGGGTCTAAACAAAGCACAAGCGAAAAAGGAGCGAAGGCACACACAACAGCCATGGTTCGTATTTGCTGTGTGGTCGGCTGCAATGTTCGATCGCACGACCGGCAAGAGAATAAGCTTGAAAAGGGTTTGTCTTTTCATTCTTTCCCAACCTGGCAGCAACATGAGGCAGCTCGTGTATCGATGTTACCAAACGAAGGCGTCTAGCCTGGATAGCAGTTGTGAGACGAGCTGATATCCAGTTCTCTTCCATCTCCAAATATCTGTTGGTGCTCCAGACATTTTCATTACGGTAAGTTCTAAATATGTTCATATCACTCTTTATAGTCTATTAGTTTTATTTTCGATGCGCTCTGAGCTCATAGCAAATTAGAACAAACATCCTACTGTGTGATTTTGCAGAACTACCTTCTATTTATAGAGTTGCTAATTATTTGGCATTATTGCAGCAAACCAGCCTATGAAATGGATGAAACATCGGGACTGGGTTCCAGTGCTACACAAGGGACCTGCTTCAAACATACCACCATGCCAATCAGATTACTTCTTCCATGTGAGGGTGAAGAGGTGACCCTCCTGGATAAGATGGTGAAGGTTTGCTGCGTTTGGTGAACAGTGTGATAGTAAAACCAGGGAAAATGAAACCTTCTCCTGTTAAATATTCTTAAGTCTTGTGCTGTATAAATAGTGGTAGTTTCTCAGAAGATACAGTAAATAAAGTAATGTTAGTAGTGGGTGATATCATGTAATCACTGTCATGATTTTATGTAAACATTTTGTCATTTGTAAACTATAAATGATATGGATTCTACACTGTTACTGATGTGATGTTCTATAAAGTGGTTTTAATAAAAAAAAAAAAAAGAAGCAAAAATTAGTTTGTTTATTTATTCAACTTTTGAGCAGTGGGACTCAGTCAGTACATATTCAGTAAATGCAAATTATTTACACGGCAGTGCACTACAGGCATAAATCTAGACCCCTAGATAAAACATGGCATTATAGCAGTGACAACTCCTCCACAGTAGCAGGTGGGATTTTTCTTTTTTGAGGACGACTCCTTTTACCTTTCAATACGGATGGTCTGTTTATGTTTTGATCAAGAGCCTTTTTTTGGGCAGCTGAAGAGAAGAAGTCTATCTTATAGCCAACCACTGACTGTATCTTGGTCACATTACCCAGCAAAACCCAGTAGGCTGGTTCATCTGTAACAGTCCTTGTGCCACAGATCAACACTGCTGCTTCTACATTAAACAGAAAAGCAGGGACATGGCTGCAGGTCTCTGCGACTCCGGCCATACAGGTGCAGTGGGCGGCTTCAACCTTCCCTGTGATGCTCACAGTGACCCATGGCTGCAATGCTGGTTCATTCAGTCTTTGAGAGTGCAGGACCTGAAACACACACAAAGTTCATTTAAAGACAAGAACTATGAGCCAAGGCAGACATAAATGTGTTTAATCTACTTCATCATAAATGTAACAACGTGTTTAGAAAGTTAGAACATACATGTAATTTTTCATTTCTGTATGTGTCCATCTATAGAAGGCTGCATGTTATAGTGTAAACCTGCCTGTTCTCTGTCAGAAACCTGCCTGCAGAAAATGAACCTAAAGTATGTGGCTGTAGCTCAGGTGGCAGAGCAGGTCAGCCACTAATCAGAAGGTCGGTGGTTCGATCCCAGGCTGCCTCCTGGCTGCATGTCAAATATCCTTGGGCAAGATTCTAACCCCATGTTTGCCTACTGGTGTTGGTCAGAGGGCCCGGTGGCGCCAGTGTCCAGCAGCCTCGCCTCTGTCAGTGCGCCCCAGGGCAGCTGTGGCTACAATGTAGCTGCCATCACCTGTGTGTGTGAATGGGTGAATGACTGAATGTAGTGTAAAGCGCTTTGGGGTCCTATAGACTAGAAAAGCGCTATACAAATGCAGGCCATTTGCCATATGTAATGCAAGAGATGGAGAAAGCATAAAGTGACAATTATGAATCACTTAATATGATAAGGAGATTCTGCAGGTCATGTATAAAATTAATATAAAATGTATTTTTAGTGACACAAGATACAAATATGGAAGCAAGATGTATAATTAGGATTATTTATAATAAATATGAATAAATCATTGCAATTTCTTTAACCATAAAGAATAACTAAATCCTTCAGGACAATGTCTCATCAATGCACTGAACTCACTATGTTATCCACCTAACAGCCTCCACATGTTCTCACTGTAATTTCCCCTCATGAATGAATTTATGCTGCACTAATTTGAATGTTTGCAGGGAAATCAAACGCATTTTACTCGCAGTACTCGAGCTGACTTACCTTTGTTTAAATGACGACTTGTACGCGCTGATTCCACAGATAAGGTACGAAAATATGTCAGGCTACGTCAATAGTGGTTGGTCTTCAGGGTTTCTACTCCACGGCCGTATTTCATACGGGTCCACATTTCCAATGCACGCTATTTTCTGCAACTACCGCTGCTTCGCCTCTAGACGCAATTGGTCTCTATACAGTCCATTCTCTTTTGAGCTGCTTTTAAGCATCTTGTAATCGTCGTTCCAACACAGTGTGTTTGTTTTGATTCGTAGACCCGAAAATGGTGCCGCGCTCCCACAATGCATTGCGGCGTGACGTCAACTCCAAAGCCCTATACTGCTGCTGCCTGCATACAGACAAAGACTGTAACAGGAAAAACCAGCTTCCAGGGTTATTTACAAATGGGACAGTGAGGCTGAGGAGGTCCTGCAGGACTGCTTTGAGACAACTGACTGGCAGATATTTGTGGATGCAGCTGATGGCAACATCAATGAACTCACAGACTCTGTCATTGGATATATTGGAAAGTGCATGGATGATACCATCACAAAAACCACTGTCCGCATATATCCAAATAAGAAACCCTGGGTAAATAAAGACGTTCGTGCCAAGCTAAAAGTGCAGACCTCTGCCTTTAACTCCGGGGATGCTGATGCTTATAAAGCAGCCAGGTACGACCTCCGAAAGTCCATAAAAAAGGCCAGAAAGGACTACAGGACTACTGGAGACCTGGTGCCAGGAGAATAACCTCCTCCTAAACATCAGCAAGACTAAGGAGCTGATCGTGGACTTCACTACAAAGCAGGCGAGGAAATACAAACCCCTCATCATCAGTGGCACGCCAGTGGAGAGAGTGGACAGTTTCCGATACCTGGGTGTCCACATCACTCAGGACCTGTCATGGTCCTGTCACATCAACACCCTGGTTAAGAAAGCCCGTCAGCGTCTCTTCTTCCTCAGAAGACTTAGAGACTTCCATCTGCCACTGAAGGTGCTCAAGAACTTCTACTCCTGCACCATCGAGAGTGTCCTGACGTCAAACATCTGCACCTGGTTTGGGAACAGCACCAAGCAGGATAGACGAGATCTGCAAAGGGTGGTGCGCTCGGCAGAACGCATCATTCAATCAGAGCTCCCTGACCTGCTGTCCATCTACACCAAGCGGTGCAAGTCCAAAGCTAGGAAGATTATGATGGACCTCTCCCATCCCAACAATGGACTCTTCTCACTGTTGAGGTCTGGGAAGCGCTTCCGCTCCCTTAAGGCCAAAACAGAGAGAATGAAGAGGAGCTTCTTCCCCCAGGCTATTCGGGGCCTGAACCAGGTGTAGGACTGGACTCTCCCAAACACGTCACTATCAGACTGGACTCTCACACACGTCACCACACATTTCCTATAATCCTATAATTCCTATAATTTATAATCCTTATCTTTATAATCTCTTCTGCTATTTGCACATTCTTTACTGTAAATTCCTAAGTTAATTTGTAAATTTTTGTAGTAAATTGTAAATATTGTAGAACTTTTCTTCTGTCATTTAATGGTCGGGCATTGTACAGCTACAAGCATTTCACCCCCATGTCATACTGTGTATGGTTGTGTGTGTGTGACAAATAAAATTTGAATTTGAATTTGAATACAGGGACAAAATGGAGTCCAGCTACCACAGCTTTGACATCAGGCGACTGTGGAATGGACTGCGCTGCATCACTGACTACAAGAAGGACAACACAGGCAGTGTTCAGCCCACTGCATCTCTCGCAGACGAGCTTAACAACTTCTATGTTCGTTTTGACGCAAACAACAGAGAGCAGATCCTCTACCCTCAGGAGGACAGTGAGGCTGCAACTTTAACTCTGAAAACAGAAGCTGTGAGATGGACCTTTAAAAAGGTCAATCCTCACAAAGCTCCAGGACCGGACGGCATCCCAGGTCGGCTACTCAGAGTGTGTGCAGACGAGCTGGCAGAGGTCTTCAACCTCTCCCTGAGGCAGTCAGTGGTCCCCACGTCCCTCAAAGCATCCACCATCATTCCCATTCCCAAAAAGTCAGTGGTCTCCTGTCTGAATGACTACCGTCCTGTTGCACTGACATCAGTCATCATGAAGTGCCTGGAGCGGCTGGTCAAAGGTCACATCTGCTCCTCCTCTCCTGACACACTGGACCCTCTTCAGTTTGCCTATCGGACAAACAGAGCCACAGAGGATGCCATTGGCCTGGCAACGCAAACCTGGAAAAAAGGAATACATATGCAAGGATGCTCTTCATCGACTACAGCTCAGCATTTAACACCATCATCCCCTCAAAACTTCACCCAATGTATGTATATATATATATATATATATATATATATATATATATATATATACATATATATAATGTTTTTCCTCTACACCCCCCCCCCCCCCAATGTTTTTTTTTTTTTTTTGCACATGTCGAGGAGCGTGTCAGGCTACATTTCACTGTGTGTTATACTTGTATAACTATGCATGTGACAAATAAAGAACCTTGAACCTTGGACCTTGAAACTTGCCACGAACCTTGTTGACCTTGGGCTGGGAACACAGATGGATTCTAAACTTCCTCACAAACAGGCCCCAGGTGGTGAGAGTTAGTAAGCACACCTCCTCACCACTCATCCTAAATACAGGTACGCCACAGTTGTGGTTGTGTGCTTAGCCCCCTCCTATATTCACTGTTCACACACGACTGTGTTGCTAAACACGAGTCCAACATCATCATCAAGTTTGCGGATGACACAACCATCATAGGCCTCATCACAGGCAATGATGAGACAGCCTATAGAGAGGAGGTGATGGCACTGTACGAGTGGTGTCTGGAAAATAACCTGACTCTCAACATCAGCAAAACAAGAGAAATGGACTACCAGAAACAACCAGTCAGAGAACACCAGCCCATCCACATCAATGGTGTCAAAAATGGTAAATGGCCTGCATTTGTATAGCGCTTTACTCAGTCCCTAAGAACCCCAAAGCGCTTTACACTACATTCAGTCATTCACCCATTCACACACACATTCACACACTGGCGACGGCAAGCTACATTGTAGCCACAGCTGCCCTGGGGCGCACTGACAGAGGCGAGGCTGCCGGACACTGGCGCCACCGGGCCCTCTGACCACCACCAGTAGGCAAACACGGGGTTAGTATCTTGCCCAAGGATATTTGGCATGTAGCCAGGAGTCAGCCTGGGATCGAACTACTGACCTTCTGGTTAGTGGCTGACCTGCTCTGCCACCTGAGCTACAGCCACCCCACGAGGTCAAGGTCGAAAGGGTCAGCAGCTTCAAATTCCTTGGAGTCAACATCACTGAGGACTTCTCCTGGACCCTTCACACAGACACTGCTATCAGGAAAGCTCGCCAGCGGCTTTACTTCCTGAGGAGGCTGAGGAAGTTTGGCATGAACGCCAACATCACCTCAAATTTCTACAGGTGTGCAATCGAGAGCTTGCTGACGAGCTGCATTACAGTTTGGTACGGAAGCTGCTCTGCCAGCAGCCGTAAATCACTACAGAGGGTGGTCAAGTCAAGTCAAGTTGGCTTTATTGTCACTTCAACCATATACAGTTAGTACACAGTGAAGCGAAACAACGTTCCTCTAGGACCAAGGTGCTACATGCAACATAAATTTACAACATAAATAAACAGAAAACACTAAACTAACTAGCTAACTAAGAGGCCTAGTTAGCTGGCTAGCAGAGACAAGACAGACTGACCTAACATGAATTACAACATAAATTAACAAAAACTAACTATCTAACTATCTAAGGAAGACTTTTTGTTTTGTTTTGTTAACAGACAGCAGACAACAAAGTGCACGTGCAAATGTGCAAACAAGAGCAGCAAAGTGCCAGTGTGACAAAAAAACACAACGTAACATAATAATAAGGTTTTGTGATGATGAGTTGAGGTAGTGGAGGAACAGTAAACATTCCTTAGTGTAGCAGCAGAAATTAGGAAGTAAAGAAGTTAGTGCAAAAAGTCCAGTAATAATATTGTGCAAAAGAGCATTTACAGGCTGGTGTGTACGGTGGTTTGGTGGTGTAGGTCAGTGTGTTTGCGCTTGTGTTGATTAGTCAGTCCAGTCTCAATGTTTTGAGGTAGTTGAGTTAACCTGAGTGATAATGTGTGTGTGTGTGTGTGTGTGTGTGTGTGTGTGTGTGTGTGTGTGTGTTTATCAGTCAGTCCCTTTTTGCTGAGGAGACGGATGGCTTGTGGAAAAAAGCTGTTGCACAGTCTGGATGTGTGTGCCCGAATGCTTCGGTACCTTTTTCCAGATGGCAGGAGTGTGAAGAGTGTGTGAGAGGGGTGTGTCCGATCAGCCACAATGCTGGTGGCTTTGCGAATGCAGCGTGTGGTGTAGATGTCCTCAATAGAGGGGAGAGAGACCACGATGATCTTCTCTGCTGTTCCCACTATCCGCTGTAGGGTCTTGCGGTCCGATATGGCACAGTTCCCAAACCAGACAGTGATGCAGCCGCTCAGGATGCTCTCAATAGTTCCTCTATAGAAGGTGGTCAGGATCGGTGGTGGAAGCCGGGCCTTTCTCAGTCTTCTCAGAAAGAAGAGACGCTGTTGGGCTTTCTTGTGCAGGGAGCTGGTGTTGAGGGACCAGCCGAGGTCCTTCTCCAGGTGGACGCCCAGAAATTTGGTGCTGTCGACGATCTCCACAGAGGAGCCGTTGATGCTCAGCGGTGAGTGGTCGCCTCATGTCCTCCTAAAGTCAACAACCATCTCTTTTGTCTTGTCAACATTCAGAGACAGGTTGTTGTCTTTACACCAGTCAGTTAGCCTCTGCACTTCCTCTCTGTACGCTGACTCGTCGTTCTTGCTAATAAGACCCACCATGGTCGTGTCATCAGCGAACTTAATGATGTGGTTTGAACTGTGTGTTGCTACACAGTCATGAGTCAGCAGTGTGAACAGCAGAGGACTGAGCACACAGCCTTGTGGGGCCCCAGTACTCAGTGTGGTGGTGCTGGAGGTGCAGTTCCCGATCCGTACTGACTGAGGCCTTCTGGTCAGAAAGTCCAGTTGCAGAGGGAGGTGTTCAGGCCCAACAGGCTCAGCTTTCCGATCAGTCGTTGGGGGATGATTGTGTTGAATGCTGAGCTGAAATCTATGTACAGCATTCGAACGTGTGAGTCCTTCTTGTCCAAGTATGTGAGGGCAAGATGGAGTGCAGTGGAGATGGCGTCGTCCGTTGAGCGGTTATGGCGGTACGCAAATTGCAGTGGGTCCAGTGAGGGGGGCAGCAGGGTCTTGATGTGTCTCATGACAAGCCGCTCGAAGCACTTCATGATGGTGGGTGTAAGTGCAACAGGACGGTAGTCGTTGAGACAGGACACAGAAGATTTCTTGGGCACGGGGACAATGGTGGTGGCCTTGAAGCACGTGGGAACGACGGCACTGCTCAGAGAGATGTTGAAGATGTCGGTGAGAACATCTGCCAGCTGTTCAGCACATTATCTGAGCACTCTGCCTGGGATGTTGTCTGGTCCAGCAGCTTTACGTGGGTTGACTCTGCGTAGAGTTTTCCTCACCTCAGCTGTAATGAGACACAGGTGAAGGCAGCAGAGCACATAACTGGCATGAGGCTTCCTGCCATTCAGGACATTTATCTTCAGCGTAAAGCACACAGCATCAAGGACCACAGCCACCCAGCACATCAGCTCTTCTCCTTGTTACCATCTGGCAGACGTTACAGGAGTCTGTCTGCTTGGACTACAAGACTTAAAAACAGTTTTTACCACCAAGCCATACGACACCTCAACCACAACACTTAAACACACACACACACACACACACTCCACAGGACGCACTCCTGGGAATATACACAATGATAAAAATAGAAGATAAAAGTTAAAACATACAGAAATTTAAGAATAGGCAATTTTAAACAGATGAGTTTTAAGGGTGGACTTAAAAAGAGAGAATGAGCTAATATTTCTGAGGTCCGGGGGTAGGGAATTCCAAAGTCGAGGGGCAGAGCAACTAAAGGCCCTCCCTCCCATTGTGATCAGACGAGCAGAGGGAACAGAGAGAGAAAGAGAAGATGAAGATCTGAGGCAGCGGGATGGGAGCTTCATCTGTAATAAGTCAGAGAGGTACGGTGGAGAGAGAGAGTGGATAGCCTTGAATGTATACAGAATTATTTTAAAATGGATGCGAAATTTGACCGGGAGCCAGTGAAGTTGCTTCAGGATTGGGGAGATGTGGTGGGTAGAAGAAGTCCTAGTAATAATATGGGCAGCAGAGTTCTGGACACGTTGGAGCTTGTTGATAGATTTTTGTGTGAGGCCAAATAATAATGAGTTGCAGTAGTCAATTCTAGAGATAACAAGATTATGGATGAGAATGGCAGTGGCGTGAGGTGTGAGGAAGGGGCGGAGGCGATTAATGTTACGGAGTTGGAAATATGCTGCACGTGTAATATTATTGATATGCGAGTTAAAGGATAATGTGCTATCGAGAATGACACCCAAGCTTTTCACAGAAGGAGAGATAGGGACCAGCGAGTTATTGATGGTGAGAGAGAAATTGTTAATTCTGGATAGCAGTCGTTTGGTGCCAACCAGAAGAAGTTCCGATTTATTAATACCTTCTACTTCTTTGTTTTCCTTAAATATTGAGCCAATGGTTCCAGATATAATGCGAATAATAATGGTGAGCACGCACAGCCCTACCTTGTTCATCTTTGCAGCTTAATACTATTTGATAGGTAGCCATTAATTTTAATCCTTGCCGTAGGGTTATCATAAAGTGCCTGTATTGTCTTAATTATAATTTCATGCAAGCCACATCTATGCAAGACTCGGTAAAGAAAGTTCCAATTAACTGAATCGAATGCTTTTTCTGCATTGATACTGATTACCATTGCTTCTATTTTATTCATTTGAATATGGTTAATAATTTGTAATGTCCGTCGTACATTATCTTGTATTTGGCGCTCTCGAATAAAACCTGTTTGATCATTATGAATTAGACTAGGTAAGAACTTTTCTAATCGTCTAGCCATGATAGATGTAAACAGCTTATAATCTGTATTAAGAACAGATATTGGTCTATATGACGCACATTCTAATTTATCCTTGTTTTCTTTTGGGATAGCAGAAATAATTGCTTCTTTCCAGCTGGAAGGCACTTGAGCCTTCTTTAGGACCCAATTCAGTGTGAGAAGCATCACTGGTATTAATTCTTCTTTTAGCTCCTTGAGGTCGCCTTGTAATCGGAAGGTTGCTGGTTCGAGCCCCGGCTTGGACAGTCTCGGTCGTTGTGTCCTTGGGCAAGACACTTCACCCGTTTGCCTACTGGTGGTGGTCAGAGGGCCCAGTGGTGCCAGTGTCCGGGAGCCTCGCCTCTGTCAGTGCACCCCAGGGTGGCTGTGGCTACAACGTAGCTTGCCATCACCAGTGTGTGAATGTGTGTGTGAATGGGTGGATGACAGGTTGTGTAAAGTGCTATACAAATACAGGCCATTTACCATTTGTACCATTCTGCCGTATATCCATCTGAACCTGGGGATTTATTTATTTTAACTTTACTTATTGCTATTCTTAGTTCCTTTTCTGTTATATCTTCAATCCAAGTGTTGTTCTGTTGTTCATTCAGTACTGGTAAATCAAGAGAGTCTAAAAAACTATTAATTTCAACTATACTACTCTCTGTCTTATTAGCATAAAGAGTCTTATAAAATGTTTCAAATGCACTCTGAACTTCTATTAGTTTATTTTTTATTAGTTTTGTCACTGGATGTTTAATTTTGTGAACTGTATTATCTACTATTTTCTTTTTTAGTTTCCAGGCTAAAACATTCATTGCTTTAGATCCTCCCTCATAATACCTTTGTTTAAGAAACATTACATTTTTTTTATTTACTATGTAGTCAAATCATTTATTTCACTTCTTGTTTTCATGATTTCCTCCAATATATCCTGTGTTGTTTTTCTTTTATGCCTTTTCTCTAATTCTTCTAACTTATTTTGTAGCTCTTCTAATTTCTTATTTCTCATCTTTTTCTTTATAAGAGGATATTGCTATAATTTTCCCTCTCAGGACAGCTTTTAAGGCATCCCACAGAAGGAGGCACCTCACCATTGTCATTAGTTTCCATATAGAAGTGAATCTCTTTCTTAATTTGTCCTTTGAAGTGAGGATTATTCAGTAAGCTTGAATTTAATTTCCAATTATTGATTTTCGGTTGCAGGTATAAATCAACAGACAGGTATACTGGTGCATGGTCGCTTAAGTCTATTGTTCCAATTTCACAAGTGTTTATTCTATCTTTATTTTTCCCAAAAGTTATAAAATAATCTATTCTTGCGTATAACGAGTGCGGTGAGGAAAAATAGGTATAATCCCTTTGGTAGGGATGCAAGTTTCTCCATATATCAATTAGTCCCACCTCCTTCATCAATGTATTTATATTCTTAATTAATGTTTTAGTATTCTGTGCTTTTCTATTGGAAATATCTAGCTTTGGTTGTAGATGTATATTTAAATCTCCTCCGCAAATTAAAAAACCTACTGTCTCTGTTACCATCATATCTATAATTTTCTTAAAGAAATAAATATCGCTTCCAGGGGGCGCATATATATATCTAACAACGTAACTGGATTCCCCTCAATGTTTCCCCTTACCAAAATATAACATCCCTCTTCATCACTTATCTCGGATATTTTTTCAAATAGTAATTTACTTGATAACAGGATAGCCACTCCTCTCCTTCGTCCAGTTTTATAAGAAGAGGAGAAAACTGTTGTATAACCCATTCTTTTCAGTTTTTCATGCTCCTTACAGTCTAGATGGGTTTCCTGTAGATACACTATTTGTACTTGTTCTTTCTTCATTTTAGTTAAAATTTCATTACGTTTAATCGGATTCGACAGGCCATTTACATTATATGATATTGTTAATTTGGGTTGAACCCAGGACTGTATAGGCGTTGGCTGAATAGCAGTGGTGTTCACCTTGGGGTCAGTGTTGCCAACTTAGCGACTTTGTCGCTATATTTAGCGAGTTTTCAGAGCCCCTTAGCGACTTTTTTTCTAAAAAGCGACTAGCGACAAATCTGGCGACTTTTTCTGGTGTTACTGGAGACTTATTTATGACGACTTTTTGACGTGAAAGCGATACGCGCTTTCACGTCAAGCACAGCACTGCTGCTCTCAACAAGCAGCAGTGCTGCCGTGGGCACCTCACCCGTGCCAAAGCGCTCACGGGCGGAGGATAGTCCTCCCCCAGCTGCTATCAGGGCAGGAGATGTTCACCCATGCTTCCAAACTGCAAATGAATCGCCTATGAGCAAAGCCGCTGCTCCGCACTGACTGTAACGCAGTCAGTTCTTCTTTTACTGTTATGCTGTTTTGTGGATCACAAGGTTTAAAACTACTTATAAACACACACACAAATTAACTCCACCAGAGTGCCACTCTCGGGTCACTTTTGCCAGTCCAGGCCCGGATAAAGGAGCAGGGTTGGAATTAAAAAAATAATAATTGCTAAAAGAAATTTGATTTGTAGTTCTAAATAAATTCTAAATTTGTTTAAGACGTTTTTTACTCACTCTATGTCTCTTCCACTATGTTATTTCTCTCTCCAACAATGTAGGTTACAATTACATTAGCAAGACCAGTTATGCAAATTAGGCGATGACGTCATTTAGGGACTTATAGCGACTTTTAGGACAGCCAATAGCGATTTTCCTTACTGAGGAGTTGGCAACACTGCTTGGGGTGCCGGCCAGAACACACAGGATGCACAGATAAAGGTTATACTTTACTGTGATTCCTCAGCTTAACAGCACAGTACAGCAACACAGTAATGCAACCGCAGGCTTACAGAGTGGTGAGGGGTGTGGGTGTGGTCTGTGAACAGAACATATACAGAATACCAAATGTAATAAACATCTAAGTCATGAATTATGATTCATTAGCTTTCTTCGAATCTAACCAGAACTACAAATGGGAATTCCTATATGAACATCTACATGCACAAGTTTCATACACTACTCCCAAAGCCTTACAGTACATGACACTGACTGCCAATACACCCAACAACAATATATCACAAAACACCAAATGGGTTTAGCTTACAGCTAGCAAGTATGTAGCATAACAAGTAGCATTAGTAGCATGAACTAGCCACATAGTAAACAGGTCAATACACATTGCACTCCTACATCCACTAAATGTCCAAATGGCATAAAACACTAAAACTGTCCTTTCCAGGCAGGGCTGCACATCTACTCACAGTTCTTTAGGGACGCACACGACTCACACCGTGTGTAGACATCCCCTGCTGAGTCAGTCTGCCAGGTGGCTTTTGCCCTGTGTTAGCTCAAATAAACTCTGACCACATGTGGAACATGTCCTCAATAGTGCAGCTGTGCTCTCTCGCCACAAGGGGGCTCCCCCACTCAGCTGACAGCCTTTCCAACAGATATGATTTTTACCTTATCGTTAAGCATACCCTTATTATTTGAATATTATCAATGTAGCATTGACAAGTACCATCAGACCACTCCCTAAACATACATAAGCAAACATTAATATTAACATTAAAGCTGTATAAAACAACAGTTACAGAAATGAACTTTATTTGGTCAAAGAAAAAATAAATAAATAAATAAATAATAATTGGGGTCTCCAATATGACCCTAAGTAAGCCCCGATAAAGAAGGGGGCTTCGAGGGGGGGCCTCTCTCACCTCTATGTGAGACAGGGCCTTCCTTTGCCAGCCGGCCAATGTCCATTCTACTAGCATAGGTAAAACGTCCGCCTATTTTCAATTTCTGCATTGCCACTTCAGTATATTATTTCGAAATAAGAAGTCTTTACCAGGTTAGTTTCCTCAGAGGATATTTTAATTACATTAAACTCACCACCTGTTCTCTTTACTCCTCAATTTTTCGGTGTCCCACTCATTCTTGCTCTTGACGTCTAAATACTTGGAGTCTTTCCTTATAATCTCGGGTCTGGTCTTTATTTACTTGGCTCCGTGTTGTCCTTTCTATGCACCATGATAAACGTCGGATCTGTTCCAGAAGCGTCTCCGGGCGTTTGATGATCGTCACCGGGAATCCACTCTTTACCATGTCATCTGTCGCCTCCTCCACTGAGCCGTATAGCACTGTTCCCTCAGGATAAAAGACTCATCTTTGCTGGAAAAGGAGTTTGGAATCGGATTTTCTTGTCTTTTAAAACAGATTTCACCTCTGCGTATTCCCTTCGCTGCTTTAAAATCTGTGGTGCATAATCATGATCCAAGTTAACTGTCTTGCCTTGGTAGTCAAATCCACGCTTCTGCCAGGTCACTTTCAATATTTCTTCTTTCATTCTGGAACTAGACAGTTTGGCAACAATTGACCGTTGCAAGCATGAGGGTGGGAATGGATGTTTGTATATGTGTGTGCCTGTATGTCTGTGTCTATATGTCAGGTTGGGTATCAGACACCACCTCTCTGGGGACATCTCAGGCCCTCCAAGGTTTGGAGGCCTATCTCCCCCCACCACCACTTCCCCTGCCAGTGGCGGACTCCCTCAGGTGTCGGTGCATTGGTGGTTCTTTGTGTCCGGGGATGGGCGTCCAGGTACACACCGGCTCACTCCTTGGCGGCCGCTTATCAGGGCCAGGAGCCTGGGGCTCGCTCGGGCCACTTCGGAGGTGGGGTGCCCCCGGCCTCTCAGCCTGGGGCTCGGTCACTCAGGCACAGCTGGCTGCCGGGGGAGCTCACGGGCGCGTCACTGCAACTCCCCCTGGCTTCTGCTCCGCGGCTGCTGAGTGAGCCCTCATCTGGGACTCTCCTCAGCTCTTTCTGGGACAGTGGCGTGGCTGCCCCTCTGTTAGTCTTCCTTGGTCTCTTGTGTTCTGGGGGCCTCTGGATGTCTGGAGTTTTGATCTCCTCCATACCTGCTTCATGCCCTGGAGGACGGGGCTGTGCCCCCCCCCCCCCCCCACACCCTCTAGCAGATCATTACATGAAGGAACCTTTTAAAAAAACAAGCGCGTCCATGCTCACAGGTGTACACACGGGTGATCACACCCACAAACTACACCCTTTTTGGCTCCTACCTCAAAGCACACTGTGTTCTGTTGATCTTATGTGCTGCACAATAATGTTTAACATTTAGTATTTACTGTCATATTCCCATATATCATTGTGATGTTGTTTATTCTATTACTCTTGTTCTCTTCTGCTTGTTTTCTTTTTTCTTTATCAACAGGTGATCCAGGTGATCGATATATGCATTTTCTTTTTCTTTTTTTTTCTGCCCATTCTGTTGGTTTTCGTTTTTTGCCCTTCTCCCCCGTCCCTCTTCTCAGCTGTTTCTCTTTCCCTCTTTCTTTCTCCCCTTCTTTCCCCCAGTCAAGTCTGTCCCGTATTCAGCAAGTGAAAATAAAATAAACAATAAAAGGTGAATCAAATGGACCATTATGGCAAGGCTGGGATGGTCAATTTGGTAAAGTAAATCCGTTGGGCATCTTTCTTTGCCTTTAGACAATAATTCTGATGGCAAAAGAGCCAAACGGGACAGGCCAAAAAAAAAAAACAAAAACAATTGACCGTTGCGTCGCTCCTGGCGGTGGTTTTGACATCAAAGCGTGATGTGCTTTTTCCACTCGTAGCTCAGCGGAGTCCAGCAACTCCAGATTCTGTCGTAATCAACTCTCCACAAATACGACCATTGATGTAGAATTGTCTTCCAACCCCTCCTTGACACCGTATATTCGAATGTTTTCTCTTCTAGACCGTCCCTCCAGGTCTGTTAGCTTGGCATCCATCTCAATATGCAGTTTGAGCATCTCTGTTACTACTTCCTCATTAGCTTGTACTTGGGTTTCAACATCCACAATTCTTTCTTCTACCTCTTTCACTCTCTTGTTGGTTTTGTTTATTTCTTCTCTTTCCTTCCCCAAGAATTATAGGAATTCAGAAGAGATAACTGTGCACAATTGAATGAAATCAGAGAGGTGTGTCCTATTGCTAGCAAGGGGATGATCTCAGAGCAGCATCTCTGCCCTCGTCTCAGACCACTCCAAAGAACCAGCATCCCCCTGCAGTATGTGCACGTGAGTGAGTGCGTGTGGATGTGGGTGTTTGTGTGACTTCCTGCTGATCACAAAGGGTCATCTCCCCTTACGATGGATATGGCTCAATTCCTGTAACGGTCTACTATACACAAGCACAGGTGAGGTCATAAATGGCAAGGAGTAAACATCCTCACTAAATAAGAACAGAGAATCTTCACATAGGATGTCCCTACAGTTAAACACTATAGCACCCCCCCCTCACCATTCAACAGGCTGGGGGGGACAATAGAAACAAAGAATGTCTTTGGAGTTGCCTTGTGTAGCTGTAGGCATTGTTCTAAATATGTTTTTTGTTGTTTTTAAACTTTCAGTGACAAATTTAATTCTAGGACTTGTTCCGAATAGTGTTTGTTGCAATGGTTGTAGACACTCCTCGTTCCCTCCCACATGTAAGAGCGGACAGCCTCCATTTCCTGTTGATTAGATCAGAGCTCAGACTAGTTTCACTTTTACAACAGACAAAGCTGCAAGTCTTTCTTACTAAGAAGAGGAATGGCGCAGAAGGAAATTAAAATGGATGAAGAAAACATTTCTTGTTTAAGCTGTTTGGATCTACTGAAGGATCCGGTGACTATTCCCTGTGGACACAGCTACTGCATGAACTGTATCAAAAGTCACTTTGATGAAGAGGACAAGACAGGAATCCACAGCTGCCCTCAGTGCAGGACGAACTTCATGCCAAAGCCTGTCCTTGAGAAAAACATTATGTTAGCAGAGTTAGTAGAGGAACAGAAGAATATCTCACCGAGAGTTGCTGAAGTGGATGTTTTACTGTCACCAGCAGAGCCAAACACCAGAGCTGGATTCTTAAAATATTCACATGAAATCTCACTGGATCCAAACACAGCAAACACACATCTGTTATTATCTGAGGACAAAAGAAAAGCAACAATAATGAGACAAAAACAGTCTTATTCTGATCATCCAGACAGATTCACTGGATGGCTTCAGGTCCTGAGTAGAGAGAGTCTGACTGGATGTTGTTACTGGGAGGTGGAGTGGAGAGGGAGAGGAGTTGGTCTTGCAGTCGCATACAAGAATATCAGCAGAGCAGGGAGCTCAAATGAATGTAAATTTGGATTCAACGACAAATCTTGGTTTTTACGTTATGATTCAAATGGTTTTCAGTTTTGGCACAATGAAGTCCAAACTGTCCTCTCAGGTCCTCGGTCCTCCAGAGTAGGAGTGTACCTGGATCACAGAGCAGGTATTCTGTCTTTCTACAGCGTCTCTGAAACCATGACTCTCCTCCACAGAGTCCAGACCACATTCACTCAGCCGCTCTATGCTGGACTTCGGTTCTTTTATTATGACAATGACACCGCAGAGTTCATTAAACTGAAATAGACGGAAATTATTGAAGGACAGATGGTTAACACAGGTCTTTTAGTTCTTTAGTTACCACTATCTTTGGTCAACATTGTTGTTACTCAGAGATCATTGATGTGCTGTTTCTTCACCTGTCAGTAAAACTTTATGGGTCCTACTTTGACATGTTATTATTTGTTTTCTAGCTAATGATTTGTTTTGTTTTAATGAAGAAATCTGTAATTACATTTACATGTATCTGTTCAACTCAGGAAAAGTGCCATTCACTGAACAGAGAAAAAATACAGCCTCTTTGAAACTTTGTAAAATATTTTTACTTCATAAGAGATGGATCTAATTAGTGATTTAATGTAAAACACCCAGTTTGTATATCTTATAAACTACATAAGCTGTTGTGTTTTAATAAAATATTGCTTTTAAAGTATATGCATTGCCATGTTTTAATTTAGAGGAATTGTTTATTTGCTTGTCTTTTTGGTGTTTGTGTGTTTTTTTCTTGTTTGTTTTTTTAAATTTTCACAGAACAAAAGAACACCGAAATATGTGTAGCACTGGATTCAAATGACACGTTGTATAAATTTCCCCAGTCAAATATAGAAAAATCTTCACTTTGTGTACCTAGACATCAATGAGTGGATCAGTGTTTGTTGTTTCAGCTCTTCAGGTCGTTTTGTTGCTTTAGTTAATTTATTATCAACAACAAAATAAAATGATGCACAAAATGAAATACTAATGTAATGTTTTTATTTATATATGTTTGTTATATAAATATCCTTTTAAGGTAAAGGTTGACCTTTAGAAATATCAACTTCCTCAGCTTTGAGGAGCTGATCTGGTTTCTTCTGTGAATAATTATCTGCCCTGTTTTGGAGAAGAGATGACTGCATCCTTGGACTCCAGAATCCGTTTTAGCATATAAAAGGTGGAGTTCCACCTTGTGATACATTCTTGTTTGAGCAGCTCAGGCATGTCCATCTGTTGTTGGGTAGATTTGAGCTTGTGTGAGGCTGTTGTGCTCCTGTGGGAAAATTCCATTACCACCTCACTTTGTCCACAGCTGGCTTCATCACCTTCAAAGCATCTCTTACAACCAGGTTAGTTGTGTGTGCAACACATGTGTGGTGGATCCATTTCAGGATTTTAATTGCTTTTGTTATGTTAGCTGCAGTGTCAGTAACACAACAAACCACTTGGTTTTACCACATCCCACTCTTTTGCCACTTTGAGCAGCTCTTCTGCTAAGTTCTCAGAAGTGTGTCTATCGCTGTATTCAAAACAATCCAGAAGACAGGATACCATTATATAACTTTCAATAAAGTGACATGTAACTGACAAGAAGGATGTGATGGTTTGGGATGTCTAGCTGTCACTTGATAGACTTACTGCTGTGGCTTTGTTAACCGTCTCTTGCAGTGATGCACAGTCTCTGTCATATAGACCTGGGATAATTTTTTGGGAGAGTGTTTTTCTGCTTGGAATTGCGTACATAAAATTTAGTGTATGAATAAACTTCATGAATCACCCACAACTAGGGATGGGTACCGGGTTCTGACATAAACGGTAGTAACCAGACCGAAAAGCAACGCACCTTTCGGTGCTTTTCCCCCCCCTGAAATGTCATACACTTTGAATTCTAGCCAATTATTTTACGTTTCCAAGGATAGTAGGCGGGCCCAGGATCGTACGTTCTTTTAGAGCAGAGCTACAGATTAAAAATGCCCAAGGCGAAGTGGTCAAAAGTCTGGCTGTACTTCACAGCAAAAAGTGCAAACTCAGCAGCCTGTAACAAGTGCTTTAAGGTGATACTGTGCAAAGAAGGTAACTCCTCGAATCTGATGAAACACCTGGCGACGTTTTTTTCTTTTTTTTTAAAGCCGAGAAATGCACCGTATTTGATAGCTTGCTGCGAGACCTCACACCGAGCACATCTACTGCGGGTGTGGTGCCTGTTATTGGACCCGGAGTTAGCAAAATCCCCCAAGAACCCAACGAGTAGAGTCCTGGCCCCTAGCCCTGCCAGTGTAGCAGAAATGATGACGGATGATGATGGCAGCAGCAGCCGTTCTTCTCTGGGTGAGTTGCTTAATGTTGTTCGTGTGTAATTTACGTTGAGTAGGCTAACCACGTTATTAAATTAATGCACGTAAGGTGAACTAGCAAACACCGTCGTAGTTACATGCGGCTGTCTTCTTGTTTGGCTCTCAGTGAAGGCGGTCGCACTTTTTCCTCCTCTCCTCCTTCCCCTTATCTTCCCTGCTTAGCCTCTTGTGTCCTTGTCTTGTCTCGTGTGCATTACTTTCCCCTGGAACAGTCTCTCACTGTCGTTCTCTAAAACCTAAAAGAGAATTATGGATTTGATCAACTGGTCTCTGCATGCTATTGACACCCTCTTCTCAACGAGAAGTCTGGGCTCGGGAGAGCCGGAGTGCCCTGGAGGGACTTTCCCTGCCGGATACACGATGGATGGGTGGCAGACCTGGAGGATCTTGTGCCTGGCGGGACTGTCTATCGAGGACGCTGAAGACATCTACGTATTCGGAACCACGATAACAGGGTTCTTGCTGATTGGAGCTGGCTTGGCCCTGACCTATCAGAGAAATAAGAGAGCGGAACCAGCTGTTCAACCCCCCCAAGGCTGACCACTGGAATTGAAGCGACGGGACGAGGCGCGACCTCTCACACCGAACGTAGCATGGTTAACACCTTGGAGACGCTTACAGCTGCCGTGAAGACTCAAACTAACACCATTGAGCGTATGATGGGATACATCAGAGAGGGGCCTGCTCACAATGACACCCTTGAGCGAAAGTTGGATCACATTGCAGAACGGCTCACTGCAGCTGTGGGGTCTCAGAATCAAAAGAATGACAACACCACGGAACAGAAGTTTGATACCATCATGGGGAGGCTCGAGGCTCTCCAACGGGAGATCGAGAGACCAGTGTCAGAGTGCTAAATTCGAGCTGCTCGCATAAAGGAGAAATCAACAATATTCAACATATGGACACCACGGCGCCAGCTGCTCAGGCCCAAGGCTGGAGCCGACCAAAACAACTCCCTGATAACGACTGTGTGATGACTATTCTTCCCATCCCATGCAAGGCCACCTGGGTTGGCTGGCAGACTGTTTACTTAGCCTGATAGGGCGAAGGACACTGTCTCAGCTGAACTCTGGATACGCACACACATACACTTACACTGATAAGCACGCACTCATCCCCCTCCCTTTCCAAACGCCTTCGATGCTTGTTTCCTGCGGGGGAAGACTGCGGGTCTGCGTGCCGCGCTGAAATGGTAGCGCTGTATAGGACGACTGCTGTGTTCCTTCGGATTACCCCCCACCCCCCTATCCACCCCTGTGGCTAGTCACGTGCTCTAATGTTGTGATGTGGACATTTATGTGCTCTCTGTGCAGAGGAGTTTTTTTTGTTTCCTGTTCTCATGCTGTCCTCCCATAGGTGCCCAGCGTGAGAAGAGGTCTCTTTTTTTCCTCTTGTACTTTTCCCACTGTTGTGTAATTTTTCAGTGTTTTCTCTGCAACGCTGCCGATCGCCGACTGTATTCCCATGTGATGTCTTTGTTGTACGTGTAAGTCGGGGGGTCCTATTCCTCTGCGGGGCAACCTGCATATGGCCAATAAAGCATTCATTCAATTCAATTCAATACTCCCTTCACCCTGGCCAAAAAGGCTAAAATGACCAAAGAAAAAGTGGAAAACAGTTAAACATGAGGTTTTTTGATAAAGTTTGTGTTTTTTTTCCCATTGTTTAAGCACTGCTTCCAGCCAAGAATGATACCATATATGCTCTATAGCTGCAGAAAAGGCTAACATTGTTATCTTTTTACAAAAAAAACCAAAAGAAAAACAAAACAAAACAAAACAAAAAAAAAAACAAAAACAGCTAAACATGAGGTTTTTGGACAAAGTGTGTGTTCTCCATTCTTTAAGCACCGGCACAGTTTCAAAAGTACCGGTTTGGTACTGGTATCGGATAAAACCTAAACAATACCCATCCCTACCCACAACTGAAAATGGTTGGAAATCAAGTGCAATCGTTTTTGCCTGTTCTTCGTTGAGTTCTGTCTTGCTGGGGTCATAGACTTCTGCAAAAACTGTCGCACAGAGCTCTGGGTTGGTTTAGGTGGTTATTGTGGTATACTGCATGATGCTGTAGATACTGCAGTATCTAGTAACTACTACCCTTCCCCCCCCCTCTGCTCAGTGCAAAAACAGCCTTGTGTTTGCACCCTTCCCCCCTCTGCTCAGCGCAAACACAAGCCTCACGTGCAGCGTGAAGCGAAAAAAAGTGAGAGAGGGAGGGTGAGAAAAACAAAACAAAAAAAAAAACCACAACAACAAAAAACACAGCTCTCAAAATGGAGTCAGCTCCCGTTGTTCAGTTCATAAAGCCGGCTCTAACAGCCATTTTGTTTATGACCAACCCGTCACTACAATAGACACATGTATGGGCCCGTCTGATGAAAGCAGACTGATATCATAGGCAGGACAAATTCATGTACAGAAATTAACCAACAGATTCAATATTGTGGGTATTTCTTGAAATGATGCAAGAATGTGTTAACAAGAGTAAAACTTTGAAACATCTTCAAATAAAGTCATTTTACTTTTGAGTCTGTTGGACAGATGTTTACAAGGTTTTATTCATGTCGATGTGCTACTTTTACCTTGTCACTCATATTTTTCTATCATCTGTGATCATAAAGAGTTGAAGTAAAATTTGGATCTTGTGGAAACTAAGATTGAGTGTAGTGGTGCAGTGTGGGAAAAACAAGTTAACAAAACATTTGTTTTGTTAGTTCTAATACATCTTCATGCAAAAGTTAAAACTCCAGGGGGACATAGGCATGAAAAAGGTTTAACACAATGTCTGCCTCAAACCACTCCTCTTCCTGGAATAGATCAGAGACTAATCACTCCTCCCCCTTCTATCTGAAAGACAGCATCCTCTTTGTCCATGTCTCTTTGTTCCCTCTCATTCAGTCAACCGTTTGAAGACTTTTGTAGATTAATCTACAAAGAATGACAATAACAACACAGTTTGACAGGGTTATGAGCGTTTTAGATCAACACAGTTATTCCCAGCTATTAGCCTTCCCATAGCTCAGCATGGAGTGCAGTATCTACAACAGATAACCTGTATCTTAAAGTCAAGTACTTAAGCAATACAATGGGCGTAAGCAATACAATGGGCGTAACCAATGGGCGTGACGTAAGAGTGGGCAGCCTCTATTTCCTGTTGATTAGATCAGAGCTCAGACTAGTTTCACTTGTACAAAAGGCAAACCAACACGTCTGTGTTACTAAGAGGAGAAATGTCGCAGAAAGAAATTAGAACGGATTATGAAATAATTTCCTGTTTCAACTGTTTGGATCTACCGAAGGATCCGGTGACTATTCCCTGTGGACACAGCTACTGCAGGAACTGTATTAAAAGTTTCTGGGATGAAGAGGACAGGAAGGGAATCCACAGCTGCCCTCAGTGCAGGAAGACTTTCATACCGAGGCCTGTTCTGGAGAAAAATGTCATGTTAGCAGCTTTAGTGGAGCAGCTGAAGAAGAGTGGACTCCAAGCTGCTCCAGCTGATCACTGCTATGCTGGACCTGAAGATGTGGCCTGTGATGTCTGCACTGGGAGGAAGCTGAAAGCCATCAAGTCCTGTTTATCTTGTCCAGCCTCTTACTGTGAGAAACACCTCCAACCTCACTATGATGCAGCTCCATTAAAGAAACACAAGCTGGTGGCCCCCTCCAAGAAGCTCCAGGAGAACATCTGCTCTCGTCATGATGAGATGATGAAGATTTTCTGTCGTACTGATCAGCAGAGTATCTGTTATCTCTGCACAGTGGATGAACATAAAGGCCATGAAACAGTCCCAGTTGCAGCAGAAAGGACTGAGAAGCAGAAGGAGCTCGAGGTGAGACGACTAAACATCCAGCAGAGAATCCAGGAGCGAGAGAAAGATGTGAAGCTGCTTCAACAGGAGGTGGAGGCCATCAATGGCTCTGCTGATAAAGCAGTGGAGGACAGTGAGAAGATGTTCACTGAGCTGATCCGTCTCATCCAGAAAAGAAGCTCTGATGTGAAGCAGCAGGTCAGATCCCAGCAGGAAACTGAAGTGAGTCGAGTCAAAGAGCTTCAGGAGAAGCTGGAGCAGGAGATCGCTGAGCTGAAGAGGAAAGACGGCGAGCTGGAGCAGCTCTCACACACAGAGGATCACAACCAGTTTCTACACAACTACCCCTCACTGTCAGCACTCAGTGAGTCTACACACTCATCCAGCATCAATATTCGTCCTCTGAGCTACTTTGAGGATGTGACAGCAGCTGTGTCAGAGACCAGAGATAAACTACAGGACATTCTGAGAGAGGAATGGACAAACATCTCACTGACAGTCACTGAAGAGGATGTTTTACTGTCACCAGCAGAGCCAAAGACCAGAGCTGGATTCTTAAAATATTCACATGAAATCTCACTGGATCCAAACACAGCACACACACATCTGTTATTATCTGAGGACAAAAGAAAAGCAACAATAATGAGACAAAAACAGTCTTATTCTGATCATCCAGACAGATTCACTGGATGGCTTCAGGTCCTGAGTAGAGAGAGTCTGAGTGGATGTTGTTACTGGGAGGTGGAGTGGAGAGGGAGAGGAGTTGGTCTTGCAGTTGCATACAAAGATATTGACAGAAAAGGGAGCTTAGATGAATGTAAATTTGGATTCAATGACAAATCTTGGTCTTTACGTTATGATTCAAATGGTTTTCAGTTTTGGCACAATGAAGTCCAAACTGTCCTCTCAGGTCCTCGGTCCTCCAGAGTAGGAGTGTACCTGGATCACAGAGCAGGTATTCTGTCTTTCTACAGCATCTCTGAAACCATGACTCTCCTCCACAGAGTCCAGACCACATTCACTCAGCCGCTCTATGCTGGACTTCGGTTCTTTTATTATGACAATGACACCGCAGAGTTCATTAAACTGAAATAGACGGAAATTATTGAAGGACAGATGGTTACCACGGGTCTTTTAGTTCTTTAGTTACCACTATCTTTGGTCAACATTGTTGTTACTCAGAGATCATTGATGTGCTGTTTCTTCACCTGTCAGTAAAACTTTATGGGTCCTACTTTGACATGTTATTATTTGTTTTCTAGCTAATGATTTGTTTTGTTTTAATGAAGAAATCTGTAATTACATTTACATGTATCTGTTCAACTCAGGAAAAGTGCCATTCACTGAACAGAGAAAAAATACAGCCTCTTTGAAACTTTGTAAAATATTTTTACTTCATAAGAGATGGATCTAATTAGTGATTTAATGTAAAACACCCAGTTTGTATATCTTATAAACTACATAAGCTGTTGTGTTTTAATAAAATATTGCTTTTAAAGTATATGCATTGCCATGTTTTAATTTAGAGGAATTGTTTATTTGCTTGTCTTTTTGGTGTTTGTGTGTTTTTTTCTTGTTTGTTTTTTTAAATTTTCACAGAACAAAAGAACACCGAAATATGTGTAGCACTGGATTCAAATGACACGTTGTATAAATTTCCCCAGTCAAATATAGAAAAATCTTCACTTTGTGTACCTAGACATCAATCAGTGGATCAGTGTTTGTTGTTTCAGCTTGTTAAGATTCAAAGTTGAGGAAGGAGAGTACACATCACCCATGGTCCAGAGGATCTTTGGTCAAACAATGATTTTAATGAATACACGCGTGGGAAGACACTCTGTACGCAGACAGCCAATAGTCCTCGACTTAATCAAAGCATGAACAGATATTTTATAGCATCAGGGTTTGTTTACTGACGCCCCTTCATACGTCACAGACACATTTTATACATAGATCAAATCAAAACCACAACGACTTTTGACACAGTTTAAAAGAACAATTGTCTCCTATCTTCACAACAGGTGCTTCCTGTCACTGCCGGATGCTCGCAGCAGTTCTGCGACAAACTGCTCTTTGCAACATCAGCAAAACATAATTAAACTTTCACCTATAAATGATTCTCTAACTAAGTGTGTGTCTGTGTGCTAACCACAATTGCACCCTGTTTCACCTCGCGACTAGCTCCTGACCCCTCACCAGACAGAGAGACAGAAACCACTCTCGTATGTGTAATAATCGAACTGAAACTATGGATATGACTTTTACTAAATAAATGTTTTAATCAAGAACCTCTACTAAACATAATAACTGTGTGCATAAGCATCTTAAGGCCTTCTTAAAGCTATCTGTTACATTGTTAAAGCAATGATCATACTGTTGCTTAAAATAACTTCCTGCTTGTGCAAACTCTCTGCAAGCCTGTTTCCTGTCAGCCTGTGACTTTTAGCCTTTCTGAAAGACACACACTGTTCAACCCCTGAATGCAATATAAACTCCAGATTATATTATTAATGCAATGGTACTGGTGACAATTATTTAACAATAGCAGTAAAATAATTTCCCTTCTCCACAAGCTCTTCAGGTCGTTTTGTTGCTTTAGTTAATTTATTATCAACAACAAAATAAAATGATGCACAAAATGAAATACTAATGTAATGTTTTTATTTATATATGTTTGTTATATAAATATCCTTTTAAGGTAAAGGTTGACCTTTAGAAATATCAACTTCCTCAGCTTTGAGGAGCTGATCTGGTTTCTTCTGTGAATAATTATCTGCCCTGTTTTGGAGAAGAGATGACTGCATCCTTGGACTCCAGAATCCGTTTTAGCATATAAAAGGTGGAGTTCCACCTTGTGATACATTCTTGTTTGAGCAGCTCAGGCATGTCCATCTGTTGTTGGGTAGATTTGAGCTTGTGTGAGGCTGTTGTGCTCCTGTGGGAAAATTCCACTACCACCTCACTTTGTCCACAGCTGGCTTCATCACCTTCAAAGCATCTCTTACAACCAGGTTAGTTGTGTGTGCAACACATGTGTGGTGGATCCATTTCAGGATTTTAATTGCTTTTGTTATGTTAGCTGCAGTGTCAGTAACACAACAAACCACTTGGTTTTACCACATCCCACTCTTTTGCCACTTTGAGCAGCTCTTCTGCTAAGTTCTCAGAAGTGTGTCTATCGCTGTATTCAAAACAATCCAGAAGACAGGATACCATTATATAACTTTCAATAAAGTGACATGTAACTGACAAGAAGGATGTGATGGTTTGGGATGTCTAGCTGTCACTTGATAGACTTACTGCTGTGGCTTTGTTAACCGTCTCTTGCAGTGATGCACAGTCTCTGTCATATAGACCTGGGATAATTTTTTGGGAGAGTGTTTTTCTGCTTGGAATTGCGTACATAAAATTTAGTGTATGAATAAACTTCATGAATCACCCACAACTAGGGATGGGTACCGGGTTCTGACATAAACGGTAGTAACCAGACCGAAAAGTATATGCATTGTGTAACGCGGTAAAGGACCAGGGCGCCTGAATGCAGCTTCATAGAAAAACAGCAATCAGAAGTAGTTTCGACTATGGAGCCTGAGGATGGATAGATGGATGGATGGATGGATAGATGGATGGATGGATAGATGGATGTGCGCGCCTTCTTGTTCCAGTAGCCCACTTTTCGTCAGGGTGCCCTGGTTCCTCAACACCTGATGCGGACCTTGTTGATCCAGGCGACGTCCGAGCCGGCATGCCTTCATATTTATCTGTCTTGCTCATGTCTGCGGTAGGCTTGCTTAGCATAGGCGGTCTAGCCTTAGGACCCTTACTGGATACAGACGCCCCAGGCAGGAATCGAACTTGCGATCCTCTGTTCCAAAGGCGTGTAGTCTAACCACTACGATATCATTGGGAAGATGGCCCCAACTGACCGAGTGCTCAGTGAATACCTCAGGCAGCAGAAACCCAAGAAAGAGGAGGGAGACGAGGAACCATCATGGAAGGACAGGGCCCTGCACGGTATGTACCACCGGCAGATAGAGGTGGCGGCTGATATCCAGAAATCCTACCAGTGGCTGGACAAAGCTGGACTGAAAGACAGCACAGAGGCACTAATCATGGCAGCACAAGAACAAGCTCTGAGCACAAGATCCATAGAGGCTGGGGTCTATCACACCAGGCAAGACCCCAGGTGCAGGCTGTGTAAAGATGCCCCAGAGACAATCCAGCACATAACAGCAGGGTGCAAGATGCTAGCAGGGAAGGCATACATGGAACGCCATAACCAAGTGGCCGGCATAGTGTACAGGAACATCTGTGCCGAGTATAATACAGACGGACAAAATGTTGGTGGCTAACCATAGTGGTGGTAGACAAACAGAAGAAGACGGCCGTAGTGATCGATGTAGCGGTTCCGAATGACAGCAATATCAGGAAGAAGGAACACGAGAAGCTGGAGAAATACCAAGGGCTCAGAGAAGAGCTCGAGAGGATGTGGAGGGTGAAGGTAACGGTGGTCCCCGTGGTAATCGGAGCACTAGGTGCGGTGACTCCCAAGCTAGGCGAGCGGCTCCAGCAGATCCCGGGAATAACATCGGAGATCTCTGTCCAGAAGAGCGCAGTCCTGGGAACAGCTAAGATACTGCGCAGGACCCTCAAGCTCCCAGGCCTCTGGTAGAGGACCCGAGCTTGAAGGATAAACCGCCTGCAGGGGCGTGCTGGGTGTTTTTTTTTAAAATATAAACAAAAATAATGTTGACAATACAAAACAGCTTAGGTTCCAAAAGGAGGTGGGATGAGGTGTAGTCCAGTATGAGATTTAGTTTAGTTCCATGGACCTGTGATAGGTCATGTGTCAACAGTTTAATTCAGTCAATAGGTTTACGATTCCTACCGCAACGTAGCGGTGGTCGGGTGGCTCGCCATCCTGCGCTGATCAGGGCTGATCGCGGGAGAAAAAAACAACAACCCTGACCTAAACAAGGTCAAAAACGTAAATTATCATTCACAGAAGCAAATGAAACAGCATTCTACTGCTGTGACAAAATAAATAAATCCATAAACAACAAAGTCAAGTAATTAATGCCATGTTTCGTACAACAATCAATAAACCATCATCTCTTATAATGAATTTCATTCAAAATACTATTATAGAAAAACATTCTCATGGGTCCCATCAAAGCATATCAGCAATAAAGTTACGAAACAGTATCCAAAGTTAATTAAATATTTAGAAAACAAAATTCAATTCAAGGTGTTGCGCAACAGGTTCAATAATCTAAAGGAAGTTTAACTCAATTCAAAAGTCTCATAGGCCGTTTTGGCATTTAATCAAAAATTAACAAAAAACAACCAAAACGGAAAAAACTACAAAAATCAAATACCTCGCTCAACTCTTGATACGTTAATTCAACATTCGGGCATAGTGGGATAAACAAAAACAACAATATTTAATAAATAAAACTAGTAATTGCACTTACTGTCACTAGCCTAGCATTAGCTTACCGGCGTTTCAGGATGTGCGACCGCGGCGTCGCATTTTCATTCATTGTGACAAAACACAACAAACAAATAATTCACCGTTGAGTCGATTGTGAGGTGGTGTAAAGATGAATGAATCGGCCGGGTTATTGCACGCTGTCAACTGGTCTGTAGTGTATAATTTGTCGATATTTGACAAGTACGCCAACCACAGGGAACACAGCAGCCAGTAGTGATGTGACGTTCTGTATCGAGGCTTCGAAGCTTGTGTCGAGTAATGGAGGCGCCCTGAACGCACCATCCGAGTGACGTAAAAAGCGGCGTTCAAAGACAGACGGAAACGCCGTTTTTTACGCTACTCGGCACAAAACGCCGTTTTTATGCATCTTTGAACGGCGTTTTTTACGGCGTTCTCTGCCAGCTGTAACGGCGTTTAAAACGGCGTTTTATTGAAATTATGCAGGGCACTCCCCATGGTTCCCTCATCCAATTACTTTCAACTCATTTCACCCAATCAAAGAAGAGGAAGTGCAGACCACACTAATGCATCACCGATTCACCTTGCTGCTAAGTGATTGCCTATTCAGTACCAGTGCTTGTCACAGTATTCACTTGTATTATAATCCCACTATGCATTTTGATGTGTTTAAGGCATGATCGAGCAAACAAACGACAGAATACTTTTTCTGAAACCTTAACTGTGTTACCTGTTATGGCAGCTAACAGGTAATGAGCAGAGCTAGCTCTGCTCATTTCTGAGCTTCTTTCTTATTTTCCTCTTTACTTCTCTTAACCTTTAACTTATGTTTTAGCAATCAGATCCTGCCATCTTGCATTACCGCTTCGTGCTAGTTATGTTGACTTTTCTCTTCTTTTGTCTCCACTTTTTTCACCCGTGTTTGGACACTCGGCGCATGGCTCCTTTGTTTACATTAGGGATCAGCTGTTAGCGCTGCGCCCTGCAGCTGCGCTACCGGCAGACAGACCCTACATCCCCAGTGAGGGAAGAAACGGGGGTGATGTCTCCCGAGGACACCTCACACACCATCTCTCCTTCCTGTAATCACTTTAAATGTGAGATCGCTCCCTGATATGATTGAGGAGCTAATGACGCTAACCCGGTCACAGTGGCAGTATCCCGGTACTCCCTCTGTGAGTAGGCTGCCCGGCTTCCAGCTGCTGCGGGCGGACAAGACGAGAGACAGCGGTGAGAGGAAAGGAGGGGGGCTGGCAGTGTTTGTTAAAGACGGTTGTGGTATCTCTGGGCACATCGCTGTGAAAGAACAACTCTGCAACACAGACATTGCGCTATTAGCGGTTAGCATCCGTGGAGGCAGCCTGTGACTCTCTGTGGTCCGCAGACTGCAAACGCAATCTCCGAGAGCTCTTCTTCTAATATCAGGGGACTTTAATCATGTCTCGCTGGACTCCACACTGCCCACCTTCACCCAGTATGTGACCTGCCCCACCGTAGGCAATAAAACATTGTATGCCAATGAAAAAGTGGCATACAGTTCATCACCTCCCCCTGCCCAGGGAAGATCCGATCGTAACCGAGTGCGTCTTGTCCCTGTGTGTGCAGCCCTTACTGTGCAGGGAGCCACTAATCACCCACGCAGTGCAGAGATGGTCCGCGGAGGGCATATAAATAAATAATAAAAGCAAGTAAATGACAGTATGCTCTTTCTGAAACAAACGGAGACCTTAACTTTTATCAAAATACCGTTTTACTCAGTTTAAAGTAATACCACTGTATAATAGCCTTCAAATTTAATAATGTTAACAGTATCTCATGAATATTTTTGCCCTTTCAACATGCATTAAAAAAATAGATATACAGTTTTGAATCAGACCTGTATGTACGTTTTCTCAAAAGTGACGTAAATAAGTAATCTCAAGAACCTGAAATAATAGTTTCCCATGTAAACTGGAGATGTCCTTGTCAATGTCATCAGAGTACTGTGGATGTCTTACACGAATTTGAAACATAAAACCAGAGTGGCACATGACAGTGTTGCACATAACATAACTAGTTTACATGACATGAAGTTATAAAAAAAAAAAAAGAATCCATGTAACTTGGTAATGGCTTCTTTCTGATAACTGTCGGCTGCAGTGTGCATTATCTTGACAAAAGTATAAGATACTGAACCCACTGATATGATGTGGTGGAGGAGCACAAATACCTGGACACCCACATATATACATTTGCTGAACTGGAAGATCAAAACAGAAGCTGTACACAAGCAGTGTATGGGCAGGCTATTTTTTGTGAGCAAGCTTGTGCAGCGCACTTTGATGTGTTCTTCTTGGATCAGGAGAGCAAGCTCTGTGATTGGCTGCACTTCGGAAGCTGTGGTGGAGAGGAAGTGAGTGAACAAACTGCCATGCATCATGGATATTCCTCTCAATCCACCTCACCAGGTACTTCTCTAAAAGTGTGACTCAGGTCTGTTGCCCCAAAGGATACAGGAAATGTTAGATATTTTAGTATTTTGGGAGCATGTACTGAATACCTTTTTTGATGATATTATACAAAGGACCCTGTTTCTGCAATGCCCTTTGTTTGAACTTCATCTCCTCTTGCTGCGACCCCACGGGCAACTTCCTTTGGCCTGCTGGTCTGGAAAATCCAACAGTTCATCTATATGTAAAGAAGGCACTTAAACTGGAACAGGCATAGCTGCGTTGATCCTGCTGTGGTATAGTGGGACAGTGCATTCCTCGAGTGCACATCAAGTTTGCAGCCTGCTAAAGATCACACACCATTGATTATGTGCCTCTAGGTATATATGGTTAAACATTTCCTAATGCAAATAACTACATGCAGTATTCTACCATGTGCAAACTTATATCACTAAAGGATTCTAACTGTCTAGTGTTTAATGGACCTGTCAAAAGTATGTTGAGATTATAGAAGGCCCCTTTCAGAGCTAGGGGGAACTTCCTTATATGGTTGTAACTTGTAACTTGAAACTTGTTGACACACGAACCCTTCTGCCTATAAAAACCCTGCACAGAAGAATAAACTTTGAGTTGATTTTGGGAAAGCAGTCTCTGTATCATTTTGTTCTCCCAGGCTACTCCCGGCGCTGTAACTAACCCGCTGAACGGCATACCTGAGCTTACTTTGAATAATTAATCTTATACAAAACTCTGCTTATCGCTGCCCACGTCTCGAAGGAAACTCGATCCACGGATGACCCGGAAGGAGAGATTTCTTTCAGGAAATGCACTGATTTCCATGACAAAATTCACAACAACACAGACACAGGTCGGTTCTTTGAAACGGGTGTTTATTACTTGGGCCTTCTCTCCTTGGCTTCACCATCACCAGTACGGGAGGACAGGGAGCGATCTCACATTTAAAGTGATTACAGGAAGGAGAGATGGTGTGTGAGGTGTCCTCGGGAGACATCACCCCCGTTTCTTCCCTCACTGGGGATGTAGGGTCTGTCTGCCGGTAGCGCAGCTGCAGGGCGCAGCGCTAACAGCTGATCCCTAATGTAAACAAAGGAGCCATGCGCCGAGTGTCCAAACACGGGTGAAAAAAGTGGAGACAAAAGAAGAGAAAAGTCAACATAACTAGCACGAAGCGGTAATGCAAGATGGCAGGATCTGATTGCTAAAACATAAGTTAAAGGTTAAGAGAAGTAAAGAGGAAAATAAGAAAGAAGCTCAGAAATGAGCAGAGCTAGCTCTGCTCATTACCTGTTAGCTGCCATAACAGGTAACACAGTTAAGGTTTCAGAAAAAGTATTCTGTCGTTTGTTTGCTCGATCATGCCTTAAACACATCAAAATGCATAGTGGGATTATAATACAAGTGAATACTGTGACAAGCACTGGTACTGAATAGGCAATCACTTAGCAGCAAGGTGAATCGGTGATGCATTAGTGTGGTCTGCACTTCCTCTTCTTTGATTGGGTGAAATGAGTTGAAAGTAATTGGATGAGGGAACCATGGGGAGTGCCCTGCATAATTTCAATAAAACGCCGTTTTAAACGCCGTTACAGCTGGCAGAGAACGCCGTAAAAAACGCCGTTCAAAGATGCATAAAAACGGCGTTTTGTGCCGAGTAGCGTAAAAAACGGCGTTTCCGTCTGTCTTTGAACGCCGCTTTTTACGTCACTCGGATGGTGCGTTCAGGGCACCATCCGAGTGGCGGAAAAAGCGGCGTTTGTCGGAACAGAACGCCGCTTTTTTCGGCGTTTTGAATAATTAAACGGCGTTTTTTACGCCATTTCTTAACCAAACGGGTTAGGAAAGTGGCGATTTATGGCTCTAACGGCTTGCCATATGTGTCGAGTAATGGAGGGGGCGTTTCCGCGATGCGCGTATCGAGGCTTGCTTCATTTATGGGAGGAGCTGAAAATGATGACGTCCGAAGCCTCGCTGCCCGGCTGTACCACGTGACTGGTTCATGAAGTGGTTCGAACTTTGCCGCGAGATATGACAGCGATACAAACCCCTCAGACTTCAATCAAAATGTGGGTGTTTGATGGAGAGTTGCGGTTAGTGAGAGTTTGGAGACAGTTTGGAGGTTTATGAGAGTGAGGAGAGAAAGTCAGGAGAGAATGGAGCCAGCTAAGAAGAGGAGGATGTCCTCCCCTGTGTGGGAACATTTTGATCTTATTCCTCCCAACAAGGTATGTAAATTTCTACAGAAGATGTATTTTCATAATACTGATGGTGCAATACAATTTATGTTAAGCGGCTTTACTTTTGTACAAGGTGAAGTGTTTGCTATGTGCCAGGGAGCTGGGATATAACAACAACACCTCATCCATGCTTAGGCACTACAGAGCTTTGCATGAGAATAAGGGGAACACCGATTGTGGAGCAAGACCAGGTGAGCCATCAAATGCCATGATAATATAGCATGCAGTAATGTTACTAAATGATATAACAATATTATACAGCTGTAATAAGTTACATGTGTGATATTTATATTTGTGCTTTGTCTTTATTGTCTTTCCTCAGGAGAACAATCTCAAATAGATGAAGACCTGGTTAGCATGGTGATTGAGGACTCCCAGCCATTTAGCATTGTGGAGGACAAAGGATTCAAAAGATTTGTTAAATCATTAAATCCTAGCTATGTTCTCCCCACTAAAAAGGTCATAAAAGCAGTGAAAATGTAGTTTTTACAGAATAAAATGTGAACAGGCAGGACTGAGGCTCAGTGTGTAGCTGTCCATACCTCAACGTTACAAAAGCACAACCACTGTCCACACCCCAACCACACCTCACATGTTTTACACACTCCTTTTCTTGTTGACATTTACAGGCTGTGTGCAAAAGGCCACACTCTTCAAATTCATGCCAACTAATATTTTTACGTCCAGTAGGTGTCCTACTAGAGCAAATGAAGCTTCAAGAAGCTTTGCGCTGGGGTGAAGCAATTGGATGAAAAGCTTCAGTGCTTCATGAAGCTTCATCTGCCCATCACTAGCAGCCAGAGGAGCAGGAAACATGCAGCTGATTGACCCGGAACTTATACAGGGTTCATTCCCGCCACACTAAAGGAGAAGGGTCTGGCTGCAGCCACTGTGTCACTACCCGATTCGTACCGGAAACCCGATCGGTACCCCGCATGCGCGAAAGGTTTCTACTTCCGGTCGTAGCGTTTTACGATAGTTATGGGTCAGAGTATCTGTTAAAATGTTAAGAATAACAAGTATATCTTAAAATGTTTGCAATAATGAAGCATTTCAGTACAATGTAGACAAAAACGAAAAATAAAAAGAAAGTTACGGATCAGGACTCTCCGATCCTTACTGCGCATGTGTAAAGTCTGACCGTACAAATCGGGTCTACCCGATCCGTACCGCGCATGTGCAGATGTTTTCTTCTTCTTCTGTTCGTTTAATGGCAGTTTACTCCCCAGTGTACGAGAATACCACCACCTGCTGACCGAGCAAATAAACCCTATTATAAACTGAATTATCGTCATTACAAACGTGTGTTAAATCTGATTTAGTGATAGTCGAGTGTGTTTATGCTTGTCTGTGAGGAGAGGATTGTTGGAATAGTGATGATGATGTGCGCTATCACTGTCAATTGTCAGTAAACACTTAATCTGGCTGATGAATCTACACGTGAGATATTACAAAGTCTGTATTATTAACTCTGTAATTAGGCGCCATTCTTCTTATTTTACGGCGCTGTTGCTCAATCGGGGGACGCTCTCTGTTGAGGAGAAAAGCATGAATTTCTTTGTAAACGGATTATCCATTGTTTAAATGTCCCGGTAGTCGAAAAGGAGGCAGAGCTGTTGAGAAATGCTAGGAGCTGGATTCTGGGAAGATGGCGGAGTGAGTGGTTCAACTTGAGTGGGCTCCGAGGCTTTTCCTGAAAAGAACCTCCTTTATGTCTTGACCGCAATCAAGTTAACCGGAATTAGAAGCAGACTAGTTATACTTCATCTCTAAAACTCAAAAACTTCCTCCCTGTGTTTCTCTCCGTCATTCTCGGCCACATTCTCCGAAGCGGTGAAATGGCTAACATTAACAAAGATCATGGCTACCACCTAGCGGCTCTTCGACAGGCGTGCGACGATGAAGATATTGAATGGATGGAACAGCAGCACGACTTATCACAAGACAAACCGCAAGCTGATCGTCACCACACACCAGTTAAAAGTCCAAATCCTAAAAAAATGAAGGCTAACGAATCGCAGACGCAAAATGAAGTTTCAAACACCGTTCTCCTCAATGCTATCCAAAAACTGGTATGTAAATTCGACACCCAAAGTGAACATTTAAAGAATTATGAATTCCAGCTGCAAGAAAACACCGACGCTGTAAGAAAAGTAAAGGAGTCCGTGGATGCTAATACGGAAGCTGTTAAATCTGTGGTGGAAGATGTGAAACGTATTAAAACGCAGATGGCGACGCTGAAAAAAGAGAACGAGGCTCTTCATGAAATGTGTCTGGAGCATGCTAGATACAAACGGAGATGGTCTTTGCTGCTAACAGGCGTTCCTGAGAAGGAGGGGGAGAACACGAGAGAAGAAATAATCAGAATTCTGACCAAGATAATTCCTGCGAACGCCGAGCAGCTGTACAACACAGTGGATACAGTGCACCGGCTGGGTCAGAAGGGACGAGTTGGTGACAAACCTGATTGTCATACACTTTGCCATGAGAACTGTTCGAGACCTAGTGTGGAAGATGTCCAAGGAGGCGAAGTTCTGCAAGGAGATGAAGATTCGGTTTAGAGAGGACTTTTGTAAGGAAGACAGAGAAGCCCGCAAACGTCTGTGGCCGAGGGTGGAGGAGGCAAGGAGCAGAGGGCTCAAAGCTTTCCTGAAGGACGGATATGCTGTCATCGATGGTCGTCAAATCAAAGAATGAAAGAACTTTACAATGACCTAGATAAGAATGTATAACTGTTCAACTAAATTTAAGCCGGTAACTTGCTCAATGGTCCCTGACTTTGACTGGGTCTATTGGTTAATAGGAGGTAAAATGTTCCATTGCGGGCAGCACGGTGGCACGGTGGTTAGCACTGTTGCCGCACAGCAAGAAGGTCCTGAGTTCAATTCCACCATCAGGCCGGGGTCTTTCTGTGTGGAGTTTGCATGTTCTCCCCGTGTTTGCGTGGGTTCCCTCCGGGTACTCCGGCTTCCTCCCACCGTCCAAAGACATGCAGCTTGTGGGGATAGGTTAATTGGATAATCCAAATTGCCACTCGGTGTAACTGTGTGAATGAATGTGAGTGCGAATGGTTGTCTGTCCCTGTGTGTTGGCCCTGCGACAGACTGGCGACCTGTCCAGTCTGTCGCCCTATGACAGCTGGGATAGGCTCCAGTGCCCCCCGTGACCCTGAAAAGGATAAGCGTAAGCGAATGGATGGATGGATATATCAGCGTGATGCTTCAACATTTTATTCTCATCTTCAAATTATGATCAAGTCAGTGATACTGTCTTTAGATGAGTTTCAGACATAAATAGGGTCTTCCAGTGTTCTATTTTAACATAAAACACCATTAAAAATTAGTTTATGAAATATGCCAACCTTAACTTAAAGCTGTAAATGCTTTATTTTGACCAACTGTGAGCATGTGACTGTACTTTTTCATTTTGTTATGCTGTTTTTTTGAGGTCGTGTTCCTAAGGCCTGTAGTTACAGTTGGTGCAATAAACATTTCACACCCATCATGATCATCATCTGTTAACTTGTGAATGTAACTGTTTTTTAAAACAAAAAAAGGAATCTTGCAGTGAAGATCATTCCTGGCAGTGGTCAGAAAAAAAGAGCTTTGACTTGAAGGTATGTGCTAGTTTAAGTGTATAGTGAATAATATGAATTACACTAGTCTTCTTTTAAGGGATTTTATTAACGAGCCTTTATTTTCAATATAATACAGGGTTTTCCAAGCCAAGACTATGGAGTTGACTGTGGGATCTTCATGCTGATGGTAATTTTTCTCTTCTCTTCTTGAGATTCATACAGAAGCTAATTTAAGCTTCTAAAAAAAATGACATTTTTATTTTTTCTTCCAAATAGTCTGCTCTGTACGTGGCACTGGATGCTTCATTTGACTATACTATAGTAAGTATTCTATTTACTTTCACAGCAATGGAGTCTTGGATCTTTTGAAAGTTGTTAAATATGTTTCATATTAATATTTTACAGTCAGACATGCCCTACTTGCGTAAATGGTGGTGCTTGCTGTTGATGGAGAACTTTGATCTCAGGAGGTATTTATATTTTGACTTCTGTTCTATGTTGTGTCAAAGTTTACACACCTTAACAATATCAACATTTTCTGTTAAGCTCTGGCAAGCTATGTGCACACTGGAGAGAGGAAGCCAAAGCTGTGCTTGAAGGACAACACGTGCCCATTTTCAGACTGAAAAAGCGCAAGTTCCACAAAGTCGGTCAGGTCAGTATTCACTTTAACCAGTAGTGTAATTACATGGTTAGTGACATTTGAATAACTGTTAAAAAACTGTTCTGCAACAGAGAAATAACTATGTTTTTATCCCCGTTTGCCTGACACAGGAGCCAGCAGTTGTTGAAGATCTGCGTCCTGCTGTGCAGTGGGTTGTCCAAAATAAGGCACTTTTCCGTGGACACGTAACAATGCCCAAATATGTGTCCTTAAATCAAGGGGACCAGCAGAGGGTCTTAAGAGACATGTCAGAGGAAGAAGACACTGGAGCAAGGGACTTGTTCCTCTTTGTTTTTCAGTTTGCAGGACATGGAGCTCTTTTTGAATGCATGTGCTGATGAGCAGGGGCTAAGGGTCAGTGCTATGTTTGACATGTGATGGACAAATGAAGGCACTGGCTGTGTTTGTTTGTTTGTTTAATACGTTGTTGTTGTTGTTTTTTTGTTTTGCTTTTTGCGTAGTACAAAATTCCTATTAAACTTATTTCAAAATGTTGTTCACTTGATTCTGTGTCCATACTTATAATAAAGGATTACAGTGAAACAGCATTAAATGTAAATGTAACAGCATTTTTTTTAACTTGTAATTTCAAAATAAAAAGCTTATTGTTGATATTAACAGTAAAGAATTGTAATCAATAATATTTTTATACATTTTAAACATTAACACTCTGGGCTCTATCCTGGCCATTTGTGGACACTTCACTTATTCTTTTTTTTTGACTACTGCACTGCAGTGGACCAAAACAATGACACGGGTTTGATCTTAAGGATCTAATAGTTGTGTGTGTTGTGCATGACATTGCCACACAAATATGTATTTGCAAGATAGAGTAGAATAAATTATGACGCATGAAATATTACATGGGCTGCAGTGAATTTCTGTTGATACAGACTATTGAGCTTTGAGTTTCCCAGTCAAACTTAGCTTTGAAGCACATGCTAAAAACACTTTTACTCTTGTACATTTCATAACAAGACACCATAGCCAAAATATTAACAAAATATATATTATTAAAAAATTAAAAGCTGCAGCACATACAGCAACAAACACCGTTAGTAAATGTGTCCTGGAGTTTATGCAGGTGCAGAAAGTGCTGCTGCTGTAAGTCAGATCACTTATTTTTCTGGAAAGATGGTAGGAAGGGCATCACTGCTCATTTCTACAGTCTCCCAGATCTTGGAATACAATCCCTTTGTACCATGAAATCACTTCGCAGTACTAGGAGTCCACTAAAACCTATAAAGAGAGTGATCCTGGAAGAAATGGGGAACACACTAGTGACCTCAACAATTGCAAGACAGCCTTTTCCCCGATGCTCAGATGGGGAAAAAAAGGAAGTTTCATGAAAACATTAGGACTTTATCACCGTTTTATCTGAAAAGTTAATGGTAATATATAACCTAACTGGCTATAAAGAGTAAAAAATTTAGATACAATTTTGATTTTGATGAAAAGGACTGGTGCTATTTTAAAGAGTCACGTCGGCAAAAGTAGATAAATGTTTTAAGAAATATACATTTTATAGCATTTTGTGAACATACACAAAAAGTGGCCATTTTTGGCAACAAACAAGCTGAGAGAGAGTTTTATATGTTTTGCTCTCCTTGAACAAAAATAATAGTGCATAATAATCAATGTCGATGTTAATCAATTAGATGTCCCAGACTCTACTATTACTAATACAGCAGTCCCTCGTTTATCGCTGGTGTTACGTTCAAAAAATAACCCACGGTAGGTGAAATCCATGAAGTAGCCAACTTTATTTTTTACAATTATTATAGATGTTAAGACTGTGAAACCCCTCACTACTTGCTTTATACACTTTTCTCAGACAGGCATGAATATTTTCACACTTTTCTTTTTTGTTTAAACACTCTTAGAGTTCAAACCTTCGTAGAAACATAAGTCCAGTGCAAAACGTTTCGTCGGCATTGTTGTGTTTGTTTGGGAGAAAACTTACAAACATACAGTACAGCACTTCAGAGTTACACTGCTATGTAAATTCGACAAGCTAAACGCATTCTGTACTGTACAGCAGGAGTCAGCTTTTTGCACCACAGACCACTTTAATGTCAGACAATATTTTCAGGGAACGAGCTTTAAGGTGTCGCGGATAAATACAACAAAAGAATAAAAAAAAAGTAACTGTGGTATTTTGTAAATATAATAATAAACGTGACTTGAGCTGTACGCCAACAACAATGACAGTGACATTCTCCTCTCTGCTTTTTAATGCTCTCTGGTCGCTATGGTAACGCGTAAATAGTTCTTTCAAAATAAGACACACAACTACAACCATACATTTCACACCGGAGGATCAACTCTCGCGGAACGGTACCAAAAGACTCACGGACCGGGACCGGTCCGTGGGCCTATTAGGGGCCGCTCCAGTACAGGAGACACTGGACTAGATTGATTGACAATGGTCTACAGCAATCAGAACGCACAACGCGATGTACTGTAAAAAAAAACATAAATGTGTCACTTTTGGCCACGAATAATTTAGGGGATGGTGAATTTTTTTTTTTTGACCAAACCCAGAGTGTTAAAAAACCCCACTTAAAACCATTTTTATTTCTCAGCAGCATCAATAGTAACAAAAACGCAATTTAGTTTTCGCTGTCAAAGTCGATTTAACTGAAGTTACGTGTTTCCGGTTACTGTGGAGGTCACGTGTTTCCGGTTACTGTGGAGCTCCACAGTGGCTGCAGCCAGGTGCTCTTGCACTAAAGGGATTGGCGTAAGTGGGGTCAGACGTTACCGTGGTTACAATAGGGCTTTAGAGTTGACGTCACGCCGCAATGCATTGTGGGAGCGCGGCACCATTTTCGGTAGTGATGGGCAGATGAAGCTTCATGAAGCACTGAAGCTTTTCATCCAATTGGTTCACCCCAGCGCAAAGCTTCTTGAAGCTTCATTTGCTCTAGTAGGACACCTACTGGACGTAAAAATATTAGTTGGCAAGAATTTAAAGAGTGTGGCCTTTTGCACACAGCCTGTAAATGTCAACAAGAAAAGGAGTGTGTAAAACATGTATATTGTAGTGATGCAGTATACTGTGTATATTTATACTGGCAGTATGGAAAATGATTATTTGGAAATGCTTAAAATGGAAATGATCATTTACTGTGAGGTGAGGTGTGGTTGGGGTGTGGACAGTGGTTGTGCTTTTGTAACGTTGAGGTATGGACAGCTACACACTGAGCCTCAGTCCTGCCTGTTCACATTTTATTCTGTAAAAACTACATTTTCACTGCTTTTATGACCTTTTTAGTGGGGAGAACATAGCTAGGATTTAATGATTTAACAAATCTTTTGAATCCTTTGTCCTCCACAATGCTAAATGGCTGGGAGTCCTCAATCACCATGCTAACCAGGTCTTCATCTATTTGAGATTGTTCTCCTGAGGAAAGACAATAAAGACAAAGCACAAATATAAATATCACACACGTAACTTATAACAGTTGTATAATATTGTTATATCATTTAGTAACATTACAGCATGCTATATTATCATTGCATTTGATGGCTCACCTGGTCTTGCTCCACAATCGGTGTTCCCCTTATTCTCATGCAAAGCTCTGTAGTGCCTAAGCATGGATGAGGTGTTGCTGTTATATCCCAGCTCCCTGGCACATAGCAAACACTTCACCTTGTACAAAAGTAAAGACAGCTTAACATAAATTGTATTGCACCATCAGTATTATGAAAATACATCTTCTGTAGAAATTTACATACCTTGTTGGGAGGAATAAGATCAAAATGTTGCCATAAAGGGGAGGACATCCTCCTCTTCTTAGCTGGCTCCATTCTCTCCTGACTTTCTCTCCTCACTCTCATAAACCTCCAACCTGTCTCCAAACTCTCACTAACCACAACTCTCCATCAAACACCTACATTTTGAATGAAGTCTGAGGGGTTTATATCGCTGTCATATCTCGCGGCAAAGTTCGAACCACTTCATGAACCAGTCACGTGGTACAGCCGGGCAGCGAGGCTTCGGACGTCATCATTTTCAGCTCCTCCCATAAATGAAGCAAGCCTCATTACGCGCATCGCGGAAACACCCCCTCCATTACTCGACACAAGCTTCGAAGCCTCGATACAGAACGTCACATCACTAATTTTCGGGTCTACGAATCAAAACAAACACACTGTGTTGGAACGACGATTACAAGATTCTTAAAAGCAGCTCAAAAGAGAATGAACTGTATACAGACCGATTTCGTTCAGAGGCGAAGCGGCGGTACTTGCAGGAAATAGCGTGCATTGGAAATGTGGACCCATATGAAATACGGCCGTGGAGTAGAAACCCTGAAGACTAACCGCTATTGACGTAGCCTGACATATTTTCGTACCTTGTCTGTGGAATCAGCGCGTACAAGTCGTCATTTAAACAAAGGTAAGTCAGCTCGAGTACTGCGAGTAAAATGCGTTTGATTTCCCTGCAAACATTCAGATTAGTACAGCATAAATTCATTCATGAGGGGAAATTACAGTGAGAACATGTGGAGGCTGTTAGGTGGATAACATAGTGAGTTCAGTGCATTGATGAGACATTGTCCTGAAGCATTTAGTTATTCTTTATGGTTAAAGAAATTGCAATAATTTATTCATATTTATTATAAATAATCCTAATTATACATCTTGCTTCCATGTTTGTATCCCGTGTTACTAAAAATACATTTTATTTTAGTTTTATACATTGATTAATGACCTGCAGAATCTCCTTATCATATTAAGTGATTCATAATTGTCACTTTATGCTTTCTCCATCTCTAAAGTGATGACATCCTTGCATTACATACTTTAGGTTCATTTTCTGCAGGCAGGTTTCTGACAGAGAACAGGCAGATTTACACTATAACATGCAGCGTTCTATAGATGGACACATACAGAAATGAAAAATTACATGTATGTTCTAACTTTCTAAACACTTTGTTACATTTATGATGAAGTAGATTAAAGACATTTATGTCTGCCTTGGCTCATAGTTCTTGTCTTTAAATGAACTTTGTGTGTGTTTCAGGTCCTGCACTCTCAAAGACTGAATGAACCAGCATTGCAGCCATGGGTCACTGTGAGCATCACAGGGAAGGTTGAAGCCGCCCACTGCACCTGTATGGCTGGAGTCGCAGAGACCTGGAGCCATGTCACTGCTCTTCTGTTTAATGTAGAAGCAACAGTGTTGATCTGTGGCACAAGGACTGTTACAGATGAACCAGCCTACTGGGTTTTGCTGGGTAATGTGACCAAGATACAGCCAGAGGTTGGCCATAAGATAGACTTCTCCTCTTCAGCTGCCCAAAAAAAGGCTCTCAATCAAAACATAAACAGACCATCCGTATTGAAAGGTAAAAGGAGCCGTCCTCAAAAAAGAAAAATCCCACCTGCTACTGTGGAGGAGTTGTCACTGCTATAATGCCATGTTTTATCTAGGGGTCTAGATTTATGCCTGTAGTGCACTGCCGTGTAAATAATTTGCATTTACTGAATATGTACTGACTGAGTCCCACTGCTCAAAAGTTGAATAAATAAACAAACTAATTTTTGCCTCTTTTTTTTTTTTTTTTATCAAAACATCACATCTGTTACAATGTAGAATCCATGTCATTTATAGTTTACAAATGACAAAATGTTTTTACATAAAATCATAACAGTGTTTACATGATGTCACCCACTACTAGCACTTTATTTACTGTATCTTTTGGGAAAAAAATACCGCTATTAATACATTATTTATACAGCAAAAGACTTAAGAATATTTAACAGGAGAAGGTTTCATTTTCCCTGGTTTTACTATCACACTGTTCACCAAACGCAGCAAACCTTCACCATCTTATCCAGAAGGGTCACCTCTTCACCCTCACATGGAAGAAGTAATCTCATTGGCATGGTGGTATGTTTGAAGCAGGTCCCTTGTGTAGCGCTGGAACTCAGTCACAATGTGTTTCATCCATTTCATAGGCTGGTTTGCTGCAATAATGCCAAATAATTAGCAACTCTATAAATAGAAGGTAGTTCTGCAAAATCACTCAGTAGGATGTTTGTTCTAATTTGCTATGAGCTCAGAGCGCATCGAAAATAAAACTAATAGGCTATAAAGATATGAACATATTTAGAACTTACCGTAATGAAAATGTCTGGAGCACCAACAGATATTTGGAGATGGAAGAGAACTGGATATCAGCTCGTCTCACAGCTGCTATCCAGGCTAGACGCCTTCGCTTGGTAACATTGATACACGAGCTGCCTCATGTTGCTGCCAGGTTGGGAAAGAATGAAAAGACAAACCCTTTTCAAGCTTATTCTCTTGCCGGTCGTGCGATCGAACATTGCAGCCGACCACACAGCAAATACGAACCATGGCTGTTGTGTGTGCCTTCGCTCCTTTTTCGCTTGCGCTTTGTTTAGACCTCCAAAATGGAGGATCGGGTCAAAATCCTTTCCACGCCCACCCCCGTGACATCACGCTCCAAAGCCCTATTGCCATGTTTTAATTTAGAGGAATTGTCTTTTTGGTGTTTGTGTGTTTTTCTCTTGTTGGTTTTTTAAAATTTCCAAAGAATAAAAGAACACTTAAATATGTGAAACATTGTTCAACCAAGTAATGGCCCTCTATCAGGTTTGTGTGGATTTAAATTACACGAAGTGTGAATTTCCCCAGTCAAATGTAGAAAATCCTGACTTTGTGTACCTCGACACCAATCAGTAGATACATGTATGGGATCCGTCTGATGAAAGCAGACTGATATCATAGGGAGGACAAATTCATGTGCAGAAATTAACCAACAGATTCAATATTGTGTGTATTTCTTGAAATAATGTAAGATTGTGTTAATGAGTGCAAAACTGACAGATCTGCAAATGAAGTGATTTTACATTTGAGTCTGTTAGACAGATGTTAACAAGGTTCTTTTAATGCTGGTGCGCTACAGTAACTCATCACTCATATTTTTGTATTGTGTGTGGTTGATATATTAAAAAAGTTAAACACTGGTAACTCCTCTTTGTCCACGTCTCCTCGTTCCCTCCCATTCCGGTCAGACTAGTTTCACTTCTATAAAAAACAAACCCACACGTCACTGCTACTAAGAAGAGAAATGGCACAGAACGAAGCTTAAACAGGTGATGAAATAATTTCTTGTTTCAGCTGTTTCGATCTACTGATCACAGCCTGTACACTAAGAAAACCTACTTGAGCTCTCAGTATAAATTATTGTGAGTTGTGACTTTTTTCAAGACACTGAGCCATTACAACTAATTTAAGGGTTCCTCCACCTGCTGAATCCACTTTAACCCTGACTATACACATTTTCCTGTTCAGATGTAAAGTCACGCTCTACAATGTAGGCAACAGGAAATGGAGCCATTGATTTCATTTCCTTCTTTTTTTCTGCTCATGCTCCACTTCACTAATTCAAGCTGAGTTCAGCTAGAATTACAAATAAGACAAAAATTGTCCTGGTCCTGGGTCTGTGACCCAGTGTTTTGTGTTTTTTTGGCTTAAGTTATGCTTTTTGAATTATGGTGTTCTGTTTGTATTGCAATTATAGTTTCTGGTTTCTCTGTTCTGTTTCTGTACCTTCCCTGTGTTCCACGCCTGGTTACTTTTGTTTCTGTGCTTCATGTGTACTCTGTTCCCAGGTCTGTCATGTCTCCACGTCTCGGTGTCTAGTCTGTGTCTCTATGAATGTCATGCTTCCTGGTTTATTTTGATAGTCCCATCCCGTGTGTAGGTTGTCTAGTTTTGTTTTTCACGTTACTCATTATGTCTTATTAGTTCCTGTTTCTCACTCCCTCATTACTGCCTGTATATTTAAGCCCTGTGTTTGCCTCTGTTTGTTGCTGGTCTGTCTGCTTGTCATCCCTTGTGTTTCCCCTGTTGTAGCTCTCCATGGGTCCTGTCTCAGGTTTTTACATTTCTGTTTTCTGGTTCCAAGTGTTTTTTTCCTTTGTATGATGTTTCGTTTTTCCCAGTTTAGGTTTTAGTTTTTTGTCCCTGCCCTGCTTCTGTTTGTATCTCACCACTGTTAGTAAACCTCACTTGCAATAAGTCTTTCGTCAGTGCCTGCACTTGGGTCCTTTCTCTCAGCCATCCACATGGCTGCGACAACAAAAATAAAGCTTGTAAATGGTAAATGGCCTGTATTTATATAGCGCTTTACTAGTCCCTAAGGACCCCAAAGTGCTTTACATATCCAGTCATCCACCCATTCACACACACATTCACACACTTGTATTCCCATCAGCTTGTATTCCCATCTACTAATATTATTTTATTATCAGTTACTGTAGCACAATCAGTTCAGTTAGCTTTACACAATAACAGCTGGTAGAAATGTCCTCCAAAGAGCGCCGTTTTACTTTCTTACTCTGTGTACATTTCAGAGCCAGCACTTTTTCACTTTTACTTAAGTAAAGATATTGAATCAGTAGAACTTTTACTGGAGTGTTTTTTAATAGGGGTTTCTGAACTTCTATACTTAAGTACAACGTGTGTAGTTTTGGCACCTCTGTGTATCAGCCACATTAAAGTCTCCTTCTTCTGTTGTGTTGTCTTGTTCAAGCTGTTAAAGACTTCTTAATTATGATATTTGTTCACCTCTGAGGGGGCATTTTGATGCTGGTCCTCTTCATCTGTTCACCGCCTGCTGGAAACTTACCTGCTCGCTGCCACTCTTCATTCTCTCGGCTTCCCAGAGTAAGTCCGAAAACTCACCTGTCGGCCCTCCTGTCTGCCACAACACCCCTCTGTTCTGAAAAAGAAAAGTCAGACACCTTGTTCTTCTCCTTACTTTACCACACACCCAGAGAAATCCCCTTTCGCTGTAGCTTTTTTTTTTTTTACGCGGTAAAGGACCAGAGTGTGTGACTGCAGCTTCATAGATACAGTGCAAAAGTTTGGGCAACCTTGTTAATAGTCATTATTTTCCTGTATAAATCGTTGGTTTTTACAATAGAAAATGTCAGTTAAATATATCATATAGGAGACACACACAGTGATATTTGAGAAGTGAAATGAAGTTTATTGGATTTACAGAAAGTGTGCAATAATTGTTTAAACAAAATCAGGCAGGTGCATACATTTGGGCACCGTTGTCATTTTATTGATTCCAAAACCTTTAGACCTAATTATTGGAACTTAAATTGGCTTGGTAAGCTCAGTGACCCCTGAGCTACATACACAGGTGAATCCAATAATGAGAAGGAGTATTTAAGGGGGTCAATTGTAAGTTTCCCTCCTCTTTCAATTTTCTCTGAAGAGTAGCAACATGGGGGTCTCAAAACAACTCTCAAATGACCTGAAGACAAAGATTGTTCACCATCATGGTTTAGGGCAGACTTTCCCAAAGTGTGCCCCCCCAGCAGGGGGGTCGCAGAGCCATTGCAGGGGGGCGTGGTATAAAAAGGAAAAACAAACAAATAAACAAAAAAACAACAACGCTTGGACACTGCTATCATGGGGCGCCTATACAAACGCAAAGCAGGAGGCTGAATATGTTTCCAAACCAACTTCATTCTAAGCCAAAGACTAGAAAATATGGTGAAGCTTATCTTCCCTTTGGCTTCACCTGCACAAGTGCCAAGGTAGGTCTCCCCTGCAGAAGTGGTTTTCCCTTCGTCAGGAACAGCGCTGGGCTCTTCAAATCACGGACAAACAGTATCCCACATTCTTGATTTTTAGTTCACAAACACTTCCACAGTTAGGAACATATTGAGAAAATGGAAGTGGTTCCCCTGCTGTAGCTCAGGCGGTAGAGCAGGTCATCTACTGATCGGAAGGTTGGTGGTTCGATTCCTGGCTTCCCCTAGACTGCATGCCAGATATCCTTGGGCAAGATATTAACCCCAATGCATCTCCGATGCATCCATCGGAGTATGAATGTGTGTGAATTAGAAAGCACTTAGAACAATGTGCTTGTGCGAATGGGTGAATGCACAAGTTGTGTAAAGCGCTTTGAGTGCTCAGTAGTAGGGCTGGGTATCGTCACTGATTTCTAGAATCGATTCGATTTTGAATCAGTCCGAAATATTATTATATGAACCATAATACCCATATGGAAAAGAAATAGTAAAAACATACATGATTTACTCATGAAAGTGGCCACTTTCTCATTACTTTCATATATTTTTTAGTAAGTATACAAAACATACAAGTTTCATTATATAATTTTTCAAGGGATATATGTGTTTTCACTCTTGTATGCTTTTCATACAAGACAGATAAAAACTTTATAAGATTTATATATATCTTTTCCATATGAGTATATATAAAATTATGATAATTCACCTTGTATATGTACTGTCAAAAGAACCCTCTAAGCCTTGTGAATGAATTACATAAATTTCAAAATTAAGAACAGATACTAAATAATGTAATTTTTAATTAACATTAGTATATATTTTTTTTCATACATACATTTCAAGTGGATCAGGGATCCAGTGCAAATAGAACACATCTTTTGTAAACATCAGTAAAACCTCAGAGAAATAGTTTTGCTGTTAGTGTCTCACACAGCTTTTCTGAAATCCACTATTGTGTTTTGGAGACACACAGGATAACACAGCGTGTACAAGTGAACTGACAGAAACTGACCGATCAGAAAATGAAAAACTGCCTTTTAAAATACTTCAAAAAATGAAAACATACTGAACAGTATTGTAAAACCTCTGTGAAACTAATGCAATTTAGCCTTATTTATAACTACCCTCTCACTTCTTTGAGACTGTAAGGTTTTTCTGCAAGAAGAGAAGCTGGTCTACATGTTGTGGAGTCAGGCAGCTCCTTTGTGCGGTAACAATGTCACCAGCAGTTGAGAAGGAACACTGGTCCCAGGTATGGAAAGATACTGCTTTGCTTGTAGAGCCAAGAGAGGATATTCCCTTTCATGGTCCCTCCACCAGATCAAAGGATCCTCAGAAAGTGCAACAGGCTCAACGTCCCTGTATCGATTCACTTCTTCCTTTGCCTTCTGAGTTGGTGTTTTCTGTGGTGCTGTGGTTTTTGTTGAGTAGGCTGGCCCAAGGAGAAAAATTAATGCAGAGTCCTTTGACCTCTTAATTGGAGGGGCATAATCCACTTCATCAACACCATCAAGAGAGATGTCAGGGACAGTTTCCTCAGATGTGTCACCATCAGACTGTCGCTGTAGAAAAATGAAAACTTAATTAATAAAGAAATTACTATTTATATTCTAACTCGAGTAGTGCAAAAAAACCAATAATTTTTTGTTTTTGTTTCTGTAACTCACAATAGCTGTGTCCACGTTCTCCAAACCTGCTGCTTCCAACACCAACTGAGAGAATGTGTTGTTACAGGTCTCTTTGGACAAGAATGGCAGGGCCTTAAAGCGAGGATCTAATGCTGATGCAATGTACAGCTTGTCCTTTAGGGCCACATATCTTGAAAAGAGATTTTGCACATTTAACTCAGTTTATTATGTTGGATATACATGTGCATGGTTACATACACTCATGCAAGATCAGAAACATTAATATACGACTTTGTTTCCATAATTTATATATAAACATCTATAGATAGATAGATATAAAATCAAAAGGCCTATTACTAGACAAGAGGGCTTAACTAACATTTTTATAATATATATATATTTTTTCACTATAATAAGAATTTTCATGTAATACATGCATCCATACAGTTACACTCATTCATGGCATATACCTTGACTTCAAGTTGTCGTATACAGCAGTCTTGAGGTCTTTAATCAGTGAGGAGTCGTGAGAGACACTGATCATCTTCTCCAGCAGCTGTGCATGCAGAGGTGCAATGATGGAAAGGGTCGGGGACTTTTCTTCAGACATAACCAGTGTGGCTGCTTTCAGCGGCTTCAAAGCTTTCACTATATCTTCTCCATCAGTTATGTCAGCCTCTGTAAGACTACAGAGATTACTGTCATTTCTCCTCACTTCAGGTGAGAGTAGAGCTGCAGAGATTGCTGGTTGTTGCTCTAGGAAGCGTTCCAGCATCTCCAATGTGCTGTTCCATCTGGTCACCCCATCATTCACCAGCTTATGGGCAGGTAGATTCAGTATCTTTTGCTTCTCTTTAAGCTTGCGACTTGCAACAGTGCTGCGATGAAAAAAGGATGCTATGCGTCTCACTCGGCCAAGCAGCTGAGCAACAGCTGGAACTTTCAGTCCTGCTTGTGAAGCTAAATTGAGTGTGTGGGCAAAACAACCAATGTGCAACCAGCCCGTTATTTCTACAGCTCGCACCATATTTGCAGCATTGTCAGTTACGATGACTGGATTTTTGTTTGTAAGCTCCCATTCTTCGATTGCTTTGAACATAATTTCAGATAAATTAGCTGCTGTGTGGCTTGCTTCAGTGGTTCTTGTCTGTAAGACATGAGACACGAGTTTCCACTCCTGGTCGATATGGTGTGAGGTGATAGTCAGGTAGTTATCTGTTGCTCTGGATGTCCAGCTGTCACAGGTTATAGCGACTCTCTCTGCTGACTTGAGAGAGGCTGTAACATCGTGTTTCACTTTTTCATACATGTTTGGGATTACCACTTCACTCAAATGTTTGCGTGTTGGTAAAACATAGCGTGGTTCTAGCGTATTAATGAGGTTTTGGAAGCCATCATTTTCAACAACGCTGTACGGACGTATATCTTTACATATGAAAGTTGCCACAGACTGGGTTATCTTTTGGGCACGTGGAGAAGTGGATTCAAACTTCACTGCAAATGCCTTTTCGAGTGAGCGTTGCTTGGTGTCGGCCGTTTTTGCTAGCAGGATATCTGGATGATGCCTCGTTAAATGATTTCTGAGATTTGTGGTATTTCCACAGTGCTTTACCTCCATTTTGCACATCTTACATACGGCTTTGCTTTTGTCCGGCTCTTCACTGTCTTCACAGTTCTTAAATCCAAAGTGTTGCCAGACATCTGCCTTTAGGCTCGGTGGCACATTCCCGGCAGTAGCCATGATGGTTCATGCGTCCAGGTCACTTAACTCTCGCGTGACTTCCTCATGTTAACCGCTTGCAAGTTTCATACGCGGCAAACTACATATGTATAAAAAAAAATCGATTTCAGGATTTAATGAATCGATATCGTTTTATTCCAGTTAGAATCGATTTTAATCAATGAATCGATTTTTTAAACCCACCCCTACTCAGTAGAGTAGAAAAGCGCTATATAAGAACCAGTCCATTTACCACTTGTACTCTAACTACTCCTGACATTTTGGACATGTTAGCTCTTTATACAGTAAAGTTACAGCGGGATACAAATAACATCAGGCTGATCCTGCCACGATTTGTTCCCCCGGTTCAAATCACGGACAAACAGTATCCCACAGCTGTTTATGTTTTTAAACCCATTTTGCACAGAGAGGCATTTTTGACAAATGTATTGATAGCAATGTTGAATATTATTACACAGGAAAAAAAACAACTACATGTAAAATAATTACACCGTGATGCCTCTGCCTTTGTAAATGGAGGGACAGTAACTCCATGTGTATATGTGTAAGCCTGTAAAACCTGCAGATAGAGACAAAATACTGTTAATCTGAATACCTTTGGTGTTGCGTGATGAACTCTGTATTCCTCATCCACATGTAAACGCAAAAAAGGAGTTTTTAAAAAAAATCTTTATTTTCGGTGATTCCAAACGCCGTTTACGTGTGGACGAAACAGCTGCGTATTTAAAAATACCCGTGTAGGTGCGGACGTAGCGTAAAAGAGTTAGTAGTTTATAGTGATGGGATTTCCGGCTCTTTTTAGAGATCCGGCTCTTTCGGTTCGGCTCACTAAAAAGAGCCGGCTCTTTCGGCTCCGAACCGGCTCTTCAGCTTGTTTTGTTGCTTTAATTAATTTATTATTAACAATAATATAAAATTATACACAAAAGGAATTACTAACGTAAAAAAAAGTGGTTTTATTTATATATGTTTTTATATAAATATATGCGGTGGCCCCTAGAGACAAAACACGTACAAACTCCAAAACACATTTCTAGCATGAACTGAACTTCCAAAGCAGAGCTACTAGATCACTTAAATTACACAATTGAAAGCATGTGTGTATTGTTTGTGTATTTATACACAGGCACTCATATATATTCAAATAATTTAAAAAAAAGTTCATTTACCTGTTACTACCACACACCAAATCCGGTCGTTGGTACTTGCTGGCTTGTGTAGCCACAAGACAACAAAAGCTCAACATTGCGCCCAGCATCCTGGAGCACTTCTGTTATCTTTTGTACGTGTTTTGAGTTTTTATGTGCTTCTGAGTTTTTACGTGTTTTGGAGTTTTTACGTGTTTTGGAGTTTGTACATGCTTCAGAGTTCGTACGTGATTTGAAGTTTATATGTGCTTTGTCTCTAGGGGCCACCGTAAATATACTTTTATTTATTCACTCCACATAAAATGTAATAAATAAATCATATAATACAAAAATCAACTATTCACATTTCAACTTTTAACTATTTAAATTTTCAGCTTTTTCCTTTTACAAATTTAAAGTGAAAACAACACAAAACACTGCAAACCACAACACAATTAAATATAAATTATAATATTAAAACAAAAAGAACATGCATATTCTCTGTCATATGGGCCTGCATGAATAAACTTTCTGAATCCTTTATCATCTGCAACCAAAAATAGTTGTGGATGATTACTATACCTTTTTAATGTGACGTTGTTGTCCCTGGCTCTCTTTCTCTCTCTCTCCCTCTGGCTCTGTTCGTGTGCTACTGAGTGTAACTACCGCCCCTCCCCCCTCTGCCCAGCGTAAAGCACAAGGCTCGCGTGCAGAGTGAAGCGGAAAAAAAGTGCGAGAGAGAGAGGGTGAGAGAAAGAAAGAAAAAAAAACCCACGTGACGGCTCGCGATAAGGAGCCGGCTCGCGTCGTTCACGTCAAAGAGCCGGCTCTAAGAGCCATTTCGTCCGCGAACGACCCATCACTAGTAGTTTATTTTATTACTACCTGCAGATTACTTGTATTTGCTTAATTGTTTACTAAATGTTTGAGGTGTGAAATAAACCGCAATGGGGCAGAATATGGGTGTGTGTGGTTGGAGGATGTGTTTGTGTGTGCGTGCATGCGTGTGCGCGCGCATGGTGTGTGTGTGTGTGTGTGGGGGGGGGGGGGGGGGGGGCGCAAGCATTTTTCTTGTAAAACAAAAGGGGGCCTAGCAAAAACAAGTTTGGGAACCACTGGTTTAGGGGAAGGATACAGAAAGCTGTCTGAGAGATTTAAGCTGTCTGTTTCCACAGTTAGGAACATATTGACAAAATGGAAGACCACAGGCTCAGTTCAAGTTAAGGCTCGAAGTGGCAGACCAAGAAAAATCTTGGATAGACAGAAGCGACGAATGGTGAGAACAGTCAGAGTCAGCCCACAGACCAGCACCAAAGACCTACAACATCATCTTGCAGCAGATGGAGTCACTGTGCAGTGATGCAGAGGAAGCCTTTTTTCCGCCCACAGCACAAACAGAGCCGGTTTGCTAAAGCACATTTGGACAAGCCAGCTTTATTCTGGAATAAGGTGCTGTGGAGTGACGAAACTAAAATTGAGTTATTTGGGCATAACAAGGGGCGTCATGCATGGAGGAAACAGAACACAGCATTCCAAGAAAAACACCTGCTACCTACAGTAAAATATGGTGGTGGCGCCATCATGCTGTGGGGCTGTGTAGCCAGTGCAGGGACTGGGAATCTTGTCAAAGTTGAGGGACGCATGGACACATGGTCCAAAATACCTTCAACCACAATCCAGACTCTCATTGGAACCTACAGGAAGCGTTTAGAGGCTGTAATTTCTGCAAAAGGCGGATATACTAAATATTGATTTCATTTCTTCTTTTTTTTTTGTGGTGAACAAATTAATGCACCTGCCTGATTTGGTTTAAACAATTATTGCACACTTTCTGTAAATGCAATAAATAAAGTGATGCAAACATATGACTGATTTCCAATCATTATATAAACCTGGTATAAAATTATAATCACATGAAATATGAATTGATATCTGCTATCCTTGATGTAGCATAACACCTCTAACTAACAACACCAATGTCAGTGGATGCTTGCTTCACTGTAGGTGTTGTATTTCCACAGGTTAGTTCAGGTGAAAGTGTTGATGGTTGTCTTAGTTGTGGTTGTCGGCTTGTGTTGTAAACATTACAGTAGAAATTGTTTTTGTAATTTTAGTGGAATGTTTTGTTGCAGAAGTTGTTCTGCTTGGTGTTTTTAGTTACATTGGTTGCAGACATTGCTTTAGTTTCATAGAGAAGTCACATTAATTTTGGCCACTGTGCCACCCTCCTGGAAAGAGCTGAGGACAGCCCCAGACGTGGGGTCACCCAGCAGCCACGGCACAGAAACCACAAGGGGCTGCAGTTCAATTCACTCTCCTCTCATTACTACATGCAAATCTGCCTGGGCTGGAAGCCACCACTGCTATTTAACACACTGTTTACTACAGTCGAAGGAGCTTACAAAGAAAAGCGTCTGGACTTCTTTAAGTTGCTTGAAGACGTTTCACCTCTCATCTGAGAAGCTTCTTCAGTTCTAAGGTCAAATGGTGGGGAGTCCCAGATTTAAACCTAGTGGGAGTATCCCCCCACAGAGGGACAAAAGGACCCCCTGATGATCCTCTAATCGCTTGAGCCAAGGTGTGAAACTGGGTGTGGGTCCCAATCAGCCAGAGTTTCGGGTGAGTTCATTGTGAAACCTGGCCCCACCTTATCATGCGAATTCCTGAGGTCAGATGGCCCAGGATGTGAGTGGGCGTTAAGGCGTCTGGGGAGGGATCTCAAAACTGGATTATAGATGGCAGACAGTTGGTGTGTTGCTGGGTCTGAAATACACAAATAGATCCACTAGTATTTAGAAAAAAAGCATGGCTTACCGTATTTTCCGCACTGTAAGGCACACTTAAAATCCTTTTAATTTTCTCCAAAATCCACAGTGCCGCTTATAATCCGGTGCACCTTATGTATGAATTCTGGCTACCGTAGTCAGGAGCCTCGCGGAGTAATCTGGGTCCAAAACTCCATCTTCTTCAGGTTGTAAAGTCAAATGAACACTGCAGCATCACTGGGAGTTACAAACTGTCTAAATTCTTTCACCTTTAATAAAATGATCAGCGTTGCTGATTTACCAGGTGTAACAATATAAACACAGTGAAGCTGGAGGATGTACACTAACACTTTTCCACTCGATAAAAGTTAACGTTAAGGTTCCCGATGGTTATGGACAAATGCAATCACATGGCAGGATGTTGTAAACGGACCAAACTTCAGTCAGGAGAACAACTGAGATAATCCATCCACAATATGAGGTTAGTCATTAATATACTGCAACAACATGGGAATAGAGCAGCTGCCAGAGAATTCAACATTAATCAATTAATGATGAGTAAAGTTTGACTTATCTGACTCTTTTGTTTTGCTTAATGCGTCTTATACTCCAGTGCACCTCAATTATGAAAATAGAATCATTCATCGACAGTTGTAACGCGTTACTGTAATCCGATTACTTTTTTCAAGTAACGAGTAAAGTAAGGGATTACTATTGCAAAAACGGTAATTAGATTACCGTTACTGTCCCGTAGGAACACTGCGTTACTGTGTTACTAAAACCGTGATTTTTTTGTGAGAATGTCTCACGACAGTGACGTAAGCAAGTGCGACGTTCGTGACAACAGCTGTGTGCAGATCAACAATGGATCATATATCGAGTACGGGAGAGAGTATGAGTGTGCAGCATTTAAAGCGTGGAAGTACTGACCTTACTTTAAGTTTGATTCCATGAAAAGTGACAAAAACATTAGCGTCCATTAGCATTGTGCGTGGGAAGAAAATGTCTTTTTACAGCGAAAAAAAACCCCTAAACTTCCAAGCAAGCTCCGAGTGCGCTATGACGTAATGGAAAATTCACAGAGACACTGCCGTATCCTTCCACTGACCGCTGCGGCACACCTGCACCAGGGTAAACCTCCGCCTACCCTACTCTTGCTTCACAGGTGAAAATAGAGCAAAAGGACCGCTAGTCTTTGACTTTATTTATTTTCTGCTGTGTTTTACTTGCATCTATTTGAAAGACTGAGTGTAAACACAAAAAAAAAAAAAATTATGTGCTGGAATGTGAAGAAAATAGGTTTAAATATTAAACAAATTTCTTCCAGTCAGAGAATGTTGCATATAATTACATTTTTGCTTGATGCATAAAGTTAAAAGATTAAAACTAATAAAACAAGTTTTAAAAAGAGACTTTTCCATTTGATTACATTTTGTATGATGGATTATGTAGAAAATGTAGAATTGGGCTGAGAGATCTATCGCTTTATCACCTCTTCAGGTTGTAAATCGTGTTTTTAAAAAGTAACTAAGTAATTAATTACTTTTGAAAATAAGTAATCAGTAAAGTAACGGGATTACTTTTTTGGGGAAGTAATCAGTAATTAGTTACTGATTACTTTTTTCAAGTAACTTGACCAACACTGGTTGTAACATGCAGTGGAGATGAAGCCAGCCGCAGAGGTGTGCAGGTGGATAGCAAATGAGCGACAGCTTCTAACTTTCCACAAGTACTGATTTATTTAAAATATCAAAAATAAAAGTGCTACCTCTACCACACATTACTTGAGAGCACACTAGTCCGCGTAGACATGGAAGAATCCATTACAGACATGGTGCGAAGAGGAACAAAAAAGGGGTGACACACGAGTCATGAAACAGGAGGTGCCGCCATGGCGATACACTGCATAACAACAGCAACTTAGGGTCCGAAAAATACTGAATATATATGTATTTTTTTTATTTTTTATCATAACTCTGGATTTACTGGCCTGTAATTAAAATTTAAAAACTGATGTATACTGTCAACACGGGCTGAAACAGACACTCAGTGTGGCTGCAGCTTGTTGCTATGTCAGCTTAAATCAGTCATGTGATTGAGGTGCAGCGTGTCCGTGGACCCCAGAGTGGTAATAACACTCACCTTCATTCCATTTCCAGATTGTAACAACCAACCATCTGTGTGAAATCTGAAATTCCCATGGTGTTCGAAATGTGCGCTGGCACAATCATAGGAATTGCTTGCTACTGAAAACAAGAAAAAAGCCGTTCGCGCTATGGGCTAAACCATTTGTTAATGGTGGTGGGGCGGGGTAACACTATGCAAGTTTTTCAGTTTTAGAATTTATATTCAGTGTTAACTGTAACTAAGCTCAAAGTGTTAACGCTATTTTACAGCACTGTGTATGCAAAACAAAGGTGGCCCTTGGGGTGGCAAAATATGATTTTACTTAGAAAATCCAACTATACATGTCAGTAAGTATCTTACATTATCATTATCTGCACAATATTCATCCATATCAGCCAAATCAGTCTCAAAATGTGTGTCGACTAACCAAAACTCCATTCATGGTGTCACAACCCGGATTGAATATGCAACAAGTAAGTGGGAGGCCACACACAGGCTGTAAGATATTTTAATGAAATAAAGTAAAGAAACACAAACAAAGGTTAAAAGATACAACAGCCATAACTGAACATAACCAAAGGAGCATGATGAGCTCCAGATGAAGAGAGAGACAGAGGTTCAGTTAAGGTGGCTTTATATACTGGGACTGGACTTCTCTGGTGTGCTGTATCTATAATTGGGTCAACTCTACCTACCGCATACCTGAAAGAGGCAGGCAACAAGAAAACAAAGCCAGCCCACTGGCTGTCACAATGGGTAAAAGTAGAAAAAGCAAACAAAGACTGTGAAGTGTGTTTTCAGTTCATGTAAATAATCAAATGCAGATAGATTTGGTTTGCTCCATGATTTGAACTTGCATTTGTGTCACATTGAAGCAACAGCAAGAGGAAAAACTGCCTCCATTTTCTTTTCCCCCTCAGAGTCACGAACGGTTTGTTTTGTTTCTTTACTGTGATTTTTGTGTTGTAAACATAGGGTTGCCAACTCCCTGAAAAATAAATAAGGGACACCTCATTGCCAGGGCTGGGCGACCCGATTGTCTTCACCCTTGTGTGGGAAATTTTTTTGCAATTTTTTTTGTGTGTGAAATTATTTTTTTAACCATTTGACAAAGTTCATCCCTTTTCAGCACAATACTTTTGTTTATAAATACGGAACAATTCCGTTTTTCAATGGACGGTTGGCAACCCTGTGTAAACATAAAGTCAGTTTTGTGCAGGCCAGGGTTTTTTCTACTTTTCACCCATTGGATGAGGCTCAGACTTCCCCCTCTCCCCCTCTGCATGTGTACTGAGACACACATTCACATACACAAGATGGCGAGCCTGATCCACGAGACTGAACTTAAAGACACTGCAGCAACCAGATCAGCAGCACATACTTTGATTTGCTCATAACAGACAGTTTACTATTATAATGCTTTATCAGCAGGATGGTGGATTTGAACTGACACAGAACTGAACTGAAAGTGTGATTATTGGGACTGTTGACTGATGTTATATGCTGATGATATTTTCTTGTTTGGAGCCAAACTGGATTTCTCTATAGGAACTCTGTGCTAAAGGGCCAGTGCACCAAACTGGGGTTGGTAACAATTAATTGCTCATGCAAGGAAAGACAGAAACTATTCAGAGTGATTAGTAGTGAGCATTAGTCCAATGAGCTCATAGCACTAAGATGGCTTTTTTAGCCCTGCAGGACAGATTGTTTTAAATAAGTCAATTGTGAAACTGAAGGTTTTAGATCAAATCCGATTTCTAAATCAAGAACTAAAACTTAAAGAATAACCTCGCTGGGTCATTAGAACAAAGTTGGGTTAACTAAAATGATCTTGAACTATGGAAGGTTAAGTGTGACCTACTTAACTGTCACTGATTTGGTTTTGTTTCTATGTTTATGTTTATTAAAGATGCCGGCTCTTCATTTAAAGGTTTCCTGTTCTGGGCTCTTCACTGTGCTTTGCTCCAACACTCCTGCCAACCTAGAACTGGTCCAGTAACTTTTATATCTGTCTTACAGTACTGCAGGCAGTCCCAGGACACACACACATTCAGTTTTATTCATATAGCACCAAATCACGACAACAGTCAGCTCAAGGTGCTTTTTATTTATACCTTATATTGTAAAGATGCCACAATAATACAATAACTCATAATTAAAGTGATGGTGAGTGAAGAAGAAACACCCAGTGCATCATGGGAATCCCCCAGCAGTCTACGTCTATTGCAGCATAACTAAGGGAGGATTCAGGGTCACCTGGTCCAGCCCTAACTATATGCTTTAGCAAAAAGGAAAGTTTGAAGAGTAATCTTAAGAGTAGAGATAGTGTCTATCTTCTGAATCCAAACTGGAAGCTGGTTCCACAGAAGAGGGGCCTGAAAACTGAAGACTCTCCCTCCCATTCTACTTTCAATTACCCTAGGAACAACAAGTAGGCCTGCAGAGCGAGACCGAAGTGTTCTAATGGGGTGATTTGGTACTAAAGGGTCATTAAGATAAGATGGGGCCTGATTATTCAAGACCTTGTATGTGAGGAGCAGGATTGTAAATTGTGGAAAAGTGTCATGGTCCCCATGTCTGACTGGCTGGCCCAGTATGGCTACATATGTTTGTGTTTTTTCTCTCGCTTCCCTCTCACTGCCTGGGCAGAGTTCATTGCGGGCTCCGCCTCTGGCCCTCGCACCTGCAAGTGATCACCTGTGATTCTTCACTCAAGCTCACTACTTAAGGCAGCAGCTGGGAGCACCTCGTTGCTGGATTAATGTGTAATCCCGTCAGTGTTACTTCAGTTGTACACCTCTCTTTGAGTTTTTCCTGACACTGATTCTCCTGTTCTTTTGCTGGATTCTACATGCCAGCCAGACAATTTGTTGTTGTGACCCTGTCGTCAGCGTGGAGAAGAATCCCTGAGAGGAGAAAGCTAGCTGTGTGAAGAAGTTCCCCTGTGTTTTCCTGACCCCTTCGTGAACCCTGGTGACCTCAGACCCTTCTTCCCTCACTTGTATATATCACAAGTGGAGAGTAAAATAAATAAACTAATCTTTTTGATTCAAGTCTGCGCCTGAGTCCTTCCTGCGGCTCGTGACATAAAGTCCTGATTTGAAACTCTGATTAACTACATGGGCTCACATGGAAATCTACAGGCTGACATTAACATTAAAGTACAGTAAGAGCTTAATGCAATATACTGAGTTTTCCTGAAGTTCACATCTTACAGTGCACGTTTTACAGCTGGAAACAAACATTTCAACAATTTGACTTTAAATCTGACATTTCAAACACATTTGATTGATTTGAAATATTCTAATATTATAAGATGATGAGAGGAAAAAGGTTCATTTCCTAAAAATCAAAGTTTATATTCACTGCAGTCAGATCAAAAGCTTTACTTTAGTACAACATCTACATGTTAATATTTGTTTGCTCCCAATTGTTCATTTCTTCCTCTTTCACACTGAAAAACAGAGAGACTGAAAACATCTGGAACACCTGCACTTTGAATTAAATCACATCTATTTTATACAGTTACAAGTATTACTGTATAATATGTACCATAAATGATTATATATTATTATTTTAAAGAGATATTTAAACTACTATTCTTCGCAAGAAAAGAAAGCTAAATGAACGTGTGACAGCTCGACGTCCGACTTATAATATAGAAATAGTGTGAGTGATATGCAGGCAGCTTAAAATGTTGTGAGTTATGAACAGACAGTTTAATACAGGAACTTTGGTTGTGTCTCATCCTAACAGGAGAAATGTAAAAGCTGTTTTAGCAGTCGTCCTGTCTCTGTTTGATTGTGACCAGTCTGCTGGAGCAGAGCCCACAGTTTGTAAATCTATCATGTTGAGTCTACCACACAGTACTAGGGCCACATTAAGACACAAAGTTGTTGCTGATCATTTGGAGAATACAGTGGAAATTTGGAGATGAAATTGGAAATGTGCAGATTACAGTTGTTGTTTCAAGAAAAACTGCCACAGCTGCTGTACCCTCTACAAAATGCCTTGTGTAGATGAGTTAGTGAAACAAGCTGATCAGCTGTCTAGTGATACAGCATTCCTCTTTATTACGCAAAGGTGGAATCATTGATAACCTTGCATCTGTCCATGAATTTCATGCCATTTCATTTTCTAAAAATCTGCCCAACTCTTTCACGTTTGTGTGTGTGTGTGTGTGTGTTTTTTTTTTTTTTTACTATTTATATGGCACATATTTCACATTAGAAATATCACACGGCACACCATCCATCCATCCATCCATCCATCTTCATCCGCTTTGTCCGGGGCCGGGTCGCGGGGGCAGCAGCCTAAGCAAAGAGGCCCAGACCTCCCTCTCCCCAGCCACCTCCTCCAGCTTATCCGGGGGAATACCAAGGCGTTCCCAGGCCAGCCGAGAGATATAATCTCTCCAGCGTGTCCGGGGCCTCCTCCCGGTGGGACATGCCTGGAACACCTCACCCAGGAGGCGCCCAGGGGGCATCCTTGTCAGATGCCCGAACCACCTCAGCTGGCTCCTTTCGATGTGGAGCAGCAGCTGCTCTACTCTGAGCCCCTCCCGGATGGCCGAACTTCTCACCCTATCTCTAAGGGAGAGGCCAGCCACCCTTCGGAGGAAGCTCATTTCTGCCGCTTGTATCCGCGATCTCGTTCTTTCGGTCACTACCCACAGCTCGTGGCCATAGGTGAGGGTAGGGACGTAGATCGACCGGTAAATTGAGAGCTTCGCTTTTACACTCAGCTCCCTCTTCACCACGACGGACCGGTGCAGCGTCCGCATTACTGCAGCTGCAGCCCCAATCCGTCTGTCGATCTCCGGCTCCCTTCTCCCATCATTCGCGAACAAGACTCCGAGATACTTGAACTCCTCCACTTGGGGCAGGAACTCATCCCCGACCCGGAGTGGGCACTCCACCCTTTTCCGGCTGAGAACCATGGCCTCAGATTTGGAGGTGCTGATCCTCATTCCAGCTGCTTCACACTCGGCTGCGAACCGTTCCAGTGCGAGCTGGAGGCCCTCACCCGATGAAGCCAACAGAACCACATCATCTGCAAAAATCAGAGATGAGATTCTGAGGCCACCAAAGCGAAAGCCCTCCGCCACTTGGCTGCGCCTAGAAATCCTGTCCATAAAAATTATGAACAGAACCGGAGACAAAGGGCAGCCCTGGCGGAGCCCATCACCCACCAGGAATGAGTCCGACTTATTGCCGGCAATGCGAACCAAGCTCTTGCAACGGTTGTATAGGGATCGAATGGCCCGTAGCAATGGGCCAGACACCCCATATTCCCGCAACACCTCCCACAGGACACCCCGAGGGACACGGTCGAATGCCTTCTCCAAGTCCACACACGGCACACCACCAGACAAATATGTAATTTCCCCCCACACACCAGGTATAGTGGAGTTGGCTCAGTTTGTCCTCAGTATACCTTTTTTGCTTTCTTCTGACCACTACTCATGCTAGGGCCATCATCTGGGTCAGAATTTTCTCCAGGACTGAGGTCACATTGACTACTTTTTCTTTTCAACTATTTATCTGTTGTTGTTACGCACTGTGTTTTCTCACAGCATGACTATTATGTAATTTCTTCTTTTGTTTTACTGGCAGTTGGGAACCCATTCAATTAGATCAGATAGTTGTACTGCCCTCTAGTGGAAGATAATGTCATTGTTCTGCCCGTTACTCAGCCAGTGGCTTAGAGTACTAAGCACACCTGATCATTTCTCACGGCACACCTATGTGCTGCGGCACAGTGGTTGGGAAACATTGATTTAGAGTTAGTTAGAGATGTTAGTGACATCAGAGCCGTACGTATTGATCTGACATGGAAGTTCATGTTTCTGTGATTGGATCATTTTTTAAAAGCAGGTGTTTTTATAGAATGACAGAAACATGAGAGATGCTGAATATCTTTAATATTTTATACACTGAGTACTTTTGGATGTCCACTTAATCAGTCATGATGGTAAAATGCCATTAAGAAAGAGAAATCAAACATTTGGATGCATTTTATTGAGTTCAGTTTTGTTTATAATACAGAGGAGCTGGTTGTGAACTGAGCTTCAGAAATACACAACATACTGATATTCTCTGTGAAAAGCGCTACATAAATACATTTTACTTACTGTGAAACTTTGAATGGAAAAAGACAAAAAAACAACATGTGGATTCTGGAACAATGGTAGCTTCTATCTTTAAAGGACCGAAGAGGAAGAAGTTTACAAGGAATCATTTAGAACAGTTTAAAACATGAACGGATTGAATCCATGAATCTGAAATCATGTTTCTGAATGAAAGAGACAGACATGTACAGACTGAACTATCTCTTGAACAGCCAGAGTGTTTCCCTAACAGGAGGACACTCTTTACATTTAACTCAGCACAGACACACTGAGGCACCAGAAGACCTGAACCAAAATCCAGGATAAAGAGGTTCAGTGAATGTGGTGTTGAAGGTGTGGATGTGGATCAGAGTGTCTGAGGAGACTCTGTAGAAGGACAGAGTGCCAGCAGGACAGTCCACATACACTGCTACTCTGTTAGAGACAGAGGAGGCAGAGGATACTTTGCTGCTATTGTGCCAGACAGAATGAGACCCATTATCAGAGCACCTCAGACTCCAGGATTTATCATTTTCTCCAAACACACAGTCATCACTGTCTCCTTTCCTTTTGACACTTCTGTAACTCACTGCTATCTCAACCCTTCTTCTCCACTCGACCTCCCAGTAACAGCGAGCAGTCAGACCATTTGTACACAGCAGCTGATAACAAACATCAAATCTGTCTGGATGATCAGGATATGACTGAACCTCGTCCACACGTGTCACCTTCCTGTTGTTGTCAGACAGTTTGAGGTTTGGGTGTACCGTGTTTGTGTCGATTGTGAGTTGACAGGAATCTGATGGAGAGAACAAACACAATCCAGCTGCAGTTATTGATCCATCATCTGTTCATTGACTGACACTTTGATGATGACTCCTGACATGAGAGATGTGAATGAGTGATGTGACAGTTTGAAGATGGTTGAATGTGTGCTGCTTTGTTTTCATGAATCACATTAAAAGCACACTTACACTTCCTCAGACCTGGTCTCAACCATTGGGTTCCAGCAGGCTCCGCCCTGAAAGGAGGAAGATGGTCAGACTTTCAGCATGCACACATGGACATTACATGGTTCTCATACACATACTGTTATTTACACACAGATAAAGGAACAGTCCAACATTTTCACAAATACACTTCAATCCATACGTGGATCAAACTGCTGATGATTTGGACTGATCCTGGATCTGTCTGTTCTTTGAAGAAGTTGTTGGATTGGTTGAGATAACAATAAATCCATAGATTCAAAGCATGGCTCCACTACTTTAGTGTTCAGTGTCTTAAAAATAAGAAGAGCATTTCAATTGAAAATATATTTTGTGACCATGATAATCCTTCAGTTCTCCTGACTACACAGCAAATTCAAAAGTGTTAAATTTTTTGGTGTTAATAGTCTTCTTGCAAAAGTAGAGTTAATTTTACTCTAAGGAGAGTCACATTCTTTTAATGTAACTCTGAGGTGTAAAATGATAGTAGTTAAAATCGAGTGTTAAAAATGAGTGTTTCTCTGTCAAATCTGGAGGTGTTACAATGGAAACATTAACTCTTGACCTCTTAACTCTGAACTCCTACAGGGGCTATGTCACCAACAGAGTAAATTCACAGACTCCGCCCTCAGCACGGCTCCAATCGAAGCTGAAGTGAAGCCGTTTCAGAACATTTTGCTCTACATATTTGAGTTGTTTGCCATGCTTGGTAAGTCATTTTTTCAAAGATTGTTTCAATTATTATTATGAGCTTTTACTTCTGTGGCTCTTTGGAGTTGAGACAAAGCTGTGTGAAAGGCATTAGCCATGTTGCTCGGTGATAGCATAATATTCTGTTTTAGCTAGCTGAAAGGTATTGTCTGCGGGCAAATACCACAGCCTTGAAAAAAAGTTCGCATGTGAATTTTCAGTCAAACCTTTGGTCAAATACACCTAAAACAATGTCTAGAATGTGAAATGTTGGTATAATGGTGCTACTTGAAGCCTGAAAACGATCGCCCATAAAAAAAAAAAAAACAACACGAGCAAACAGCAGTAGCTGACGTCCTGACTGGATTGTACGTTAGCATAGATCCCTCCAGAGTTTTGTGCACACGGTTTAGGTAAAAATGAAAAAGGTTGAGGTTTTACATTTAGTTCAGTATTACCTGTTGTCTGTGTCTTTGTCTTTTGGGAAAATACTTTACACAAGTAATGGCTCAAAGAGGATTCCTTTTTTTTTTTTTTTTACTGTGCTGCAATTGTTTACTGGATTATTTGTGCCATTAATTAGTGTCAACTAATTTTTATTCAATCTCCACACAGGATATGCTTGTGAAGATGGAATATGGGGGAGAGTGGAAGTGCGTTGAAGTTCCACAAAGGGATGAATGAAGGACATGCATATTGTATTGAAGAAATAAGTGATGAGAATGCTGTTATTTGCATTTACCATGTCAGACCTTTTTGATAAACAAAATTCTAATGAAAGTGAGAACATGTATACTGTTACATCTTTCAGAAAATGTTTTGAAATTGTGGTGCACAGTTCAGAATAAATGTTTTTCAAAAACCATTGCATCTTTTTAGTAAATGTTTATTTCCAAAAGAAATTTCTAGAAGTTCAGAACAGTAAAATTCCCGCTTTTTAGAATGAATTAGAAGATAACTCTTACGTAGTTAAACTAAAATACTCTTTGAGAGTTAATATATAAACTCTTAACACCAAGTGTTAAATTATCAACTCCAGACAGATTTGGTGTTTAACACTAAATCAGAGTTAACGTACCAACTCTCCAAAAAGTGTTAAATTAACACTCTCTGGTGTGGACCCATATAGACACTTTAATAGTGTTGAAATCAAATCCGACAGTGTTAATTTGGACATGCTGGATTTGCTGTGTACTTTTAGTGAGATGTGCTTCAACTGGAGGGGAATCATTTGTATTATTAGTATTAGTATTATTATTATTATTATTATTATTATTATTATTATTATTATTTCTAGTACTACTACCAATGTTCCCTCTAATTTTTCACGTGTCTGAGCGAACACACAAACTCCCTGAGCGGTCCCGTGGACCACTGTGAGCGACATCAGACGTGTGACTGTGGTCACGCCAACATCGAATCCATCCAAGTTACATGGTTTATTAAAATAATCAAATTACAGCATTTACATTTATGTTAGACTACTTTTAATTAACTGCTTTAGCCCACTTACAATGAAAATTAAAAAAATATCTTGTTCATGACCTGTGTAGTGTGTTAAAACTATTGGAAGTAAAAATAACTTGAACTCCAACTTTGAAAACACAACTTTCTTTCTTTTTAAAAAAAGCTCTGACTTGTATTATGAGTCTGTGGTCTGGGAGAGAGTCCTGTAACTCTCTGTCTGCCAAATATAGTATATAATGACCAATGCTGGGCAATTAATTATATAGTTACTTCAAAAAAGTAACTCAGTTTGGCAAACAAAGTTTTTTGCAGCTATTTTTTTAAATGCAGCCAAGGCGTTTTTAAATAAACATTTCAAACTATTTACAGAACAATGAGCTGTTCTGAATTAAATTCGATGCCACACAAATCATTTGTGCCACTGCAAAAAATAATTTCTGTCCACTATGAGATAAAGGAGAACAACAGCCTGATACCTGCAGGCCTGACAACAGGAGATGTATCACTCCTGTAACACCTGTAACATTCAGCAGTCGCCTCATTGTTCTGACACACCAACGAAACTATTGACTACACTACACACTAACTACACAAGATTTGCACTAAACGTCTCAAATCTCTCACATCTCAAAGCACCGCCGTCACTCCTAAAACTTCCCCCCATTTCTTAACAACTAGATGCCACGTTGCCATATCATTTTTTGATTGGTCGACATACTTTTTTGGACGAATAGGAAAGGGATAGGGGCGTGGAGGTTTTGCTCACAGGTGGAGAGTGCTTTCGAGCCTTTTTTCTTATAAAACGCAGTTTTTACCGTTTACTCCTGCAGTAAATATAAACAACAATAGTATTCAGGAAGAAAACCAAACATTGCATATATTTTAATCACAACTCTCGTTTTACGTGGCCTATCAACACAATTTAAAAACTGGTATAAAGTCCACACTTTTTCCGTTAATTGTTCCGTCTGTCCTGCTCACATTTCCAATGGTTGTACACGTTGTCATTAACGTGGTTTCACTCCACATCAGCCGCTTTGCTAGCTAAAACACCGGTGTCGGCACATAAGGACGCTGTCATAGCCTGTCAACCACGTTGATTAGCTGCATATATACGAATCATTGACTGGACTATGGGATAAGGTGGCATCGTTCTAATCCCATATGGGAGCAGCCAGTCACTTACTGACTAACACTGCAAAACAGAATTGTTAAAGTATTAATTTTAATTTCAATTCAGGTTTTTGTTGTGCGCAACACAGATTTTCTGTGCGCAGAGACCGTGCCAACAGTGCGCAATTGCACACGTGCGCAGCTTAGAGGGAACATTGACTACTACTACTACTACTAGCACCACATATTAAAAGACAAATGTGGGTTATTTGCTACTGCCTTGAAACAGTAAATTAATTTCAGACTGAAGGGAACTGAATGTTATCTTGGAGTAATCAGGACCCTACACCCCCCACAGAGGGACAAAAGGACCAAAAAGAAAGAAGCCATCTATGTCCACTGTGAGCGACCATCTTTGAACAGAGGCGGGGGTTTACGACAACAACTGTCTGCCATCTATAATCCAGTTTTGAGTTCCCTCCCCAGACGCCTTAACGCCCACTCACATCCTGGGCCATCTGACCTCAGGAATTCACATAAGGTGGGGCCAGGTTTCACAATGAGCTCACCCGAAACTCTGGCTGATTGGGACCCACACCCGTTTTCACACCTTGGGTCAGGCGATTAGAGGATCATCAGGGGGTCCTTTTGTCCCTCTGTGGGGGGTCCCTCCCACTGGGTTTAAATCTGGGACTCCCCACCATTTGACCTTAGAACTGAAGAAGCTTCTCGAATGAGAGGTGAAACGTCTTCAAGCAACTTCAAGAAGTCCAGACGCTTTATTTTGCAAGCTCCTTTGACTAAGATGGACTGCCAACTCTTGAGCCACGATCGCCCCTAATCTCTCGCATCTATAACAAACTGTGCAGTGTAACCTCAGCTCCCCTTGAAGGCTTCAAATCCACATGAGAGGAGTTGCGGATATCTATGTCAGATGACGTTTGGGATTCTGTCCTTACTCTTGTCAACTCCACGTCACTCTGCGCTCACCACTCCCTATTACAATTGAAAGTAGTCCATAGGGCCCAATTATCTAAATCCAAATTAGCTAAGATTTATCCTAGCTAAGACCCTCACTGTTACAGGTGTGGGTCTGATGATGCCAATCTTGCCCACATGTTTTGGACCTGCCCTGCCTTGCCAAATTTTTGGAAGGAGATTTTGTGCACTCTGAACAAGGCTACCAGCCTGAAACCTGACTCTCAACCCCCTACTTGCTTTCTTTGGTACAGTGGGTCAGGATCGATAAGTATATTACTGGGGCAAATCATCGGGTGCTGTCCTTTGGTTATCTCCTGGCTAGGCATGCCATTTTGATGAGGTAGAAGACTGCTGCCCCATCCACCCATGTTCAGTGGCTTGCTGATCTAATGTCGTGTCTCAGTCTTGAAAAGATCCACTGCTCCACCCAGAACCAAAAGGGCACATTTGATAAAATCTGTGGTCCTTTTCTGACAAACTTCTCTAACCTTCAATTTAAGAACATTCCGCTGACTAACAGATTTTCTTCTTCCATAGAGGTTCGATGTGTGTCTGTGTTTATGGGAATGTGTTGCAGCTAACTTCTGTGTGGTTTGTAAGGAAAGTTTTTGCTTGTATCAATCTCCCTCCTGGGTTGTAGTTTTTTTTGTAAATTTCTTTTAACCTTTGTTCTAACAGTTCTGTTTTGTATTCAATGTAAACAGTTTTTGTGTTTCCCTTATCTTTTCTTTTTTTGTAAACTGTATCCACAATCACTCGATGAAATATTGTGAGTAAAGGTGTGTTGGAACATTATATGACTTCCTGTCATTATGTTGTTATGTGTTACACTGGTCCTTCATATGGTTTTTCAGTATTGAACAATCTCCAGTCTTGATGGGATTGTTCTCATAAATATCTTCTGCCACCTTGGATGGCTCAGACAAGAACAGCTGGTTTATTTTCCCAGCTTCTTTCTCTCTGGTATATCTATTCAGGCGGTTAACCAAAGCTGTAATTTGTTGGGATTTGTCATGTTTGGGAAGTGTATTATATTTCTTATGCAGCCCTTTCTTCATCACACCTGTCTGAAGCAGAAAGGTGTGATGAAGAAATTATTTTTCTTTAAGAAAGGTACTTTCTTAAAGAAAAATAATTTTTTAAAACTTACTTACTTTTTTAAAACTTACAAAGAGATCTACCCAAATATTGAAAGAAAGAAATTACATTTATCACTGCTCTTATAAAAGTTACTGCAGTACACTTTCATAAATATCTCATTATTAATTAATTAAATAATTTACTTGTGTTTTTTAAACTAGTGTCCTATTCAGAATGAACAAAAAATGGTTCTGCATTTGTAATTTGTAACATAATGTCAATTAGTAACTCAGTGAAGGACACAGGAAATGTATCCAGCTCCTCCTCTTCTATCAGACATTACCTGAGAGTGTCCAGTTTCCAGCGTGGATCCTTCAGTCCAGCTGACAGCTGCTTCATTCCTGATTCACCTGGATGATTGTAGCTCAGGTCCAGCATTCTCAAATGGGAGGGGTTGGAGCTCAGAGCTGAGGCCAGAGAAGTAAAGCCTTCCTCTGTGATCAGACAGCCCGACAGACTGCAGACACACAAAACACTTCATTAAAGACTTTCACAATTTATTTATTTATTTTAGTGGAGATACAATGTTATCCAACCATCCATGAAGTTCATTCTAGCTTTTAAAAGAAAAGTGACCAGTCACACCTGATAACGCCTCTTGTGTGAACTTGTTTAATAATACACATCTGGGTCATTTCATTTCAAATTACCTAATGTTTATTTTTACATTTTCTGCTCAACTAGCTCCGATTTTCAGAAAAAACCTTTACGGTCTAAAGTTTGAGCATGTATCATGAGTGCTATGGAACTTTATCTACAGAGATGTTTGGCAGTAGCAATTCTAAGAAGCTGTATCTGTGCATACTGTTCAAATAAATGAATGAAAGCAACACTTTTTAATTAGAGCGTCGCATCCAGTCCATTAAAGACCTTGTCAGTGACACCACCACGAACCTTCATCATCTTTTATGACTGTCTTTTTTTTCCCACTAGTTTTGCATTTTGGCTATGGTTACTTCTGGTATCATGAGGTGATACCTGGACCCTAGTAGGATAGCATAGGTAGTCCAACTGTTTTGATTTGGGATCAAATACTTGTTTCCCTCAATGGAATATAAATCAAGCTATTAATTTTGTGACATTTTATTTCTGAATTTTTGGTTAATATTCCTTACTGTGTGAAGTTTGCGTGTTAACCCCATGTTTGTGTGGGTTCTCTCCAGGTACTCTGGCTTCCTCCCACAGTCCAAAGGCATGCAGTTAGTTGGGTTAGGTTAGTTGTTAATTCTAAATTGCCCATAGGTGTGAATTTGAATGCCAATGGTTGTCTGTCTCTATGTGTTAGTTCTGCGTCAGGCTGGTGACCTGTCCAGGGTGCGCACTGCCTCTCTCACTAGCTGGCTGGGAAAGGATCCCCCCCACTGACAAGGATAAGTGGAAGAGAATAGATGAATGGGGTGTGTAATATCAGCAGTTATTAAAGCTTTTTCATCATCCATTTATTTTCTTAACCTATTACTAATTTGTTAATTCTGTCAGAAAAAGAATGAAACGCTTGATCTCACCTGAGAGTTTCCAGTGCACAGTGTGGACTCTTCAGTCCTTCAGAAAGAAGCTTCACGCCTGAATCCTGCAGGTCATTGTTGCTCAGGTCCAGCTCTGTCAGAGTAGAGGACTGGGAGCTGGACAGCAGTGAGGACAGAGCTTCACAACTTCTGTTTGAAAGGTTACAGCTGCCCAGTCTGAAAGACAATATTTTTAATCAAAGTAAATCGCTTTAGTTGTTGAACATACACACAACAGAATATCTCATCATATTTTATTTAAGAACTTAAAATTTAAAGATTGTTAGTAAAAGCAACATTTATTCTGTCTAAATTTAAATAAATGAAGGGCCAAACGTTTTAGTGTTAAATAGTAGTAATTTGGTTTGATCAGCAGGAGCTAAAATGGCTTTTTTTTCAACAAGCCATTTATACAATATAATACAACTTAATACAATATAAACAAGTTTAATATTGCATATACTGAATATCTTACCACTGTGACAGTCTTACACTTTAAATTCTGACTACACCCATGCATAAGCTACATAAGCTACAAGTGCTACATAAGCACTTGTTTTACTTTAATATTTTCTATGCTCAGAGTTAAGTTTATTCCTTATTTTAGTTAGCTGTTTATTTAGATGTGTGAAGGGAATTCAAAAAGTAAGAATTTCATTGCTATGTGTAACCACTTGTGTTTTGCAGTGTATATACTGATACATTTCTTGAATCTTGGGGGTGCTCAGGTCTTGAAGGGAAGGTGGACTGAACCTAATCACCTTCTCAGCAGAATAATTCACAGGGTGCAAAGTGTCCATATTCTTGGCAGTGATTTGCTGTACCTTCTCGATTAAGGAAGATGGGAAGATGGGGTCTGCTGGGGGTGAGTGGTGCTTTGTTGTAACTTGGAAGACGCAGGAGTTTTGTGTGATGTTATAAAAGACATGCTGTGGCATCTCAAGGGCAGAGCTCTCATGACCGTATAACTGTGATGTTTGCTGTCTTTTTGCTCTCATGCATGCAGAAATAAAAGGCTTGACCGCTGCTGATCGCACTGCAGACTTTATAAACAGAAAATTCCACAACACCAGTCTCATGTGATGCCTTCAGTTACACAGGAAGCAAGTGATCCAGCTGCAGATGGGAGCAGGATCATTCACCTGGCAGAACTTGTCCTGCAGCAGAGTGGGACTTGCCAGCCACCGCCATTATTTTTAAATTCATGAATCTAAGTTCTTCTTTAAAATCTTTCTCTTATGAATATAAAAACACTAAGCACGGGGGAACTTCATTCACGCACTTGACACAACTGAGATCTGACAATCATTTCACTGAACAGAGTCACAGTTTGTGTAACCTAATATACCATTTGTGTTTTAATTAATTGATCACTTTATCTATTTCTAATTGTTTTGGCCTAGTGTGTTGTCAATTTGAATCAGCATTTAAAGAAATGAAAGTATAGGCAAGATATTTACTCACAGAGCTTTCTTGGAGGCTTTGACCACTGGCAGCAGCCTCAGAAGAGCCTCCTCTGAAGCAGAGTATTTCTTCAGGTCAAACACATCCAGATCTACTTGGGATGACAGTAAGATGAAGACCAGAGCTGACCACTGAGCAGGAGACACTTTATCTGTGGAGAGACTTCCTGAACTCAGGGACTGTTGGATCTCCTCCACTAGAGAATGATCATTCAGTTCATTCAGACAGTGGAGCAGATTGATGCTTTTCTCTACAGACAGATTCTCACTGAGCTTCTGCTTGATGTACTGAACTGTTTCCTGATTGGTCTGTGAGCTACCTATCTGTGGCAGCAGACAGGATGTCTCCTTGTAGAAACTACTTGTAGAGTCTCCTTGTAGGAGACTCTGATTGTTATGCGGTGAAAGACCCAGGAGGAAACGGAGGAACAAGTCCAGGTGCCCATTTGGACTCTGCAAGGCCTTGTTCACAGCACTCTGGTGGAGAGATTGTAGGTTTGGTTTGTTATGGGAATTACGCCACTTTGAGATTGTTTGTTCCTCTTCCAGCAGATTGACTCCAGAGTTGATGAAGGTCAGATGGACATGAAGAGCAGCCAGAAACTCCTGAACACTCAGATGGATGAAGCAGAACACCCTGTCCAGGTACAGTCCTCTCTCCTCTTTAAAGATCTGTGTGAACACTCCTGAGTACACTGAGGCTGCTCTGATGTCGATGTCACACTCTGTCAGGTCTGATTCATAGAAGATCAGGTTTCCTTTCTGCAGCTGATCAAAAGCCAGTTTTCCCAGAGACTTAATCATCTTCCTGCTCTCTGGACTCCAGTGTGGATCTGTCTCAGCTCCTCCATCATACTTGACTTTATTCAATTTGACCTGAACCACCAGGAAGTGGATGTACATCTCAGTCAGGGTCTTGGGTAGCTGTCCTCCATCTCTGGTTTTCAGCACATCCTCCAGAACTGTAGCAGTGATCCAGCAGAAGACTGGGATGTGGCACATGATGTGGAGGCTTCGTGATGTCTTGATGTGGGAGATGATCCTGCTGGCCTGCTCCTTATCTCTGAATCTCTTCTTGAAGTACTCCTCCTTCTGTGGGTCAGTGAACCCTCTGACCTCTGTCACCATGTCAACACAGTCAGCAGGGATCTGATTGGCTGCTGCAGGCCGTGTGGTTATCCAGAGGCGAGCAGAGGGAAGCAGTTTCCCTCTGATGAGGTTGGACAGCAGCACATCCACTGAGGTGGGCTTTCTAGGGTCAGATAGGATTTCAGTTTTGTGGAAGTCCAGAGAAAGTCGACACTCATCCAGACCATCAAAGATGAACACAACCCGGAATTTATCAAAGCTGCAGATTCCTGCTTCTTTGGTTTCAATAAAGAAGTGATGAACAAGTTCCACCAGGCTGAACTTTTCCTCTTTCAGCACATTCAGCTCTCTGAAAGTGAATGGAAATATGAACTGGATGTCTTGGTTGGCTTTGTCTTCAGCCCAGTCCAGGCTGTATTTCTGTGTACAGACTGTTTTCCCAATGCCAGCCACTCCCTTTGTCAGCACTGTTCTGATTGGTTTGTCTCTGGTCTCTTTGTCTTTGGCTTTAAAGATGTCTTCTTGTCTGATTGTTGTTTCTGGTCTATCTGGTTTCCAGGATGCTGTTTCAATCTGTCTGACCTCATGTTCATCATTGACCTCTGCAGTCTCTCCCTCTGTGATGTAGAGCTCTGTGTAGATCTGATTCAGAAGGGTTGGGTTTCCTGCTTTAGCGATCCCCTCAAACACACACTGGAACTTCTTCTGCAGCTTAGATTTGAGTTCAACCTGGCTCCAATGGGCGTCCTTAATGAAAGTTTCTAAAATAAACAATGGATAAAAATAATCATTCATGGAAAAATCAAATGCACATTTTGATTACACGTTAGTCTATCACTTCTATTCTTTTTTTAAAAAAATAATCAAATTTAGCCAGCTTCTTAAAAACTCAGAAATCCTCTTACTGGTCTTTATAAGGTCAGCAAGTTCATCGTGCTTCATTTTCCTCAGGAAGTCCAGTGTGATGTTCACAAAAGCCTCTCTGCTGCTCCTCTCCTCACCCTGCTTTAGACTCTCTTGTTCTGGGTAATCAGAATTTAGAAGCTTCTGGAGTTTCTTCAGTTCACTTTTCACAAAAGTGATGATGTTGTCCTCCAGGACCTGGAACAGAATTTGATATGAAAACCTTAATCAGCCATAAACATTGATTGGTTAGGCAGTGAAAAAAGACAGGAAAAAACTAAAACAAAGCAGAACAAACGAAAAGGAACAAGAAAAAAAGAAAAAAAAACCTACGAATTTTCAGGACATAGAGAGATGTGTGTATTAAAAAAAAAGAGGACAACAGAGGAAAACCACAGTGCATCATGTGGAATCCATCAGCAGCTTTAGCTTATAGTAGCATAATTTAAATAGAGAGTGGTTTTAAATCAACTGCCCTAATAATAAGCTCACGCGATAATTATTAAAGGGAAGTTGGAAAGTTTGAAGACTAATCCTAAAGTTAGAGGTCTCGTTCCTGAATCAGAACTAGAAACTGGTTTGAAAGGACAGTGGCCTAACAGCTGGAGGTCCTGTCTCCCATTCTGTTTTTGAAAACTTTAGGAAATACAAGTAAGCCATCAGTCTGAGAGACAAGTGCTCTGTTAGGATAAGAAGGTACTATGACCTCCAATATGCAGCTGCTGGAACATTTTTTATATTGTGGCACAATTATTACTGTCACTGTCGACAGTAAGAGCTGAGGTCATTAGTATTGATTAAACTGTACCCACAATCCTTCAGTGCAATGTAAACTCTGGGCTATATATTTTCCTTTTGAAAAGATCAGAAATATATTGATATCAGTGCTGCAGCTGACCAAAGTGAGACTGCTTTCCAAAGACCAAGTTTTCAGTGTTTTCCAGTTATCTATGTGGCCCACATAATTCAGTGGACACTCCCAACACATGCACCAGTTGAAGGATAACATGTAAAAGTAGGCACTGGTACAGATACAACAGCATAGTCCAGCATTCTTTTGGCAGTTTCAATTTTTATGTTTTGTTTCTACACAGTGTTGAGTTGTGCTTACAATTGTTTTCCACCACCAGTACTAAAAAAACCATTCACATGGACCATTACTGCTAAGGGCCAAAAGGATTAACTATAAATCTAACATATTATAGCACAATGATTAGAGAAGGCAGAGATCTGACCACCAAGTTTCTTTTTAAGGACAACTGACATCTCAAGTCACAACATGGACTTGGCTGTGAAAGATGTAAAAGTTGTTGAACATGCACAAACCCTAAATATGGAGTCCAGCTGTGTTTGATGCTCCTGGGCAGACTGACTACTGGGAACCTCTGAGTGCTCCTGGTCCAATCTGTGGAGGAAACATGAAGAACATGAATAATACAACAAAACAGTATAAACAGCTACCTATGGGAATGCTGGTCCTTGATGTCCTACAAAAACCACTTCCACCTGGCTCTGAGAAGGTTCTCTGTGGTCTATGAAGACAGGTCAGCGACTTCCTCTCAAATATACTCTTATTATCTTAACACCAGCAACACACAACTTAAATAATGGTCTCCATCCAAACTCCCTGAATCAAACATGACAGGCATTTTTTGTTTTATTGTTCTGTCATGTCAGTATGTTTTTAAAAACATACTGCTATAAAAATATACATAAGTGAACAGCAATGCAATCAAAGACTTTGGATGACTTTTTTTTAAACTAATCGGTCAAGACAAGCAAGGGTCTAAAGCTTGGAGAGAGAAACTATACATAAAACCGATCTCCTCTGAACCAACGCCATAAAGTAAGAGACCTGGGAGTGGTCTGTGACTCAGATTTCAATTTCAGGTCTCATGTGTCACTAATTCTGACTTTAAGTCACCTTAAAATATTTCTGGTGTGACAGATGGAGTTACACCATCAGTCACACAATCATCTAAAGTCATCTAAATGGACTTTAGATGATTAAATTAAAGTCCATTAAATTAAATTATTTTATTATTAAATAATTTTTCTGATTTTTAAAGCATTTCACAGTCTGTTCTGGTATGAATGTCTTATATGAATCAGTTCACACATGAAACACCTGAGTGGAAGCTCCTGCCTACACTGTGTTTGAAGCAAAGCACAAAGGAGACACTTGCTGGAGCAGCTGGAGTCCTACAGACACTCAGCCTCTTCACTACAGAAACACCTACAACATCCACTCTTTACACTCTGACTGTTGTGTTTGGGGAAACACTCCAACACACACTGCGTCACATATGAACATAGACATGTGTGTGAAAAAGAGCTGAGCTGACATTTAACATGATGGAGGATTTATTCACAGACACTGAGTCACAACAACATTTAGACACACATTACCTCTCTGCAGGAGAACAGGCGCCTGATTTAAAGGGAATTTCAAAACCCTTTGACTGGTCACTCTTTAAGGACACACAGCTGGGTTCAGGTTCGTGTTTCCGTTTAGTTCCTCGTTTCTTCCTGTGAATAATGATGGAGCAGTGATGTGAGTGCTGAGCTGTGACATGGAGAAGAGTCATGGACAGTTAGAGATGGTCATCTCACCTCTGAGCTTTGGTCTGGCTCTCATGTTCCCCACACAGAGTGGTTTTAGAGGGAGGGACTCCCTCCTCTCTGTCCTCACACTGATCCATGCTGCTGAATTCAAATCCACGTCAGCTCACACAAACCTTCTACCTTCACCTGCAGAGGAAACACAAATCATTCATGTGCACATCAACTGAAATCCTCCTTTCCATCATGTGTGCTGTCCAAATATCAGCTGCTTCTTTCCTGCTTCATCTCAGTGTCAGCTGAATGTAGTCAGACAGCAGTGTGAGGCAGAGGAAGCTGCCATCAGCTGCTCTACTTCTACTATCAGTCCAATAGATGGATTTGCCATGAAGCACACAGGATGCATTCACTGATGATGGAAAAATTATTTACATTTATTTAAATTTTATTCAAATTCAGTTGATTTTTTTTTGATATAGCACTAAATCAATACAGTTCCCTGAAGGTTTTTTTTTTTTACACTGTAAGGTACAATAGTACAAAGAACCACACACTCAAAGTGTGTTTGATCAGATAACTGAACCAAAAGTTAATTTTCTGGCTGGTATTCAAAACCCTTGATGCTGATAATGTGCAGGCTGAGAGCTGCAGGCTTTTTTCTTTTCAAACAAACTTTATTGAGATCATGAACAGGACAACAGGTCTGGATAACAATGGTGATCAGGATCAGGGAGTTAGAGGAGGATTTATAGAAATGTTGATCAAAGACGTTCTCAGAGCTTCTGTAGAATTATTTATAACAAACAGTTATAAATAAAAGTTAGTCCTGATTTTAGACTCATTAACTGCATAGACTCATATGGAAAACTATTAAAGTACAGCTCAGAGCTTAATGCATTCAGCAAAGTATGAGGTTGAACTAATATACCAGAAAGAATAATCTAAATGCAGTCATTATTTTACAGCCTGAATGAAACATTTTGGATTTTACTGCATCAGGTTCAGTTCATTTTGTTCCGGTCTTTTTCTTTGTGTCTTGTTTAGTTGGGCATCTGGCTGCCAATTACTTGTTATTTAATGGTCAGGGAGGTAACCATAATGTGAGAATTCTGAAGTACTCTGTATTGTACGTTGCACTGACACGTTTGTCTAGTGAAAATACTTTTGAGGGAATTTAAAGTTCACATTCTGATGTGTAAAAACTTGAAACTTTCTAACTCTGTCAAAGCTCAGATCCAAAGTCTGCTGGAAAAGAAGTAGCTCACACAGGGTGTTTATGATGATTAGTGTTTGAGTCTAATAGCAAGTCAGACTGCACCAACAGAAAGCTGATAGACAGACCAAGATCATCAAGACATAACACCATTAGAATTACCAGTCTATTATTTACGTGCAGAGATCACAAAGTTATTCACCACAGACATAAAGAAGTTAGTCAGAAACCTCAAAGGTAGAAAATATTATAGAGATCCCTGAACACAGTCAGGTTAGAAGAAGCAGTTCCTGGGCTGTTCCTTAAAGTCAGAATATTTCTTATTTCCTTAATAAAATATTCTCAAAATAATTTGTTTACATTTCCCCCCAGAACAGCAACTTGTTCATCTGTTGCTTTCCTAAACTCTCCTATGAAAAAGGATAACAGTCAATTTAATTTCCCAAAATTAAGAGGTACAGTTTAGAAATATTTCTGTTGTAAACTGTTCAGTTTTACTTTTTCACACTAAAATACAGAGATCAAATAACATTGTAAGATTTCTGGTTTGAAGCTATATTTAAAGAAGTGCTTTTAAAAAGCAAAAGAAGTGCTTTTTTGTAAGTATTACCATTTAAATCAATTAAATTGTACAAATCAATTATTTCACATTGGTACAATATTTTCTAAAACTAACAATATTTTCTAAATACTCATGGATGCTAGTAAATGGTCATAAACATCAAAGAAAGGGTGAACATTTATTTTGACTTCTACAGGAATATTAATTTGGTTGCTATGTAATCATCTTTAAATAGTTTGAGTGATTAAACAACAGCAGAAAGTTAAATATAGTAACTTTTGTTTGGTGTAATTCCATCAGTCTGAGTCACATTTAAAATGTAAAACCGGTTCCACCGCCCTCTAGTTGTTTGTGAATACTCTGTTGGACCAGCGTTTTTGACAAAGCACTTTTAAGCAGAGGACAACATCTATGATCTATAACCAAGATACAGCTATAAAAACTTTAACTTACTAAGTCACTTTTTCTTGTTGCATTTAGTGTGTCAGCGTTAGCCAGGAAAATATTACAAGCTGACTATAATGGAGAGTCCGGAAATAAAAACACACAGTTTGTCGTGTGAAGAAATCAATCATGAGATGAACAAACAGTAAAGTTCCTAAAGACAAACTGTTACAGGAGAAAACAAAGCAAACTTACAGTTTCTTCAAACACACACACGAACAACAAGCTCCACTCCAAACCTGGGCACTAAACACGGACACACAGGTGAGCTGCTTCCTGGAAAGAGGCGGGACTCTACCTGAAGCTCAGCACAGGTGGGAGGGGGGAGGAGGCAGATTTTCAGATGAGCTTCTGAATGTTTAACTTTGTGAGTGAGATTTAAAGTAGATTCAAACTTGTCTCATTTCATTATGTTATTCTCTGACAGATTTTTGTTCTTATTAAAATAAAAAAAATGACTTTGTATCTTTTAACAAATTCATGATTACCAGTAATATTAGTACAAGATCAACCGCCACAGCTTCATGTGTTCATTCTTTAAATATGTCGTCTGACCGCTCAGACTGAGCCTCAGTCAGAGCAAAGTTCACGTGCTGTGTTATGGTGGATACTCAAAAACAAAGCAAAGTTTTACTGGTTCCTTTTCTTCAAAGTAATGGAGAATGGTACTTAATTACTCTCTCGAGTAAGTAATTTTCTATACCTGGGCTCAAAGCAGAGGTGAAAGAGTTCATGGCTCATTATATTTAGCCTGCCCTTTTACATGAGAGCTGCCTAATCTGTCAATAGATTTTTCTTATTCTCAATGATTTTCAGCTCTAGTTGATCAGGACAGGTTTGCTTTCATTGTGCAAATACAGTCTTATTTACTTCTATTATGTTTGAGGTTTCTTTCAAAACAGAGGTTTGCATTTTAATGGATTTAATGATTTGAGTAACTTTATATGATTCAAAATTCAAAATAATAATTTCTATCGTCTCTTTATTCTAATCCAGTTGGGTTTTTTTGTTGTTTTTTTGTTTTGTTTTTAATGGCATAGAAAATTAGAGGTGATCAACCAGTATTTTTGAACAGACCAGGAAGGAGGAGACAGAGTTTTGGTTGTGATTTCTATTTCATCATTGTGGTTTAGATTAAAATACAACCTTTAGCAATATTAACCAGTTGTGGGTAGAGAAAGCTAAATATAAAGCAGACAGACAGACAGACCAAGAATACCTATAACACCATCAGAATTACTGATAGAAAAATAATTCATGTGCAGACACAAGTTATTCACATTACAGAATTAAATGAATTGATGGACACATACAAAAAAATGATATGAAAAACCTTTGAGGTATAAAATATCATAGAGAAATCTAAAATATTTACAATAGAAGAGTAGAAGTGGATCCTGAGCTGTTCACTCAAGTCAGCATTAGTTCCCTTTATCTTCCATCATATTCGTGAGAAAAACAAAATGTCTCACGTCCTGTTCTGCTCTTTCAGCTCCATCAGTTTCTGTGACGCCTCAACCATCAGCTGTCAGCAGAGGAATGTTTACCTGAACACTTCTTTATGTCTGAGTGTGCCACAGTACGTGTGCGACTGACTGTTGACCAGGTTAATCAAATTATATTCCACTGAGTTCTTTCTGTTTTACACCCATTCTTCTGGTTTTGTGTGTGTGTGTGTGTGTGTGTGTTCCTGTTTAGCCATCTTTGTGAGGACCAAAATCTGCATTCTACTATACTTGTGAGAACCAGCAGTCACTTGTGAGGACACACAACCCGGTCCTCACATTTTTGAAGGCATTTAAAGGCATAGGTTAGGGTTAGGGTAAGGGTTAGGCATTCATTTTTAATGGTTAGGGTTAGGGTGTGTGTGTGTGTGTGTGTGTGTGTGTGTGTGTGTGTGTGTGTGTGTGTGTGTGTGTGTGTGTGTGTGTGTGTGTGAATAAATGTGAGTTGCTTTTGAAGGAAAGCATGAACAGTGTGGATCAAACTCTTCCTGCTCTGTAGGTCCTCACCTCTGGTGACCAGGCCACAATAAAGTTTCAGACCTGATCATCTGGACACAACCAGCTCATCCTTGCTAAAATGGTTCAGATCTTTACATCTGAATATTTTCAACTAACATAACAGACTCAGTTCACTGAGTGTGATGTAGAAGTATTCTAATCAGGACAGAGTAGGGATGGGTACCGGTATCCGGGGCCATTATGGCACCGGTTCTGACATAAACGGTAGTAACCAGACCGAAAAGCAGCGCACATTTCGGTGCTTTATTTTCCTGAGATGTCATACACTTTAGATTCTAGCCAATCGTTTTACGTTTCCAAGGATAGTAGGCGGGCCCAGGTACATAGGTTCTTTTAGAGCAGAGCTACAGATTAAAAATGCCCAAGGCGAAGCGGTCAAAGTCTGGCTGTACTTTACAGCGAAAGATGCAAACTCAGCAGCCTGCAACAAGTGCTTTAAGGTGATACTGTGATACTGTCAAAGGAGGTAACTCCTCGAATCTGACGACGAACCTGGTGACGTATAGCATTTTGTTAAAAGCCGAGAAATGTACGGTGGCCCTGAGAGGCCAAACGGACTGCAACTTCAGAAAACACTTGCAAAAAGAAAAATGCTGCAAAAAGAAAAAACACTGCAAAAAGAAAAACGCTGCAAAAAGAAAAATGCTGCAAAAAGAAAAACGCTGCAAAAAGAAAAACGCTGCAAAAAGAAAAATGCTGCAAAAGCACACAAAGCACAACGGAAATAGGAAAAAAGACAACGGAAATGTTTCTGGGGAGACAATAACCGAACGGACCAGTTGCACGAACCAAAACATGTAGGTATGGCTGTATCCCAATTCAGGGACTGTTTCCCAATTCAGGGTCTGCAGCCTTAAAGTACGCAGCCTTAACGGTCCTCAAGGGCCGCGTACTCAAAGACTGCTGAGGCCGGAAGTGCGAGGCTTGTAGGCTTGTGAAATGGGACGGTCTAGCCTCCGTCGCGCTGCCCAGGTTGCCTAGCAACCATGATACTAACAGCTGGAAACGTTTCATACAGCTTTGTTTGACAGAAATGAAGGAGAACATATTTTGTACATTTGTTTCTACATGAGCTTTGTGTGATTTGATAAGTATCTGAGGCTGAGACCACAGGACTGTAAAACATGATTGTTGGGCTTCATTTCTGTACTGAACAGTCATTTAAGATTAGCTAGTAAATAACAATTAGCTAATGTTGTTCATGAGACTAAAGTCATCTCACTTTGGTAATGTAAATATAATATGGCCAATATTATATTAATCATTATTAGTTATTACAGCAGTGAACATGAACTCTGTGCCAAACACTGAGCTTCAGTAAAGATTCAAGTTGCATTTATTTATATTTCCTATCACCTTAAATCTTCACTTAAACACAAGTATCTGTGACAGTGTATATATGGATGTATTATATATAAGAGACAAATATTGTTCGTTTAATATGTTGGCATTACTAAATTTGGCTCAATGCTTACATATATGTGTAAAAAGAAAATGTACGAGCTGTGATAACTGTTTCTGATAGAATGAAGAGTAGACTGATATATGAAATATTCCTTTATTGGGTGAGAAAATCAGACCATGTCATAACTGCTTTAAGTCATACAGAATAGATATCAGAGCCTTAAACAGGCTGGCTTCTGCTAAATGGGTCAAACTGGGCAGAAAGTATACAAACACATAACATCCTTATAGAATATGATGTAACACTATAGATCAACTTACCTCAGAATATATAAAGCATATAAACAATTACAGCAATATGATGCAACAAACACAGCAGTGCTACTGATCCAAAATACTCAAAGCTTCATAGAACTGAAACAAACATTTATTTTTAGCTCCATTCTGCTGCTGATACATACTTTAGGTTTCTGAATGTTAAACTTGTTGCTGCCTTTCATAGTGTGTAACTTGAAGGCCCTGAGTACTTTCTCCCACACTGCAAACACTGGGATGATAAAATTATTTGAACATTACCTAATAAGACTGATTCAGGACAGACAATTAGTTATGTTAAACTTTCCTAGCAGTCCTTCACAAACAGGGAACAGTCTGTCTATTCTCTCCATCTGTCAGCTGCTGCTGGCTCTTCCTCCTCCTCTTCCTCACACACTGCTGAGTTTCTCCTGGTGGATCATCAGGGGTGTAAAGCCTCACAGATGATGTGCAGCAGTGGGTCCCTCAGTCTGTCCTCACTCTGGACACTTGCAGTTGTCACACATGGAAATCAAATGTGTGATAAGCTGCAGGATTCAAACACAAGTGTAACTTATAAACACATGTTCATACTTTTATTCCACAATCAGAGAGAAAGAAACAGAGAGAGAGTGCAGGACAGACAGACAGGTGACAGTCTCAGGTGTACACACTGCTACACAACAGCACCAGAGAAGCAGGATTTAGTGTTTGTGTTATTACGAGTGTAAACAAGAAGAGTTCCCAGATGGTGCAGTGGACACATGTGTGACTGCTGTGATTAAAGCATCTTTCTTTCAGCTTAACGAGTGAACCGTCAGCTCGTTCAAACACACGTTAAAGTCCGTTTGGCTCGACACCACCGAACAGAGGCAGCAATATAACATAGCGAACATTAACAGTGCAGTGAATCCTGCTTTTGCCGTGATATTCAGGACTGCAAACTGAGCAGCATCACTGACTTTCAGCCTGTTGTGTTTGTGGAAATATTACCAACTTTAATTATCCACAAAATCATCACATTCTCTGTAAGATTAAGGTCGACTATCTAACGGCTAACATTTGCACATAAATAAGTGACATAATATTCAGAACTTACTTTTGAAAGTTTACTCTTTGGCCGCTCCACTTCTTTGAAGTGTCTCCCAGTCCCAGTGCACTTGTTAGCATGTTTTGGTTCGTGCAACTTTTCCGTCCGGTTATTGTCTCCCCAGAAACATTTCCGTTGTCTTTTTTCCTATTTCCGTTGTGCTTTGTGTGCTTTTGCAGTATTTTTCTTTTTGCAGCGTTTTTCTTTTTGCAGCGTTTTTCTTTTTGCAGCATTTTTCTTTTTGCAGCGTTTTTCTTTTTGCAGCGTTTTTCTTTTTGCAGCGTTTTTCTTTTTGCAGCGTTTTTTCTTTTTGCAAGTGTTTTCTGAAGTTGCAGTCCGTTTGGCCTCTCAGGGCCACCGTAGAAATGTGCCGTATTTGAGAGCTTGCTGTGAGACTTCACACCGAGCACATCTACTGCGGGTGTGGTGCCTGTTATCGGAACATCCCCCAAGAACCCGAAGAGGAGAGTCCTGGCCCCTAGCCCTGCCAGTGTAGCAGAAATGATGACGGATGATGATGGCAGCAGCAGCCGTTCTTCTCTGCGTGAGTAGCTTAATGTTGTTCGTGTGTAATTTACGTTGAGGAGGCTAACCACGTTATTACATTAATGCATGTAAGGTGAACTAGCAAACACCGCCGTAGTTACATGCGGCTGTCTTCTTGTTTGATGGCAGATACTCCCTTCACCCTGGCCAAAAAGGCTAAAATGACCAAAGAAAAAGTGGAAAACAGCTAAACATGAGAGGTTTTTGGACAAAGTTGGTGTTTTTTTCATTGATTAAGCACTGCTACCAGCCAAGAGTGATATCATAAATCCCCTATAGCTGCAGAAAAGGCTAATATTGTTATCTTTTTACAAAAAAAAACAACAGCTAAACACGAGAGGTTTTTCGACCAATTTTGTATTCTCCATTCTTTAAGCACCGGTTCGAGCACCGGTTCGAGCACCGGCACCGTTTTAAAAGTACCGGTTTGATACTGGTATCGGATAAAACCTAAACGATACCCATCCCTAGGACAGAGTAATGTTTACTTGTGAATTTTTGTGCTTCAGATTGTGTCTTGTGTAGTGATGGACAGTAACATAGATGTTAATCTTTACACTGCTCTAAAAGGGCAGTGTTTGTAGAGAACAATGAACAGAGCACAGACAGAATATGCAACAAGTCTCTGGTCTTATCCATAGAATAAAATGTCTCAAAGGGACAAAACAACTAACAACCTTCTTGAAAAGTTAATGTGTATTTAATTTTAAGCATAGATGTATTTAACACAAGATTATTGGCATTAGGTAGCAGAAATTTGTAACCAAACCCAAGTAAATTAACTAGATCCAGTGAGCATATATTGAGACTGAAAGCATTTCAAAATGACCAAAATTCAAAGCGTTTAACAAAAAATTCTAAGTCTTGGGACCTCGAAATAGAGAGAAGCGCAAGAGACAAACTATTAATGATTAAAAGCTTCAAACGCTAAAGAGGAAAAGTCAAATCCACCGATTAAGAACAAAATTACAAGGTGAACATGACAGCGATACAAAGACATGAAAAAGCTGAAAAGTTCAAATACTTAAAATACTGCACATTATACACGACTCAAGTCACAGCCTCCACATACAGATTCTATCAGCAGGTACCTGATTTAAAACATGCTTTAAATGTTTGTGTTGTTTGTGAGAATGTATTGTAGCGAGCCAGGGGGAGGGGCCACTGGCTCAAGGGATTATGGAACTATTTACCTGACATTACCATTTTCTATGGGCCAGAGCTTTATGGTTGCTACGGTTACTGTGTGTTGATTTGCCTTTGCTGTTGCTAGGGTGTAACATTACTGCAGCTGTATGTGTTCTGTGTTTATTGTGTTTAGCAGAGCTCCGTGATTCAAACTGCAGTGCCCGTGCACCACCTCTCACTGCTGTTGTGGGTGAGGGGCATTCCCAATAAAGGCTGTGGCATTATGGCTAAGGCTGAAATAACAGGTTTAAACAGAACTCTGACTCCTACTTGTCTGAACTTGCCACAATATATTTTCTTGTGACATTCCTTGCAGTGACCCTGAACTGAGCTGAGCTGCTTTGTTTCCTGTTTTTTCAACATCACTTCAGTAAAACTTGAATGTTGACTTTTTAAGAACAAACTGATTTTATCTGATTGTTTCCAGTTAAAGGGATGATTATTGTTCCATCACATTACTGATCAGTGTCTAAAGTTTCATGCAGATTAATTTAAACACTTCATCACAGTAACAAATGTTTCAGTGCAGAGTTACTGACTGATAACCAGTGTGGATTCAGTCAATCAATAATCTATAATCATGGGGATCTGTCTTCAAACAGAGGAGTGATCAAAGTTTGTCCTGAAATAAGAGTTGAACATCTGGTCCAAACATCACAGAGCAGAAACAAACAGTCAAACTGTTATAGGAGGAAACAAAACACACTTACAGTTTCTTCACACACGAACAAGCTCCACTCCACACTTGGACACCAAACACAGACACACAGGTGAGCTGCTTCCTGAAAGGAGGCGGGAATGAAGCAGGACAGGTGGGAGGGGGCTCAGCAGGAGCCGCACCCGAGTTAATTTAACAACATCCTTCACGTTCCTGACAAACAGACTCTGATGTGAAAAGTGAAACTTCCTTCTTGTCTCTTTCCCCTTTCTCTTTCCATGTGATACAGGATCATTTTTGTTTATACTTTCTTGGTTAATTTCCTCTAAATCTGCCATACAACTTCTCACAAACCATCAGGTTCAAGAAACAGACAGCTTCACTTCACAAAGTCTCCTCTGAACTCCAGTACTGACATGATCCCATAAAGAAATCCAAACAGAGATTTTCTATCATTCTGTGTCTCTATATAAAATAGAAAGCACTTATCACTGATGTAAATTGGAGCTACCGAAGCCTGCTGCTAGGCTTCCAAAAGCATACCAAATATTCCCAAGCCACTCCCTTATTCAACTGCATTGGCAAGTTCAAGGTCCATTTTAAGATTATAATCCTGACCTATAGGGCCCTGCACAGTGTAGCTCCAACTTACATCCATGATCTTCTTCTTCCTTACCCCCCCAGCAGGTCCCTGAGGTCTTGTGACCAGGGCTTGCTGGTTGTTGTTATGGAAATTTTAACAATAATGTTTGGGGCGGGGGGGGGGGGGGGCTATACCTTCTCCCTCACAGAGAAAATTATGACCTTGTGTTCTGCTTAGCTTAGCTTTACATCCCTGATAAGCAGAAGGAGCTTCACTATCTGTTTAATGTCTCCCATTACAATGGCCTCACTGTGTTAACTTTCCACATGCATGTAAAGTAGTGACAGGAGTGATCTTACTATGGGAAAGTGAGAAAGTGATATTACTATAACTAATGTGATATAATTAAATATGTGATTAATATATGAGAAAAGAAATCTGCCACCACATTGTCCAGCATACAAGGTCAAAAACAAAAGGTGACAGAGCGTTTTTATCAGTGGCTCCCAGACTCTGGAACTTGCTCCCTTTGAGTCTGAGATCTGTGGACTCAGTCATTTCTTTTAAAAAGCAGTTAAAAACCAATCCGTTTAAACTTGCTTTTGGTTGATTTTGTTTGTTTGAGGTTTTATGTCTGTTTCTGCTTCTGTGAAGCACTTTGTGATTTTATCTTGAAAGGTGCTATATAAATAAAATTTTACTTTTACTTTACTTTATTTGGAGTAAAAACATACTGTTGATAACAGTGTTAGTATCAGCAGTCAGAGAGAGCTCCATTCACACTGAGCTTTGATTTCAGGGGAGGTGTACATATTTAAACATCAGCAGCATACTAAGAAGAAGTATTTGTAGTTCAGACTGACTTCAGGTTTAACTTTGTGAGCTGGTTTTTTTTTTCTAGGTTTATAAAGGCAGTTACTTTTCATTGGGGTACATCAACTACTTCAGCAAGCTATGTTGCACACTGTGAATAATCAGGAGTCAGAACATGAGACTGTTCTTCTCATCTCATGTTTTTTTAGCTGGATTGGCTAGGTCATCCAGCTGGATGACTAGGTCATCGATGACTAACACGACCTGGATGACTGAGAAGCTCCAGTTTCAGATTCTTTGTGAATCCTCTGAACTCTGACCTCTGAAGGATTCAAACACGAAAAGGCTTCTAACTTCAGGGTAAACCAGTGTGATGCTCATCTTTGTACACTTTTATTGATTTCACCCTTTTTTTTAATCCTCTGCTTTTTTGTGGTGAAGCACTTTGTGAAGTTCGCCTTGAAAGGTGCTCTATAAATAAAATGTGACTTTACTTTGACTTCATGTCCACACGTTCAGGCTGTGAAAAAACTAAACACTGACTGTTTCTGAATTTGGATTTTCTGTATTTCTATGTGTGTTTGCACATTTCAGTGACTTGCTGCATGCATTTCACAGCAGAGTAGAAACAAATGAGGGCTGGCTCCAGACTTTTGCACAGTACTGTAGATTCCCAAAGAGCCCCTTAACTCAGTCAGAGTGCACAGGAAAAGCTGCTCAGCACAATCTGACCCTTCAAACTCTTTCACATGTATGAATGTGATGAAAGGTCAGAGGCGAGTTCATCTGTGATCTGAGAGGGTAAGCTGCAGTTACTGAGCTAGACTGATGGCCAAACAAATGCTCCATATGCGGCCGAAAAACCGTCATTCGTTTCCCCAAATTTTAAGGATGAGTCGGGTGTATCCTTCATTGCCCAACATATCCCAGAATTCATAGCACAACAGTGGGTGTGCATAACTTTTCAAAAAAAACTGTGGCCGAAAAGTAAACTTTCAAAAGTAAGTACTGAATCGTATGCCACTTATTTATGTGCAAATGTTTAATAATGAAGAACATTAAAACATTACTGTTGGCCACATGTCGGCAAGTTATGTGACATTGGTGATGTTTGTACGTTCAGCGTTAGTTTGGGTTTAAAGCCTTTACTGTAAAATATACGCCTTCAATAGTCAACCTTAATCTTACAGAGAATGTGATGATTGTTTGTGTGTAATATATGATATATATATATATATATATATATATATATATATATATATATAATATATCCACAAACACAACAAGCTGAAAGTCAGTGATGCTGCTCGGTTTGCAGTCCTGAATATCACGGCACAAGCAGGATTCACTGCACTGTTAATGTTAGCTATGTTACATTGCTGCCTCTGCTTGGTGGTGTCGAGCCAAACAGACTTTAACGTGTGTTTGAACGAGCTGACGGTTCACTCGTTAAGCTGAAAGAAAGATGCTTTAATCACAGGAGTCACACATGTGTCCACTGCACCATCTGGTACTCTTCTTGTTTACACTCGTAATAACACAAACACTAAATCCTGCTTCTCTGGTGCTGTTGTGTAGCAGTGTATACACCTGAGACTGTCACCTGTCTGTCTGTCCTGCACTCTCTCTCTTTTTCTTTCTCTCTGATTATGGAATAAAAGTATGAACATGTATTTATAAGTTACACTTGTGTTTGAATCCTGCAGCTTATCACACATTTGATTTCCATGTGTGACAACTGCAAGTGTCCAGAGTGAGGACAGACTGAGGGACCCACTGCTGCACATCATCTGTGAGGCGTTGCACCCCTGATGATCCACCAGGACAAACTCAGCAGTGTGTGAGGAAGAGGAGGAGGAAGAGCCAGCAGCAGCTGACAGATGGAGAGAATAGACAGACTGTTCCCTGTTTGTGAAGGACTGCTAGAAAAGTTTAACATAACTAATTGTCTGTCCTGAATCAGTCTTATTAGGTAATGTTCAAATAATTTTATCATTCCAGTGTTTTCAGTGTGGGAGAAAGTACTCAGGGCCTTCAAGTTACACACTATGAAAGGCAGCAACAAGTGTAATATTCAGAAACCTAAAGTATGTATCAGCAGCAGAATGGAGCTAAAAATAAATGTTTGTTTCAGTTTGTGGGATTATAATATTATTTTATGCCATGTTATACCCCTAATTAAAGATTGTGAATTATTATGTAGTTTTAGTTTGCATTATTTTTCTGAATTAGAAGAAGCTGATAACTATTGCATTTGTTAAACTGATTTGCATTACATTAGACTGCTGATTTATTGTGAATGAATGATATTGTTTTATGATGCATTATACTGCTGAGTTATAAGAAATACTGTTCACAGAAAGTCATCGCCTTATTTGTCTGATTAGAAGAGAACAGAACATGCTGGAGTTTTCTGCCCCATCTCAGCAGGAGCAGATAAACAGGGAGCCAAGGTCGTAGCTTAGGCGCTGTGTGAGAGAAAGCATGTGAATGTTTAGGCTTTTATGATTAGGTGGGGGCCACTAGAGGCTATAAGAGTTTGATCAATGCTCCACCATTTTGAGATCTGATGCTGTCTGCGTACGGTGTCCATCTCCCACGCGTGTGATCATTAAAATCATCGTTTGACTCAACCCGGCCGGACCAGTGTTGTTATTGTGGTTTTTCCTCTTGTATCCATCCCCAATATTTGAATCCGTAACAGTTTGGGGGCTCGTCCTTTGGTATTGGGGTGGAAGTTGGAGGATTGGACGGTCCGAGGTTGTCGAACGGACAGGCACAAGCCAGTGGTCTGACGTGAGTGGGCATAAGCCGGCTTATACAAAGGTAAGGCACTACCTGTTGAATTATTTCCAAAGTGTGCCAAATTGGACATGATAAAATTAAAGTCTACTCACTGAAATTACTGGTGGATGTCTGTTTTGATTTTGATGAAAAAACCTCATGAGTTGAAGCAGTTAGAGTCTGCTAAAAGTTTAAATACTGGGTTAGAGTCCCAAGAAATTGAGTTAGAGTCTCAAGTAGTTTGGTAGGGAATTGGTCATTTTGTTGGTTAGAGTCCAAATTGGTTATAAGAGTGGACCTGGGTGGTCATGTTGTGAGTTAGAGTCTCCATTGACCTCTAGGTTGCACCTGCCTCAGTCAGACTCTTGTTTTCGGGCGTTGACTGTTGTTTTAAAGTGTTATAAATTATTATAGGACGGCAGTTAGAGTCTCCTAGGAAGCGCAGTGCTCAGAGGTAACGCTTGCCAAGGTCGGGGACGCCTAGGCCTTGTCCTCTTTGAGGGATAGTCAGTTGGTCACTGTGGAGCTTGGGGCACTCCAGAATAACTAGTGGTTGCACCACTTTGCCGTTTGGAACGGTATCTGCGCTTTTTTGGGCAGCAAAGGTTGGACCTTGGGTGTTGGACACTTTTAAATTGAGTTAGGGATTTTAGAGATTAGGCCAGATACAGTTAGAGTCTGATACTGGTTAATTGATTACAAAAAAGTTGGACTTTCTTCGGTTGGACACGTTAACTTAAATTTGTCGAAATTGTGTAGGCGCTAAAGCTGTCAGGCCTGAGAGTGTGTGTCACTGTGTGTGACCCTGTGTGTGACGTGCAGCTGCAGCGCTGCGAGCTATTTTTAGACGGTGTGTGAACATGCAAATGAGGTGGCTGCTGTGAAGCGCACAGAGGACTTTTACTTCCTGTTTAGCGTGTTTTTGAGTTTTATAATTATGATTTGCAAACAATGATACATGCCTGTAATTAAAACGCTGATTTTGCTGATTAAAATATTACAAATAAGGTTTTGAATGACTAGGGTGAATGTTTGATGTTTGGCTGGGTTTTGATATAGAAGAGACAAATCGTGCATGATTTAGACCGGCACTTCAGTCGGCAGGGTAAGATTGAGTGATAAATACAGCTGTGATTTGTTTCAGTTTTGTGGTGTGAAGCAGGATTTATAAGATTTTGAAGTGACTCTTGGTTCAGCTCAATAATATAGGCAGTTACATTTGATTTACTTTTAGTTTTATCATAATATAGGGTGTGATCAAGCACGAATTTCAGCACTAGAGGTGGTGTAGTAATTTCATTTTACTTAGATAAAAGGCATGCTTATTTTGGGGTCGTGCCAAATTAAAATTTCACATATAGGGGATCTTCTTTCCATGAATTGCATTTGTCACAGTGAGTACGAATAGATGATTAAATACAGCGAATTTTCTTGAAGTTGTGTGTTTCTAGGGATAATTATTACTGGTTTTATACATTCATATTGAGGATGGAGGATTGTGGCGGAGAGCGTGGAGAGAGGACGTGAAGACAGCTTTGCAGCTGCTGGAGTGAGTAGCTGTGTGTGTGACAGGAACTCTGCATGCCCATAGAAGGCAACTGCCTGACTGTGTGAAGTATGCACCCAGAGAGAGAGAGAGAGTAAAATCTAGGCAGATGAAGCGAATGGATGTTTTCAGAAAAGAAATACTAAGTGAATGTTTTAGTGTTTTAATACAGGTGGATTTCTCTCAACCTGGAAACCTGAGTACAAACCTGAGCGGCAAAAGGATAAATTAACAGAAGTGGGACGACAGACAGGCCAAGCTTTGGCTCAAAATTACAGCTTGACCTCACTTTGTCCCCACCCGGAAAAGAAGCTTGAAGGACATCTTCTCCTCCAGTTATCGGTTACCATCACTGGAAATTTTCAGGCAAGTTTTTGGCTGAATTGTTATTGGCACCATGTGTCCCTGAATCTCACAATCAAGCTCTAATTCCTGGCTGAAGACATGGAATGCTGTTATTTAAGGTGGGAAATCACAATTTGGGAAACAAAACAAAAACACACACACAACTGGAGAAATGTATGAGAAAGACACGTGTTAGAGGAATGCCTCGTTTGAGAAAAAAGTTAAATTAACCCACCTACAAACGCACACACATGCAATGAAGAAACAGCTTCATGAACACGTGAAGATTTTCCAGCAAGGTTAAAGCAGCGAAACTTAACATACACCTGTTGTTAAATGATCAAGTTTATCCACTACTAACAAATAAACTCTCTGGGTTGCAGGACAACAACTTAACTTCAAAAAAAAAAAAAAAAAGAAGACACTGGTCTGACCAACCAGTGATGACACGACAAATTTAGTGGTTAGAAGATTCGAATTGTGACATGTTTTCTGCTGATTGATTAATATAAATGATTACTGAATGAAAGAAAATTCCTTTTTTGGGCTTTTAAACATAATCTTAAGAATTTTAACGTGTGCCTGTGTTGTCCTGTCAACTTGGTGGGTTAGGAGTTGATTATATGGTGAGAAAAAACAAAAAAAGGGGGAGAGAAGGCTGACACAGGGCCTGGCCCCATTGTTTCTCCCCTCTCTGAATAACACAGCCAACACAACATCATTTTCCTGTTCGTCCGTTTTTGTTTTGTTTTGTTTTTGTTTTGTTTTTGTTTTGTTTTTTCTCTTTATGTTTGATTACAGGCTGCTTTGTCGGCCCGGAAAGCCGAGGCTGACCCTGGACTCCTGCTCTCCCCTCTACCATCTTTGCTCACTCCTCTACCATCTTTGATGTGACCCTGACCAAATGCTACAGCAGCTGGACCCACAACAACAACCTGAAAATGTCAACAGTGCTGCAGGAAAACGATCTCATGCAGCGGAGACGGAGAGCGTTAAATCCAAGGCCCGTTTCACTACACGGGGGAGATTTCCAGACAGCTTCAGCTGACAGAGCTGTGACGAGATGCCCATTAAGCCCGGATGAAAAGTGAGGCCGAGCAAAAGAATGCTGACCTTAACAACTCTGCATTAAAACTGTGCAGGACAGTGACCAACACGGATGATCGGGCAGCAAAAAGGGCGTGCCAGAGACAGGAGAAGTAACTGAGGTCAGGAGGCACCTCAAAATGGACAAAAGCACAAGAAGAGAATAAGCTGAAGGCACAGGTCTCGTGGCTCGGCCAGGAGCTGACCTCTGAGAAGAGCCGAACAGCAGAGCTGCAGAGGGCCGTGGAGCAAAGCAAGGGAAACATCAATAAACTTCAATCTGATGTGTACGGAAAAGACTCTGAGGTTTCTGCCCTCAGTAAGAGCTCAAGGCACCAGAGCAGAGACTGAGCATGGCTCAGGAGGAGCTGGCTGATAATCGAACCCATCAGTCAGGCTTGGAGTCCCAGATACAGGACTTGAAATCAGGCCGGAGCTTGCTGGAGCAGGAGGTCGCCAAACCTGACGAAAAGCTCCAACAGCAGGAGCAAGCCCTGAAGGAGCTATTGCCATTTATTGTGGATTAACCTGTCAAGGGCAAGAACAAAAGAATTCTGCCTCAAATACAGGAAATCATAGCTTTCCTGTATTTCCTACATTGTTGGCATGCTGGTTAGTGCTGTTGTTTGACAGTAAGAAGCTCCTGGGTGCAAGTCCGCAGTCTGGCTAGTTTGCAGTGGTTTCTCTCTGGGTATTCTGGTTTCTTGCCACAGTGAAAAGTCATGCAGTTATTAGAGCTAGGTTAATTGATGATTCTAAATTATCCATGAATGTAAGGGTAAACGGCTGTTTATTTCTATCTGATAGACTGGTCAGCTGTCCGGGGTTCACTTCAGGGTTATTTCCCAGCCCTGCTGTTATAAAGATAGGAGGATGGTAGTTGTTGTAGACCCCTTCAATTTTTATGGTAACCAGGATCTAGGCTTTGTTGAACCGCATGCAATATGAAGACAACATGTAGTATTTGGATAAAAGTTACTGAATAGTGTTGAAATAAACTGACAGAATTGAAGGATTAAAATATTCCAGGAGCTCAACTTACTTTATCTGAACATGTTTCAATCGTGTTTTATGAACACAAAATGCACGGGTTTACTGAATATGAAAAGGTTGTGTTGATTTAACTCAGTTGTTTAAGTTTCTGCCAAAGCAAAACATTTGTGTGCAACCAGTGTCCACTATTGAATCAAGTAAATCCAACATTTTTTAGTGTAAAGAGGAGTTACGGTACCTGTATTCCTACACAATATTGTCCCGGGAGGGAGAAAAACTTTCTGGTGGAGCTTTGGTTGATCTTTGGGTTTTGTTTGACACTAGGTTGATTTTATTAGTGAGGTTTGGATTGTTTTCTTTCTCTAAGAGAGAGAAAGATGGTTTTATGCTTGGACATGTTTGCAATGGGCCCCAGTATTTGTTATTATATGAGTATTTTATTGGTTACGTTTGTTTTTGCTTTTGTTACAGTGCACTGAAATAAGAACATCAGAGAGGTGTGATCCACCGGTGGTGATATTTTGGTATTTTGTGAGTTCCTGATTTAACAAATCAGCTCTTTAATCCAGGCTTGAGAGATTGAACTTTAAAGCGCTATAAAATATTCTTACTGGAAACAGTCGCAAAGTATTTTTAAAATACTGCCACAGTGAAAAGTCATGCAGTTATAATGGGCTTGGGAGAAATTCACTTATATGGGACATTGATCACATGAGAAGTCCTGAGCCTAAAAGGATTGCAGCGCGTCAATCCAGTCCAAAAAACAAGGAACTGTTTTCCTTTAAAATGATGACGTCATCTTGCTGGTGAGGGAGGCTCGAATAGGTTGCGCGTGAGACTCCATTATGAATGTCTGTGGATGTGTGCATCTGACTGAACTGTGATGGACTGACAACTAAAAGTTTTAACTGACTTGATACTGAGACAAAAACGGTACCGACTTTAGGATTAGTAAATGTCCACAAACAATTCACCCAGCCTGCAAAAGAAGGGTGGATGTTTTGTCTTGTTTTGTTTTGTTTTTGCAAGAACAGAAGGATGACAGAGACTAAGGGGGGAGGCTGTAGCTGCACAGGAGTGTGAACTGCAGACTGAACCCTTTGGTTGCTAATTTTGAGTTACTGATGTTTGCATTAAGAAAATTGTGTTTTAGTAGCTGTGTTTCGATTAATGTATCACATTATATTGTTGGGGATGTTAAATGCTAAAGTAAAGAAAAGGTTTGATTTCACTCATGACTGAACATGTTATTATTAACCATAGCAGGCCACTGTAAAGAGTCAATCAACTTTTATAGAGGTAAAAAAAAAGCCAAAAAAACCCTCTATTAATATCTATGGATAACAGGGGAATGATAGACTTGTCACACTCAAAATGGAGATATGTAATGATAAACACTGGTCCCCGTCGTTTAGGTGCTTTCTTGAAATAGTCAGCAATTTAAAAGTAGGATAGAACCAACAGGGACATGTGCTGAGAGGTGGTGCTGCACAAGAACAAGAGCAAAATAAAGAAAAATTATTGTGTTTAGCTTTGATAAATTCAAATTAAAATGTACCATTACACTCAGAGGATCAATATGAAATCAAATATATGCAAATTTTGTATGAAGTACATGACTGATAACTGTTCTGTCCTGAGCTTTTGTTTTTACAGCACCCACTTGACCACACCAACAGTTTCTCGCCACCAAAAGGGGGTACTTGCAAAGAATAGGGAGGAATATCATCAAAACTGGGAAAGGTAATCCCCGAAGGGGGTGATAACACCAAAACTTTCACTTATAGTCAAATTCTCAAAATTTGACCCCAAACTTGAAAATTCTTCAAACATTTAGAGACAGAGTGGATAAACATAATGTCGCAAACCACATAAGGATGGAGCATTTGAATCAATAAGATGGTGAAATAACACGCAGTAAAATGTTGATCATGTTGATTATGTTTATTCCAGTGTGCAGAGCAAGGTTATTATTATTAACGAAAACAAATGAAATAACGAAAACTACAAGTGAAAAAGTCAAAGGAGCTTGCAAAGAAAAGCGTCTGGACTTCTTTAAGTTGCTTGAAGACGTTTCACCTCTCATCCGAGAAGCTTCTTCAGTTCTAAGGTCAAATGGTGGAGAGTCCCAGATATAAACCTAGTGGGAGTGACCCCCCACAGAGGGACAAAAGGACCCCCTGATGATCCTCTAATCGCCTGAGCCAAGGTGGGAAACTGGGCGTTGGTCCAAATCAGCCAGAGTTTCGGGTGTGTTCATTGTGAAACCTGGCCCCACCTTATCATGCGAATTCCTGAGATCAGATGGCCCAGGATGTGAGTGGGCGTTAAGGCGTCTGGGAAGGGATCTCAAAACTGGATTATAGATGGCAGAGAGTTGGTGTCGTAAACCCCCGCCTCTGTTCAAAGATGGTCGCTCACAGTGGACATAGATGGCTTCTTTCACTCCTCTTTCAAACCATCTGTCCTCTCTGTCCAAAATGTGAACATTGGCATCCTCGAAAGAGTGTCCTTTATCCTTAAGATGCAGCTGGACTGCTGAGTCTTGTCCTGTGGAGGTGGCTCTTCTGTGTTGTGCCATGCGCTTGTGAAGTGGCTGTTTGGTCTCTCCAATGTAGAGGTCTGAGCATTCCTCGCTGCACTGTACAGCATACACCACATTGTTAAGTTTGTGTTTTGGCGTTTTGTCTTTCGGGTGAACCAGTTTCTGTCTGAGTGTGTTGCTGGGTCTGAAATGCACCGGGATGTCATGCTTGGAGAAAACTCTCCTGAGTTTCTCTGATACACCGGCTACATAGGGGATGACAATGTTGTTGCGTCTGTCCTTCTTATCCTCCCTCGCTGGTGTCTGGTCTTCTTTTCTGTGCCTCTTTGCTGACTTTAAGAACGCCCATTTAGGATAGCTGCACGTTTTGAGTGCTTCCTTTACATGTGTGTGTTCCTTCTTTTTCCCTTCAGGCTTAGAGGGAACATGTTCTGCCCGGTGGTGTAGGGTCCTAATTACTCCAAGTTTGTGTTCCAGAGGGTGATGGGAGTCAAAGAGGAGGTACTGGTCCGTGTGTGTGGGCTTCCGGTAAACTTCGATGTTGAGTTTGCCGTTCTCTTCAATGTGCACGGCGCAGTCCAGGAAAGGCAAACAGTTGTCCTTTGTGTCTTCCCTGGTGAACTTGATGTTTTTATCCACAGCGTTGATGTGCGCAGTGAAAGATTCCACTTCTTGTGTCTTGATTTTGACCCAGGTGTCGTCCACATATCTGTACCAGTGGCTGGGTACTCTTCCTTTGAAAGAGCCAAGAGCCTTCCTTTCCACTTCCTCCATGTAAAGGTTGGCTACAATAGGTGACACGGGGGAGCCCATGGCACAGCCATGTTTTTGTCTGTAAAAGCCTTCGTTGTACTTGAAATATGTAGTGGTGAGGCAGAGGTCTAACAGTGTGCAGATCTGATCGGGTGTGAAGTTGGTCCTGTCCTCCAATGAGCTGTCTTCTTGTAGTCGTTTTCTGACAGTCTCCATGGCCTGCGTGGTGGGTATGCAAGTGAAGAGAGAGACTACATCAAAGGACACCATGGTTTCATCTGGGATCATCAGGGGGTCCTTTTGTCCCTCTGTGGGGGGTCACTCCCACTAGGTTTATATCTGGGACTCTCCACCATTTGACCTTAGAACTGAAGAAGCTTCTCGGATGAGAGGTGAAACGTCTTCAAGCAACTTAAAGAAGTCCAGACGCTTTTCTTTGCAAGCTCCTTTGACTACGATGACCTGGATGACTGAGAACCTTCACAGACATAGAAGTGAAAAAACATTTTCGTTAACAGAAATAAAAAGCAAAAAAGGAAAACTAACTAAAACTGTAATGAGTGTTCACAAAACTAACTAAAATTAAATGAATTTGTAGCAAAAGTGTGTTTAGTTTCATTGATGTGTGCGTGTCCTACAATAGTCAAGGGTGAAAATGAAGTTTAGTTTCCAGATTTTTTCTTGCTGTGTCTCATTATGCCAGCAGGTGGCAAGTACGTTAGTCGAGTCGTCTGTGTTGCTGCTCCGTCCACGCGCAGAATCATGCCAGGAAAAGTCGGGAGAAAGCGCCAGAGTCCAATTTGGGATTACTTTGAATATGACTGTGTTTTGGATAAAGCAAGTGTCTTGTAGTGGAAAGAGACAAATTATGAGGGACATTTCTAAAGGGAAAAAATCCCACAAACCTTAAAGTACACTTGAAAAGCTCACACAAGAAGGCTAACCTAGCTTACCTTGAAAAGGTAAGGGAGCACACTCAACCCTCATCCCCAGAAAACAGAAGCTAACCCCAGGCAAGGCAGCGTGATGCATCCTGCGACAACAGGACTGGGATATCTACATGACTGTGCGAGTCAATTGCCTTCACAAAGTTTATCAATTCACTTGAACCAAAATTGCGAACACCCGGTGCTGCAAGAGTTAATAGTCTCAAACCCAAAGATAAGCACAAGAGCATGACTGATATGATGGGAGTGGGATTTTGTTACGCTTAATTATTGCAAACACAACCAAAACTAAACTGAAAATAATCAAAACTAGACTAAACTGAAACTAAGGATTTTCAAAAAATAAAAACTAAACTAAACTAGCAATCAATTGGTAAAACTAATTACAACTGATATAAAATTGAAAATCTGAAATCGAAGCTAAATAAAAATAAAAAATAATGAAAATTGCAAAACTATTAAAACCCTGGTCCAGACTAAGCTGGCGTTGGACATCTTCAGGGCGGAAAAGGGTTGGTGTGACCAAGGTGTGGTTTGGCTTGTTGTATGTATATTTCAAGATGATTTGGCTCTGGATGGACCAGTTACCAGGGCATGGAAGGAGGACAGACTCATTAAATGAGGAGAAGGAATTTTCTGGGATTGGAGATCCTCTGGGTGAGTGGTTGACTAAAAGCATACATAAAATAAAAGCTATTTTTCGTTATTGATTGGTAATAGATTGATAATTGGCCACATTAACAGCTGTATTGATTTGTTGTGGACGTAGTCTACTTCATGTTTAAGCACTCTAATTAACAGATTGGTAATAGTGACATTAAAGGAAGAATATCCAGCGCCACCCTGTCAGATGCCAGTGACGGTGGGGCTCACTGATGAATCAGGTGAGCTGGATTCATGGCTGAATCAAGACAAAGATTCCCCTGCTGTGGTCAGTGAGGGAAAAACAGGGGAAAGAAAATTTAAACGAGGCATTTATAAACGTTTATAAACAGGACAAAAGGGGGTGTTTTACTGTTATTTTAGCATCAGCATTATTGTTACATCAGAATCATATAACAAGCATTGCATTAATCATTTATTGAAGCTTTTGACATTGTACTAACATTTGTGTTCCAGTGATTGTTATAACCTCAGGTTAATCTTCTATTTACAGCTGTCAGGATAATCATATGATCTTTCATTGCAGGTGTAACCATGATCATTTTTATACATATTGCAGTTTGTTGCTCATTATAGAGTTGTGCTCAAGTTAATAAGGGTTAAAAGCTACAGTCAACGCGATGTTTGGACTGGTGTGACTTCGAGCATAGAAGGCCGCACGCGCTTACATAACACTGATATCATGCTATTCTTTGTGATCTTTTATTCAGTTATATCTTTTGCTAAGTTTTAAGTAGTGGCAGTTGATTAAACAACATTCATTTAATATTACATACCTGATTCAGAGCATTACACACAGATCAACTTAACAATCTGCAAAACCTTGTAGCTGCAATATTGTGTCTCCATAAGGGACAGTTGGCTCCAGGAGATAAGTGGGAGTCAGTGCCTGTCCTCGAGGAGGAGAGAATATTCCTTTGCTGTGTCAAAAGTAGTCAACAAGTTCATATTCAAGTGAGGTTCGTATTATTACAGGTTTTGTTTCTTGACAATTCTGCAGACGCAGGCTCTGGGCAGAGCCAGGAGTTGAACAGATCTAACATGACAATTAAATTGGTTTCATTCCCTGGCACAGGCTGACAGGACTGGAGCAACGACACTGGATAGGAGAAGGTCATATACTTTCTAAGATATGAGGTCACTAACCTTTTCTTTTAATTTTCTAGCTCCGTTGATTTGACACATGGGAATGTGTCAAAAAAGGGGGGAAGTTGAGTTTTAACATCAAACAGGGATTATATGAACATTTTTATGACTTCATTTGTGTTTTAATAACTTAGGTATGGTAAAACTTGAGCTAGTAGTGACCCAAGAGGTTTCCGGGCTTTTTTAGAGAATCAGTGAGAAGCATAAATCATTATTTCCATGTTTAAGCATTAATCATTAAAATGAACTGAAAAGCGGTTAGATGATAAAATGCCTGTGTTCACGAGAAGCTGAGTACCACACTGGAGAGGAAACCGTGGGCCAGTAGGCGGAAGCAAACACATGATTTTTGGGGGGCAAATGTTAGGATTAAACATGGCTAATTTGTTTTTGATGTCTTTTGTTAAAATGAGTGGTTGTAATAATTTTCAGACACACCTTGCAAATGTGCTTATAATGACTTGGCACTCGGTCTTTTGAAGGTCATAAGCTTCGTTCGGCGTGATGGTCCGGACTGATATATTGCAGGTATTGACTTTGAGTGCAGAGGGCTAAATGCAAACACGCTTACACACACATAGGATATGATTAGAATAAGTCCCTGGGACATTCTGAATATTCTAAACCAATTCTGAATCGCCAGAAGACCAGTAGATGACAACATTAGATTATTAGAGCTAGGCAGAGAGGTGTTTTGGTTTTCTGTCTCTTACAGAGAAAGGAACAGACACCAGACGAGGTCACAGATATACGAGGATCCTTCACAGCAGAGACAGACACAGTGACTGCCGAGACACCAACTGGGTTCAAGTGTAATGGCGTTTGGGCTCCAGCTAGTCACCTCAAAAGGATGGATCCCATAAACACAGCAATAACCATGAAGGGGTTGGCGGAAATCCAGGAACACCAGACCAACGAGGTTTGAGAGGCTCTTGGGCAAAAGCGGGACACGTTCCTATCCCTTTTTCTGGAGGATACACAGGACCCGAGGATACACAGATCGTTGTTTGACATCGGGGCAGAATAATCCCCTGATCTGTGCAACGACTGAAGGGTTGTCTAACCCCTGAGGTTGAAGAAAGAAGAGCAGAGGATCACCTGACTGGAAGACACTGGTAGCTGCAGCAATAAAATAAAGGCTAAAAGCTCCTTGGACAGAGGTTCTAGTCTGAGTACGTCTGAAGGGTATAAGGTAGCACCAAAATAAAGCTGTGGGAGAACTGGGGAGTGTCATCTGTACCTGCTATTGTTGTAATAATAGTTTTCTTGCATCTGAACTGCGCAAACACAGAGGTCATCTCACATATGGTTCACCCAACAGGGGGACAAAGGGCCTCAGGGGTGAGAAGAAAATGAACACTGGATTACAGGGTGTAGGTGTAGTTTTAGTTTGCATTATTCTCCTGAATTAGAAGAAGCTGATAACTATTGCATTTGTTAAACTGATTTGCATTACATTAGACTGCTGAATTATTGTGAATGAATGATATTGTTTTATGATGCATTATACTGCTGAGTTATAAGAAATACTGTTCGCAGAAAGTCATCGCCTTATTTGTCTGATTAGAAGAGAACAGAATATACTGGAGTTTTCTGCCCCATCTCAGCAGGAGCAGATAAACATGGAGCCAAGGTCGTAGCTTAGGCGCTGTGTGAGAGAAAGCATGTGAATGTTTAGGCTTTTATGATTAGGTGGGGGCACCAGAGGCTATAAGAGTTTGATCAATGCTCCACCATTTTGAGATCTGATGCTGTCTGCATACGGTGTCCATCTCCCACGTGTGTGATCATTAAAATCATCGTTTGACTCAACCCGGCCGGACCAGTGTTGTTATTGTGGTTTTTCCTCTTGTATCCATCCCCAATATTTGAATCCGTAACAAGTTCTATGAAGCTTTGAGTATTTTGGATTAGTAGCACTGCTGTGTTTGTTGCATCATATTGCTGTAATTGTTTATATGCTTTATATATTCTGAGGTAAGTTGATCTATAGTGTTACATCATATTCTATAAGGATGTTATGTGTTTGTAGACTTTCTGACCAGTTTGACCCATTTAGCAGAAGTCAGCCTGTTTAAAGCTCTGATATCTGTTCTGTATGACTTAAAGCAGTTATGACACGGTCTGATTTTCTCACCCAATAAAGGAATATTTAATATATCAGTCTACTCTTCATTCTATCAGAAACAGTTATCACAGCTTGTATATTTTCTTTTTACACATTGAGCCAAATGTAATAATGCATATTGAACGAACAATATTTGTCTCTTATATATAATACATCTATATATACACTGTCAAAGAAACTTGTCTTTGAGTGAAGAGTTAAGGTGATAGGAAATATAAATAACTGCAACTTGAATCTTTACTGAAGCTCAAGTTCACTGCTGTAATAACTAATAATGATTAATATACTAAATGTAATATTGGCCATATTATATTTACATTACCAAAGTGAGATGACTTTAGTCTGATGAACAACATTAGCTAATTGTTATTTACTAGCTAATCTTAAAATGACTGTTCAGTACAGAAATGAAGCCCAACAATCATGTTTTACAGTCCCGTGGGCTCAGCCTCAGATAATTATCAAATCACACAAAGGTCATGTAGAAACAAACAAACAAATTAACAAAATATGTTCTCCTTCATTTCTGTCAAACAAAGCTGTATGAAACATTTCCAGTGGTACAACACTGCGCCTAGCCCTTTGTGTGAGGCGTCTGTGTGTACGATGAACGGCTGTGTGAAAGCTGGGAACCCCAGCACTGGTGGGTGGAGCAAACAGTCTATTAGTTCCTCAAGCGCACGTTGATGCTGGTCAGTCCACACGATTTGTTTTGAGGAGGGCACAACTTGACTGGCTCTCTTTGGTCTTGCCCTTGTCCCTTTTGTGGTGTCTGAGTTCTCTGTGGTTTTGTCAGCTTTTAAAAGTTCATACAAACAACCTGCTTTTCTGGAGAAGTCTTTTATGTATTGTCTGTAGTAGGAGAGAAGGCCTAACATTTTTCTGAGCTGACCAACATTTTGTGGTTTTATACCTTTGAGTGCTTTGACTGCTTCAAAATCTGCAGGATCCACTTTACTGCCCTCTGCAGACACTATTCTGCCCAAATAGCGCACCTCAGACTTAAACATGTCACACTTACTTGGCTTAAGCTTTATACCAAAGCCTCTCAATCTCTGGAGCACTTTTCTCACGTCCTCCAAGTGATCTTTGAACGTTTTGCTGTAAACTAATGTGTCATCCAGATAGGGGATGCAGATGTTGTCGCGAAGCCCATCCAGGCACTCTTCCATACAGCGCTGAAATGCTGCAGGGGCATTCATAAGTCCAAAGGGGATGCGAATCCACTCATATAATCCCCAGGGGGTCACAAAAGCAGTGAGTGGACGACTTCCTTCTGACATGAACCCCTGGTGGTACGCTTTCCCCTGATCTAAAAGCGAAAACCAGGAGTTTCCACCCAAACTGTCCATAATGTTCTGGACGCGTGGGATGGGCTGGCGATCAGGATGGGTTTTCCGATTCAGGTCTCTGTAGTCTATGCACAGTCTTAAAGTACCATCTTTTTTTCTAACACAAACAACTGGTGAGGAGTATGACGAGTCTGACTTCCTGACCCAGCCTTGTGCTATTAAATCATGCAGGTAACTTTTCATCTCTTGGTAGAGCGGCCGTGGCACAGACAGGTATGTGCGTTTGACTGGTTCGTAGTCTTTGAGTGATATGGTCATTTTCAGTTTTTCAATACAGCCTATATCATTGTCTGTTTTAGAGAAAGACTGGCATTCCTCTCTGAGCATCTGTTTTGCTAATACTCTCTGCTCTTCACCCAGGTGGCTAAGATCTACAGGTGGGTCCCACTCTTCACTAGCGCTACACTGGGCTTGTGTATTTGTCTGGTTAACAGTAGCTACAGATGTGGCTTTTTCAAACACCTGGGCAGGTAAAACAGCTGTAATAGTCTGAACCGAGCCAACTAATGTACGGCCTGGAATGACAATTTCATGGTCAGTTGGGTTAGAAACACCTACTGTTATGACGGGTAAAGTACCCTTCTTAACTTTAACCAGTGTCAAAAAACTCAAGATTGTCTGGCCACTGGGGGTTTAAGTCTGGCTCAAATATCATGACCATGTCTTGTTTAAATGGTCCTGCTGCTATACGACCCTCAACATGCATGTGGCTTTTTTTAGGTACAGTAATACAGTTTTTCTTTGTCATCACTTTGTACTCGTCAACTGCATCTGCACTAACAGCCTGTATAAAAGCTTTCACCTTGTGTCTTTTGAGGCTGGGAAATGCTTTTCTCACTGTGCTGTACAGTTTAGCTTGGTCAGTCTTATTCACAATGTATTCAATTACATTGTAGCCTATAATGGGGCATGTGAGCTGAAAACCTTTCATTACCAACATGGGGATGGTCAATTTCTCAGTTTGTTCCGTTCCGGAAACAAGTTGGAAGGTTGTCTCAACCCACCCAAGATATGGCATGTTGGTCCCATTTGCTGCGGTCAGGGTGAGTTCAGATGTGTCCATAATATCTGCTACATCTCTCAGCTCTGTGTGTGGCAGATAGTCCTTTTTCCACTTCTCATCGATGATTGATACCTGTGAGCCTGAGTCCCATAGAGCTTGAAGCCTGTGGCCGTCCAGGAAACACTCAACCAGACATTGCCTGCCCACCAGAGATGTGACTTTGTGAAGGGAATTTACATGAGCTGGCGACAGTGGTACCTGGACAGTCTCATTTTCTTTCTTAGTCTTTAAGCCAGTGCATTGTCTCTTATGTTGTCTCCAGTGTTGTTTCTGGCATGGTCTTGAACAATAAAGTGCGTTTTTACATGCTGAACACTGTCTCATGCCTGACTTTTCTTGTTTACAGTTGGAGCAATGTTGGGACTTGTGGATGATGGGCATGGTTAACACTCGTCCCTCGGTGGTAACCATTGCTGGTTTAAATGTTTCTCTTTATATGGTCTCATACCTCTGCTTCTACATCCAGCCTGAAAGTGTTCTCTACTCCCACAGAGGTAGCAGTGGGTGCAGCGCTCGTTGACTCCATTCTGCTGGCAGATGTGGCACCTCCTCTCACGGCGGGCTGGACTACCTGTGTAGTGCTGTACAGGATACTGAGGTGGTGGTGGCCTTTGACGGGGGCCCTGGAAGCTATAATACTGCTGGTCCCTATCATACTGCATAACTGGTGGTGGGGCATATGACTGAGGACCAGCCACCGGCTGTTGTAGAGTCTCTTTAATCTGAGCTATCTCTGCACTGAGACCTTTCAGGGAGGCTACACCTGTCTTAAGCTCCGCTAACTCAGTTAAAAGCTCGGGTGGTATCTTAGCTTTAACTTCTTTCACAGGGTTCTTAGCTGGTGACACATCATCTGACTGCACTGCACTCACACTTGTAGCAGTCTGTGATGCTAAACATCTCTTCTTGTTTTTTCCTTTCTGCCTCATTGGCACAAGCCATATTTGACCTCTCTAACAGGAGTTCATCAGATGTCTTAGAGTCTAACAGGAGTGGCTGCATATCTATCCTGACACTGTCACTCTGGAAGCCTGTGAGTATGGTGTGCAAACACATACGCTGGACTAGAGCTGGGTCGTATTTGAGTCCTGACTCAGATTCTTGGGAAGCAAATAAGACTTTCTGCTTTAGATCTAAAACTCTCATCAGGAAGCTTTGAGCAGTCTCTTTTGGGGTCTGTACCTCAGAGGCAAGTTGTTTATATAGTTCGGTGGCGCTCTTCTCCTGGAAATGGGAGCGCAGTATGCGGTGTAGAGTCGGAAGGGTGAGTTGAGCTTTTCCCTCCAAATAGCTGCGTAGTTGTAGACCTGGCAAGATAGCTCTGATGACAGCATCTACAATGTCAAGCTCTGAGTAGCCTCTGCTCAGTCCATTTTCGATCTGGTGAGCAAGACTGGAAAATGTCAATTTATCTTTTGGACCTGGTTCGCCAATCTGGCCTGATATTTTGAAATCTTTCTGCCAGTAAGGGCTTGGTCGTTGGGGGGTACTTGACACAGATGAGTTAGGGACAAAGCGATTACCTTGGGAGTGAGAAACAACCGCTGTGTTAACTGCATTAGCTGTCTCTGTTACCAGTGAGGTTGCAGTGTTTGGTTGCTCTCTGTGTCCTGAATCACCCTCTTCATTTGCATTTGGTTCAGTCTCAACAATTGTCTCTTTCATTACTTCAGCAATCTTATCATTAAGCAATAACAGTTCTGACATTCCTTCATCCTCAAGTACTGTTATACCTTCTCTCTCAATGTGTATTTGGATGTGTGTTAGCAGTGACAGTCGTGTTTTTCTGCTAACATCTATTTTCTCTGCAATGCCAAGGAACTCGCAGATTGACACTAGCTGATCTTTGGACAGAGTGTGCATTTCACGCACAACCTCTTCTCGCAGCTCTTCCACCGAAGACATTGTGGCAGTAGGCAGGAAGAATGTCGCATGTACAGGTGACGCTGAGCTGAGTCGTTTTTGCAGCCCCTGATGATCTCTGGCTGGCCTCAGGAAACATGCGCTAAAACACAGCTACCAGTTCGCCTCGACAGCAACACTTTCCTCACTGCAGTCTGCCTGGGTTGTAGTGGGGGGATTTAGCTGGCTTGGACTACGATGTGCAGATTGTGGACACCGGACATCTAAGCAGCTATCCCAGCGGTGCCTCCAAATGTTACACCCCTGAAAACAGGGGGAAAAGAATCACGGGAGTGATTATGACTTGCGTCTCTCATGCAGTAGTTTATTGCAGTGAGGAGAACGCGCGAAAGCCCCCTAGTGGAGAATAGAGACACTACTAATCGATCCCAGAAAAGGCTTACTAGCCGATCACTGATGTATAGATTGCAGTTCTCTTAAGCAACATGAAAGCCATTAATATAACATGAAAAATAATAAACTCTTAGCCATTTTCTTACCATATTTACATTATTTTAATCCTTATATCAACAGATATGAATTAGTATTAACTGAACGGTTTTATATGCAATAGTCATTCAACCTGTCACACCTGCTGTCCTCGCTATTCCTCTGACAGTGAGAATAAAGAGCCACAGCACAGACTGATGGAAGCTTTGAAGCTTTGTCGTATTTATGAGTTATTTAAAGCTCTTTGAATTCTGCTTTTATATTTTTATGAGTAGGGATGGGTACCGGTGTCCGGTGGTTCTGACATAAACGGTAGTAACCAGACCGAAAAGCAACACACATTTCGGTGCTTTATTTCGGTGCTTTTTTTTTTGAGCTGTGATACACTTCAGATTCTAGCCAATCATTTTACGTTTCCTAGGATAGTAGGCGGGTCCAGGTACGTACGTTCTTTTAGAGCAGAGCTACAGATTAAAAATGCCCAAGGCGAAGCGGTCAAAAGTCTGGCTGTACTTCACAGCAAAATATGCAAACTCAGCAGTCTGCAACAAATGCTTTAAGCTGATACTGTGATACTGTCAAAGGAGGTAACACCTCAAATCCGATGAAACACCTGGCGACGCATAGCGGTTTTTTTTAAAGCCGAGAAATGCGCCGTATTTGATAGCTTGCTGCGAGACCTCACACCCTGCACATCTACTGCGGGTGTGGCGCCTGTTATCGGACCCGGAGTTAGCAACATCCCCCAAAAACCCGAAGAGGAGAGTCCTGGCCCCTAGCCCTGCCAGTGTAGCAGAAATGATGACGGATGATGACGGCAGCAGCCGCTCTTCTCTGTGTGAGTAGCTTAATGTTGTTCATGTGTAATTTACGTTGAGTAGGCTAACCACGTTATTACATTAATGCATGTAAGGTGAACTAGCAAACATCATCATAGCTACATGCGGCTGTCCTCTTGTTTGATGGCAGATACTCCCTTCACCCTGGCCAAAAAGGCTAAAATGACCAAAGAAAAAGTGGAAAACAGTTAAACATGAAAGGTTTAGGACAAAGTTTGTGTTTTTTCCATTGTTTAAGCACTGCTTCCAGCCAAGAGTGATACCATATATGCCCCATAGCTGCAGAAAAGGCTAACATTGTTATCTTTTTACAAAAAACAGCTGAACATGAGAGGTTTTTGGACCAATTTTGTGTTCTCCATTCTTTAAGCACCGATTTGAGCACCGTTTGAGCACCGGCACCGTTTCAAAAGTACCGATTTGGCACCGGTATCGGATAAAACCTAAACGATACCCATCCCTAATTTTGCAAAAGATAAAAACTGGTTCTAAGATTCAGATAATTATTTATTAAAAGCTAGACATTTTAAATAACAATAAGAAAGAAACGTATTGCTTTGTGCCCCCTTTTCCCTGTAAATGCCCTTCCTGGCTCTGTGTCTCTGTGTGCTGAACATTTAGGATTGAGTCAGGCTGCATCAGCTGAAGCTGTTATTTGTATATATCAGTATTTTTTATTCAGGTGTGGGGAAAATACGTAAGACTGCAGTGAAGCGATGCACCAGATTAATCCCTGGCCAAAGGTATCGTACTTAAATCAGACTACTGATCCAGCCACATCAGCCTTTTGTGACGTCTGTTTAAAGTAGACTAAAAGTGAACTGCAGGTTCCTGAGAGGTGGACTGTGAGCACAGAAACACATGTTCATACATACAGCTGCAGCAAACTTACATTAATTTTAAATAGATTTGTTACTCTGATGTCTGTCTCTGTGTTAGTCCTCTGACAGACTGGTGACCTGTCCAGGTGTGCTCTACCTATGACTACTGGGACAGGCTCTAGCCTCTGTAATAGAAATTTTCTGTTATTCTCATTTAAAGTATTTAAGTGATTATGCATATGCTTAGTTGTGACACTGTTACTGTTCAGTGAAAGTTTCTAAAACTAGATGACTTTACTTCAGCGTCAGCAGTTTGAGAAAACAACTCCCTTTACAGGTGCTGATAAGGCCAAGGGCACAAAACAGCTTAACCATTGATCCGTTAGGTTTCATAGCGAGACACGTGAAGTGTGGTAGGATCAGTTTAACTTCCTCCCTCTTCCTTGGAATGCATAAAGGAGGAGGAGCACAACTTCTGTGGCAGCGCTGACTGTGAACTGTGATGTTTGATGTGTGTTGGCGCAGTAATAAATAGCTTGATCACAGCTCTTTCTGTGTTGCAGACTTTATTTAAAAAATTCCAGGACACCTCCCCCCCCCCCCCCCCCCCCCTCCCACTGTGAGCCTGAATTGAATATTCAGAAGACATTTGTTTAAATAGTTCTAGAAATCGGAGCTGTTGGTGTGTCCTTGGATTGTGTGGTAATAATATTAGAGCCTGCAATCTTTCTTACTGAATCTCTACTATGAGTCATGTTACCTGAGATTAATTCTATGTTTACCTGTCAGCCTGGACGAATGTGCTGTGTGAAGGAAATTAAATTAAATCAGATCTGAACTGTGTACATTTGAGGAACCTGTTCATATTTAATTGAAATATGAACCAGTGATTTTTTTGATTGCTGATTCCAAGAGAGTCTTTGTGGAAATCCTGTTTGGCTTTTTGTTATTTTAATTCTCTTTTCTGTTTTCCAGAACAGTTCTCCACAGTCGCTGTCCACATGGGTCAGTGGGACCAAGAAGCACTCTGCTAATGTGTGGACTCTGACCAGCAACATCCAGCAGGACCCAGACAGCGTTTTCTATCTCCCAGCTGGAGGTTTTGTTTGTCTGTGACTGGAGAGTCAGATTTTTGTTGAGCTTCACACTTGCAGAGGTAAGTCAGTTTGTAGAGATCCCTCCCACCCTGGCTTTTATGTCCTAGATTTCTTATCTGAAAGAGTAATATTTCATTGACTGCTGCTTATACCACAGGTTAATACACGCTACTGATCCCTGATGGGAGAATCATCAATTTTGGCAACAAAGAAGCCTGGTGGATGTTTGTTTACAGTCTGATGATGGGACATCATGCTCTGCATCTTCAAAGTTTGCCTCCTCATTATTATTCATACCCAGTAATGTGAAGTATGCTCATATCTACTATAACTGAACCAACCTGGTGCTCTTCATTTATGGAGGCTGTTGAGTCTGAATGTTGGATGTTGTGTATCTCGTGTTCTCTGGGCTTTGTTGTCCTCAGTCTTTTTGCAGGATCAGAAAACAAAACCAGGAGGCACGTAAATGTTTCTTCTCCATGATGTTTCTTCAAATGTTTGTTCTGGATGATGATAAGACTGTGACACGGGATGCCACCTTTGGTCTTGTGATGAAGCAAAGCTCAGGAAGAAGTGGGATTAAATGGTACCCACATGTGTGCTGCTGAGAAGGATGTACAGGGGCACCTGCAGCCAAATCCAAGACTCAGGTTAGTTGTAGTTGCAGAACGCTATAGACTGAGACAGCTGAGGCATCAAATGTTTGATTAAACGGATGAAAAAGAGAAGTTTCTTCCCTATAATTATCACTTCTTAAAATCTGTAGCAACTTCAAGTCTGTCAGCGTGCTGAGCATGCTCAGAATGTGACAATATATTTTTTGTTCAATATTTAATTTCTTTCAGTTGCAATTGTTAAATGAAAAAAATAAATATATATTCTTATAATTTAGCAAACTAATTTATCAAAAAAATATACATATATCTGTATTAGTTTTAATAAATTAATTTGACACCTGTATTGAAAATACCATATTGTATTCATACAGAATCAGTTTGGTATCATTGTTTGTCTGATTGCTGAAACTAAGAGCTGCTTTGATCTGTTTAGATCTAAAGTATCCAAAGTTGAGCTCTAATGTTTCTTCACCCCTGTGTGTGATATGTGATTTCCTACATGCTGGCAGAGCAGCAGTTTGTGCTCACAGATGGTGACGGTGTGGAGAGACGGTGGTGTTTCCTCAGAAGAACCAGCAGAGTCACTTGCTGACTGATGTTCGTCTGCACTGCACAGAGGAAATCAGCTGACCGAGGTTTGTCCGGTGACATGTTATGAAATGTATATTTGTTTTATGCTTACAGTTATGTTTTTCTTGACAGAGGCTCTGCAGAGGTTAGACAAAGAAAGCTTTACATTTTACTGTGATTTACTGGGATATTTGTTGCCTGATGTTCAGCAGGAATGGAGAAATAGAATCAAAGGGAGATGTTTTTGATGTTTTTGTAATGATGTAAGTAAATCTTCAATATTATTCATTTTCTTGGTTATATTAGGAGTGTTTCTGAGTGAGGGGGAGAGGAGTCATCATCCAGGTAAAGTGACGTAGATCAGTGGATACACTTGACTCCCCTTTAAAGGAGACGATCCAAGTCATCCTTAAATGTTAGTGCTTTCAAATACACAAACATTTTTAAAGGACAAAAATGAACATCCAACCTTGACTGTAATACAAAATAAATCTTTGCATGTGTGTTTTCAAACTCTCAGATGGGCAGGATGTGAGGAGAAAATTATTAGGAGGCAAAGAAACACAGACTCAAAGATTTTTTACATGTACATGGACGATGCCCTGTCACAGAGGGAATCGCGTGGGGCTTTCAGTACAGCCTTTATTTATACTCAAACACTTTCACAACTGGTAGGTGTGGCATGTACAGAACTCAACAACAACTCCTTAAAAGGAGAGACCGTTAACTTATCTGTTGAAACCTCAGCTTATCTGTTGAAACAGGAGGTAGCTGTTTAGCTGACACAGCACATATTTTCTGCACACAGTGTCTTACTCCCTTTTCCTGCAATTGTTCAATTCACAAGCTCTTCTTCCTTTAAATGAAGCTACAAATAAACATAACACAAAACTCAAAATCTTTCAACATAGGATATCAGTCTTGGACTGTCTAACCTGCAGCACTGAATGACCACCACACATGAGCATGTTCCTGCAACATTCAGCATCTGATCCTTCATCTGTGTGCTTCTGCTTTTGGTAAGTAGAGTTACCCAACTCCAGTAACTCTAAACACATGCCATCCATTTCTAACGGCCTGGTTACTTCCTGTCAGTTACTTTAGAAACCATGTGGTCACCTGACCTAACACTGTTTCTTCTTCTTCCCCTTAATGTTGAAGTGTCACATGTCAAACAGCTGGAGAGGACACTACACCAGTGTACTGAAATGCTGTTCCTTCATGGTGACATCACCAGAGACAGCCCCGCCCACCTCAGGACCTCGCCATTGATCCTGATGATTATAATGATGACAGCGAGCGGAACTAAGACTGTAAAAATCCACGACCAGAATGTTTAGATGCTTTCTAATTATTAATGAATACTGAGTTTTTGTCTCTCTTTTGTTTTTTTTGTTTTTTTACCTCATTTGTTACTAACAAAGTTCACCAAACTCACACGGTTTACATTCTGTATGTTTCCATCAAGGTTTATTTTCTTAGAAATCATCGTTTTTTTCCTTTTCTCTTTTTCTCTGTTGTAATTGATGATAATTCAGTGAATATACTGCGCTGCTTCCTTTTATTGCGTCACACATTGCTTTAAGTTTTTCAGTGTCCAGTTATTTTTTTTGTACTGCTGTTTGAATTCTCTGTATGTTTGACCCTGTAGACTGTTTGATGGACTGCTTGTCTTCCTGTTTGTAACCGCCGCCTGTTTTTTAATAAAGATTTGGATTTCTGACTTCAACACAGCCTCTGCGTGTCCTCCCTTTGTGTCCTCTTCCTCTGTGAATGTGTTGCATGTGTCACAGATTCATTTTATTAACAGCTTTCCCACAGTGAGTTGCATCAGCATTCATTCACAGCACATTTCAGAAGGATTCAGATTAATACAGTGATCTTATAGTCAGAATTATCCTGACAGAGTGCCACTGTGAATTATCTTTCATCAGGTCAATTTCAAAGTTCAGTATTTCAAAGCAGGAGTTATGAAGAATCATACTGGCATTAGGACTAATAATATGTACTTACAAAGTCAAAGTTTTTTAATTATGCTAGAATATTGGAAGACAATCAACTTTTAGTGTTTTCCGCATATTAATTATTCTGAAATAGGGACGGTGACTCTAACTGTACAGAAGCACTAAACAACTGACAATCTAACAGACATCATTGGCCTGAGCTGTCATGCACAGTGAGTCTGATCCTTTGCTGTGAGAGTCTGACAAGCATGTTTCTGGTCAGTTTGGAAGAAATAATATCACAATTTTGATCTTTTTTTAAATATTCCTTTTCTTTTACAACATAAACTGTGATCAAAGGTACTTATGTTCACAGCATGTAATAATACTGACAGTCCAGGGCATTGTGGTCTGTTGAGCTAGGGTTAGGGTTAGCAATTCAGACATATGTAATCAATATTACTCTTACTGGATATAACAAACACCTAGGAATTTCATGAAATATTCATATTCAGTATTGGTCCTTTTATATTATAACCACATATCCACCCAGGCTCATGGTGGGGCAGGGCTCTGTCCTGGGATGCTTGAGTACAAGGTAATGTAGACCCTGACCAGGTATCCAGTCTGTCAGAATTGTTTTCAATATTTGGTTCAAAAACATGAGTGACAACAAAAATCCAACTAGGATTCTTGCATATGATGAATGAAGTCTGTCTTGACTGTATTGTCCAGCTGATCCATCAAACCCCCAGCAGGTGAACCTTATTCATGACATAACACGGCAACAATGTAAAAAATGAAACAGCAACAGTCTAAATGTAAAGTGCATTCTAAACTCCTCTTCAATAAATCATATGCAAAGAGTCATTCAGGACTGTAAAACGTGAACTACAGAACCCAGAGTCTTCATCATTAAATCTCTGGTTGCTTCATTTTTCTATACTATATCAGATACGTTAAGGTTAGGTTAGGTAAACTTGCATTCTCATGGTGAGGCAAAGTGCTTTATTTGTGTGCGTGTCATGAACGGCTATAAAAGGCCTATAATTAAAGAACAAAGCGGGGTTTGAGTTCGAGTTGCGGCAGACTGTCACTACTTGTAAATGGAACGCAGCCTTCCTGCGGCGGACAGCTAATAACAGGAATCGGACGCGGTCCACCCAAGTCCACAGCAACCACCATTAACCGCCTAGCATGACCTTAAAAACATATTCTGTCTTCATAACTATCAAACACGTGAAATGATTTGCAAAGTGTGAAAGTGTTACAGCTGCAGAGAGCTATGGAAGCTGTTTACATAGCTAAGAATATACGATGTAACTGTGGAGACAGTCAGTCACGTGAGCTAGCGGTGCACGTTTACTACAGTGAATAAGGTGATTGCGTGCACCCGCTGCAGAGGGTAAAGACAGTACTTCAATATTGTTTTATATTTATATATGTTTGCCTTCTGTTGACCATCACCTCAGGTTCACCATTACAGTTTCAGCAGACAGATGCACACTGTCTAAATATGAACACATTCAAAAGCTCATGTCTTAGAAATAAGCACAGCTGTTCATGTTTGTCATTAGAGTTTTATTTGTAAGAAAATTATGAGCTTCATATTGTGCATCAAATAAAAGAACATTTCACAACTCTGAGTCAACAGAAACAGGAAACAGAAATGTCTCTAATGTAGACATGTACAGTGTAGTGTAAGCATTAAAAGATCATAAAGGAAACACTAACATTTATGTGAAACTAATTGTAATAAAAAAATGAACAGGTGCTTTATAGATGTAAAAGAAAGAATCTGAAAACAACACTTTTTGGTCTAAGTGATCAAAATAGAAAACAGAACTGATGTTCAAGAACAAACCGTAGCTGCACTAATATTACACATCTCCATTGTTGTGGTGAACAGACATGTTGCTTTTAAAACCACATGCAGTGTGTGACCATGACTGTTCACTGAGACCATGAACGCCACTTCGCTGAAGCCTTCGCCTTCTTCTTCTTCTTCTTCTAAATTGGAAGCAGAAGGAGCACGAGCTGCTTTGATCTACTGAAAGGAAAAAGCAGAACATTTGAGTTGAAACCAGTCAGCTGAAACCATTAAGACAGGAACAAATTCAATGCAGTGTCTCAGGTGGCTTAGCCTGTTACAACTGTTGATACAAGCTAAATACGGTTAACACACAGTGTCAGGGAGCTCCAGTGTGGGAACTAGTGGCTTTAGGTTTGTAGTCATTTAACTTTCATCCATTCATTCATTTAATTCAGGAGGAAGAAATGTCAGGTTGATGCAGGCTGGTTACATGCATTTGGTCCCATGCTGTCTTTACCTAAATGACTTGGTTCACTTTATGGCTGGGCTGTATGTGGGGTTATATCATGTTATTTGGGCAGGAGTACCTGTCCCCTGTTAGACTTAGAAAGTTTCTCCATAAGTAGAGTTTCTAACTCTTCTAGCACATCTGTGGCTGACAGCTTTTTGGTGGCTCTTTTTACCCCACACTGGTTGTGAGTGTGTAAATAGCCCCACTAGTTCTTTTGGGTTGCAGTTAACTTGGGAGGAAGAGGTGGGTCTGCCATGACTAGATGTAAAACAATTATCTGGGATACATAAATTTCATAATGTATGCATATATCTCTATAAACCTGCCTGAGGGCTGCCATTTTTACATTCAGTTATTTCTCTGTTGGAACTAAATAATGAATGTGTTACAGTTAAACTGACACTGATCAGTGTAAATGGCTCATAGGGACACAGAAACCTTTAAATTAAACCTGATATCGAGTGTCAAACAATATCAAAGCTGTAAAAGCTGTTTACAGTCAGAATTTATAAAACTATGATTGTAAATAAATTCAAACAAGTGAGCTTTTCTCTTTGTGCTGAATATCAACACTGTGATTTCTTAGACTGTAAGCTTTACTTCAGCACAACCAGTTGTAGAAGCTGCCACTCCAAATGTCTTTTGATAACAAGAAAAAAATACCTTTTCAGTCCACGGCCTGAAGTTCTTCTCTGACATCTTCTGCAATCGGCTTTGTCTGCTGGTTTGAGGACAATAAACCACAAAAAAGATGATTTAGTCACTTTGTCTGCGTCATGCAGCTCGAATGTGTCGTGTAACGATGTTGAATAGCTGTCGTTATCCCTCTGCTGTGTCAGTAGGATTGTACTGTACAGCATCTCATTGATATGTGAGGAATGCTAATGTAACACGATAACAGACTTACATCATTAAAACATAAAGGGCAGGAGATATTTAGATATTTTTATATTTATATTACAGTTTATAACTGACAGATATTACTAAATAGATAGAATTTACTAAATAGCTGGATGAACATGAAAAATATGTCCATAATCACAAATGACCATGAGAGCCAGTAGAATTAATTCAACTGGACTGTCACGGTCCGCAGTGGCAGACCGTGTGGAGAGTGTGTGGAGGACTCAGGTGCAGACACAAGTGAGGATACGGGAGTGAACTTAAACAAAAGCGAGCCTTTTATTGTGGCTGATAATCACAAAAGAAACAAACAAGAATGAGGGCAGCACAAGAGCAGTAACTAAACAGAAACCTAAACTGGGAACAAACTATGGTAAGGCTATGGCTGAGAATACAAAAGACTGGGCATGGAAACACGGAGGGTGGGAACACAGACGACGCGACACAGACTGCATGAAACACCGAGACTAAATACACATGAGGGATGATCAGGGGAAGTGGCCACACATGGGAGCACAGCTGACACACATGAACCTAACGACAGGACAGGAGAAGTGACACTGAATACGCTGACAATGAATACAGACTTTCAAAGTAAAACAGGAAACATGGAGATTAGACATGACATGAACTAAACATAACCATGCAGACATGACTCATGACAGGTAGAAATGACCATGGACCATGACATGGACACTCAAAAGATGTCCTTAAATGTCCTTTAAGTGGCAGAACAAACGAACAAACAGTTAATCGCTTACTTGAGATGAAATCTGCTCAGCTACTTTGAAAACAGCTTCTAACTGGTTCCTCCTTTAACAGGATGACTGCTCAGGGGTAAGGCCATCATGCAGTCCAGCAACCTTTATGGTTCTGCTTTGATTCACCAGGAACTATTAGGGAAACCTTCCAGCGCCTCCTGTGAAAGACACAGGCATAAACACACAAACATTTATTAACATGTTCCACAGCCTTCCAGCTTGATTTTCTCATCCTGTGGACAACAACGTACAGAGATGCAGGTTTATTGTTGACTTTTGTAAGGTTTATTTACTGAACATATCCAGCTGCAGCTCCACTGTGATCCTGAACTGGATAAGCACTTAAGAAAATGTGTTAATAGCACATTTTCTTATGTGTCAAGCAATGGCACTGGATTCACCACTGACACCAGGTGAACTCCAGGAAGCCCTGATAAGTATGCCCAATAATAAGGCTCCAGGTCCAGATGGCTTTCCTGCAGAATTCTACAAAGAATTCTGGTCGATTCTAGCACCAGTTTTCTACAGAACGTTGTTGGAAATTAAAGAAAAGAGCAGACTTCCATCAAATATGAATTCTGCAAACATTAATCTCCTGCTAAAACCAGGCAAAGACCCTGTATATCCCTCAAGCTATCGTCCAATATCCCTTATAAATGTAGACCTTAAAATAATCTGCAAAGCTCTCTCAAAGAGACTGGAGAAAATAACCCCCCTCTTAATTCATCCTGACCAAACTGGTTTCATAAAAGGTAGGCACTCATCAACAAATACACGTAGATTACTTAATTTGATAGACTACTCATACAGTAAAAACCTAGAAACTACAATATTCTCTTTAGACGCAGAAAAAGCATTTGACAGAGTTAACTGGAAATTTCTATTTGCAACTTTACACAAATTTGGTTTTGGATCCTCTTTCATAAACTGGTTAAAAATATTATATAATTCCCCAACAGCTTGTGTTAGAACAAATGACCAGACATCCTCCAGCTTCTGTCTCTTGAGGGGCACCAGGCAGGGATGCCCACTCTCCCCTTCACTATTTGCAATTTTTATTGAACCACTAGCAGCAGCAATTAGACAGAATTCAGTAATTAAGGGCATAAAATGCAAGAACGTGGAACATAAAATCAGCCTTTATGCGGATGATGTGTTACTCTTTCTCCAAAATTCACAAACCAATATCTCTGGGGTGATTGAATTGATAAACTCTTTTGCAAGAATATCAGATTACTCAATTAACTGGTCAAAATCTACAGTCCTACCGATTAATTGCTCCTTCCATAATTCCTCTTCTACACCACTGCAATCGGGAAATATAAAATATTTAGGTATTAATGTTTCTGCCAAGCTTGCAGATCTAAATAATTAAACCATATCCCACTTTTAAAGAAGGTAGAAGATGATCTAGATGGAAATGTCTACCCATATCACTCATGGGAAGGGTTGCCGCTATAAAAATGATGGTCTTACCAAAAATAAATTATTTATTCTCAATGATCCCAACTAAACCGCCACAAGATTGGTTCAGATCTCTAGATTCATGTATGTCCAAATTCCTTTGGAAAAATAAACCCCCACGTATAAGCTTAAAAACACTACAAAAGACCAAGGATAAAGGAGGACTGGAACTGCCTAACTTTCAGCACTACTTCTTAGCCAACAGGCTTCACTTTATCTCAGGATGGCTAAAACACACCCTCTTAGATGAACCTTGGCTAGATGTAGAACAAGCACTCTGCAATAATCTAGAGATCTCAGACCTACCATTTATCAGCTCAAACATCCAACGACATGAATGCTTTAAAAGCATCAACATCAGCTCTTCTCTGACAGCATGGTGGGAGTTTCTAAAATTGACGGCGTCTTCATTAATCCCATGCAAACGTACACCTATCTGGAACAACCCTGACATATTACAAAACAATAATATGATAAACTTTTCAGATTGGAGTGATAAAGGAATCAAATATTTAGAACATATACTAGAAGGAACAGAATTTATTTCATTTGACGGACTAGTTACACAATATGGGATCAACAAGAAAAGATTTTTAGAATATCAACAAATTAAATCCATAGTAAAAAAGAAATTTAAACCGGGTCAAGTTGAACTACAAACACCACCAAGTGTGGTTCAATTTCTTACTCTTAAACCCCCCAAATTACTATCCAAAATATACAGAATGCTTTCTAAAACAGATGAATCAATATCACTTCCTATTGCAAAATGGGAAGCGGATTTATCAGTTAACTTAGACCTAAACTTCTGGTCTCAGATTTGCTTAAAAACCTTTCATCTAATTAGAAATCCCAGTCTTCAATTAATTCAATACAAAATATTACATAGAGTGCACTATACAGGTCATCGGATGTTCAAGATGGGCTTTACGTCTACCAACAACTGCTCACACTGCCAAACCAATTCACCGGACAATTATATCCACGCTCTTTGGTTCTGTCCACCAGTTCAGAAGTTTTGGTGCGAGATATGTGAAGACTTATCGAAGTGTCTGAAATGTAACATTCCAACTTCCCCCTTAGTGTGTTTGTTGGGCAGCTTAGATAATGTCACTTCAGAAAAGAATATCGCCCATATGGTTTTCACTGCCCTATGCATAGCCAAGAAAACAGTCCTCATGAACTGGAAAAATAAAAATAATCTTAATTCTAACCAATATAGAAATTATCTATTAGATTACATTAGTCTTGATACAGCCTCTGCCACCACATCAGATCAATTGCTCTGGGCTCCTTTGATCAGCTCCATCACCTAGTGGGGGTGGGGGGTCATAGTTTGGTCCCGCCTTCACTGTTGTGATTGGTGTGGGGGTAGGGACAGGCTTAGGGCGTCGGGGGGTTCCCCGGAGGCATCTTCCTTGGGGGGCTCAACCCGGGGTAGCGGTCATGTCCGGTTAGGGGCTCTGTTGGCTCTCCGGTGACTGTTTCCTCGCGGCTGCGTGCAGCGGGGCTAGGGGAGGGTCTGTGCTGACGGACGTGGGTTACTGACCTGGTAGCCTGGCTGCCCCTGGGTGGGTCCGGGATGGGCGTGAGGTTCTGGGGGCGCTCCGTCTCTGGGCTGGGACCCGGACCGGGCCTCGGGGGCTTGGGTCCTGGTTGGTGTGTTGCCGGGGTTGTGGGCGGGTGGGTGCATGGGGGCCCAGCCCTGGAGCAGGGTGCCGCCGGTGCGTCGAGCCACCTGGGGGGCTCTTCAACTGGTGGGGGAGATTGTCACATCTTGCAGGAGCTTTCCTCTCCTCAGGAGCTCCCTCTGCAGGAGGGGGAGATACAGGAGAGGTGGAGGAAGATCTCAGCCTGGGTGTTTATTGTCTTATGTAGTCTGGAAGATGAGTGGATGGTGGGGTGGGTGCAGTTTTCTCTGTGGTGGGGTTGGGTGGACTGTCCCGGGCTCTGTGGGGCCGGGCGGCGCTGCTGCACTGGGCCCGGTCTGGATGGGCCTGGGCCCCCTTTCCCTGGCGGGTCGCGGAGTATGGGGGTGCCTACTGGGGTCAGCGGGGGAGCTGGCCCCAGGGAGGGGTCACTTGCCCCTCCCTTCCTTCCCTCCCCATCTCTAGCTGCCTCCCTCTTCCCGCTCCACCACAACCACCCACACATGCAGGGCCTTGGAGTAGGGGTATGTCACCAGGGTGCAGAGGAGGCTACCCCCCCCCCCCCCCCCCCCCCCCCTCTGTCCCCTTCTGGCTGCCTCTGCCTCAATTTTATCCCACAACTTAGACATTCACATTACTCACACTCTCATTACACATACATATAGGATCTTGGGGGTGGGCATGATACACGGAGTCCAAAGTACCATCAGGGTGTACACCCCACCCCTGGCATCGTTGCCCACCTCTCAATTTTAAATACACGTAGACATTGAGGGCCATCAGGAGGGACCATGCGCTTACCTGCTGCTCTCTGGCAGGTAGCTCCAAGCCCTCCTGGGTTTTAAATGCACCTTAGAACACACATGCATCAACACTACAATGAGCGGGTGGAGGGAGGTTTGGAGTCTTCTCTCACCCCCGTTCTCTGCGACCTGCTGGAGCAGGGGGGCTAGGACTAGGAGGAGGAGTTGGCCGTCCGACTGCGGTCTGGAGTGTGGAGCCTTCCTGCTGCTGCGGAGTCGGGGCGGTCTGCCTCCCCCCACCGCAGGGAAAAGGGAAACACCACCTGGGTCTGGGTGCAGTTCCCCCCTCCAGGGGCGGGGGCACCTAGACCCGGTTTGTAGAGTACGCTTGGGGAGTGTGATCGTGTGTACAACGTCTCTTTATGTCTGTCTCCACATTGGTTGAGTGTGGAGTAAGTGCATATGAGAGCATGAGGGTGGGAATGGATGTTTGTATCTGTGTGTGCCTGTATGTCTGTGTCTATATGTCAGGTTGGGTGTCAGGTGACACCTCTCTGGGGACATCTCAGGCCCTCCAAGGTTTGGAGGCCTATCTCCCCCTACCACCACTTCCCCTGCCAGTGGCGGACCCCCTCAGACATCGGTGCGTTGGTGGTTCTTTGTGTCCGGGGATGGGCGTCCAGGTACACACCGGCTCACTCCTTGGCGGCCGCTTATCGGGGCCTGGAGCCTGGGGCTCGCTCGGGCCACTTCGGAGGTGGGGTGCCCCCGGCCTCTCGGCCTGGGGCTCGGTCACTCAGGCGCAGCTGGCTGCCGGCGGAGCTCACGGGCGCGTCACTGCAACTCCCCCTGGCTTGTGCTCCGCGGCTGCTGAGTGATCCCTCATCTGGGACTCTCCTCAGCTCTTTCCGGGACAGTGGCGCAGCTGCCCCTCTGTTGGTCTTCCTTTGTCTCTTGTGTTCTGGGGGCCTCTGGATGTCTGGAGTTTTGATCTCCTCCACACCTGCTTCACGCCCTGGAGGACGGGGCTGTGGCCCCCCCACACCCTCTAGCAGATTATTATATGAAGGAACCTTTTAAAAAACAAAAAACAAGCGCGTCCATGCTCACAGGTGTACACACGGGTGATCACACCCACAAACTACACCCTTTTTGGCTCCTACCTCAAAGCACACTGTGTTCTGTTGATCTTATGTGCTGCACAATAATGTTTAACATTTAGTATTTACTGTCATATTCCCATATATCATTGTGATGTTGTTTATTCTATTACTCTTGTTCTCTTCTGCTTGTTTTCTTTTTTCTTTCTCAGCAGGTGATCCAGGTGATTGATATATGCATTTTTTTCCTCTGCCCGTTCTGTTGGTTTTTGTCTTTTGCCCTTCTCCCCCGTCCCTCTTCTCAGCTGTTTCTCTTTCCCTCTTTCTTTCTCCCCTTCTTTCCCCCAGTCAAGTCTGTCCCGTATTCAGTAAGTGAAAATAAAATAAACAATAAAAGGTGAATCAAATGGACCATTACGGCAAGGCTGGGATGGTCAGTTTGGTAAAGTAAATCCGTTGGGCATCTTTCTTTGCCTTTAGACAACAATTCTGATGGCAAAAGAGCCAAACAGGACAGGCCAAAAAAAAAAAGAAAAAAAAGAAAAAAAAGAAAATGTGTCAATAAATGGACAAACATCAACTTACTATATTTATCCAAACAGACGGGACCAATAATGCTTCACTGAGTTAGAGACTTTAACGTCTCTTCTATGTAAGAATGTCTCATGCTGATAGACTTGCAAACTTGACAACAAAGGTTTTTCAGACTGCATGTAGCTGTCCTCTATGTCAGCTCACACATTTATATGAGGTGCCGTAAGGGACATTATTACTGAAACGCTCTCACACACACTACTGAAACGCTCTCACACACACTACTGAAACGCTCTCACACACACTACTGAAACGCTCTCACACACACAACTGAAATTTTAGCTCTCACACACACTACTGAAATTTTAGCTCTCACACACACAACTGAAACGCTCTCACACACACAACTGAAACGCTCTCACACACACAACTGAAATGCTCTCACACACACTACTGAAACGCTCTCACACACACAACTGAAACGCTTTCACACACACTACTGAAACGCTCTCACACACACTACTGAAATTTTAGCTCTCACACACACAACTGAAACGCTCTCACACACACTACTGAAACGCTCTCACACACACAAGTGAAACGCTCTCACACACACTACGGAAACGCTCTCACACACACTACTGAAACGCTCTCACACACACTACTGAAACGCTCTCACACACACAACTGAAATTTTAGCTCTCACACACACAACTGAAACGCTCTCACACACACAACTGAAACGCTCTAACACACAACTGAAATGCTCTCACACACACTACTGAAACGCTCTCACACACACAACTGAAACGCTCTCACACACACTACTGAAACGCTCTCACACACACTACTGAAATTTTAGCTCTCACACACACAACTGAAACGCTCTCACACACACTACTGAAACGCTCTCACACACACTACTGAAACGCTCTCACACACACAAGTGAAACGCTCTCACACACACTACGGAAACGCTCTCACACACACTACTGAAACGCTCTCACACACACACAACTGAAATTTTAGCTCTCACACACACTACGGAAACGCTCTCACACACACTACTGAAACGCTCTCACACACACACAAGTGAAACACTCTCACACACACTACGGAAACGCTCTCACACACACACAACTGAAATGCTCTCACACACACAACTGAAACGCTCTCACACACACAAGTGAAATTTTAGCTCTCACACACACTACTGAAACACTCTCACACACACACAACTGAAATTTTAGCTCTCACACACACTACGGAAACGCTCTCACACACACTACTGAAAGACTCTCACACACACACAACTGAAATTTTAGCTCTCACACACACAAGTGAAACACTCTCACACACACAACTGAAACGCTCTCACACACACTACTGAAACGCTCTCACACACACAACTGAAATTTTTGCTCTCACACACACAACTGAAACGCTCTCACACACACAACTGAAACGCTCTCACACACACAACTGAAATTTTAGCTCTCACACACACTACTGAAACGCTCTCACACACACAACTGAAACGCTCTCACACATACTACTGAAACGCTCTCACACACACAACTGAAATTTTAGCTCTCACACACACTACTGAAATTTTAGCTCTCACACACACAACTGAAACGCTCTCACACACACAACTGAAACGCTCTCACACACACAACTGAAATGCTCTCACACACACAACTGAAACGCTCTCACACACACTACTGAAACGCTCTCACACACACTACTGAAATTTTAGCTCTCACACACACAACTGAAACGCTCTCACACACACTACTGAAATTTTAGCTCTCACACACACTACTGAAACGCTCTCACACACACTACTGAAATTTTAGCTCTCACACACACTACTGAAACGCTCTCACACACACAACTGAAACGCTCTCACACACACTACTGAAACGCTCTCACACACACTACTGAAATTTTAGCTCTCACACACACAACTGAAACGCTCTCACACACACTACTGAAACGCTCTCACACACACAAGTGAAACGCTCTCACACACACTACGGAAACGCTCTCACACACACTACTGAAACGCTCTCACACACACACAACTGAAATTTTAGCTCTCACACACACTACGGAAACGCTCTCACACACACTACTGAAACGCTCTCACACACACAAGTGAAACACTCTCACACACACTACGGAAACGCTCTCACACACACACAACTGAAATGCTCTCACACACACAACTGAAACGCTCTCACACACACAAGTGAAATTTTAGCTCTCACACACACTACTGAAACACTCTCACACACACACAACTGAAATTTTAGCTCTCACACACACAAGTGAAACACTCTCACACACACAACTGAAACGCTCTCACACACACTACTGAAACGCTCTCACACACACAACTGAAATTTTTGCTCTCACACACACAACTGAAACGCTCTCACACACACAACTGAAACGCTCTCACACACACAACTGAAATTTTAGCTCTCACACACACTACTGAAACGCTCTCACACACACAACTGAAACGCTCTCACACATACTACTGAAACGCTCTCACACACACAACTGAAATTTTAGCTCTCACACACACACTACTGAAACGCTCTCACACACACAACTGAAACGCTCTCACACACACTACTGAAATTTTAGCTCTCACACACACAACTGAAACGCTCTCACACACACAACTGAAACGCTCTCACACACACTACTGAAACGCTCTCACACACACAACTGAAACGCTCTCACACACACTACTGAAACGCTCTCACACACACTACTGAAATTTTAGCTCTCACACACACAAGTGAAACGCTCTCACACACACTACGGAAACGCTCTCACACACACTACTGAAACGCTCTCACACACACACAACTGAAATTTTAGCTCTCACACACACTACGGAAACGCTCTCACACACACTACTGAAACGCTCTCACACACACAAGTGAAACACTCTCACACACACTACGGAAACGCTCTCACACACACACAACTGAAATGCTCTCACACACACAACTGAAACGCTCTCACACACACAAGTGAAATTTTAGCTCTCACACACACTACGGAAACGCTCTCACACACACTACTGAAAGACTCTCACACACACACAACTGAAATTTTAGCTCTCACACACACAAGTGAAACACTCTCACACACACAACTGAAACGCTCTCACACACACAACTGAAACGCTCTCACACACACAACTGAAATTTTAGCTCTCACACACACTACTGAAACGCTCTCACACACACAACTGAAACGCTCTCACACACACACAACTGAAATGCTCTCACACACACAACTGAAACGCTCTCACACACACTACGGAAACGCTCTCACACACACTACTGAAACGCTCTCACACACACAAGTGAAACACTCTCACACACACTACGGAAACGCTCTCACACACACACAACTGAAATGCTCTCACACACACAACTGAAACGCTCTCACACACACAAGTGAAATTTTAGCTCTCACACACACTACGGAAACGCTCTCACACACACTACTGAAAGACTCTCACACACACACAACTGAAATTTTAGCTCTCACACACACAAGTGAAACACTCTCACACACACAACTGAAACGCTCTCACACACACAACTGAAACGCTCTCACACACACAACTGAAATTTTAGCTCTCACACACACTACTGAAACGCTCTCACACACACAACTGAAACGCTCTCACACACACAACTGAAACGCTCTCACACACACAACTGAAATTTTAGCTCTCACACACACAACTGAAACGCTCTCACACACACAACTGAAACGCTCTCACACACACAACTGAAACGCTCTCACACACACTACTGAAACGCTCTCACACACACTACTGAAACGCTCTCACACACACAAGTGAAACGCTCTCACACACACTACTGAAACGCTCTCACACACACTACTGAAACGCTCTCACACACACACAACTGAAATTTTAGCTCTCACACACACTACGGAAACGCTCTCACACACACTACGGAAACGCTCTCACACACACTACTGAAACGCTGTCACACACACACAACTGAAATTTTAGCTCTCACACACACAACTGAAACGCTCTCACACACACAACTGAAACGCTCTCACACACACTACTGAAACGCTCTCACACACACACTACTGAAACGCTCTCACACACACAAGTGAAACGCTCTCACACACACAACTGAAACGCTCTCACACACACAACTGAAATTTTAGCTCTCACACACACTACTGAAACGCTCTCACACACACAACTGAAACGCTCTCACACACACAACTGAAACGCTCTCACACACACAACTGAAATTTTAGCTCTCACACACACAACTGAAACGCTCTCACACACACTACTGAAACGCTCTCACACACACAACTGAAACGCTCTCACACACACAACTGAAACGCTCTCACACACACAACTGAAATGCTCTCACACACACTACTGAAACGCTCTCACACACACTACTGAAACGCTCTCACACACAGAAGTGAAACGCTCTCACACACACAAGTGAAACGCTCTCACACACACTACTGAAACGCTCTCACACACACTACTGAAACGCTCTCACACACACACAACTGAAATTTTAGCTCTCACACACACTACGGAAACGCTCTCACACACACTACGGAAACGCTCTCACACACACAACTGAAACGCTGTCACACACACACAACTGAAATTTTAGCTCTCACACACACTACGGAAACGCTCTCACACACACTACTGAAACGCTCTCACACACACACTACTGAAACGCTCTCACACACACAACTGAAATTTTAGCTCTCACACACACAACTGAAATGCTCTCACACACACAAGTGAAACGCTCTCACACACACTACTGAAACGCTCTCACACACACTACTGAAACGCTCTCACACACACTACGGAAACGCTCTCACACACACTACTGAAACGCTCTCACACACACTACGGAAACGCTCTCACACACACACAACTGAAATTTTAGCTCTCACACACACTACGGAAACGCTCTCACACACACTACGGAAACGCTCTCACACACACAACTGAAATGCTCTCACACACACAACTGAAATTTTAGCTCTCACACACACAACTGAAACGCTCTCACACACACTACGGAAACGCTCTCACACACACAACTGAAATGCTCTCACACACACAACTGAAATTTTAGCTCTCACACACACAACTGAAATTTTAGCTCTCACACACACAACTGAAACGCTCTCACATACACTACTGAAACCTATCACACACACTACTGAAACGCTCTCACACACACTACTGAAACGCTCTCACACACACTACTGAAACCTCTCACACACACAACTGAAATTTTAGCTCTCACACACACTACTGAAACGCTCACACACACACAACTGAAACGCTCTCACACACACAACTGAAATTTTTGCTCTCACACACACTACTGAAACGCTCACACACACACAACTGAAACACTCTCACACACACAACTGAAACGCTCTCACACACACAACTGAAACGCTCTCACACACACAACTGAAATTTTAGCTCTCACACACACTACTGAAACACTCTCACACACACTACTGAAACCTCTCACACACACTACTGAAACGCTCTCACACACACTACTGAAACGCTCTCACACACACAAGTGAAACGCTCTCACACACACTACTGAAACGCTCTCACACACACTACGGAAACGCTCTCACACACACTACTGAAACGCTCTCACACACACTACGGAAACGCTCTCACACACACACAACTGAAATTTTAGCTCTCACACACACTACGGAAACGCTCTCACACACACTACGGAAACGCTCTCACACACACAAGTGAAACGCTCTCACACACACAACTGAAATTTTAGCTCTCACACACACAACTGAAACGCTCTCACACACACTACTGAAACCTATCACACACACTACTGAAACGCTCTCACACACACTACTGAAACGCTCTCACACACACTACTGAAACGCTCTCACACACACTACTGAAACCTCTCACACACACAACTGAAATTTTAGCTCTCACACACACTACTGAAACGCTCACACACACACAACTGAAACGCTCTCACACACACAACTGAAATTTTTGCTCTCACACACACTACTGAAACGCTCACACACACACAACTGAAACGCTCTCACACACACAACTGAAACGCTCTCACACACACAACTGAAACGCTCTCACACACACAACTGAAATTTTAGCTCTCACACACACTACTGAAACACTCTCACACACACTACTGAAACCTCTCACACACACTACTGAAACCTCTCACACACACAACTGAAACGCTCTCACACACACTACTGAAACGCTCTCACACACACAACTGAAACGCTCTCACACACACTACTGAAACGCTCTCACACACACAACTGAAACACTCTCACACACACAAGTGAAACGCTCTCACACACACTGTCGGACTCTGTAGTTTTCTCTGGTCCCCTCCCCAATCAGACCAGGAGTGACATGTTTAGCCGCATGTTCTCCTTAAATTGCTGGCTGTGTGAGTGGTGTCCCAGAAACGAGGTGGGCTTCATAGATAATTGGCAAACCTTCTGGAGGAAACCTGGTCTTGTTAGGAGAGACGGCATCCATCCCACTTTGGATGGAGCAGCTCTCATTTCTAGAAATATGGACAAATTTATTAAACCCCCCAAAATATGACTATCCAGAGTTGGGACCAGGAAGCAGAGTTGCAGTCTTACATGCCTCTCTGCATCTTCTCTCCTCCTGCTACCCCCCCAAAAATCCATCTCCATAGAGACTGTGTCAGCTCCCAAACAGACAAAAAACAAACTAAAAACCAGCAACAAACAACTAAAACATAAACAATTACAAAGAAAGAACAATACAGTATCCACATCTGAACCAAAGAGTAAAACAGTGAAATGTGGATTATTAAATATTAGGTCTCTCTCCTCCAAGTCTCTGTTAGTACATGACTTAATAATTGATCAACAAATTGATTTACTCTGCCTTACAGAAACCTGGTTGCAGCAGGATGATTATGTTAGTTTAAATGAATCAACACCCCCGAGTCATTCTAACTACCAGAAACCTCGAAGCACAGGCCGAGGGGGCGGTGTGGCAGCAATTTTTCACACCAGCCTATTAATTAATGAAAGACCAAGACAGACTTTTAATTCATTTGAAAGCCTGATGCTTAGCCTCGTCCACTCCAGCTGTAAAACTCAGAAACCAGTCTTACTTGTTATCATCTATCGTCCACCTGGGCCTTACACAGAGTTTCTCTCTGATTTCTCAGACTTTTTATCTGATTTAGTTCTCAGCTCAGATAAAATAATTATTGTGGGTGATTTTAACATCCATGTAGATGCTAAAAATGACAGCCTCAACATGGCATTTAATCTGTTATTAGACTCAATTGGCTTCTCTCAAAATGTAAAAGAACCCACCCACCACTTTAATCACACTCTACATCTTGTTTTAACATATGGCATAGAAACTGAATATTTAACAGTGTTTCCTGAAAACCCTCTCCTGTCTGATCATTTCCTGATAACATTTACATTTACAATAATTGATTACACAGCGGTGGAGAGTAGACTTTATCAAAGTAGATGTCTTTCTGAAAGCACTGTAACTAAGTTTAAGAATATAATCCACCCACTGTTATCATCTTCAATGCCCTGTACCAACATAGAGCAGAGCAGCTATCTGAACGCTACCCCAACAGAGGTCGATTATCTTGTTAATAATTTCACCTCCTCACTACGTACGACTCTGGATACTGTAGCTCCTGTGAAAACTAAGGTCTCTAATCAGAAGTACCTGACTCCGTGGTATAATTCTCAAACACGTACCCTAAAGCAGATGACTCATAATCTGGAGAGGAAATGGCGTGTCACAAATTTAGAGGATCATCATTTAGCCTGGAGAAATAGTTTGCTGCTTTATAAGAAAGCCCTCCACAAAGCCAGAACATCTTACTATTCGTCACTGATTGAAGAAAATAAGAACAACCCCAGGTTTCTCTTCAGCACTGTAGCCAGGCTGACAAAAAGTCAGAGCTCTTTTGAGCCAACAATCCCTTTAACGTTAACTAGAAATGACTTCATGAACTTCTTCACAAATAAAATTTATATCATTAGAGAAAAAATTACCATTAATCATCCCACAGATGTAATATTATCTACAGCTACTCTTAGTATCATTGATGTTAAGTTAGACTCTTTTTCTCTAATTGATCTTTCTGAGTTAACTTCAATAATTACTTCCTCCAAGCCATCAACGTGTATTTTAGACCCCATTCCTACAAAACTGCTCAAAGAAGTACTGCCATTAATTAATTCTTCGATCTTAAATATGATCAACCTATCTCTAATGATCGGCTATGTACCACAGGCCTTCAAGCTGGCTGTAGTTAAACCTTTACTCAAAAAGCCATCTCTAGACCCAGCAGTCTTAGCTAATTATAGGCCAATCTCCAACCTTCCTTTCATATCAAAAATCCTTGAAAGAGTAGTTGTTAAACAGCTAACAGATCATCTGCAGAGGAATGGTTTATTTGAAGAGTTTCAGTCAGGTTTCAGAGTTCATCACAGCACAGAAACAGCTTTAGTGAAGGTTACAAATGATCTTCTTATGGCCTCTGACAGTGGACTCATCTCTGTGCTTGTCCTGCTAGACCTCAGTGCAGCATTCGATACTGTTGACCATAATATCCTATTAGAGCGATTAGAACATGCTGTAGGTATTACAGGTACTGCACTGCAGTGGTTTGTATCATATCTATCTAATAGACTCCAGTTTGTTCATGTAAATGGAGAGTCCTCTTCACACACTGAGGTTAATTATGGAGTTCCACAGGGTTCAGTGCTAGGACCAATTATGTTTACATTATACATGCTTCCCTTAGGCAGTATCATTAGAAGACATAGCATACATTTTCACTGCTATGCTGATGACACCCAGCTCTATCTGTCCATGAAGCCAGATAACACACACCAATTAGTTAAACTGCAGGAATGTCTTAAAGACATAAAGACCTGGATGGCCGCTAACTTTCTGCTTCTTAATTCAGATAAAACTGAGGTTATTGTACTCGGCCCTGAAAAGCCTAGAAATATGGTATCTAACCAGATTCTTACTCTGGATGGCATTACCTTGGCCTCCAGTAACACTGTGAGGAACCTTGGAGTCATTTTTGACCAGGACCATGTCCTTCAATGCACATATTAAACAAATATGTAAGACTGCGTTCTTCCATTTGCGCAACATCTCTAAAATTAGAAATATCCTGTCTCAGAGTGACGCTGAAAAACTAGTTCATGCTTTTATTACTTCCAGGCTGGACTACTGTAATTCATTATTATCAGGATGTCCAAAAAACTCACTGAAAAGCCGTCAGCTAATCCAAAATGCTGCAGCAAGAGTACTGACAGGGACTAGAAAGAGAGAGCATATTTCTCCTGTTTTGGCTTACCTTCATTGGCTTCCTGTTAAATCCAGAATTGAATTCAAAATCCTGCTCCTCACATACAAGGTCTTAAATAATCAGGCCCCATCTTATCTCAATGACCTTGTAGTACCATATCACCCTATTAGAGCACTTCGCTCTCGCTCTGCAGGCCTACTTGTTGTTCCTAGAGTATTTAAAAGTAGAATGGGAGGGAGAGCCTTCAGTTTTCAGGCCCCTCTTCTGTGGAACCAGCTTCCAGTTTGGATTCGGGAGACAGACACTATCTCTACTTTTAAGATTAGGCTTAAAACTTTCCTTTTTGCTAAAGCATATAGTTAGGGCTGGACCAGGTGACCCTGAATCCTCCCTTAGTTATGCTGCAATAGACATAGGCTGCCGGGGGATTCCCATGATGCATTGAGTTTTTCCCTTTCCAGTCACCTTTCTCACTCACTATGTATTAATAGACCTCTTGCATTGAATCATATCTGTTATTAACCTCTGTCTCTCTTCCACAGCATGTCTTTTATCCTGTCTTCCTTCTCTCACCCCAACCGGTCGCAGCAGATGGCTGCCCCTCCCAGAGCCTGGTTCTGCCAGAGGTTTCTTCCTGTTAAAAGGGAGTTTTTCCTTCCCACTGTTGCCAAAGTGCTTGCTCATAGGGGGTCAAATGATTGTTGGGTTTTTTTCCCTGTATCTATGAAGCGCCTTGAGGCGACTTATGTTGTGATTTGGCGCTATATAAATAAAATTGAATTGAATTGAATTGAACTACTGAAACCTCTCACACACACAACTGAAACGCTCTCACACACACAACTAAAATTTTAGCTCTCACACACACTACTGAAACGCTCTCACACACACTACTGAAATTTCAGTAGTGTGTGTGAGAGGTAAAATTTTTCAGTAGTGTGTGTGAGAGCGTTTCAGTAGTGTGTGTGAGAGGTAAAATTTTTCAGTAGTGTGTGTGAGAGTGACCTGGCTGTGTCCTCACTGCAGCTCCCTCTTGGAAGTACGTCTGCTTCTTGTCTACCCCCAGTGTTGACCGCCTGCCCTTGATATCACGTACTGTACCTGAGGAACAAAAAAGGACAAACACTTGCCTTCATTTAAGAAGTACATTCATACAGAGGTAATCTATGGAAACACACTAGTTCACCCTTTGGGAGGAATCAGTTCCTGTGAAACATTTCTGTAAATGAACATCATGTGGAGAATGAATGAAATGAGTAAATAAATTGAATTGAATTGAATTGAATTGACAGAAGCTAATATTTCTGTGCTAACATCGTTTAAACAGTAATAGCTTTCCTCCAATATAAGCTAACGTTTAGACCGTAACTTTAAGCTAGCACCATAAAGACGGTAAAACACGTAATAATATCTACAAATGCATCTTAAAGCTGTTATATTAGCACTCGGTGTATTACTAACATAACCACATTAACATTATTGACACTCGCTGACTTTTAAAAGTCATTCTATAAATGCTGTCCGTTTAAATGGCCTTACCTGTACTGCTGTATTCACCGGATTGCAGCCAGAGTGGATTCTGGAGTCTTCCACGCTCCTGTTAGTGATCCTCCATCTGGATGGATGAGAACAACCTTCTGAACAATCTAGCAGGAGATGGCCCATATCTATGGGACTGATTTGTCCTAATAACGCCCATTGTATGGACTGATAACAGCCGAAGCGGGTGAATAAAGTCACCCAGTAGCTAGCTGTGCCATTACCCAGCATACACCACTCCCTCCATAAATGCAATAAACAATACAAAAGTAACAGCCTATAATTAATTTCTCTGCTGTATCTGCTGTTTCTCAGGTAGTTGCTTACATTATATAATTTATTGTGTTCTGTATACGTCACTACAATGTGATTTTGGAAATGTATAAATATATGGACAACGGGCTCTTCCGCGGCAATCTCTTGTCGTCAATAAGCAACGTTTAGGGAGCTCTATAGTATTCAATGAGAGGACCCTGCACGTCAATTCTCGACGCGAGGGGGGTACCCTGCGCGTCGATAAGTGAAGCAGAGGGAGCCTGACCATGCGTCACACATTTGACGAGTTGGGAGTGAGAACGTGTTGGCTGTTCTCATTTTTATACCCCACCCTCCCCCCTATTTTTCCCTCTCTTCTCCTATTCTCCTCTCTTCCTTTTCTTCATTCATTTCTCGTTAGTACATGGGGATCTGCCCAGCCCGAGAGCCGTCGCCATTCCCCTTCGAGACCTTCCCCAAACCGCACCACATCCTCATCCCTTATCACCCATTGTTAGCGAGGACGTTGTTAGGTTTATATTGTTGGATTGTCATTTATGCTTAGAAATATATTGTCATGGTCCGGAGTCTGTGACTCCGTGTTTTTGTTTAGTTTATTATTATTCTGTGGTTTTGGTTACCTTGGGTGTTTGTACTCTTCTGTTTCATGGTTCATGTTCCTATGTTCTGTGTCCCCCAGTCTGTGTTAAGTTGGTGTGTTATGTCATTATGTGTATGTGTTTCCTGTTTTACTTTGAAGGTCCGTGTCTGTTCTCAGTGTGTTCAGTTTACTTTTCCCCTGTCTCGTCAGGTCGGATTACTCCCAGCTGTGCCCTCCTTTTGTGTCTCATCCCCTCGTTATCCTTCTGTGTATTTTAACCTCATGTCTGCCTCTGTTAGTTGCTGGTTCGTCTGCGTTATTCCCCGCCGTCATTCTGTGTTTATTCCTCCGGCTTCCTGGTCATTCTCCCTGCAAGGTACCCTCGTTCGTGTTCTGGCTTTGTGTTTAGTTTTAGTTTTCCCAGTTTAGAGTTTTTACCGTTCTGTTTCTCGCCACCCTTTTTTGTTGTACTTCACCTGTTGTTAATAAAGCTCACCCTCCACTTAAGCAGTCTGCATCTTGGGTCCGTTATTAATCCACACGGCCTTCCTCGGCACCCCGTGATATATATGCTTAGAGTTTTACAATCGATTGCATAATGATAGAGGTCTGATCCTTAGTCGTCTGCAAAGACTCTGTGTGCCTCCCAGAGCACTCTGGCATACACACACATCTTAAGGTCATGAGAGAGGTCATACATTCTCTTACTGATTTATACCATGTAATCTGTAATTTATCATTTCAAACTGGTCGATTTTCAGACAGAATGAAAATAGCAAAAGTTATACCTCTATACAAATCTGGCAACAAACACCATTTCACAAACTACAGGCCTGTCTCTTTACTACCTTAATTCTCAAAAGTTCTTGAAAAACTGTTTAAAAACCGACTGGAAAAATTTATAAATAAACATAAACTACTCACCGAGAGTCAGTACGGATTCAGATCAACATCACTGGCACTGTTAGATTCAATAGAATACATCACAAATTCCATAGACAAAAAGCAATATGTGGCTGGGTTATTCATAGACTTGACAAAGACATTTGACACTATAGATCATGATATATTAATAAGAAAACTGGAACGTTATGGTGTCAGAGAGGTAGTTTTAGATTGGGTCCGGAGTTATTTAGGTGACAGGAAGCAGTTTGTGAAATTAAATGGTGGTTGCTCCTTGTCAATGGAAAATTGTACTTAGTAGTCAGTATAATCTTTTAATAATATAAGTTTGCATATGGTAGAATACTGCATGTTGACCTTTTGATGTCTTAGGCTGTTGTTCACTACAAGACTTTGTGTGCATTCCAGAGTTTTCTGGCATTCACACCCACATCCTGGGAGCATGGGAGAGGGCATACCTTCTCTTATTGTTTTGTGGTAGGATAAATGTATCTATGTCTGTTTTAGGCTAAGTGCCTTTTGTTTAGATGAACTGCTGGACTTCCAGACCAGCAGGTTTAGGGAAGTCTTTATGGGGTCACATTCTGACCCCACACACGCACACATGCGCACACATACATATGAACATCCACATTCCAACGTATACACATATAAATATCCACATTCCAATGAAAGGAACAAACACCCACTGATGTCTATAAATAAATACCAGGGCAGTGGCAGAGCGTAAGTCCCTGAGCTCTCACTCTCGTGCGGGTGCTCTGTGACTGCCCTTGCAGCAATTAAAAAACTGTGTGTTTCTCCTCTCTGATTCTCAGCTGAAGAAGTGTCTTAGAATACATGTCTTGACACTCCTTATGTATGGACATTGCTTGGGGTGTACCCCACGGGTCAGTTTTGGGTCCAAAATTCTTCAACTTGTACATTAACGACATCTGTAAAGTGTCCAAAGTATTAAAAATGGTTCTCTTTGCTGATGATACAAACGTTTTTTGCTCTGGTGACGATCTGCAGAATTTTTTGGAGGATATGACTAATGAAATAAGTAAAGTGAAGTTCTGGTTTGATAAAAACAAATTATCATTAAATCTGAATAAATCTAAACTTATGTTATTTGGAAATAATAGTTTAAATACAAATGCGAAGATTCAAATAAATGGTGTTGATATTGAAAGAGTCAGTGAAAATAAATTTCTGGGGGTAATAATAGATGAAAAACTTAACTGGAGAGCTCACGTAAGATATATTCATTCCAAAGTATCACGAAGCATTGCAGTACTAAACAAGGCAAAACAGGTATTCGACAGAACATCACTTCATATTCTCTACTGTTCACTGGTTACACCATACCTAGGCTATTGTGCAGAGGTCTGGGGCAATAACTATAAAACCACATTAAATTCACTTTTTACTCTTCAAAAGAAAGCAATTCGAATCATCCACAATGCAGGTTATAGGGAACATACAAACTCACTATTTTTGCAGTCTGAAATATTGAAAATTGACGATCTAGTGAAATTCCAAACAGCACAAATTCTATTCAAAGCAAAAAATAAAGAACTGTCAGGTAATATTCAGAGTATGTTTTTTTTTAAAAGAAGGAAGTTATAATTTAAGGGTTTTTTGTAACTTCAAAACTGTCATGATTCGGCTGTGTGGCAGGAAGGAGAGGACCCAAACGCAAACTCACGGAGACAAAACATAAACTCAAAAACACAGCTTTAATGCTGGCAAAAAGTGGAACACGAAAACAGTACTAAACTAAACTGGGAAAGCTAAACATAAAGTAAACCAGGAACCACGGGGAGACTCACACACAGCATGAGGGAGAACGCGACGCCGAACAGAGGGAGACGCAGACAGAAATACACAGAGGATTAACGAGGAAAGTGGGAACACACGGGGAACACAGCTGACACAGATAACCATAATGAGACAGGGCGGGGTGAACATAACACTGACGGGAGACGGGCAGAGTCAAACAGGAAGTACAGAGGTTCAGACAGGAGGAGAGAGAGCACGGGGAAAACACAGACCACAAAGGGAGACGAGGGCTCATAAATACACAGAGGGCACACAGGGGGGAGAGAGAGCACGGGGAGAACTTAGACATAACGGGCAGGGGAAACATGGAATAAAACATAAGGAGAGACGAGGGCTCACAGATACACAGAGGGGCACACAGGGGGTAAAAGCCACGAAGGGAAAATACTTAGGGAACAACACAACAGGGCAACTCAGGAAACATGGCCTAAATAGGGAACGAAATACAAAAATACAAGAAAACTAAGAATACTGGGCCAACATGGCCCAGGACCATGACAAAAACAGGGAAGGTACGTACTACAAGAAAAGGCTTTTGTGTTTCTGTTCATGGAGTGAAACTATGGAACAGTCTGAATATGGAATTAAAGCAATGTCCAAACATAAAACTGTTAAAAAAGAGTTATAAAAATATGATCTTCTCAAACTATAAAGAAAAGGAAAATATTGAAATTAAGTGAATGTCTCTATTTAAAATAAATAAATAAATAAATAATTCATGATGTGATATTATAGTATATAGTATATCAGAAATCTGTTCACTATTTTTATTACAAATTATATCAGTAAGGAAGCTGACTAAATACAGTGGGGCAAAAAAGTATTTATTCAGCCACCGATTGTGCAAGTTCCCCCACCTAAAATGATGACAGAGGTCAGTAATTTGCACCAGAGGTACACTTCAACTGTGAGAGACAGAATGTGAAAAAAAAATCCATGAATTCACATGGTAGGATTTGTAAAGAATTCATTCGTAAATCAGCGTGGAAAATAAGTATTTGGTCACAAAGTTAAAAAGAAAATCTTTTACAACAAGCAGTTATTACAGTTTTTATTCATAGTCATCATGGAACAAATGGAAATAATGCAACAATGGGATAAATGTGCTGGTACAAAAGTTGCTGTGTCTAGTTGTAGGGGTTGTTGTTTTCTGGGTGACATGTTCTGATGAACTGCTGTAGTTTCAGTCATTGATACTGATTGGAGTTGCTATATGTAGTTTCAGTTGCTGGTTTAAATGCAGAAGTTACCATTGATAGGTTTGTAGCTTGAACCCATCCGCTGGAACGTTGAAGACAATATAATTACACTACAAAGCAAGACACAAGTAGGCAAAGTTCTTCATGTTACTCGTGCACGGGAGAGACCGGACAGGCGCCATTCCTTCGCTTGACCCCAGTTGCTCTCGTCCGTTCTCCCGTACCACTGCCCTTTTATTGAGGTTACATGAATATGCATAGGTTCATTAACATATGACGTCTACATACAAACAAAGAGTACCTTGCCTGTGTGTGTGTTGGCCTATGTGGTGGATGTGTGTGTGTGTTGGATGTGTGTGTGTTGAATGTGTGTGTGTGTGTGTGTGTGTGTGTGTGTGTGTGTGTGTGTGTGTGGGTACTGCTGATCAAAGGGTCATAAAAGCACACAAGCAAACATCCTTGGTCAGGAAGAGGGTAGACCCCCCCTCATCCTAGATAACACCGTGAGGAAGTCCAGCAGTTCATTTATACACAAAAAGCACTTAGACTAGAACAGACGTAACTACGTTAATCTTACCATAAAACAATAAGAGAAGGTATGACCTCTCTCGTGCTCCCAGGATGTGGGTGTGCATTCTAGTGTGGAATACACACCAAGCCTTTGCAGCCTGTTAAAGATCACACACAATTAATTATATGCCTCTAAGTATACATGGTTGAATATTTGTAAGCATAAATGACAATCAACAATACAAACTCTAACAACCATGTTTAGTAGAAAATGCCGCTGTAGTTTGAAGGTTGTGTAGTTGCGACTAGGGATGGGTACCGGTATCTGGTGCCATTATGGCACCGGTTCTGACACAAACGGTAGTAACCAGACTGAAAAGCAGCGCACATTTCGGTGCTTTATTTCGGTGCTTTTTTTCCTGAGATGTCATACACTTTGGATTCTAGCCAATCATTTTCACGCTTTGCGAGCGTAGTAGGCGAGCCCAGGTACATACATTCTTTTAGAGCAGAGCTACAGATTAAAAATTCTTACATTTCTTATACAAGTTGCAGTCTTTGGTTGCATTTTTTTCAAAGTTGCTACATCTCAATTGGAAAAGTGATCTTTTTTTTTGTGCAGCGCTTCTGTTTCTAATGCTGCCATTGCCATTGTTAGTTGCAGGTGTACTGTCAGTGATTGCTTGTTTCATTGTAGGTGTTGCATTATTGTCACAGGTTAGTTTAGCTATAGTGTTGTATTACTTGTGGGGGTTGTGTTGTGTAGCTGTAGGCATTGTTCTAAACATGTTTTTTGTCGTTTTTGAACTTCCAGTGACAAATTTAGTTCTAGGACTTGTTCTGAGTGTGTTTGTGTTTGTTTGTTACAGTGGTTGTAGACACTCCTCGTTCCCTCCCATTCAGTCAACAGTTTGAAGAAGGGCGTTACCGACATGTGGTGACATGTAAGAGCTAACAGCCTCTGTTTCCTGTTGATTAAATCAGAGCTCAGACTAGTTTCACTTCTACAAAGGACAAAGCTGCAAGTCATTGTTACTAAGAAGAAAATTGGCGCAGAAGGAAATTAAAATGGATTATGAAATACTTTGTTTAAGCTGTTTGGATCTACTCAAGGATCCAGTGACTATTCCCTGTGGACACAGCTACTGCATGGACTGTATCAAAAGTCACTTTGATGAAGAGGACAAGACGGGAATCCACAGCTGCCCTCAGTGCAGGACGAACTTCATGCCAAAGCCTGTCCTAGAGAAAAACGCCTTGTTAGCAGAGTTAGTAGAGAAACAGAAGAAGACTGAACCCCAAGCTGCAGGTTCCCACAAGAAGCTCAAGGAGAACATCTGCACAGTTGCAGGGATGCAAGAGAAATGGACAAATATCTCACCGAGAGTTGCTGAAGTGGATGTTTTACTGTCACCACCAGAGCCAAAGACCAGAACTGGATTCTTAAAATATTCACATGAAATCACACTGGATCCAAACACAGCACACACACATCTGTTACTATCTGAGGGGAACAGAGAAGTAACAATAATGAAACAACAACAGTCATATTCTGATAATCCAGGCAGATTCACTGGATGGCTTCAGGTCCTGAGTAGAGAGAGTCTGACTGGACGTTGTTACTGGGAGGTGAAGTGGAGAGGGGGAGGGGTTGGTGTTGCAGTTGCATACAAGAATATCAGCAGAACAGGGAGCCTCAGTGAATGTAAATTTGGATTCAACGACAAATCTTGGTCTTTACGTTATGATACAAATGGTTTTCAGTTTTGGCACAATGAAGTCCAAACTGTCCTCTCAGGTCCTCGGTCCTCCAGAGTAGGAGTGTACCTGGATCACAGAGCAGGTATTCTGTCTTTCTACAGCGTCTCTGAAACCATGACTCTCCTCCACAGAGTCCAGACCACATTCACTCAGCCACTCTATGCTGGACTTCGGTTCTTTTATTATGACAATGACACCGCAGAGTTCATTAAACTGAAATAGACGGAAATTATTGAAGGACAGATGGTTAACACAGGTTTTTTTTAGTTTTTTAGTTTCCACTATCTTCGGTCAACATTGTTGTTACTCAGAGATCATTGATGTGCTGTTTCTTCATCTGTCAGTAAAACTTTATGGGTCCTACTTTGACATGTTATTATTTGTTTTCTAGTAAATGATTTGTTTTGTTTTAAAAAAGAAATCTGTAATTACATTTACATGTATCTGTTCAACTCAGGAAAAGTGCCATTCACTGAACAGAGAAAAAATACAGACTGTTTTAAACTCTGTAAAATATTTGTACTTTATAAGGGATCGATCTGAATAGCGATTTAATGTAAAACACCCAGTTTGTATATCTTATAAACTACACAAGCTGTTATGTTTGATTAAAATATACACTGTTAGACATTTTATTGTATTTTTACAGCAACTTACTGGCAACACTATTGCCAGTAAGTTACTGTAATTACTGATCTACAGTATCTTTACTGTTGTGATGTTTTACAGTTCAACCACTTTGTCTGATTTTTTTAAGGAAAACAGTTTTTCATTCCACTAAAAACAGGACAAACCCACCAGCATGAACATTAAATAAACTATTACAATTGTAAAACAAAAATCATTTACAAAATGTAATAATTATCAGTGGGTCCCAGGAAATAGAATGTGACATGGGATTTAGATTTCCGTTACCAGGATGGTCGGGTTCAGCGTAGTCTTTATCACCACCTGTCAAAGACACATCATCAATATTCATGTTTGCTCAGGTTATTCACTTGTTCACATCTGTCTGAGATCATTCATACTGTTGTATGGATGTGTGTACAGTATGTATATAATTATCAGCTATGTAAAAGATATTATCATCTCTGTATTCTTACCTAGTTGGAAGTTCTCCATTCAAACTCAGAGAGCCGCTGGAGGAAGGTGGTGATCCGAGGGCTGATGCTTGTAACCTTCCTCTTTACGACACGACCTGTCTTGCAGCTTGTACCAAGTTTTGCAGGGCATTTTGTTCCCATGTCTGGATTGATCCTCACAAAGAACCTTTTAACGGAAAAAAGGCTGCTTTAATTTCAAAATTAAAACATACATTACAGCAATCGCCTATATGTTTCTGCAACTGTAGTCAAGCTATCACATATATTTCATTCTTAAATGGTGTAAGCTTTAATGGTGTAAAGTATTTACCTCTGTATCATCTCCTGTGTGATGGACGCTGACTCCTGATACTCAAGGTTGAAAACGTAGTATGACGCAAAGAAGACAGCAAGGGTGCTGGCAAAGTCATGCATCTGCTCAGGCTCATAAAATACCTTGCCCTCCAAACTGATCATCCAGCGGCTTGCAGACATGAAATTATTCCCTAAAAACAGACAAGAGTCCAATAAGACAATGTGCTCACCCTTACAAATAAGGTTTCCACAAGAATGCTGGATAGCAGGCCTCACACTGTAAAAAATAGAATCCACACAGTTTGCTGCTGTTTCTCTTATTATTTATTATGTAATGAAAATTATGATCAATTACAGGAAAAAACTGCCTAATGTTTTGGCATTTTGGCCTGTGCTGAAATGTTAGGCTGTTTTTTCCTGTTGGTCATTGTGTATAATAAATAATAAGAGAAACAGCAGCAAACTGTGTGGATTCTATTTTTATACAATATAAAACAGACAAACCCCTGTTAAGTAAGTTGTTGTGGGTACAAATACCACAATAATTACATAGATTTTTTACAAAAATATTACAAGAGGATTGAAACTATTTACTTACCAAGCGCTATTACCCTTGGTGTGATAGGTAAGGTCATCTCTCTCTCAACAGACATCTTGGTGGAAAAAGCCTTTAAAACACAAACACTGAGGCTACATCACACTGTCAGCGCAGCCAGCAAGGGCAGGAGAACAGCAATGCACCACACTGGGCGGGAAAAGACAGAGAGACATTGTTAATTTAATGTTGCATTTATTTAACCCTTGAAAAATATATTTACATAAGTAAATAAAAGAAAAAAAACACACAACCCATCTTTTCAAGAATAATTCAACTAATTGCTCTTTTTACCAACCTAACACAGACGTTACATGGTTTTCCTATGAAAAAGACCCTGGAAGACGTTGTATTAAAGGAAAAAAAAACATGCTCCCCTTCCCACTTAAAAAAATAATAAATATTAAACTTAGGTTGGAGTTCCTCGCGCCACCAACCTAATGTTATATTAACTTTTTAATGTTGTGTACTGCAGCTCACACAAAATTCAATAAAGCAGGCTAACCTACATGAGCAAGCTCAAAACTGGATAAGATTGTTTTAGCAGTCTCTAAATTTCCAAAAAAAAAGTTGTCTTTCTTTATTCTTATTAAATGTGTATTTTTACCTGCTGCTTTAGCTGAAGCTAAATGTCCCACTGTTAGCATGGCCAGCTTCTCAATAGTCATAGAACAGAAGCGCAGGAGAACAATGCACCACACTCGGCGGGAAAAAGACAAAGACTGTCGTTGAGCCTGTGTTCCTCGCCCCTCCCCGTGGAAAATATATATATCTAAATATATATTTAAATAAGAAAAGAAAAAAACACACACAACCTATTTTTTCCAGAATAATTCAGCTAATGTGCTATTCCGACCAAGCTAACACCGATTTTAAGCCCCCCCTCCCTCCCACACACAAAAAATATATATGCTCTTAAGAATTAATAAACGAGTATGTTAGGTAGGAGAGTCCTTTGCATTACCTTATGACGTCCCGTTTGCAGTTTCCACACAGAGGTCCAACAATAACGAGGTGCAAAATCTTTTGTCCTCTCGAGCATATCGTAACGAAGAGTTAACAAAGTTGGCCTGTCTTTCCTCTCCTGTCAATCACTGGATCACAGGTCATGTCAGTCAGGATATGGAGTGGTGGTTGGTAGAGGTGGTTGGGTGGGCGGGGCCAGCAAGCATTCAGTGTGTGTTTCACTAAGTTGGGTTGACTAGTTCCCAGAAGAGTTCTGTACATGTTGCACGTTCAGTAAATGAGCAATTCAGTTACTGCTCGACTGAGAAGCCTCCGCCAAATTATTACAATATTCTCCACTGACTGAAGTTCGCCTTTGGCAACGCAGTGGCAAGCACACACTTGCAGCAGCTGTGCATGTGCATACAACTGCATGCAGCAGATTAGATGATCAGAATTCTTGAACCTTACACACAGGCAAGTCCCCTAAAAAGTCAAAACCATAATACTTTCACTGGTATCATACTGACAAATGGCATAGGTTGGAGGAAAATCTGGAAATGGGTGGCAGTGAAAGAGTTAAAATGTAATGCACTATTGCAACCGACCACTCAAAGAGTAAAAATACACAAACAGTATGATGAACCATTCAAATCACATAATACAGTAGCACTACTGCTAATGTGTTAACGGTAGGTATAACAGTACCGCAATTTTAAGAAATACAGTAAGTAAATGTAAATAACCTTAATATACCAATAATGCAAAGCAAATTACAGTAATTAACTGTAGAAATGTTTTCAGGTAAGTTACTGGGCATTTTGTGGTATTTTACTGTGAAAAATACAGCAAAGGTTAACAGTGTAGCTTTTAAAGTATATGCATTGCCATGTTTTAATTTAGAGGAATTGTTTATTTGCTTGTCTTTTTGGTGATTTTATATATATATATATATATATATATATATATATATATATATATATATATATATTATTTAAACATATAAAATAAAAATAAAAAACTATTTACAGTTCAGCTTTTAACTATTTAAATTTTCAGCTTTTTCCTTCTAAAAGCATTTAAAGTGAAACAACACCAAACACTGCAAACCACAACACAATAAAATATAGATCAAAATATGCAAAACAAAAAGAAAAAAATGAACACCCAGGTCTTTCATTAAGGTAAAGGTTGACATTTAGAAATACCAAGTGCCTGAGCTTTGAGGAGCTGTTCCGGTTTCTTCTGTGAGTAATTATCTGCCCTGTTTTGGAGAACACTCTGTCAGAGGGGACAGATGTTGCCACAATGCACAGTCTCCGTGTCATCACCTGGGTAAGACGTGCCCAGGTCTCCCACCAGCTCAGTGGGTCTGCACGTTATCTATTTAGGATCTCACTTCCAGTATTACATCTGCTGAGGGATTCCTTCTGGTAGTGTCTCTACTTGCTCGTTCTTCAAAGAACCTCAAAACAGCAGATGCTTGCTGCTCCTTTTCTTCACCCTCTTCTGCCTCTTCTCTCTGGTCCCCTGGCAGTGGAGTTGGTTGGCTCGATCTTTGGTGGATGAAGCTCTTCTCTGAAGAGCTTCATCCACCGCTCTCCATCCATCCATCCATTCGCTTCCGCTTATCCTTTTCAGGGTCGCGGGGGGTGCTGGAGCCTATCCCAGCTGTCATAGGGCGAGAGGCAGGGTACACCCTGGACAGGTCGCCAGTCTGTCGCAGGGCTAACACACAGGGACAGACAACCATTCACACTCACATTCACACCTAGTGGCTATTTGGATTATCCAATTAACCTATCCCCACAAGCTGCATGTCTTTGGACGGTGGGAGGAAGCCAGAGTACCCGGAGAGAACCCACGCAAACACGGGGAGAACATGCAAACTCCACACAGAAAGACCCCGGCCTGATGGTGGATTGAACTCAGAACCTTCTTGCTGTGCGGCAACAGTGCTAACCACTGTGCCACCGCTCTGTTGTGATTAAATACCAGCTTCTTGAATATTGGATCAAGAATGGTGGTTTCAGAGAGAAGAGCGTTATATTCCGTTTTGTGGAACTTTCTGTCCATTGATGCACAGAGAGCATTCACCAATTCTTTCACTTTTCCTGTAGTTACTCTGGTTTGGTGCTCAGCTGTCACTCTCTGCAGACCCTTGCACAGGATTAACATTTTAGAGGCTGTGACATGGTTGAAAAAGAGTAAATAACAAGTTTCAAAATTATGCTTTTTTAACAATCAGCAGTATATTATTATTTATGATCATGTCTAATCTGCTTTTCATACCTTAAAGCAAAGGGAACAAGAAAAGGAACTACTACTACTAATAATGTTAATAATAATCATAATAATAATAATGCAATAACATTTGCACTCTCACCTGTCTGCAGTGATCTCCACAGTGACCTGCTCAAATGGCTCCAGAACAGTGTATGCCTCCTGCAGTACCTCCCATTCCTCTTGGCTCACAGGGTCGATTGGTGCATTGATAACTGCCAGGGTAGAGATGACTGCATCCTTGGACTCCAGAATGCATTTTAGCTTGTGAAAGGTGGAGTTCCACCTTGTGATACATTCTTGTTTGAGCTTCAGCTCAGGCATGTCCATCAGTTGTTGGGTAGATTTGAGCTTGTGTGAGGCTGTTTTGCTCCTGGGGAAAAATTCCGCTATCACCTCACTTGTGAGGCTTCATCACCTTCAAAGCATCTCTTACAACCAGGTTAGTTGTGTGTGCAACACATGGGTGATGGATCCATTTCAGGATTTTAATTGCTTTTGTTATGTTAGCTGCAGTGTCAGTAACACAGCAAACCACTTTGTTTTACCACATCCCACTCTTTTGCCACTTTGAGCAGCTCTTCTGCTAAGTTCTCAGAAGTGTTTCTGTCGCTGTATTCAAAACAATCCAGAAGACACGATACCATTATATAATTTTCAATAAAGTGACATGTAACTGACAAGAAGGATGTGATGGTTTGGGATGTCTAGCTGTTGATTGTTAGACAGACTGCTGTGGCTTTGTTAACTCTCTCTTGCAGTGATGCACGTCTCTGTCATATGGTTTAATGGTTTAATTATTTATATAGCACATTTAATTACAACAGGAGCGTTGACCAAAGTGCTGTACAAGAATACAACATACATAATAAAATAACTGTACAAGAATACAACATACCTAATAAACTAACTTTAGAGTATTGATAGCAAACACCAAATATGAATTAAGAAATAACTCTCATGCTGTATTAAAAGCCAGTAAATAAAAATGCGTTTGAAGATTTAAAAAGATTGACAGTGGGAGCCTGTCCGATGTATAGGGGTAAATTATTCCACAGCTTAGGCGCTACGACTGCAAATGCTCGATCGCCTCTACAGGAAGTGCAGAATTATTAGGCAAATGAGTATTTTGTCCACATCATCCTCTTCATGCATGTTGTCTTACTCCAAGCTGTATAGGCTCGAAAGCCTACTACCAATTAAGCATATTAGGTGATGTGCATCTCTGTAATGAGAAGGGGTGTGGTCTAATGACATCAACACCCTATATCAGGTGTGCATAATTATTAGGCAACGTCCTTTCCTTTGGCAAAATGGGTCAAAAGAAGGACTTGACAGGCTCAGAAAAGTCAAAAATAGTGAGATATCTTGCAGAGGGATGCAGCAGTCTCAAAATTGCAAAGCTTCTGAAGCGTGATCATCAAACAATCAAGCGTTTCATTCAAAATAGTCAACAGGGTCGCAAGAAGCGTGTGGAAAAACCAAGGCGCAAAATAACTGCCCATGAACTGAGAAAAATCAAGCGTGCAGCTGCCAAGATGCCACTTGCCACCAGTTTGGCCATATTTCAGAGCTGCAACATCACTGTAGTGCCCAAAAGCACAAGGTGTGCAATACTCAGAGACATGGCCAAGGTAAGAAAGGCTGAAAGACGACCACCACTGAACAAGACACACAAGCTGAAACGTCAAGACTGGGCCAAGAAATATCTCAAGACTGATTTTTCTAAGGTTTTATGGACTGATGAAATGAGAGTGAGTCTTGATGGGCCAGATGGATGGGCCTGTGACTGGATTGGTAAAGGATTGGTAAAGGGCAGAGAGCTCCAGTCCGACTCAGATGCCAGCAAGGTGGAGGTGGAGTACTGGTTTGGGCTGGTATCATCAAAGATGAGCTTGTGGGGCCTTTTCGGGTTGAGGATGGAGTCAAGCTCAACTCCCAGTCCTACTGCCAGTTTCTGGAAGACACCTCCTTCAAGCAGTGGTACAGGAAGAAGTCTGCATCCTTCAAGAAAAACATGATTTTCATGCAGGACAATGCTCCATCACATGCGTCCAAGTACTCCACAGCGTGGCTGGCAAGAAAGGGTATAAAAGAAGAAAAACTAATGACATGGCCACCTTGTTCACCTGATCTGAACCCCATTGAGAACCTGTGGTCCATCATCAAATGTGAGATTTACAAGGAGGGAAAACAGTACACCTCTCTGAACAGTGTCTGGGAGGCTGTGGTTGCTGCTGCACGCAATGTTGATGGTGAACAGATCAAAACACTGACAGAATCCATGGATGGCAGGCTTTTGAGTGTCCTTGCAAAGAAAGGTGGCTATATTGGTCGCTGATTTGTTTTTGTTTTGTTTTTGAATGTCAGAAATGTCTATTTGTGAATGTGGAGATGTTATATTGGTTTCACTGGTAAAAATAAATAATTGAAATGGGTATATATTTGTTTTTTGTTAAGTTGCCTAATAATTATGCACAGTAATAGTCACCTGCACACACAGATATCCCCCTAAAATAGCTAAAACTAAAAACAAACTAAAAACTACTTCCAAAAACATTCAGCTTTGATATTAATGAGTTTTTTGGGTTCATTGAGAACATGGTTGTTGTTCAATAATAAAATTATTCCTCAAAAATACAACTTGCCTAATAATTCTGCACTCCCTATATGAACCAGCCTCGACCTTGGTACAGCTAAAAGCAAAAGATCACTTGATCTAAGAGATCTAAAGGGTGTCACGGCCAGGGGATCAGCAGGCCGCTGACTAGTAGTGTTCTCTCTCTTGCTCTCTCTCTCTCTCTCTTGCTCTCTCTCTCGCCAAGGCGGAACTCATGGTGGGTTCACACCCTCGGCCCATGCCCCTCTGAAGAGGAAACACCTGGGCCTCATCAGTGCAGCCAGCATTTAAGCCAGGGAGTGGCTTCTACTCATCGCTGGATCGTTGTGTGTGACTCGCGTCAGTGCAGCCCGGCTCTGAGCAAGTTCTCTTTTGCTTCCCTGTGCAAAACCTCTAACGTGTGTTTCCTTCTGTACATAGATCCCCTGGACCCGACTCTGCATTCCCCGAGCGGATTCCCTTTTTGTGTGAGTGTTTGGAGAGAGAATCAGAAGAGGAGCAAGTGTCTTTTCCCTACCTAGATTTCCCCGGAGCCTTTTCCCTGTCACCGCTTTGTATATAGCACTATCCCCTGCACTGTTTGTATATACACCTGGTGGAACTGTAATAAATACTGACTGTGCCTCTGAGTCTTGCGTGTGAGTCCTCAAGCGAACCGTGACAAAGGGGGTATAAGTCTGCAAGAGGTCAGACAAATACCCGGGAGTCTGTCCATTCAGTGCTTTGTAAGTCAACAATAAAATTTTAAAGTTAATTCTGAAGCGGACAGGGAGCCAATGAAGAGAGGCAAGCACTGGGGAAATGTGTTCACATCTTTTAGTACGTGTCAGAAGACGAGCTGCTAGATCTGGGATAATTTTTCTGGGAGAGTGTTTTCCTGCTTGGAATTGCGTACATATGATTCAGTACATTAATAAACTTCATGAATCCTTTATCCTCCACAACCAGTGTTGGGGAGTAACGGAATTCCGTTACAGTTACCGTTTAAAAAGGTGGTATTTAGAATACAGTTACTTTGTTGAAATAAATGGATTACACGGCGGTACTGTCAGGATTATTTGGGTTTTGTTTGACAGCTATGCTCTGTTGTTCCAGGCAGCAGCGTTACGGTTGCCATGGTTAGATGGTGACGTGCGCTCTCTTTGCGAGTGTATTTCCTGGGTGAGAGAGCGCCTTTTTGTTGTTGTTGTGCTAAGCTAATAGGCAGAGTGTTACAGACATAGCCCTAAAGAATGTAGCCTCATGGGCAGTGTAGTCCGTGCTGCAGGGAGAATGGACTGCCATACACGTTATGTGTCTGTGAGCGCGAGGAGGGAGAAAAAGGAGAGTGGAAAAGTACGAGTTATCATTGAGCAAAAACGGGAGCTGGAAGCATGTAAATATAATAATAACCACTGCAGCCAAGAAGAGTGCTTGACAAGCCCAGTTGTAAGTAAGCTATTAAGACTCGACTGTACACTGTGTTCGTGTTTTCCTCCGAAAACAATAAGTTCCGTTGGAGCAGTCTTTCAACGCCTCTCTCTGTCTCTCGCTAGCAAACTTGACCCAGACAACAAAGTAAAGCTAGTTTTCGGCTACGAGCCCGACACGGAACCCGATGTTTTAGCCAGAGGTCCCTTTACTACAGTTCGGAGCTGCGGACCTTCAGTAATAGTAATAGATCACACAGCAATAGTACATTCATGTAGTTGTAAAAAGCATGATAATATATTAAGTAATCCAAATTATTCAGAATACGTTACTCTCATTGAGTAACGTAACGGAATACGTTACAAAATACGTTTTGGGGCATGTATTCTGTAATCTGTAGTGGAATACATTTTAAAAGTAACCTTCCCAACTAGGGATGGGTACTGGTAGTAACCAGACCGAAAAGCATTGCACATTTCGTGTCATGGTCGGACGGTCCTTCCCGGAGCGACCTGTCTGTGTGTATATGTGTGTGTCTCTCTCTCTCCTCCTCCACCCAGTGGCTGACACACCTGCACCTAATTTGCCATCCAGCTGTCACTGATCATCCTCGTTGTGGACTGAGGTACTTAACTATGTGTCCGGATGGCAGTCGACGCTGGATTGTACTGGAGGCTCGGTAGTAAAGAGTGTTTTCTTACTTTTAACATAGCCTTAGCCGGCTACCCTTCTCACCTGTAGCTGTCGTCACTTGTTTATAGGAGGATGTGATACGGAGCAGAAGGTTGGAGAGAAGGAGTCCGCTGGATTAAGCCCTCGGAGGAGAAACACACTCAGATAATCACTTGGGAGACTCACCTGCACACCACTGGGAATTTGGAGATGATCACCGTTGGATTTTTGTACTTCGCTTTGTGTTTTGAGACTGTTTTTGAGCACTGTAAATAAACGCACTGTTTGCTTCGCATCCAGAGCTCCGCGACTGAGTCTGTATTTCCCCATTACCCGTGACATTTCGGTGCTTTATTTCGGTGCTTTTTTTCCCTGAGCTGTGATACACTTTAGATTCTAGGCAATCATTTTACGTTTCCGAGGATAGTAGGCGGGTCCAAGTACGTATGTTCTTTTAGAGCAGAGCTAAAGATTAAAAATGCCCAAGGCGAAGCGGTCAAAAGTCTGGCTGTACTTTACAGCAAAAGATGCAAACTCAGCAGCCTGCAACAAGTGCTTTAAGGTGATACTGTGATACAGTCAAAGGAGGTGACACCTCAAATCCGATGAAACACCTGGCGACGCATAGCGTTTTTTTTAAAAGCCAAGAAATGCGCCGTATTTGATAGCTTGCTGCGAGACCTCACACCGGCACATCTACTGCGGGTGTTGTGCCTATTATTGGACCCGGAGTTAGCAACATCCCCCAAAAACCCGAAGAGGAGAGTCCTGGCCCCTAGCCCTGCCAGTGTAGCAGAAATGATGACGGATGATGATGGCAGCAGCAGCCGTTCTTCTCTGCGTGAGTAGCTTAATGTTGTTCGTGTGTAATTTACGTTGAGTAGGCTAACCACGTTATTACATTAATGCATGTAAGGTAAACTAGCAAACATCATCATAGCTACATGCGGCTGTCTTCTTGTTTGATGGCAGATACTCCCTTCACCCTGGCCAAAAAGGCTAAAATGACCAAAGAAAAAGTGGAAAATGTCAGGATTTGTGTCGTGGATGAGAGGAGGAGGATTTCCCAAACGCTGGACTCACAGGTAGGTAGGTGAAGGTGGGTGTTTATTGCCGATGGAGTGAACAAACAGAACAGAGGTAGGAAATGGCTGGCTGGACGGCTGACTGAATGAACAAAGGACTGACTGACTGAATGGCTGGCTGACTGAATGGCTGGCTGACTGAACGCAGGCGGAAACGACAACATAACATCAATGACACGACAATGAACGAGTAGAAACAGAGGGCTTAAATACACAGACTGATGAGGATGATAATGAGAGACCGGTGAGTACACAGCTGAACATAATCTGGCTAATGACACGAGACGAGCTGACACAGGAAAAGCAGGAAGTGAGAACATGGAAGTGGCAAAATAACCTGAACATGAACAAAACTGAAAACACTGGGTCACCGACCCAGGAACCCTGACAGTACCCCCCCTTCAAAGGCTGGCACCCGACGGCCAAAAGAAAGAAAAACCAGCCCCTGGCTGGAGACAGGCAGGGCCAGCGGGCGCGGAAACCCTTGGCTGGAGACAGGCAGGGCCAGTGGGCGCGGAAGCCCCTGGCTGGAGACAGGCAGGGCCAGCGGGCGCGGAAACCCCTGGCTGAGGAGCGGCCGGGCCAGCGGGCGCGAAAACCCCTGGCTGAGGAGCAGGAGAGCTCACAGCTGGCTCCGGGTGCTGTGGCTGCAGGTCCGGGAACTGAACAAGATGGTGGACGGGCGACTGGGACACAGGAGGCGACTGGACTACAGACTGGACAGGGGCAGACTGGACTGACTGGACAGACTGGACAGGCTGGACAGGGGCCGACTGGACTGACTGGACTGACTGGACAGGGTCAGACTGGACTGACTGGACGGGGACAGACTGGACTGACTGGACAGACTGGACAGGGGCAGACTGGATGGACTGGAGGACAGGAGGAGACTGAACTAGAGTGGACAGGAGGACAGGAGGAGACTGAGCTACAGGGGACTGGAGTGAAGGCTGAACAGCAGGTGAGTGAACTGACTGGAGTGGAAGCTGAACAGCAGATGAGGGAACTGACTGGAGTGGAGATGCTAAGGGCTGAACAGAAGTAGGCGAGGCTGACGACGGAGCTGAGGTTGGTGTGGCTAATGGCTGAGCTACAGACTGAGCTAGTGACAGAGATAAAGCTACAGCTACAGCAGGTGCCTGGGCAGGGGACAGGTCAGCTAATCTAACTAGGGATAGTGCGAGGGCGTGAAAGGCTGGGTCAGGAGGTAGATGAAGTGGTGAAGTAGCAGGTGAACCGGTTAGCTCTTCCAAGCCTCTAGGGGGGTCAGGCTGGGTTCTGGCTGCCCTCAGCCTGGGCGCTGGGACAGGCACCGGAGGTGGCTGGACACCAGTCACCCCCACCCGAGAAACAGAAGCGGGTGTGGAGGTAGACTGGGTCGCAGCTGCCCTCCTCCTGGGAGCTGGCACTGGTGTGGGTGTAGACTGGGCCCTAGCCATCTGAGGAGGTGAAAGGGCTGAAGGGGAAGGCCGAATCTGGGCCGCCGTGCTGGTGGGAAATGGCTGAGTAATGGGTGTGGAAATTGTGACTGGGTGTGTGATACTGGCAGGTTTATCGGGGATTGTTCTGGTTTTTCTGCCACCACTATTTACAGTCTTTGGGGGAGCAGAGCAGAAAAACTCTTCCCAGTTCACGTCCTCGTCTAGGAGGGAGACTCCCCATGAATCAGAGATGAGTCTATTAGTTATTTGAGGTGAAAAATCAAATGAGGAGGGTGGAAAACAGTCACTAGAACTCACCACCGGGAGTTGCTGAAAATAGTCCTTGTTATGGCGGCGTGTGCGCCGCTTTTTCCGGGAAGAGGAAGCGGGCGGGGTACACAGCCGAGCCTCTGGCGCGGGAGTCTCTGTTGAGCCGAGGTGGGGGGCGGAGCCGCTGCGCCATGGCGAGGTTGAAGGTCCAGTGAATGAGGCAGGTGGCGTGTGAGCGAGGAGCGGACCCACGAAGGGAGGGAGCCGCCAAAGCACGGCGCGAAACGCCCACTCTCCGCGGCAGATGCTCCGGTGCATGGGAGGTAGCAGGTGGGTGAACATGGCGTCTCCGAGGCCCGCCCAGAGCCAAGCAAGTACCCTCGAATACGTGCTCTCAAACTTGTCTCTCCTTAAGCTTTTCCGCCCACAAGGAGAGCACTGCCTTCCTGCCGCTCAAAAAGGTCCGAGTCTGCTGGGTCCACAACGCGGGGTCGTGTCATTCTGTCAGGATTTGTGTCGTGGACTCACAGGTAGGTAGGTAAAGGTGGGTGTTTATTGCCGATGGAGTGAACAAACAGAACAGAGGTAGGAAATGGCTGGCTGGACGGCTGACTGAATGAACAAAGGACTGACTGACTGAATGGCTGGCTGACTGAACGCAGGCGGAAACGACAACATAACATCAATGACACGACAGTGAACGAGTAGAAACAGAGGGCTTAAATACACAGACTGATGAGGATGATAATGAGAGACCGGTGAGTACACAGCTGAACATAATCTGGCTAATGACACTGATAGGTTTGTAGCTTGAACCCATCCGCTGGAACGTTGAATTAATTACACTGCAAAGCAAGACACAAGTAGGCAAAGCTCTTCATGTTACTCGTGCACGGGAGAGACCGGACAGAGTGCCGTTCCTTCACTTGACCCCAGTTGCTCTCGTCCGTTCTCCCGTACCACTGCCCTTTTATTGAGGTTACATGAATATGCATAGGTTCATTAACATATGACGTCTACATACAAACAAAGAGTACCTTGCCTGTGTGTGTGTGTGTGTGTGTGTGTGTGTGTGTGTGTGGACTGCTGATCAAAGGGTCAAATATCCTTGGTCAGGAAGAGGGTAGCCTCCCCCTCACCCTAGATGGTTCATCCTAGATAACACGGTGAGGAAGTCCTGCAATTCATCTAAACAAAGAGCACTTAGACTAGAACAGACGTAACTACGTTAATCCTACCATAAAACAATAAGACACGGTATGACCTCTCATGCTCCCAAAGTGCTGTCTAATACACACAAAGTTTGCAGATTATTAAGTATGATCAAACCTCTACCAATCTACAACTAATTATAAACTCCAAGCATATATAAGTAAATATTTCTAAGCATAAATGACAATCAAAAATACAAACGCTAACAGACACGAGACGAACTGACACAGGAAAAGCAGGAAGTGAGAACATGGAAGTGGCAAAATAAACTGAACATGAACAAAACTGAAAACACTGGGTTACCAACCCAGGAACCCTGACAGAAAACAGCTAAACATGAGAGGTTTTTGGACAAAGTTTGTGTTTTTTCCATTGTTTAAGCACTGCTTCCAGCCAAGAGTGATACCATATATGCCCCATAGCTGCAGAAAAGGCTAACATTGTTATCTTTTTACAAAAAAACAGCTGAACATGAGAGGTTTTTGGACTGATTTTGTGTTCTCCATTCTTTAAGCACCGGTTTGAGCACCGTTTAAGCATCGGCACCGTTTCAAAAGTACCGGTTTGGCACCGGTATCGGATAAAACCTAAACGATACCCATCCCTATTCCCAACACTGTCCACAACTAAAAGTAGTTGGAAATCAAGTGCAACCGTTCTTACCTGTTCTTCGTCGATTGAGTTGTGTCTTGCTGAGGTCATAGACTCCTGCAAAAACTGTCTCATAGAGCTCTGGGTTGGTTTAAGTGGTTATTGTGGTATACTGCATGATTATGCAGCAGCAGCAACAGTTGCAATAGACACACTGGCACCTTCATTAATATCACACTCCACTGACTGTTTTATTTTCCCATTGCACTGATGGGTGGACAGTTTTCAGGTGCCTGTGGAGATTGTTTGTGGAGCCAGCTCTATACAATATACTTTTCTTGCAGACTCTACACTCTGCCTTTGTATTGTCAATAAAATTGAAATGGTTCCAGATTTTGCTTCTTGGTGAGTAATTTTCTTTACTATATCTTTCTAATGTGTCGATGTTGTCTCTTGTTGTTGCCCCTAGCTCTCTTTCTCTTGCTCCCTCCTGCTGTGTTTGTGTAATGCTGCGAAAGTATATACCGCCCCTCCCCCCTCTGCTCAGCACAAGTAAGAGAAAAAAGTGAGAGAGGGTGAGAGAAAGAAAAGGAAAAAAAACAAAGCTCCCAATACGGAGCCAGCTCCTGTCGTTCACTTCATAGAGCAGGCTCTAAGAGCCGTTTTGTTTGCGACCAACCCATCACTGCAGTAGATACATGTATGGACCCGTCTGATGAAAGCAGACTGATATCATTGGCAGGACTAATTCATCTACAGAAATTAACCAACAGATTAAATATTGTTGGTATTTCTTGAAATGATGCAAGATTGTGTTAACAAGTGTAACATTTTGAAACGTCTTCAAGTAAAGTCATTTACTTGAAGTCATGTACTTGAAGACATTCGAGATTGTTTGACAAATGTTAACAAGGTTTTTATTGATGTCGGTGTGCTACTTGTAACTGATATTTTTCTATCGATTGTGATCATAACTAAGAGTTGAAGTAAAATTTGAATCTTGTGGGAACTAAGCTTGAGTGTAGTGGTGCAGTGTGGGGAAAAACAAGGGAACTAAACATTTGTTTTGTTAGTTCTAATACATCTTTATGTGCAGGCTCAAACTCCAGGGGGACAAAGCATGAAAAAAGTTTAACACAAAGTCTGCTTCAAACCACTCCTCTTCCTGGAATAGATCAGAAACTGAAAACTCCTCCCCCTTCCATCTGAAAGACAGCACCTCCTCTTTGTCCATGTCGCTTCGTTCCCTCTCATTCAGTCTACTATTGGAAGAATTTTGTAGGTTAATCTAAAAAGTACGACAATAATAAAACAGTTTGACGGGGTTATGAGCATTTTGGATCAGCACAGTTATTCCCAATGAGCTATTAGCCACAAACGTGCCATACCTCAGCATGGAGTGCAGTATCTACAACAGACCTGTTTTTGAAAGTCAATTACTTAATTCAATTCAATTCAATTTTATTTATATAGCACCAAATCACAACACCAGTCACCTCAAGGCGCTTTATATTGTACTGTAGAGAGTATAATAATAGATACAGAGAAAAACCCAACAATCATATGACCCCCTATGAGCATGCACTTTGGCGACAGTTGGAAGGAAAAACTCCCTTTTAACAGGAAGAAACCTCCGGCAGAACCAGACTCAGGGAGGGGCGGGGCCATCTGTTGCGATCAGTTGGGGTGGGAGAAGGAAAACAGGATAAAGACATGCTGTGGAAGAGAGAAAGAGATTAATAACAGATATGATTCAATGCAGAGAGGTCTATTAACACATACTAAGTGAGAAAGGAAAAACTCAATGCATCATGGGAATCCCCCTACAGCCTACGTCTATTGCAGCATAACTAAGGGATGTCTGTGAAGGTTCTCAGTCATCCAGGTCATCGTAGTCAAAGGAGCTTGCAAAGAAAAGCGTCTGGACTTCTTTAAGTTACTTGAAGACGTTTCACCTCTCATCCGAGAAGCTTCTTCAGTTCTAAGGTCAAATAGTGGAGAGTCCCAGATATAAACCTAGTGGGAGTATCCCCCCACAGAGGGACAAAAGGACCCCAGGATGATCCTCTAGTCGCCTGAGCCAAGGTGTGAAACTGGGTGTGGGTCCAAATCAGCCAGAGTTTCGGGTGTGTTCATTGTGAAACCTGGACCCACCTTATCATGCGAATTCCTGAGGTCAGATGGCCCAGGATGTGAGTGGGCGTTAAGGCGTCTGGGAAGGGATCTCAAAACTGGATTATAGATGGCAGAGAGTTGGTGTCGTAAACCACCGCCTCTGTTCAAAGATGGTCACTCACAGTGGACATAGATGGCTTCTTTCACTCCTCTTTCAAACCATCTGTCCTCTCTGTCCAAAATGTGAACATTGGCATCCTCGAAAGAGTGTCCTTTATCCTTAAGATGCAGATGGACTGCTGAGTCTTGTCCTGTGGAGGTGGCTCTTCTGTGTTGTGCCATGCGCTTGTGAAGTGGCTGTTTGGTCTCTCCAATGTAGAGGTCTGAGCATTCCTCGCTGCACTGTACAGCATACACCACATTGTTAAGTTTGTGTCTTGGCGTTTTGTCTTTCGGGTGAACCAGTTTCTGTCTGAGCATGTTGCTGGGTCTGAAATACACTGGGATGTCATGCTTGAAGAAAACTCTCCTGAGTTTTTCTGATACACCGGCTACATAGGGGATGACAATGTTGTTGCGTCTGTCCTTCTTATCCTCCCTTGCTGGTGTCTGGTCTTCTTTTCTCTGCCTCTTTGCTGACTTTAAGAACGCCCATTTAGGATAGCCGCACGTTTTGAGTGCTTCCTTTACATGTGTGTGTTCCTTCTTTTTTCCTTCAGGCTTAGAGGGAACATGTTCTGCCCGGTGGTGTAGGGTCCTAATTACTCCAAGTTTGTGTTCCAAAGGGTGATGGGAGTCAAAGAGGAGGTACTGGTCCGTGTGTGTGGGCTTCCGGTAAACTTCGATGTTGAGTTTGCCATTCTCTTCAATGTGCACGGCGCAGTCCAGGAAAGGCAAACATTTTGACCCAGGTGTCGTCTACATATCTGCACCAGTGGCTGGGTACTCTTCCTTTGAAAGAGCCAAGAGCCTTCCTTTCCACTTCCTCCATGTAAAGGTTGGCTACAATAGGTGACACGGGGGAGCCCATGGCACAGCCATGTTTTTATCTGTAAAAGCCTTCGTTGTACTTGAAATATGTAGTGGTGAGGCAGAGGTCTAACAGTGTGCAGATCTGATCGGGTGTGAAGTTGGTCCTGTCCTCCAAGGAGCTGTCTTCTTGTAGTCGTTTTCTGACAGTCTCCACGGCCTGCGTGGTGGGTATGCAAGTGAAGAGAGAGACTAACCCCTCAGGCGACTAGAGGATCATCAGGGGGTCCTTTTGTCCCTCTGTGGGGGGTTACTCCCACTAGGTTTATATCTGGGACTCTCCACCATTTGACCTTAGAACTGAAGAAGCTTCTCGGATGAGAGGTGAAACGTCTTCAAGTAACTTAAAGAAGTCCAGACGCTTTTCTTTGCAAGCTCCTTTGACTACGATGACCTGGATGACTGAGAACCTTCACAGACGTTAAAACAAGATGTAGAGTGTGATTAAAGTGGTGGGTGGGTTCTTTTACATTTTGAGAGAAGCCAATTGAGTCTAATAACAGATTAAATGCCATGTTGAGGCTGTCATTTTTAGCATCTACATGGATGTTAAAATCACCCACAATAATTATTTTATCTGAGCTGAGAACTAAATCAGATAAAAAGTCTGAAAAATCAGAGAGAAACTCTGTGTAAGGCCCAGGTGGACGATAGATGATAACAAGTAAGACTGGTTAAGTTTTACAGCTGGGGTGGACGAGGCTAAGCATCATGCTTTCAAATGAATTAAAAGTCTGTCTTGGTCTTTCGTTTATTAGTAGGCTGGTGTGAAAAATTGCTATCACGCCACCCCCCTCGGCCCGTACTTCGAGATTTCTGGTAGTTAGAATGACTCGGGGGTGTTGATTCATTAAAACTAACATAATCATCCTGCTGCAACCAGGTTTCTGTAAGGCAGAGTAAATTTGTCGATCAATTATTAAGTCATGTAGTAACAGAGACTTGGAGGAGAGAGACCTAATATTTAATAATCCACATTTCACTGTTTTACTCTTTGGTTCAGATGTGGATACTGTATTGTTCTTTCTTTGTGATTTTTTATGTTTAAGTTGTTTGTTGCTGGTTTTTAGTTAATTTTTTGTCTGTTTGGGAGCTGACACAGTCTCAATGGAAATGGGGTTTTGGGGGGGTAGCAGGAGGAGAGAAGCTGCAGAGAGGCGTGTAAGACTGCAACTCTGCTTCCTGGTCCCAACTCTGGATAGTCATATTTTGGGGGGTTTAATAAATTTGTCCATATTTCTAGAAATGAGAGCTGCTCCATCCAAAGTGAGATGGATGCCGTCTCTCCTAACAAGACAAGGTTTCCTCCAGAAGGTTTGCCAATTATCTATGAAACCCACATTATTTTTTGGGCACCACTCAGACAGCCAGCAATTTAAGGAGAACATGCGGCTAAACATGTCACTCCTGGTCTGATTGGGGAGGGGACCAGAGAAAACTACAGAGTCCAACATTGTTTTGGCAAAGTTACACACCGATTCGATATTGATTTTAGTGACCTCCGATTGGCGTAACCGGGTGTCATCACTGCCGACGTGAATTATGATTTTACTGAATTTACGTTTACCCTTAGCCAGCAGTTTTAAATTTCCCTCAATGTCGCCTGCTCTGGCCCCTGGAAGACAATTGACTATGGCTGCCGGTGTCTCTAGCTTCACATGTCTCAGAACAGAATCCCCAATTACCAGAGTTTGACCCCCAGCGGGTGTTTCGCCGAGTGGGCAAAAACGGTTAGACACATGGACAGGTTGGTGGTGTACTTGGGGCTTCTTCACTGAGTGAATGGGTTAAATGTAGAGAGGAATTTCCCCACGGGGATCAATAAAGTATACATTAAGACTATGCTTCCTCCTCACCGTCACCCAGCCGCCCTTTTTCCCCAGCTGCTTGGGGTCTGCCGGGGAACAGCTAGCGGGGCCTACGCTATCTTCGGCTGCACCCGTTTAGATCCAACATCTTTGTCCTCAGTTGATTAATGTGCAATATAAAGGTTTTCTACGTTGGAATAGACGTCAGAGCGAACTTTCGCAAGTCCGCCATTACCTGCCCGAAACCGGAAGTGACTTCATTTTCGCGGAAATGTAGTTTTTTACCATCAGGACCTCATGAGCCTATAATTGTGTTTTTAAAAGTTATCTTTGACTTTATGACTTTCTGTGTCGTTTCTGGGATGCTTAGGAGTCATATTGCACTGCTGGAAATAGTTTATTTTGATGCATATGCTGCTTTTTTGCAAATTATCAGTATAATATTTATTTTCGTTTTTCCTGCAGTATATGAAAATTGGTGTATTTCAAAAATAAAACTATGAAGACTCTCAAAATAAATTTCTTGTGGTAGGAAACTATTTTGTGCAACTTTTTTTGGATTTACAGTTTTGAGGGATAAGCCAATTCAATTTCTCTAATTAGAAATATATGTTAAAAAAACAAAAACGATTTTAAATTTTTTTGTAGTTTATTGCACTTTTTTGCAATTTATGTAATTACTATGCACTTAATGCATACATATTATTAAAATTTGGGCTATAATGGTTGTATTGATGTATAGCAACTTGAAATGCTCCCAAAAATGGCACTACAGCATGTAAAAGTATAATATTAGCTCTGGCGGACTTGGTTCTATGATAGGTCTTAAATGGTTAAATAGATTACAGTGGGGCAAAAAAGTATTTAGTCAGCCACCGATTGTGCAAGTTCCCCCACCTAAAATGATGACAGAGGTCAGTAATTTGCACCAGAGGTACACTTCAACTGTGAGAGACAGAATGTGAAAAAAAAATCCATGAGTCCACATGGTAGGATTTGTAAAGAATTTATTGGTAAATCAGGGTGGAAAATAAGTATTTGGTCAATAACAAAAATACAACTCAATACTTTGTAACATAACCTTTGTTGGCAATAACAGAGGTCAAACGTTTACTATAGGTCTTTACCAGGTTTGCACACACAGTAGCTGGTATTTTGGCCCATTCCTCCATGCAGATCTTCTCGAGAGCAGTGATGTTTTGGGGCTGTCGCCGAGCAACACGGACTTTCAACTCCCGCCACAGATTTTCTATGGGGTTGAGGTCTGGAGACTGGCTAGGCCACTCCAGGACTTTCAAATGCTTCTTACGGAGCCACTCCTTTGTTGCCCGGGCGGTGTGTTTTGGATCATTGTCATGTTGGAAGACCCAGCCTCGTTTCATCTTCAAAGTTCTCACTGATGGAAGGAGGTTTTGGCTCAAAATCTCACGATACATGGCCCCATTCATTCTGTCCTTAACACGGATCAGTCGTCCTGTCCCCTTGGCAGAAAAACAGCCCCATAGCATGATGTTTCCACCCCCATGCTTCACAGTAGGTATGGTGTTCTTGGGATGCAACTCAGTATTCTTCTTCCTCCAAACACGACGAGTTGAGTTTATACCAAAAAGTTCTACTTTGGTTTCATCTGACCACATGACATTCTCCCAATCCTCTGCTGTATCATCCATGTGCTCTCTGGCAAACTTCAGACGGGCCTGGACATGCACTGGCTTCAGCAGCGGAACACGTCTGGCACTGCGGGATTTGATTCCCTGCCGTTGTAGTGTGTTACTGATGGTGACCTTTGTTACTTTGGTCCCAGCTCTCTGCAGGTCATTCACCAGGTCCCCCCGTGTGGTTCTGGGATCTTTGCTCACCGTTCTCATGATCATTTTGACCCCACGGGATGAGATCTTGCATGGAGCCCCAGATCGAGGGAGATTATCAGTGGTCTTGTATGTCTTCCATTTTCTGATGATTGCTCCCACAGTTGATTTTTTCACACCAAGCTGCTTGCCTATTGTAGATTCACTCTTCCCAGTCTGGTGCAGGTCTACAATACTTTTCCTGGTGTCCTTCGAAAGCTCTTTGGTCTTGGCCATGGCGGAGTTTGGAGTCTGACTGTTTGAGGCTGTGGACAGGTGTCTTTTATACAGATGATGAGTTCAAACAGGTGCCATTCATACAGGTAACGAGTGGGGGACAGAAAAGCTTCTTACAGAAGACGTTACAGGTCTGTGAGAGCCAGAGATTTTCCTTGTTTGAGGTGACCAAATACTTATTTTCCACCCTAATTTAGGTATAAATTCTTTACAAATCCTACCATGTGGATTCATGGATTTTTTTTTTCACATTCTGTCTCTCACAGTTGAAGTGTACCTCTGGTGCAAATTACTGACCTCTGTCATCATTTTAAGTGGGGGAACTTGCACAATCGGTGGCTGACTAAATACTTTTTTGCCCCACTGTATAAGAGGTGCGTACAGGGCTCTACTGTATTTTGGAGTATTAGTGTTCAGTTAGGCTGGCCCTGGTTCCCACTATCCACAGGGAGGCTCCCTGTGGATATTGGGGGTGTTCCGCTTTCTTCTCTCCACGGTTTGTTGAGGGGTCTACATGTTTTTTAATTATGTGTCGTTTTCGTTTTTTGTTGTAAGTGCCAGCTCTTTATTTGTAAAATGTCAAATCCTTTACTTTGTCCTTCTACATAGTCTTACGCCATCCACTCACTTAAACTGGGGATGAGCCACATTAATTTTACGACCTGGAATTGTCGGGGTATGGGCAAGACTCTTAAAAGTATTAAAGTATTTTCTCATTTAAAATCTCGATCGGGAGCAATCGTGGCTCAAGAGTTGGGTGTTTGTCTTGTAATCAGAAGGTTGCCGGTTCGAGCCCTGGCTCCGACAGTCTCGGTTGTTGTGTCCTTGGGCAAGACACTTCACCCGTTGCCTACTGGTGGTGGTCAGAGGTCCAGAGTCTGGCAGCCTCGCCTCTGTCAGTGCGCCCCAGGGCGGCTGTGGCTACACTGTAGCTTGCCATCACCAGTGTGTGAATGTGTGTGTGAATGGGTGGATGATTGTGTATAGTGTAAAGCGTCCTTAGGACCAAGTAAAGCGCTATACAAATACAGACCATTTATCTCTGTCTCCTGATATAATTTTTTTTGCAGTCATCCGACAGAGCAGAGGCGATTGAGAGCAGTGTGTGTGTCACAGGTGTACCAGTCCACCTTCTCTTCCAGGGTGAGAGAGGTTGCTATTCTTGTTCGCAGAACCATTCCTTTTACATTCAAATCTCAGACATGTGATCCAAGTGGGAGGTTCATACTTGTTACAGGTACGGTCAACTCCATCCTCGTAGTCCTCTTGAACATCTATGCCTTTTGACAATCCTGACTTCTTTAGTAAAATATTCAATCTCACAATACAATGACCGTAATATCATTATCAGTGGAGATATTAAGTGTTATTTCGATCCATTGTTGGATAGGTCCTCTGCGTCCATGGCCCCAACTTTGAAAGCTGTTTCTGTACTCAAAATTCTTACTAAATGTCACGGCTGCCGAGGCAAGCTGTGTGGATTTAGAAGGAGGACCCAAGATGCAGGCAGTGGATGAGATACCGGTGGTTTTATTTACAGAGGTGTAGTGGCAAACAAACAGTGGGGCATAACAAACAACTAAAGACACCTAAACTGGGAGAACTAAAAATAACAGACCTGGGAGCATATGACAACGGATGATGAATAGCAGAGAGACGCAGACGAGGAACGGGACACCGTGGAACACAGGGTAACAGACTGACACGGAGTTACACGGACTGACACGGAGGAACACAGACGAACCGGCAACAGGCAGGAGAACACACAGGGCTTAAATACACACAGCAGTAATCAGGGGATGAGAGACAGGAGGGCAACACAGCTGGGAGGAATCTGGGCTGACGGGAAAGGGGAAACGTAAACTGATCACACTCACATATGACACGGACCTTCACAATAAAACAGGAAACTCAGATACATGGAACCAGACAAGACATTGAACTAAACAGACAGATTCACAAACAGATGGGGAGACACCATAGACAGACAGATACAGACGCAGACTCAGAGGCAGATCGAAAATAACACAGAACTTTAAACAATCATCTATAAAATGATAACAAACTAAAAGCGCTGGGTCACCGACCCAGGACCATGACAGTACCCCCCCCCCCTCAAGGGCTGGCACCAGACAGCCCAGCAGAAACGAAAAAAAACGGACCAAAATAAAACAGAAAACAACCCGACCAGGGCGGGCGGAGGGGGCCCAGGACGGAGGGACAGAGTCCAAAAAGGCCCAGATGGTCAAGTTCAGGAGGCCGACCATGCGAATGGCAACGGGGCAGGTCCGGATGCCGGCCACGCAGTAGGCAGTGGCGTGGAAACAGTTCTGGGGGCCGACCGTGCGGACGGCAACGGCGGCGTGGAAACAGTTCTGGGGGCCGACCGTGCAGACGGCAACGGCGGCGTGGAAACAGTTCTGGGGGCTGACCGTGCGGACGGCAACGGCGGCGTGGAAACAAGTCCGGAGGCCGGCCACGCGGAAGGCAGTGGCGGCGTTCAGGAGGGCGTCCACGGTGGCGGAGATGCCCAACAAGCGGCCTGGCAGATGACCGACGATGTGGAGGTGGTAGTAGGGGACCTGAAGGCTGCGTGGCCCCTGCAGCCCCAGGCGAGGCGCAAGCTGAGGCTGGACCAGACGAGGCGGAAGCTGAGGCTGGACCAGACGAGGCGGAAGCTGAGGCTGGACCAGACGAGGCGGAAGCTGAGGCTGGACCAGACGAGGCGGAAGCTGAGGCTGGACCAGACGAGGCAGAAGCTGAGGCTGATGAGGATGATGAGGATGCGGAGGCTGGACCAGGCGAGGCTGATGAGGATGCGGAGGCTGGACCAGGCGAGGCTGAAGCAGAAGCGGAGGCCGGACCAGGCGAAGCAGCTGATGAGGATGCGGAAGCTGGACCAGGCAAAGCAGCTGATGAGGACGCTGAAGCTGGACCAGGCAAAGCAGCTGATGAGGACGCTGAAGCTGGACCAGGCAAAGCAGCTGATGAGGACGCTGAAGCTGGACCAGGCAAAGCAGCTGATGAGGACGCTGAAGCTGGACCAGGCAAAGCAGCTGATGAGGACCAGGCAAAGCAGCTGATGAGGACGCTGAAGCTGGACCAGGCAAAGCAGCTGATGAGGACGCGGAAGCTGGACCAGGCAAAGCAGCTGATGAGGACGCGGAAGCTGGACCAGGCAAAGCAGCTGATGAGGACGCGGAAGCTGGACCAGGCAAAGCAGCTGATGAGGACGCGGAAGCTGGACCAGGCGAAGATGAAGACACGGAGGCTGGACCAGGCGAGGATGAAGACACGGAGGCTGGACCAGGCGAGGATGAAGCAGTGGCTGGACCAGGTGAAGCGGATGAAGCCGAAGCATGCGCTGGACCAGGCGACGCTGAGGATGCTGAATCCGGACCAGGCGACGGCGTGAAGGATGCAGCAGAGGCCGGGCCAGGCAACGGCGTGGAGGATGCAGACGGAGGCGCTGCAGCAGGTGGCGGCATGGATGAAACTGCTGCTGCAAGCGTGGATGAGGCTGCTGGTGGAGCAGCTGGTGGCTGGATGGGCTCCTCGGGCCCCCCAGCTGACGAGAAAGGAGGCTGGACGGGCTCCTCGGGCCCCCCAGCTGACGAGGCAGATGGCTGGACGGGCTCCTCGGGCCCCCCAGCAAAAACAGTCTCAGAACCAGTGGGCACTGGAGCCCCTGGCACACACAGAACAGAACCAGCAGGTGCGGAGATCTCTGGCAGGAACGCAACAGAACCAGCAGGCACACGGGCCTCTGGCAGGGACGCAACAGAACCAGCAGGCACACGGGCCTCTGGCAAACACATAGCGGCCTGCAGCTGCGCAGAGCATTGACCCTGCTCAGGCAGCGACAGCTCTGTGCAGTCATCAGCTGGCTTCTTAAACTCCAGGGGTCCAGAGTCTGATGGGGGCTGAAACCCAGCCTCTGGGGAGGCCCTGGAGTGCATCTCAGTCTCAGAACTGGCCAGCCTTTGAGGAATGTTGACATTGTTCTTGGGTTTGTCTCTCTGCTTAGAGTACGGAGTTGTTGAACTGTCCGTTATGGGTTGGACTGACATGGCTTGCTGTACAGGAGGAGTAGGTGAAGGTGATGGCTGAACAGGTAGTGGAGCAACTGACACAGGAGCAGGGCTGGTGACTGCTGAACAGGAGGCTGAACTGAGGATAAAGCTAATGATTCTTCTGCTAACCGGGCTACTGACTGGGCCATGGATTGTAACAGGGTTTGTAATAAGTCTGGCTGTGACTGTAATTGAGCTATGGATTGTGAGGCTGGGCGGCTAACTGAGCTTCTGGCCGGGCGGCTAACTGAGCTTCTGGCCGGGCGGCTAACTGAGCTTCTGGCGATAAACAGTTTTTGTCCTGCGCCGTACAGAACATCACCCCTGAGTAAACGGTCCCACAGTTCAGACCAATAATACTGTCCTGTCCACTCACCACAGCTGGCTGCTCGGAAATCCCCAGATCCGACTGTGGCGAGGAGCGTCTGCAGCGTGAGCGCCGTTTCCCCCTCGAAGGCTGGGTTGACGGGCCGGGCAGAACATCCTCTGTCGGACTGGGCAGTGAAGCATGAGCTGCAGGGTGGGTGGTAGCAGCCGGGGGGTGAAGACGGAGTCCATTCAGAATGAAATTCTGTGCGAGCGGGTGAAGTGAGCTGAGCAGCCAGGGGAGACCAGAAACCAAGCGCTGTAGCCGATTAGCCACGGCTTGGCGAAATTCTCTCCCCTCGTGCTCCAGCCACGCGTTGATTAATTTGTCCACGGAGTAAACAATGTCCTCCCGGAGCTCCTTGGGCGGGTTGAATGCTGCTGGGTCCATAGTGGCCGGTTCGTACTGTCACGGCTGCCGAGGCGAGCCGTGTGGATTTAGGAGGACCCAAGATGCAGGCAGTGGATGAGATACCGGTGGTTTTATTTACAGAGGTGTAGTGGCAAACAAACAGTGGGGCATAACAAACAACTAAAGACACCTAAACTGGGAGAACTAAAAATAACAGACCTGGGAGCATATGACAACGGATGATGAATAGCAGAGAGACGCAGACGAGGAACGGGACACCGTGGAACACAGGGTAACAGACTGACACAGAGTTACACGGACTGACATGGAGGAACACAGACGAACCGGCAACAGGCAGGAGAACACACAGGGCTTAAATGTATGTATCTCATGTATATATCTTTCTACGTAGCACTCATAATTCTGATTCTCATGTATATATCTCATGTATATCTCATGCACATATCTTTCTTTCTACATAGCACTTTAATTCTTATTGTCTGCACTGAAGCACCGCAGCAATTTCCTAATGTTGTAAACCTCAACATCTGGCAATAAACCCATTCTGATTCTGATTCTGATTCTAAATACACACACCAGTAATCAGGGGATGAGAGACAGGAGGGCAACACAGCTGGGAGGAATCTGGGCTGACGGGACAGGGGAAACGTAAACTGATCACACTCACATATGACACGGACCTTCACAATAAAACAGGAAACTCAGATACATGGAACCAGACAAGACATTGAACTAAACAGACAGATTCACAAACAGATGGGGAGACACCATAGACAGACAGATACAGACGCAGACTCAGAGGCAGATCGAAAATAACACAGAACTTTAAACAATCATCTAGAAAATGATAACAAACTAAAAGCGCTGGGTCACCGACCCAGGACCATGACACTAAATCTTTAGACTTGGTTGACATATGGAGGCACCAGCATTAGCATTAGAAAAGCAATACTCTTTTTTTTCTCCCACGTCCATGGCAGTTTCAGTAGAATTTAATATTGTCTTATTGATTCCAGGCTCATTTCGAAAGTGATTAGTTCCACTTATCACAGTATTTTTATTTCGGACCACACACCTCTCTCAACGGTAATGGACTTTAATCTATACACACCCCAATACAATTGGAAATTCAACCCCTCTTTATATCCAAATGACTCTTTCACGGATTACTTATCTACTAAAATTACAGAATTTTTACAATTCAATGATAACGGTGCGGTTTCAGACTGTTTTGTGGGAGTCCTTTAAAGTCGTTATTAGAGGACATATCATTGCTTATCCAGCTTCTCATAAAAGGGACAAACTCAGGCTGTGTACTAATATTGAGGCAGAACTGGCTGTGTTAGAGGAGAAGTATCGCGATACTGGGGCTGTTAACACACTTAATACCATTCTGAAACTGAGATATGACTACACCATATGTTGGGGGACCAGGTCATGAATTATATTCGGAGATTAAAACAGAAGTTTGGTGAAAAGACTGACAAGGTGCTTTCCAGACAACTGAAAGGCATTCAAGCTGATAGGGCGATACACAGAATTCTCTCTTCGACTCGTCAGTTGCTATCTGATCACAAACTGATAAATGACAGATTTCGTAGTTTTTACAGTCAGTTATATACATTTAGTACCACAGCCACAGTTACCGGTATCACTAACTTTCTTTTTTTTTTTTTTTTTTTTTTTTTTTTTTGCCTGTCCCATTTGGTTCTTTAGCCATCAGAATTGTTGTCTGAAGACCAACAAGGATACCCAATGGATTTACTTTGCCAAATGGATCATCGTGGCATTGCCGTATTGGTCCATTTGGTCAATCTTTGTTTCTATTATTTATTATATTTTATTTTCAGATGTTACAGACGGGACAGACATGAGTGAGGGATAGGAAAGGAAGAAAGAAAGAGGAAGGAAAGGAAAAACAGAAGGGGAGAGGGACAGTGAGAAAGGGGGGGAGAAAAAAAAATCTCCTGGATCACCTGTTGAGAGAAAAATAGAAAACAAGCAAAAAAAAACAAAGCAACATACTAAACACAACACCATCGCATTAATCTAGCTAAGTGTAAACAGCAGTAAATACTAAATATTCAATGTTGTTGTGCAGCACGCAGGACAGATGTGCTTCGAAGTAGCGGCCAAGAAGGGTGTAATTTGGGTCTACGAGCAGTGAACACCCGTGTGCATACCTGTGTGGATCAGCGCGCTTGTATTCCAAAGGTTTCTCCATGTAACGATCTGCTAGGGAGTGTGGGGGGGCCACAGCCCCGTCCTCCAGGGTGTGAAGCGGGTATGGAGGAGATCAAAACTCCAGACATCCAGAGGCCCCCAGAACACAAGAGACCATGGAAGACCAACAGAGGGGCAGCCGCGCCACTGTTCCAGTAAGAGCTGAGGAGAGTCCCAGATGAGGGTTCACTCAGCAGCCGCGGAGCAGAAGCCAGGGGGAGTTGCAGTGACGCGCCCATGAGCTCCGCCGGCCCCCAGCTGTGCCTGAGTGACCGAGCCCCAGGCCGAGAGGCCGGGGGCACCCCACCTCCGAAGGGGCCCGAGCGAGCCCCAGGCTCCAGGCCCCGATAACCGGCCGCCAAGGAGTGAGCCGGTGTGTACCTGGACACCCACCCCCAGACACAAAGAACCACCAACGCACCGACACCTGAGGGAGTCCGCCACCGGCAGGGGAAGTGGTGGTGGGTGGAGATAGGCCTCCAAACCTTGGAGGGCCTGAGGTGTCCCCAGAGAGGTGGCGTCTGATACCCAACCTGACATATAGACACAGACATACAGGCACACACAGACACAAACATTCATTCCCACCCTCATGCTCTCATGTGCACTTACTCCACACTCAACCAACGTGGAGACAGACATAAAGAGATGCTGTACACACGATCACACTCCCCAAGCGTATGTTACACACTGAAGGACGACAGGGTTCATTCAGGTGCACATGAAGATTTATTGCGCTGAAACACAGCAAAACAATTCAGTGTTACTGGCGGCTTCCATTGTAATAACTGGCCTGCGTTACTTTTGTGGCATTACGTGTAATGGCCACGTATTAATCAGCCCTTAACACACAGAGAAAATGACCAGTAAACAATAGACAACATGACATGTACTGGCTGGTCTATTTCCTATAACTTTAACTGAAACCCGCTAACAGTTTCCTTTCACCTTACTGATGGAACAACACGGTTACAGAGATTAATGCAGGAGGCTAACATGACTTAGCTAGCGCACAAATGTTACTAGGATTACCCACAGATAACGTGAAACAACTCCCTTATTCGCTCACATTAAACACCATATAAACAAGAATTACACTCCAAACATGTTAAATAAGCATCAACTTTACATAAATGTATGTAGTTCTCGTATATTGCTCTCACCTGAAACACAGCAAAACAATTCAGTGTTACTGGCGGCTTCCATTGTAATAACTGGCCTGCGTTACTTTTGTGAAGGATTATTTTGCCAGTTACCCGTTTGGCTGAGCCGCCACTGCCACCCACTGGCGAAACTAAATATCGCCCTAACATCACATCAGGTGGGAGCAAATGAGCTTTTCGCTCTGTGTTATGATGCAAACTATTGTCACAACAAATAGCAAAAAATGATGATGGGGGGTGGGCACGAACACATAAGGAACACATCTGAGACTTGTTCTTAATGCTCAAAATACTCAGGGCGCCACACGTACTCTACAAACCGGGTCTAGGTACCCTTGCCCCTGGAGGGGGGAACTGCACCCAGACCCAGGTGGTGTTACCCTTTTCCCTGCGGTGGGGAGAGGCAGACCACCCCGACTCCGTAGCAGCAGGGAGGCCCCACACCCCAGACCGCAGTCGGACGGCCAACTCCTCCTAGCCCTTATCACTAACTTTCTTAATGCTTCAGACATCCCAACTCTATCGGAGACTGTGCGAGGCTCACTCAATGCAGACTTTACGGAAATTAGAAATGCAATTTGCTCCTTTCCTAACGGTGAAGCGTGTTATCGCTCCCCTTTTACTTCGGATGGAAAACTCTGCAGTGTTAAATAGCACATTCCCTCACTCTTTCCACGATGCCCATATATGTGTCCTTCTGAATAATTGCTAAAGTCCTAACCAACCGGTTAAATAAGCATATAGGCTCTTTAATTCATCCTGATCAATCGGGTTTTTATCCCCAATAGATTTTCTTTCTTAAATACTAGATGTCTGTTAAATGCAAAGTACTCAACAACACTGCCCAATTCTGCTGTGATTTCACTTGATGCCCAGCAGACTTTTCACCAGTGGAGTTATTTGTTTGCTACTCTTGACAAACTTGGATTTGGGTCAAAGTTTTTGAATATAGTAAAGTGGCTTTACGCTTTACGCGTTCCTCAGTCCTTACCAACCATGAGAGGTCGCTCCCATTCCTCTTACACCGTAGGACCAGGCAGGGTTGTTGCCTCTCTCCAATGCTTTTTGCTTTAGCTGTTGAGCTGTTGGCCATTGCCATCAGAGCCGACTCCCATATCTCTGGTATAAATTGCGGCACATCAGAGTACACCATCGGTCTTTATGCAGATGATATCATATTGGCTTTCAGATTTATAGATCTCCCTTCCACCACGTCTTAAACTGATTGACAGCTTTGGCCACCTATCAGGGTTCACTATAAATTGGAAGAAGTCTGTACTTATGCCGCTGTCGTCCGGTCTGGACCCCGATTTCCTCTCTAGTTGGCCCTTTAAGGTCACCCATGATTATTTTTCATACCTGGGAATTAACATCCCTATGAATTCAAAACTCCTCTTCAGACTTAATTATACGGTTCTAATTGATACGCTCAAGTGTATGATAGATAAATGGAAACTTCTCCCACTTTCAATGATTGGCTGTATCAATATAATTAAAATGGTCGTGCTCACTAAATTCACGTACCTATTTCAGAATGTTGCCGTCTTTCTCAGGTCTTCCTTTTTCAAAGGGCTGGATACTATTATCATGCCTTTTGTTTGGGCCTACAAGCCCCCCTGCCTCTCAAAGCCCACGGACGAGGGAGGTCTGGGCCTTCCAGTTTTTAAGCATTATTACTGGGCCTGTAATGCCAGATCCTCGGTTTTCTGGAATCAGCCTATAGTTGGTGATGCTGTGGAATGCGGGCCCAGCCCTAAATGGCTCGAAATGGAGCTCAGCAACGCTATTGAGCACACTTCAAAACCGGTTATTAAAAGCATACCATTATGTGATAACTTTTTTCTTTGCAACAGAATTAAAAAAAAATTGAATCAAATCAAGAGAATCTTGAACCTCCCGGAAATGCCAACTTTCTCCCGATCTGCCAAAATCCTAGTTTTAGGCCAAGCACAATGGATGCTGCCTTCAAACAATGGCCTGTTAAAGGGTTAACTGCTATCAAGGATCTTTATATTGACAATCATTTTGCCTCTTTCGCTCAACTTCAGACCAAGTACAACCTCCCTACAGGACTTTTTTTTTTCGGTACTTACAAATTGGGAATTATGTCAAGCAAGCATTCTCAAATGTAGATACTATCACCATACATCATGTCTTTTACAATATAATGAATGAACCTCCCACCTCACTTGATCTCTCAACTTGTTAACCTTTTTTTCTTCAGCAGCCCCCTCTTAATTTAAAGTAGTCCATAGGCTGCATTATTCCAAAACCAAATTGAACAAAATCTTTCCTACCGTTTCCCCCAAATGTGATGAATGCAAACTTGTGGACGGAACTCTTGGCCACCTTTTTTGGTCCTGCTCTAAGCTTACAGCCTTTTGGACTCATATTTTTAGTCTCTATAGCATTTTTTACAAAAGGCAACTGTATCCTGACTGTCTTATAGTGATCCTGGGCTGCTCCAGCAACTCCTTGGCACTTCCCTTTGCTGTGCAACAGGCCCTCATGTTCGGTATGGTTATTGCCAAACGTCTAATCCTTCAGTAGTGGAAATTGGCCTCCCCCCTTGCTTCAAGAGGTGGCTCAAAGAGATGGCCTCCTGTTTATACCTGGAAGAAATTCGGTTTTCTACATTTGACTCCATGGAGAAGTTCAAGAACATATGGGGTCCCTTTATATATCACATTAAGAAAGACAGTCCACACCCTGGGTCCTGACTACGTTGTTTTAACTATTATTATCCTGCACTGTTGCCCATATCTGCTATGAATTGGCTCCTCCTAGTGTTGGATCTCTGGATTCGACCTTCAATGTGGATTGGACTCACTGGATTATGAGTTGTCTGACATGTTATACCACTTGCTTTTTCCTTCTCTGCTGTTCTTAATAAGTGCTGGCCATGTATGCTGTTGTTGGGTTTGGTGCCCTTTATTTTGGTCTGTTTTTGGTTTTGGTCTTTATTGTCTGAGTTCTTCTGTCCCGCTGTTTGTGACTGTGTAAAAAGTTTGAAACTTGCATAAATAAATACATTTTAAAAAAAAATACTTATTTCCTGAAGCCTTTGGCACTCTTTAAGGGGTTGACTCAATTTGTTTTAACATTTCTTTTTAATTTACTTATTTATCATATCTTATCTTATCTTATCTTATGCTATATGTATATGCACAGCATGCTCCGTGCCACGAAGTTAGCAGCCTTGGAGAAGCGATCATTGATGGTGAGTATTGTGGTGTTACCTGATGAGGGCGGAGGCCAGTGACAAAATGTGAGCGATATATGACCAGGGATGCTTAGGGATGGGCAGCAGTGAAAGGAGGCCTGTAGGAGGCAAGCTGGAAACCCTGTTCTGAGCACGTGTCAGACAGGCTGCGACGTCCTCCTGAACATCCTTAAGAGAAAGCCACCAAAACAAAAATGATTGTGTGGTTCTTACCTGGGTGACAAGAGAACTTTGCTGTGTGAGCCTAGTGTATGACCTTTCCCCGAATTATCCCAGCAGCCAGTGACTCAGTAATATAGGGCTCCATTGCCTCACGCTCTGGTCTAGAAGTACTGTACAGCCTACTTGTAGGAAAGGAGGTGCCAGGGAGTAATTCAATCCCGCAGTCATACGGATGATGGCGTGGAAGCGACCGAGCGCTGTCTTTGCTAAACACTTGGGCAAAGTATTCTATCAGAACAGCTAAAGGGTCTGGTGTCTCAGCCGACTCCGCAATGTCTGAAGAGGCTAAGCTAGAAACTGCTTAATGCAAACAATGTTCATGATACCACTCGCTCCAGCCTGTCACACGTCCCTGAGTCCAATTTGGGGATGATGTTGCCTGATCCATGGAAAACCCCAAACTAGTAGAATGTCTGGTTCCCTGAAACCAGTCTTTAAGCGATGACGTGATGAATCCTGGTTATGTTTGTATCTTGTTCTATTCTTGTTCTATTTAATCTCAACAAGCCCCTACTGTCAGCCTCTCTCAGTTTTTATTACTGCTGAATCTCAGTTTTTAAAACCTTACGATGTAACTACAGCTCAGCCCATGCAGCAGTATATTAATATTAATCAGTCTTAAACGCATATTAATTAAAGCGTTCAGTGTCTTTGGTAATTTTTCTGTTGCTAACTCGGTGAAGATCCAAAAATCCACAGAAAAGTCAGCTACACTCCTCCAACCCTGGTTTAAAGTGAGCATGCGATGTGCTTTATCAAAGACACACCAAAATTTGCTCAAAACGTCATTGTAAGAAATTAGTGGTTGGGTGTTTAATACTGCCTGTGCCCACTGCAAAACTCGTCCAGTCATTAGCTCCACCATCAGCATTATCTTAGCCCTGTCAGTGGCGTATGCCTGAGTCTGTTGCCTAAAGATCAACGCACATTGTGTTAAGAACCCTCTACTTTTATCCAGATCCCCATAAAATGTCTCTGACCCTGGCATTGTGTTCTTGCTGAATTGGAGGTGGTGAGGCTGGTGATGATGGTGGAGCATGCCCGTTTGCCCCCAGTGGTGGCTGCAACATACCTTTCATTCCTGTTACCACCAATGTCCCAAAAACTCAGTGCTCCTTTTTTCCTGTTCCTTCTCCATCCCGATTCCTAGTGAGAAGTGCACACAGAAACACACACGGTCACTTGCCTGTTCCTCTGATCCAGCATTAACTGTTACCCGTCCGCACTGTTAAGTAGGTCTGCCCAAGATGGCAGCTGATTAGCAGCAGCTGTTGAGGTGACATACAAAACCAGCAGGTCGACCAGCAAGGACTGTCTGGCCGTGACATATTCTGTCAGTGGTTGTATTCTTCATTGTAGGTGTTGCATTAGTTACACAGATTAGTTTAGCTATAGTGTTGTATTGGTTGTGGGAGTTGCCTTGTGTAGCTGTAGGCATTGTTGAAAAGTAGTTTTTGAAAATTCAGTGGCAAATTTAGTTGCAGATGTTGTTCTGATTAGTGTTTGTTGCAGTGGTTGTAGATGTTTTTGTAGTTTCATTCAGGAGTCAGTTATTTGTTTATTTGAAGGTGTTACTGTAATATGTTGCACTGATGGGTTTATTTAACTAATTTAAGTCTCCTATCAGAGAGCCAATTGTGATTCCATTTAGTGATGATTTTACAAGTTTTTCAATGATTCCATAATGACTGATAAGAATTTACCACCTAAAAACATACCAGCACTTTTTAATGTAGTGTGTATAAAAATAAAAACAGAGTCTGCTTCAAACCACTCCTTTTCCTAGAATAGATCAGATATGGGTAACTGGGTATATATTTACTAGGTATGTGTGTTTTTTAAAGGGATGCCAAATGCTGTCATTTTTCTGTAAAGCAAATTTACCTTGCCTTTGGGTATAAATAAAGTTACCTTGACCTTGACCTGTTCCCCCTACTACCTGAAAGGCAGCACCTCAGCTTTGTCCCTGCCTCCTTGTTCCCTCCCATTCAGCCTACAGTTTGAAGATGGGCGTAACCAACATCTGGTGACATGTCCGAGCGGAAAGCCTCCATTTACTACATAAACACCTGCTGATTAGATCAGAGCTCAGACTAGTTTCACTTCTACAAAAGACAAAACTGCAAGTCATTGTTACTAAGAAGAGAAATGGCGAAGAAGGAAATTAAAATGAATTATGAAATACTTTCTTGTTTAAGCTGTTTGGATCTACTCAAGGATCCAGTGACTATTCCCTGTGGACACAGCTACTGCATGAACTGTATCAAAAGTCACTTTGATGAAGAGGACAAGACAGGAATCCACAGCTGCCCTCAGTGCAGGATGACTTTCCAATCGAGGCCTGTCCTAGAGAAAAACGCCATGTTAGCAGCTTTAGTGGAGCAGCTGAAGAAGACTGGACCCCAAGCTGCAGGTTCCCACAAGAAGCTCAAGGAGAACATCTGCATGGTTTCAGAGATACAAGAGAAATGGACAAATATCTCACAGACAGTCACTGAAGAGGATGTTTTACTGTCACCACCAGAGCCAAAGACCAGAGCTGGATTCTTAAAATACTCGCATGAAATCACACTGGATCCAAACACAGCACAAACACATCTGTTACTATCTGAGGACAGCAGAAAAGTAACAATAATGAGACAAAAGCAGTCTTACTATGATCATCCAGACAGATTCACTGGATGGCTTCAGGTTCTGAGTAGAGAGAGTCTGAGTGGACGTTGTTACTGGGAGGTGGAGTGGAGAGGGAGAGGAGTTGGTCTTGCAGTTGCATACAAAGATATTGGTTGTTGTTCAATAATAAAAATTATTCCTCAAAAATACAACTTGCCTAATAATTCTGCACTCCCTGTACATTTGGGTCTGTTGGACAAATGTTAATAAGGTTTTATTGATGTTGGTGTTCTACTTGAAACTCATCACTCATATTTTTAATATAATCTGTGATCATAACTAAGAGTAAAACTAAGTAAAATCTGGCTCTTGTGGAAACTAAGCTTGAGTGTAGTGGTGCAGTGTGAGAAAAACAAGTGAACTAAACATTTGTTTTGTTAGTTCTAATACATCTTTATGTGCAAGTTAAAACTCCAGGGGGACATAGGCATGAAAAAGGTTTAACACAATGTGTGCTTCAAACCACTCCTCTTCCTGGAATAGATCAGACTGATCACTCCTCCCCCTTCTATCTGAAAGACAGCATCTCCTCTTTGTCCATGTCTCTTCGTTCCCTCTCATTCAGTCAACTGTTTGAAGAGTTTTGTAGATTAATCTACAAAGAACGACAATAATAACACAGTTTGACAGGGTTATGAGCGTTTTAGATCAACACAGTTATTCCCAATGAGCTATTAGCCACAAAAGTGCCATACCTCAGCATGGAGTGCAGTATCTACAACAAATAAATACTTGACTTTCAGATACAGGTTAAGTAATAGAATGGGCGTAACCATCATGTGGTGACGTGTAACAGCTGACAGCCTGCATTTCCTGTTGATTAGATCAGAGCTCAGACTAGTTTCACTTGTACAAAAGACAAACCAGCACGTCTTTGTTTCTAAAAGGAGAAATGTCGCAGAAAGAAATTAGAACAGATTATGAAATAATTTCCTGTTTTAACTGTTTGGATCTACCGAAGGATCCGGTGACTATTCCCTGTGGACACAGCTACTGCATGAACTGTATTAAAACACACTTTGATGAAGAGGACACGAAGGGAATCCACAGCTGCCCTCAGTGCAGGAAGACTTTCACACCGAGGCCTGTCCTGGAGAAAAACGTCATGTTAGCAGAGTTAGCTGAGAAACTGAAGAAGACTGGACTCCAAGCTGCTCCAGCTGATCACTGCTATGCTGGACCTGAAGATGTGGCCTGTGATGTCTGCACTGGGAGGAAGCTGAAAGCCATCAAGTCCTGTTTAGTCTGTCTGAGCTCTTACTGTGAGAAACACCTCCAACCTCACTATGATGCAGCTCCATTAAAGAAACACAAGCTGGTGGCCCCCTCCAAGAAGCTCCAGGAGAACATCTGCTCTCATCATGAAGAGGTGATGAAGATTTTCTGTCGTACTGATCAGCAGAGTATCTGTTATCTCTGCACAATTGATGAACATAAAGGCCATGAAACAGTCCCAGCTGCAGCAGAAAGGACTGAGAAGCAGAAGGAGCTCGAGGTGAGACGACTAAACATCCAGCAGAGAATCCAGGAGCGAGAGAAAGATGTGAAGCTGCTTCAACAGGAGGTGGAGGCCATCAATGGCTCTGCTGATAAAGCAGTGGAGGACAGTGAGAAGATGTTCACTGAGCTGATCCGTCTCCTCCAGAAAAGAAGCTCTGATGTGAAGCAGCAGGTCAGATCCCAGCAGGAAACTGAAGTGAGTCGAGTCAAAGAGCTTCAGGAGAAGCTGGAGCAGGAGATCGCTGAGCTGAAGAGGAAAGACGGCGAGCTGGAGCAGCTCTCACACACAGAGGATCACAACCAGTTTCTACACAACTACCCCTCACTGTCAGCACTCAGTGAGTCTACACACTCATCCAGCATCAGTATTCGTCCTCTGAGCTACTTTGAGGATGTGACAGCAGCTGTGTCAGAGACCAGAGATAAACTACAGGACATTCTGAGAGAGGAATGGACAAACATCTCACTGACACTCACTGAAGAGGATGTTTTACTGTCACCAGCAGAGCCAAAGACCAGAGCTGGATTCTTAAAATATTCACATGAAATCACACTGGATCCAAACACAGCAAACACACATCTGTTATTATCTGAGGGGAACAGAAAAGTAACAATAATGAGACAAAAACAGTCTTATTCTGATCATCCAAACAGATTCACTGGATGGCTTCAGGTCCTGAGTAGAGAGAGTCTGAGTGGACGTTGTTACTGGGAGGTGGAGTGGAGAGGGAGAGGAGTTGGTCTTGCAGTTGCATACAAAGATATTGACAGAAAAGGGAGCTTAGATGAATGTAAATTTGGATTCAATGACAAATCTTGGTCTTTACGTTATGATTCAAATGGTTTTCAGTTTTGGCACAATGAAGTCCAAACTGTCCTCTCAGGTCCTCGGTCCTCCAGAGTAGGAGTGTACCTGGATCACAGAGCAGGTATTCTGTCTTTCTACAGCGTCTCTGAAACCATGACTCTCCTCCACAGAGTCCAGACCACATTCACTCAGCCGCTCTATGCTGGACTTCGGTTCTTTTATTATGACAATGACACCGCAGAGTTCATTAAACTGAAATAGACGGAAATTATTGAAGGACAGATGGTTAACACAGGTTTTTTTTAGTTCTTTAGTTACCACTATCTTTGGTCAACATTGTTGTTACTCAGAGGTTATTGATGTGCTGTTTCTTCATCTCTCAGTAAAACTTTATGGGTCCTACTTTGACATGTTATTGTTTGTTTTCTAGTTAATGATTTGTTTTGTTTTAATGAAGAAATCTTTAATTACATTTACATGTATCTGTTCAACTCAGGAAAAGTGCCATTCACTGAACAGAAAAAAAACTTTTAAACTTTTTAAACTCTTTCAAATATATGTACTTCATAAGGGATCGATCTGATTAGCAATTTAACGTAAAAGTTTGTTATATCTTATAAACTACACAAGCTGTTATGTTTATAGCTAATATAGCTTTTAAAGTATATGCATTACCATGTTTTAATTTAGAGGAATTATTCATTTGCTTGTCTTTTTGGTGTTTGTGTGCTTTTCTCTTGTTGGTTTTTAAAAAAATTTGAAAGAGCAAAAGAACACTGAAATATGTGTAACACTGTACAACCAAGTAATGGCCCTCTATCAGCTTTGTGTGGATTCAAATTACACATAGTGTGAAATTCCCCAGTGAAATGTAGAAAATCCTGACTTTGTGTACCTCGACACCAATCAGTAGATACATGTATGGGATCCGTCTGATGAAAGCAGACTGATATCATAGGGAGGACAAATACATGTGCAGAAATTAACCAACAGATTCAATATTGTGCGTATTTCTTGAAATAATGTAAGATTGTGTTAATGAGTGCAAAACTGACAGATCTGAAAATGAAGTCATTTTAAATTTGAGTCTGTTGGACAAATGTTAACAAGGTTATATTGATGCTGGTGTGGTACATATAACTCATCACTCATATTGTTATATTGTGTGTGGTTAATGTATTAAAAAGGTTAAACACTGGTAACTCCTCTTTGTCCACGTCTCCTCGTTCCCTCCCATTCCGGTCAGACTAGTTTCACTTCTATAAAAAACAAACCCACACGTCACTGCTACTAAGAAGAGAAATGGCACAGAACGAAGCTTAAACAGGTGATGAAATAATTTCTTGTTTCAGCTGTTTCGATCTACTGATCACAGCCTGTACACTAAGAAAAGCTACTTCAGCTCTCAGTATAAATTATTGTGAGCTGTGACTTTTTTCAAGACTGTTAGGAAATATACTCTAAAACACTTCTTCAGTAAAGACTCAGAGAAGAGAAACACACAGAACTTCTTGCTAGCAAGGGCAGTCTCCAGAACTGAGACTCGCACTGAGAAACTGCCCCGGTCTTTATTTATACTTCAGTGGGTGCTTGTTCCTTACATTGAAATGTGGTGGTGGTGGTGGTGGTGGTGGTGGTGGTGGTGTGTGTGTGTGTGTGTGTGTGTGTGTGTGTGTGTGTGTGTGTGTGTGTGTGAGGGTGTCCCCATAAACGACTTCCCTTAACCTGCTGGTCTGGAAAATCCAACAGTTCATCTATATGTAAAAAAGCACTTGGACTAAAACTGACATAGCTACGTTAATCCTACCGTAAAAGAATAAGACAAGGTACGACCTCTCTCATGCTCCTAGGATGTGGGGGTGAACACCCTAGAATGTTACAGACCTCCTAGGATGAGACATTCTTTCAATATGCCACCAACTATATACACAAATGATTACATGCAGCATTCTACCATATGCAAACTTATATCATTAAAAGATTATAGTGACTACTAAATACAATTTTCCTATTAACAAAGACACTGAGCCATTACAACTAATTTAAGGGTTCCCCCACCTGCTGAATCCACTTTAACCCTTTTAGAGTCAAAGTCACCCTCTACAATGTAGGCAAAACAAAATAGAGACATTTTTTTATTTCCTTCTTTTTTTCTGCTCATGCTCCAATATTTCAAGCTGAGTTCAGCTAGAATTACAAATAAGACAAAAATTGTCCTGGTCCTGGGTCTGTGACCCAGTGTTTTGTGTTTTTTTTGGCTTAAGTTATGCTTTTTGAATTATGGTGTTCTGTTTGTATTGCAATTATAGTTTCTGGTTTCTCTGTTCTGTTTCTGTACCTTCCCTGTGTTCCACGCCTGGTTACTTTTGTTTCTGTGCTTCATGTGTACTCTGTTCCCAAGTCTGTCATGTCTCCATGTCTCGGTGTCTAGTCTGTGTCTCTATGAATGTCATGCTTCCTGGTTTATTTTGATAGTCCCATCCCGTGTGTAGGTTGTCTAGTTTTGTTTTTCACGTTACTCATTATGTCTTATTAGTCCCAGGTGTGTTTCCCTCCTGTTTCTCACTCCCTCATTACTGCCTGTGTATTTAAGTCCTCTGTTTGCCTCTGTTTGTTGCTTGTCATCCCTTGTGTTTCCCCTGTTGTAGCTCTCCGTGGTTCCTGTCTCAGGTTTTTACATTTCTGTTTTCTGGTTCCAAGTGTTTTTTTTCCTTTGTATCATGTTTAGTTTTTCCCAGTTTAGGTTTTAGTTTTTTGTCCCTGCCCTGCTTCTGTTTGTATCTCACCACTGTTAGTAAACCTCACTTGTAATAAGTCTTTCGTCAGTGCCTGCACTTGGGTCCTTTCTCTCAGCCATCCACACGGTAATAATATTATTATAATAATAATATTATTATAATGTAATTAATATTGTAGTACTAATTAGAGATGGACCGATCCGATATTACGTCTCGGTATCGGTCCGATACTGACCTAAATTACTGGATCGGATATCGGAGAAAAATAAAAAATATAATCCGATCCATTAAATATCACGAAAGCACCTCACAAAACTTGCAACACGCCGTGACTCACCTCAGAACGTTAGCACTCGGAGCAGTATGCATCACGTGATAGAGCGGCTGTGGCATGCGGGACCTGTCGGTGGTCTGGATAGCATGTGGAGCTTCGCTAGCAACCTGGCATTTCATCTCCGACAAAGTTATCCCGAGAGAAGTAAAGCAAGTGTGTAAGTCCATCTCTGAATGTTTCTAAAGCATTCCTGCGTTAAGCTTAACAAACGATATATGGAGTCACTGCCTCTTCTTGCTGCTACTTCAATCATGAAACTGCTTAACGATCAGCTGATCGGCTTTTCTGTCGCGAGTCCGTGTCTCTTGTTTGCTTTTGGCCCACTTTGCACCAGAAAGAGGAAACCAGCGGCTGAACAACAGCAGCACGTTTAAGCTTGATCAGCTGTTGTTAGAATGTATTTAGTAGTAGTATTATTTATTGTCATTGTTAAGAACAATGAAATTGCGTTTGGGGCTTCCATACAACCCAAAAAAAAAAAGAAGAAAATAATAAATACCCCTTAAAACCCAAGTGTACATATTTAACCCAGTGTGACTCCAATGCAATAAGACAATCCTTAGCAATAATGTTCGTAGAAATTCAGACAAAGACCTGAGAAACATGACAAAATACAACAATGCAACCCATTCAATATTATTGTACTGTGAGATATGATATCAGATATGATAGTTATCTATTTAAGAAAGAGGGGGGGGCAGGAGGGGGAAGAGAATAAAGATATGATGCACCAATGCAGACCAGTTCATTGCTATTAAGAAGTTGGATATGGTTATTGTCCGTGAGAGGGGGGCAGAGAGTTCAGGAGCCTCACAGCCTGTGGATACAGGCTGTTGGCCAGTCTGGATGTTCTGGCCTGTATAGACCTGTACCTTCTCCCTGAGGGCAGCAGATGGAAAAGGTGGCGCGCAGGGTGATGTTGGTCCCGCAGGATACTGTGCACCCTCCTCAGACAGCGAGTGGGGAAGATATTACTGATCTCTGGCAGACTTGTTCCAATAATTCTGCCAGCTTCTTTCACCACCCGCTGGAGTGCTTGCTGATCGGCCTTGGTGCAGCTGGGGAACCACACTAGAAATCCATACGTCAGAACGCTGCTGATGGCACAGTTGTAGAAGTTCAACATCAGAGATCTGGGAATGTGTGCGCTCCGCAGTCTCCTCAGGTAGTAGAGGCGCTGTTGGGCCTTCCGTGCAACTGAGGTGATATGGTTGCCCCAGGACAGGTCCTCGGTCACAGTTACCCCCAAGAATTTAAAACTGCTCACCCTCTCCACCGCCTCACTGCCAATGAAGAGAGGCAGATGGTTGTTATGACCCCTCTTCCGGAAATCTACAATGATCTCCTTGGTCTTTTTGGTGTTTAAGACCAAGTTATTGTCGTGGCACCATGACTCTAGTTGTTGCACCTCTGTCCTATAGTTTGTCTCATCATTGTTGGATATAAGTCCGAGCACTGTAGTGTCATCTGCAAACTTAACAATGAGATTGGACGCGCAGGAGGAAATACAGTCATGGGTGAAGAGAGTGTATAGCAGAGGGCTCAGAACACACCCCTGAGGGGCACCGGTGTTGACCACAAGGGTGGAAGAGGTGTTCTTACCCACTCTGACACTCTGTCTACGGTTAGTGAGGAAGTCCACAATCCAGTTGCACAGAGAGGAGTTAAGTCCCAGTTGGTGGAGTTTGGGACGGAGTTTGTATGGCCGGATGGTATTAAAAGACGAGCTGTAGTCTACAAAGAGGAGCCGTGCATAGGTGTTCCTGTGTTCCAAGTGCTTCAGTAATGTGTGCAGCACTGTGGCGATCGCATCCTCGGTTGACCGGTTCTCCCTGTATGCAAACTGGTGCGAGTCCAGGGATGGTGGAAGAGCAGCTCTGATGTGTTTAATGACCAGTCTCTCCAGGCATTTGGCGGGAATGGGGGTGAGTGCCACAGGTCTGAAATCGTTCAGACATGTGACATTTGACTGTTTTGGGATGGGAACGATGGTTGCTGCTTTGAAACAGGATGGTACCAGTGAACAGGACAACGAGGTGTTATATATAGAGGTGAAGACGTCCGCCAGGTCCGTAGCACAGTCTTTTAGCACCCGGCCCAGCACTCCATCTGGCCCGGCCGCCTTCCTGGTGTTAATGCTCCGGAACACACGCCTCAGCTCATGAGTGCTCAGGACTGGAGCAGGATCGGTTGAGGGGAGAGGGGACAGGACAGGGTCGGTGTTCTCCCTATCAAAACGGGCATAAAAGAGATTTAGATCCTCAGCCAGAGTAGAACTGTCGGCTGAGGGTGATGGTGTTCTTCTTTTGTAGTCCGTGATAGCCCTGATGCCCTCCCAGACCTGCCTTGGGTTTGTGTTGTTCTCAAACCTGGCCTCGATACGCCTCCTGTGCTGCTGCTTGGCAGTCTTGATGCCTCTTCTCAGGTTGGCCCTGGCAGCACTGTATGCCTCCTGGTCCCCGGATTTGAAAGCGTTGTTCCTTGTTCGAATAAGTTGTTGAACTCCGTATGTCATCCAGGGTGGATTATTAGGGAACACACGAAATTGTTTCCAAGTTGTTACATTGTCCACACAGAAACAGATGTAGTCCAAGACAGTGGAGGTGTAACTGTCCAATGCGACACGATTGTCAGTGTCCTGCACCTTGAATACATCCCAGTCTGTGCAGTGGAAACAATCCTGAAGCATCGGAATAGCATCCTGCGGCCATGTTCTCACGGTTTTGGTTGTAATCCCAGTGCTCTTGATCTTTTGTGTGTATATTGGGTGTAGCAGAAGGGAGAGATGGTCTGACAGACCCAGGTGGGGATAAGCCTGGGCTCTGTATGCATTCGCCATGTTGGTGTACACCTGGTCCAACGTTCTATCTCCTCTGGTAGCACACTTCACATTACGGTGGAAATTGTGAAGTACAGATTTCAGGTCCGCGTGGTTAAAATCCCCAGCCGCAATAAAGACACTGTCCGGGTGTGCTACCAGGCTGTTATTGATGCTGCTGCTCAATTGTGCTAACGCTAGCTTAGCATTAGCATCTGGTGGAATGTAAACAGCGCAGATGTAAACGGCAGAAAATTCCCGAGGGAGATAGAATGGACGGCACTTTAACACCAACAGTTCTACCTCTGTACTGCACAGTCTTTCCGTTACCGTGACGTTCGTGCACCAAAAGTTGTTAATATAGATGCACAGCCCCCCGCCAGTCTTCTTACCCGAGTCCGCAGACCTGTCGGCTCGATAGGCGGTGCGGTCTGCTAGATCAATAGCCGCATCGGGAATGGCGCTGTCCAGCCAGGTTTCAGTGAAGATCATGCACGAACAGTTATTAAAAGTCCGTCGAGTGGCGATCTGCAGTCGTATTTCATCCAGTTTGTAACGGATTGAACGGGCGTTGGAGAGGAATATGATCGGGAGTGGTGGTTTAAACGGACTAGTCTTTAGCCGTGCCCACAGGCCTCCCCGCCTGCCTCTCTTCTGCCTCCGCTCGCAACGTCTCCTCCTGCGGCTTGCTGTTGCGGGTAGCCCCGGGGGTTGCTTAACAATCTCCGGGGGGATGAGATACTCGGATGTTAGTTGAAGATCTCCACGGCTTAGTTGTAGTAGATCATCTCTGTTGTATTGAAGTAACCCCAGACTGTGTGAAATAATACACAGTACCACCAAAAGTGCAAAAGTGTAGGAGCTCCGGGCCGCTGCGTCTGTGCGCGCCGCCATCTTACACTCAATTTAATATTACTTTCTACTCGAGGATCTTTTTCTACGTAGCTGACGCTGGTAACTGTGCAGGGGCGGATCTACCAAAGTTTATCCAGGGGGGCCGATAGGGCATTAACAGGGAAAAGGGGGCACAAAGACATACTTTTCTTTCTTATTCTCATTTAAAATGTCAAGCTTTTAATAAATAATTATCTGACACCCAAAGTTTTAATTTGATGTAAAATGAATAGAAGTCCATTACTGTATATAGTAACTATTAAGTCTAATATACCCTAGTAAGCTATAGTACTTTTTCCTTTGGGAAGGTACCATCTGTGCAGTCTGCAATTTTGTTGAAGAAAGATGTTGAATCTATTTAATATTTCTTGAAAAATAATTGATTTCTGTGAATTTTTTTCACACTGCATCAAATTAAGGTTGATTACGTCGATTAAGCATCATGAGGTGGCGCGTGAGGGGTGGTTCCCTATTTTTTATTTATTTATTTTTGTTGTTGCTGGGAGTTGGAACCCTATTAGTTAGGTTGCTTAATATTTACGCTAAGTACTCTTTAAAATACCAGAATAGGGAGGATGGTGTAGGTTTAAGTTTATTAGATTGATCAGTATTGCTGAACTATGAAATATTTTTTTTTGCATACAGGTATAACAGAATAGCTTTAGTGTAGTTGTTGTTTTAAACTTGAGTATGAACTTATACAAAATGCAGCAAGATATTTAAAAAACAGTTTTGTTGATTAAAAAACACTATATCGGATTCATATCGGTATCGGCAGATATCCAAATTTATGATATCGGTATCGGTATCGGACATAAAAAAGTGGTATCGTGCCATCTCTAGTACTAATATTATTTTATAATCAGTTACTGTAGCACAATCAGTTCAGTTAGCTTTACAGAATAACAGCTGGTAGAAATGTCCTCCAAAGAGCGCCGTTTTACTTTCTTACTCTGTGTACATTTCAGAGCCGGCACTTTTTCACTTTCACTTGAGTAAAGATATTGAATCAATAGAACTTTTACTGGGGTGTTTTTTAATGCAGGGTTCTGTACTTCTATACTTAAGTACAACGTGTGTAGTTTTGGCACCTCTGTGTATCAGCCACATTAGTCTCCTTGTTTTGTTGTGTCGTCTTGTTTAAGCTGTTAAAGACTTAATGATTAGACAAGCAGTTGGTACATCAACAGCAGATCCAGGATATGTACTGTGTCCACCGAAAAACTGTTTAAACACCATCAAACAGTTTCACCCGATTAACAGCAAAGACCTGGAGGACATCTTAGGTCAACTGAACTCCTCCTCTTGCTGTTTAGATGTCCTGCCAACAAGTTTTTTCAAAAAGGTCTCAAAGACTTTAGACTCTAAAGTCTTTGAGACCTTTTTGAGACCTTTTTGAGACCTGTCTTTGAGACAGGTCTGACTCTAAACTTTAGAGTCAGACCTGTTACAGATCGTCAACTTTTCCTTAATGTCAGGTGTGTTTCCAGAACCACTAAAAACTGCTGTAATCAAACCTATACTGAAAAAGGACAATCTTGACAAGACACAAATGAAAAACTACAAGCCGATCTCAAATCTCCCATTTTTAAGTAAGATCATTGAAAAAGCAGTTTCTCAACAGCTCAATTACTTCTTAAAACAGAATAACTGCTACGATGCCTTCCAGTCAGGTTTTAGACAGAACCACAGCACTGAAACCGCTCTGACAAAAGTGTTTAATGACATACAGTGGGGCAAAAAAGTATTTAGTCAGCCACCGATTGTGCAAGTTCCCCCACTTAAAATGATGACAGAGATCAGTAATTTGCACCAGAGGTACACTTCAACTGTGAGAGACAGAATATGAAAAAAAAATCCATGAATTCACATGGTAGGATTTGTAAAGAATTTATTCGTAAATTAGGGTGGAAAATAAGTATTTGGTCACTTCAAACAAGGAAAATCTCTGGCTCCCACAGACCTGTAACGTCTTCTGTAAGAAGCTTTTCTGTCCCCCACTCGTTACCTGTATGAATGGCACCTGTTTGAACTCATCATCTGTATAAAAGACACCTGTCCACAGCCTCAAACAGTCAGACTCCAAACTCCGCCATGGCCAAGACCAAAGAGCTTTCGAAGGACACCAGGAAAAGTATTGTAGACCTGCACCAGACTGGGAAGAGTGAATCTACAATAGGCAAGCAGCTTGGTGCGAAAAAATCAACTGTGGGAGCAATCATCAGAAAATGGAAGACATACAAGACCACTGATAATCTCCCTCGATCTGGGGCTCCACGCAAGATCTCATCCCGTGGGGTCAAAATGATCATGAGAACGGTGAGCAAAGATCCCAGAACCACACGGGGGGACCTGGTGAATGACCTGCAGAGAGCTGGGACCAAAGTAACAAAGGTCACCATCAGTAACACACTACAACGGCAGGGAATCAAATCCCGCAGTGCCAGACGTGTTCGGCTGCTGAAGCCAGTGCATGTCCAGGCCCGTCTGAAGTTTGCCAGAGAGCACATGGATGATACAGCAGAGGATTGGGAGAATGTCATGTGGTCAGATGAAACCAAAGTAGAACTTTTTGGTATAAACTCAACTCGTCGTGTTTGGAGGAAGAAGAATACTGAGTTGCATCCCAAGAACACCATACCTACTGTGAAGCATGGGGGTGGAAACATCATGCTATGGGGCTGTTTTTCTGCCAAGGGGACAGGACGACTGATCCGTGTTAAGGACAGAATGAATGGGGCCATGTATCGTGAGATTTTGAGCCAAAACCTCCTTCCATCAGTGAGCACTTTGAAGATGAAACGAGGCTGGGTCTTCCAACATGACAATGATCCAAAACACACCGCCCGGGCAACAAAGGAGTGGCTCCGTAAGAAGCATTTGAAAGTCCTGGAGTGGCCTGGCCAGTCTCCAGACCTCAACCCCATAGAAAATCTGTGGCGGGAGTTGAAAGTTCGTGTTGCTCAGCGGCAGCCCCAAAACATCACTGCTCTCGAGAAGATCTGCATGAAGGAATGGGCCAAAATACCAGCTACTGTGTGTGCAAACCTGGCAAAGACCTATAGTAAACGTTTGACCTCTGTTATTGCCAACAAAGGTTATGTTACAAAGTATTGAGTTGTAATTTTGTTATTGACCAAATACTTATTTTCCACCCTGATTTACGAATAAATTCTTTACAAATCCTACCATGTGGATTCATGGATTTTTTTTTCACATTCTGTCTCTCACAGTTGAAGTGTACCTCTGGTGCAAATTACTGACCTCTGTCATCATTTTAGGTGGGGGAACTTGCACAATCGGTGGCTGACTAAATACTTTTTTGCCCCACTGTATGTCTGAACACAGACAGTGGAAAAATGTCAGTCCTAGTTTTACTGGATCTCAGTGCAGCATTTGATACAGTTGACCACAACATATTACTCAAACGACTGGAGAACTGGGCAGGTCTTTCAGGAACTGTACTAAACTGGTTCAAAACAACTTAGAAAACAGGAAATACTTTGTCTCAATAGGTAACTTCACATCTGAGCAGACAAGTATCACATGTGGAGTTCCCCAAGGTTCCATCTTGGGACCCCTTCTGTTTAACATTTACATGCTCCCACTGGCACAGATTATAAACAACAACAAAATAAACTACCACAGCTATGCAGATGACACACAAATATATATCACAATGTCACCAGGAGACCGAGGCCCTGTACAGGCTCTTGGTAAATGCATTGAGGAAATTAATGACTGGTTGTGCCACAATTTTCTCCAACTAAACAAAAACAAAACTGAAGTAATAGTCTTTGGCGCCAAAGAAAAACGATTACAGGTCACCAGAGAACTTCAATCTATACATCTAAAAACCACAAATCAGGCGAGAAATTTGGGTGTAGTGATGGATGCAGACTTAAACTTAGAAAAACACATTAAGACAATAACAAAATCAGCTTACTATCACCTCAAGAATATTTCAAGGATAAAAGATCTGATGTCTCAACAGGACCTGGAAAAACTAGTCCATGCATTCATTTTTAGTAGGCTCGATTACTGTAACAGCATCTTTACAGGTCTACCTAAAAAATCAGTCAGACAACCACAGCTCATTCAGAACTCTGCTGCTCGAGTCCTCACTAAGACCAAAAAAGTGGACCACATCAGTCCAGCTCTGAGGTCTTTACACTGGCTGCCTGTCCGTCAGAGGATAGACTTTAAAGTTCTGATGCTGGCCTATAAAGCTCTGAATGGTTTAGGACCAAAATACATCAATGACCTCCTGACCCAGTATGAACCTTCCAGATCCCTCAGGTCATCTGGATCCAGTCTTTTATCAGTTCCCAGAGTCAGAACCAGACACGGAGAAGCTGCATTCAGCTTTTATGCTCCTTATATCTGGAACAAACTCCCAGAAAGCCTCAGATCAGCTGAAACACTCAGTTTATTTAAATCCAGGTTGAAGACTCACCTATTCTCAGCTGCATTTGAATAAAGCACCAAATCCACACTTTTAAGCTTAAATTTCAAAACTTACACTAACTACTGATCTTATCTATTTCTGATTTTATCTGTTTTGATTTTATATACTGTTTTGTTTGTTTGTTAATTAGTTAAGCTTAAATTTCAAAACTCACATTAACTACTGATTTTATCTACTGTTCTGATTTTATCTGTTTTGATTTTACATACTGTTTTGTTTGTTTGTTTGTTTGTTAAGTGGGTTTAGAGCTCTGGGTAGCTCCCCAGCTGGGTCTAGACTGGGTCTAGACTGGGTCTAGAGAGTATTTTAAATTCAGGGAATTTAAAATAGAAAGTAGCTCGTCCACAGAAGGACTGGTAGCTCCCCTTACGATAAGGGTTCAGATCGCGCGAACAGGTGTGAAATGTGTGTGTTTAGTTAGTTAGTTTGTTTGCTTGTTTCAATCAATTTTAAATCATGCTTTTTATTTGTTTTTGTTTCTAATATCTCTGTAAAGCATTTTGAATCACCTTGTTGTTGAATTGTGCTATACAAATAAATTTGCCTTGCCTTGCCTTGCATAATTATAATATTTGTTCACATCTGAGGGGGCATTTTGATGCTGGTCCTCTTCATCTGTTCACCGCCTGCTGGAAACTTACCTGCTCGCTGCTCTTCCTCTCAGTTTCCCAGAGTAAGTCAGAAAACTCACCTGTCTGCCCTCCTGTCTGCCACAACGCACCTCTGATCTGAAAAACAAAGTTCAGACACCTTGTTCTTCTCCTCACTTTACCACACACTGAGAAAAAAAACCCTTCTCTGTAGCTTCTGTAACCAGAGCGCCCAACTGTAGCTTCATAGATAATGAGCTAATCAGAACTAGCTTCGGCTACAGAGCATATATATATATATATACACATATATATATATATATACACATATATATATATATATACACACATATATATATATATATATATATATATATATATATATATATATATATATATATATATAGTATATACATTGGGTGAATGTGCAGTAGTAGCAGCAAGCAGGTGAATTCTGTACATTAATATGAATAGACATCTGACTATTTTACAGGATAGACAATATAAACATATTTAAAATTAAAGGAATTGAAATGTACATTGTGCCTTGGTTTAGTGTCTGGAAGAGTCCTGACTCAGTCAATTATAGATGATGTGAGAGGGCGGGTGTGTGTGTTTAGGGCCCGGATGGCTTGGGGATAGAAGCTCCTCTTGAGTCTCTCTGTCCTTGCCCGGAAGATGCGGAACCTTCTACCAGATTGCAGAAGTTGGAACAGTTTGTTGCCAGGATGGGACGGGTCCTTCAGTATCTGCGCTGCTCTAGTCCGGCATCTCCTGGTGTAGGTCGCCTGAAGCGGGGGGAGAGCAATCCTGCAGCAGCGTTCTGCTGTACGGATCACTCTCTGGAGAGCTTTTTGGTCCTTCACACAGCTGTTCCCAAACCACGATGTCATGTTCTGTGTGAGGATGCTCTCCACAGCGCCTGTATAGAAAATCCTGAGGATCTTTGGAGAGACCCTGAACATTGCAAATGAATTTAATGATTTCTTTGTAAATGTTGACTTTAATTTAGCAAAAGAAATTCCAGAGTCAAGAAATAATAATGACCTAAATAAACATATTACTCAGAATGTGTCCTCCATGTTTATTGGTGCTGCAACTCATAGAGAAATAATTAACATTGTGAAGACATTTAAAAATAAAAAGTCCACTGACTGTTTTGGTATTGACATGATATTAGTTAAAAGTATTATAGAATATATAGTGCAACCTTTCGCATACATTTGTAATCTGTCCTTTCAAACTGGTGTGTTTCCCTCACAAATGAAAATAGCAAAAGTTATTCCAATCCATAAAAACGGAGAGAGATGTCAGTTTACCAATTATAGGACAATATCACTACTCCCACAGTTCTCAAAAATCTTAGGAAAGTTATTTGTTAATAGACTTGATAAATATATTCAGAAGCATAATCTCCTAAGTGATAACCAATATGGCTTTAGAGTGAAAAGGTCCACTTCGATGGCAGTGATGGAACTTGTAGAAGGGATATCTAATGCAATAGATAATAAGGAATATACTGTTGGTGTTTTTATAGACTTAAAAAGGCGTTTGATACAATTGATCATTCTATATTAATGAATAAACTACAGAGATATGGCATAAGAGGGTTAGCATACAAGTGGATGAAAAGTTACCTGGATGAAAGATATCAATATGTCGAATTCAATAATGTAAAATCTAAGCAGTTGAAGGTAACTTGTGGTGTTCCTCAGGGCTCTGTGCTGGGCCCTAAATTATTTATATTATATATAAATGACATATGTAGCATTTCCAAACTGTTAAAATGTGTATTGTTTGCTGATGATACCACTCTGTACTGCTCAGGTAAAAACCTAGAACAGCTTCTGACTACAGCAGAAAAGGAGTTAAATATATCAAAAAACTGGTTTGATGTAAATAAGTTATCATTAAATATAAAGAAAACAAAATTGATTATTTTTGGCACTAGACAAATGAAAAATGTATCTAAAATAAGGGTTAATGGAATTGAAATTGAAAGAGTGTACGAAAATAAATTTCTTGGAGTGATAATTGATGATAAGCTGAGTTGGAAGTCTCATATAAACCATGTGAAAACAAAAATACCATACCATACCATACCATACCACCTTTATTTATAAAGCACTTTAACATAAAACCAGAGTTCACAAAGTGCTGTACATGCTAAAAGCATAAGTCAAGAAAATTAAAATGAGATAAGATAAAATAAATAACTAAAAAACTAAAATAAATTGAAACATGTCAAAACAAATTGAGTCAACCCCTCTAATCAATGCCAAAGGCTTCAGCGAATAAATATGTTTTAAGAAGACTTTTAAATTCAGAGAGAGAAGAGGCCTGCCTAACATGCAAGGGTAGATCATTCCACAACTTTGGAGCAACTACAGCAAAAGCACGATCACCTTTAGATTTATACTTAGTTTTTGGTACCTTAAGGAGCTGCTGATTGGCGGACCTAAGGGAACGGGGAGGTGTATATGGTTGTAGTAGCTCCGAGAGGTAGGGGGGGGCCAGGCCATTAAGAGATTTAAAAGCAAATAAGAGAATTTTAAAAACAATCCTAAAATGAACAGGTAGCCAGTGGAGTGAAATTAAAATTGGGGTAATGTGCTCAAACTTTTTTGTTCCAGTTAAGAGACGTGCTGCAGTATTTTGCACAACCTGCAGGCGCCTAATGGACGCATCACTAACCCCAAAATAAAGTGCGTTACAATAATCCAGCCTAGAAGTAACAAAGGCATGGATTACTGTCTCAAAATGCTGTTTCGATAAGATAGGCTTTATTTTGGCTAATTCCCTCAAATGCAAAAAGCTAGATCTTACAACAGCTCTGACCTGCTTTCAAGTTTAAGATTTGCCTCTATTTTAACTCCCAGATTAGTGATGACTGGTTTAACATACTGTGCCAGTGAACCAAGATCTATAATAGTGGCCTCAGAAGCGCCACCAAAAACCATCACTTCTGTTTTCTGTTCATTAAAATGTAAAAAGTTCAAAGCCATCCAGGCCCTTATATCATCAAGGCATCTGAGCAGCGGGTCTACTGAGAAGCCATTTATCTTTTTAAGTGGGAAATAAATCTGGGAGTCATCAGCGTAGCAGTGGAAAGAAATCCCATGTTTCCTGAAAATAGACCCAAGGGGTAGGAGATATAGAGAGAAAAGAAGCGGGCCTAAAACTGAACCCTGTGGGACCCCACATTGAAGAGAAGCAACAGAGGATACAAACTCCCAGAGTTTCACAGAGAAAGTTCGCTCTGCCAAATAGGATCTGAGCCACTGCAGTGCGGTACTCCGCATACCCACCAACTGCTCTAAACGGGAAATTAAAATATTATGATCCACTGTATCAAAAGCAGCAGTTAAATCTAACAGCACAATAATAACACAGTCACCTGAGTCATTTGCCAAAAACACATCATTAAAAACTCTTAAAAGGGCAGATTCGGTACTATGTAGAGCTTTAAAACCAGATTGGAAAACTTCTAAAATACCGTGTTCTTCTAGGAAGGACATTAATTGCTTGTAAACTACCTTTTCAAGAATCTTTGAGATAAAAGGCAGTTTGGAAATAGGTCTGTAATTTGCAATAATATCAGGATCAAGAGCAGGTTTCTTGAGTAGAGGCTGAATCACCGCATGTTTGAGATTGACAGGTACAACACCAGAGGACAAACTACTATTTACAATGGATTGTACAGCTGATGCTATAGTGAGAAAAACCTCTTTGAAAAATCGAGGAGGGAGAGCATCATAAGGGGAGCCTGAGGGCTTCATGTGAGCAACCAACTCCTGCAGGCAGAGCAAGGAAACTGGCTCGAACCTGTCAAAGACAGCAGAACTAGGGACAGGGGTAGAAGGGTCGAGAACGGACTGGGAAGTCTGCGCTTTGACAGATAGCACTTTATCAATAAAAAAGTGTAGGAAGTTTTCACAAATTTCCTGAGAAGACTCGACACCAGCAGTCTGTGGAGCGTGAAGGACCATGTCAATAGTCTTGAATAAGACATGAGGCTTACGACAATTTGCCTGAATAATAGCAGCAAAATGTTTCCTCTTAGCATCTTTTACAGTTTTCTGGTAAGAATTCCAGTAGTCTTGTAACATTTGGTATGACACCTGAAGTTGATCCTTCTTCCATTTACGTTCAGCTCTCCTACACTTTCTTCTGGCAGCCCAGGTGTCTTCATTCAGCCAGGGTTCAGATTTGGCTTTTACTTACCTAAGCTTAAAGGGGGCCACTGAATCTAAAGCAGTTTGGCAGACAGAGTAAAACCACGTACTCAGCTCTTCTGTATCATTGCATATGAAATCAGGAAGGCCGCTGTTCTGATTAAAAGCAATAGAGAACTGTCCAGCAGAGGAAGGGTTAAAAATACGACAGCTCCTAGCAGCAACAGGAGGAAGATTAACTTTGGTACAAGGAAGGAAAACCTCAAACAAGACAGGCCTATGGTCTGACCATACAACATCACAAACCTCTAAGTTAGAGACAGGTAAATTGTGAGTTAAAACAAGATCCAACGTGTGCCCATATTTTTGTGTAGGCACAAACACAGGTTGCACAAGATCAAAAGAGTCAATAAGATTTAAAAAGTCCTTTGCCATTGGCTTGTCAGGGCAGCACACATGAATATTGAAGTCCCCAATAATAAGGACATGATCATATTTTGGCATAATTTCAGCCAACAGATCAGAAAAGTCATTTAAGAAGTTCTTATTGTATTTTGGGGGTCTGTAAACCACAGCACAGAGCTCTGTGTGAGAGCGACCTAGCTCAAACATGCTCAGTTCAAAGCTACTAGGTGAGGTTGATAATGGCAGTGGTTTACATTTATACTGCTTCTTAAAAACAACCGCTAGTCCTCCTCCTCTGCCTGATATTCGAGGAGAGTTTAAAAAGCAGCAGCCATCAGGTAAGAGATCTGTGAAAGCGCTGGACTCACCGGCCCTCAACCATGTCTCAGTTATACAGAGGAAATCCAGTCCTTGGGTCATAAATTGACCAGGACATGTCCTTCAACGCACATATTAAACAAATATGTAAGACTGCTTTCTTCCATTTGCGCAACATCTCTAAAATTAGAAATATCCTGTCTCAGAGTGACGCTGAAAAACTAGTTCATGCATTTATTACTTCCAGGCTGGACTACTGTAATTCATTATTATCAGGATGTCCAAAAAACTCACTGAAAAGCCTTCAGCTAATCCAAAATGCTGCAGCAAGAGTCCTGACAGGGACTAGAAAGAGAGAGCATATTTCTCCTGTTTTGGCTTCCCTTCATTGGCTTCCTGTTAAATCCAGAATTGAATTCAAAATCCTGCTCCTCACATACAAGGTCTTAAATAATCAGGCCCCATCTTATCTTAATGACCTTGTAGTACCATATCACCCTATTAGAGCGCTCCGCTCTCGCTCTGCAGGCCTACTTGTTGTTCCTAGAGTATTTAAAAGTAGAATGGGAGGGAGAGCCTTCAGTTTTCAGGCCCCTCTTCTGTGGAACCAGCTTCCAGTTTGGATTCGGGAGACAGACACTATCTCTACTTTTAAGATTAGGCTTAAAACTTTCCTTTTTTCTAAAGCATATAGTTAGGGCTGGACCAGGTGACCCTGAATCCTCCCTTTGTTATGCTGCAATAGATGTAGGCTGCCGGGGGATTCCCATGATGCATTGAGTTTTTCCTTTCCAGTCACCTTTCTCACTCACTATGTATTAATAGACCTCTCTGCATTGAATCATATCTGTTATTAACCTCTGTCTCTCTTCCACAGCATGTCTTTATCCTGTCTTCCTTCTCTCACCCCAACCGGTCGCAGCAGATGGCCGCCCCTCCCTGAGCCTGGTTCTGCCGGAGGTTTCTTCCTGTTAAAAGGGAGTTTTTCCTTCCCACTGTCGCCAAAGTGCTTGCTCATAGGGGGTCATATGATTGTTGGGTTTTTCTCTGTATCTATGAAGCGCCTTGAGGCGACTTTTGTTGTGATTTGGCGCTATATAAATAAAATTGAATTGAATTGAATTGAATAAATAAATCCCTTAAAATAAAAGTTTTATTACTCAGCAATCTAGTGTTCACCAATCCAAACCTGGTGGAGGTCAGCGTGTTCGTGGCTGACAGCGAGACCCGACGCAGCGGCCGTAGGTTCTGTAGGTTCGCACCACGCCGACGAAGATGAGGGGAAATCTTTCGTGGCTGGGACATCTGATCCGAGCCAACAACGGGCACCAGCCAGGCATCGATGGGCTCCAGAGAGCACGGAGAAAAGGCATGACAAGGTACAGATCCACGTTCGTTCCACGGAGCCGGGGAAGAGCGCGCCAAGTACGCCTTAAGTTTCACGAGTAGACCGCTACGTTTGCCCCGGCGTCTGAAACGCTTTCGCCGTGAGGCTGGGGCCAGGGTCCGACAAAGGTTAGCTGGTATCCCAGACAGGAATGGAGGTAACGCCTTATGTCCATTATAAGTTGCATTGGTAAGATCACTGGCAACTCGGAGGTCCAACAGTTTTTGGCGATTGTACATTAAAAGAGAGTTGACTCTAGCAATAAAAAACAACATAAGCAAACACAACAGAGGAAGAGCCAGACGGCGAGCCACACACACTGGCGCCATCTTGGACTAAAACACAATGCAAAATGTCAAAAACCATTGCTATTCTCTATAAAACAAAGCATGTCCTGAACAAAAAATCATTATACACACTTTATTGTTCTCTGTTGCTTCCATGTATGACTTACTGTCTGGAGATATGGGGTAATGCATATAAAACGAACACTCTTCCTATTTTCAAGTTACAAAAAAGAGCTATAAGAATTATAAACCAATCAAACTATATAGAACCAACTAACATTTTGTTTATTACTCTGAATACCCTGAAATTTTATGATTTAGTTGAATATAAAATGGTACAGATAATGTATAAAGCACAAAATAACTTGCTTTGCCCCAGTACTCAGAAGCTGTTCAAAGTCAGAGAGTCAATATGACTTAAGGGGAACAGATTTCTTTAAAAAAACAAGATAAGGACAAATATAAAGCAGAGATGTGTTTCTGTTAGAGGAGTTAACCTGTGGAATAGTTATGACAGTGATTTAAAAAGGTGTAGTTCATTTTCCTTGTTTAAAAATATGTTTAAAAATAGAGTATTAGAAAATTATATATATCAAGAATGAAAAGAGCAAAAAAAAAAAACAAAACTCTTGATTCTTTTGCTTTGATGTAGTTACTTATCTAAGGTGGAAAGTTTTTTGTTTTTTTTCTTGTTTGTTTGTTTGTTTTGTTTTTGCTTTGTTTTTTTCTTTGCTTCGAGCCCTGTGTACAGGAGCTGCATGCAAAAAGATCTTTTGTTAAAAGGGTTGGCGTAATAAGCAAATGCTTCAGCCAATACCTTTTGATTAGCCTTGTCTCATGCTTTCTTGCTTTGTGGTAGATCTTTGTTCTGACTTCACTGAGATATTTGAATGCTAATCAATAAAATCAAATCAAATCAAATCAGATGGGTGGTGACCATGGTGGCCATTTAGAAGTCGGCCATCTTGGATACAACTTTTGTTTTTTCAATAGGAAGAGGGCCATGTGACACATCAGACTTATTGGTAATGTCACAAGAAAAACAATGGTGTGCTTGGTTTCAACATAACTTTATTCTTTCATGAGTTATTTACAAGTCACTGGATTAATGTGTAAACCCCGTTGTTGGAATCAAATTGTTAAATGTTGTCATTGTCTTCGTTCAAATTGTTTGATCAAAGACATTCCTTTGTTTGTGACACCCTCCCCAGCCAGTCTGTTGGTGGGGGAGGCTATAGTGTTTTATTATAGGGACATCCTATGTGAAGGTTCTGTTTTCTTGTCTAGTAAGCTTCCTGCCTTTATGACACTTTTGTGGGCAGGAGGTCACACAAAAGCACCCCCAAACACAAACACATACACTCACATGCACAGATCCTCGCACATACATGCACACACACATGCAGTGTTTTAACCTTCTGTGACCATGAGAATAAAAGGCTGCAAGGAAGGCTGTTTATTTATTTTATTTTAAGTTGGATAGGATTAAGTTGGATAAGCTACCTGATTTCCCCACCAGTTTTTAAATTTTTTTTAAGGAGGTATGGTTTCTCCGCCAGTTTTTAAAGGAGGTTTAAGGATGGTTTCACCACTGAAAGCAGGTTTTTTTTTCCGCCACTGAGGACGTAAAGTGTTTGGTTTTTGCACCAGTATGTAAGGAGGATGGAGCTCTCACTGGTGACTCTGCTTTAAGGGAGATCGTAGGCCTATTTTGTGTGTGAACAAGTGCGGGCCAGACATGGTCTGTGTGCGGCTGAAAGTTGTCTTGTTAAGTGTAAATGTTTTACTAGTCCCTAAGGACCCCAAAGCGCTTTACACATTTAGTCATCCACCCATTCACACACACATTCACACACTGGTGATGGCTGGGGCGCACTGACAGAGGCGAGGCTGCCGGACACTGGCGCCACCGGGCCCTCTGACCACCACCAGTAGGCAATGGGTGAAGTGTCTTGTCCAAGGACTCAACAACCGAGACTGTCCAAGCCGGGGCTCGAACCGGCAACCTTCCGATTACAAGACGAACTCCCAACTCTTGAGCCACGATGGGGAATAAACTGAGTAAGTACTAAGTATGCCTTGAAAGGGGATGGAATATATTGCAAAGTATTCACCAGGCAGCACGTAATATGTAGATCATTGAAGGAAGAAAAGAAGTGAAATTGTGCGCAGTGTAATGTGTCTGAAGTCACTGTGTGTGTGAACCACAGAGAGGTGTGAAAGTGTGTGGGTGAGAATAGTCTCCAACTGGGGAAGAGGTGATTCTGCAGGTCACCTTCTACCCCAGTGGACAGAAAAGAAAGAAAATAGTTGTGCTGTTAGGGGTTAGGGTTAGGGGTTCCAGATGCTGAAAACATCTGGAACATCTGCACTTTGAATTAAATCACATCTATTTTATACAGTCACAAGACAACAGCCTTGATTTAGTATTATTATATAATATGTACCATAAATGATTATATATTATTATTTTAAAGAGATATTTAAACTACTATTCTTCGCAAGAAAAGAAAGCTAAATGAACGTGTGACAGCTCGACGTCCGACTTATAATATAGAAATAGTGTGAGTGATATGCAGGCAGCTTAAAATGTTGTGAGTTATGAACAGACAGTTTAATACAGGAACTTTGGTTGTGTCTCATCCTAACAGGAGAAATGTAAAAGCTGTTTTAGCAGTCGTCCTGTCTCTGTTTGATTGTGACCAGTCTGCTGGAGCAGAGCCCACAGTTTGTAAATCTATCATGTTGAGTCTACCACACAGTACTAGGGCCACATTAAGACACAAAGTTGTTGCTGATCATTTGGAGAATACAGTGGAAATTTGGAGATGAAATTGGAAATGTGCAGATTACAGTTTTAATGTTTCAAGAAAAACTGCCACAGCTGCTGTACCCTCTACAAAATGCCTTGTGTAGATGAGTTAGTGAAACAAACTGATCAGCTGTCTAGTGATACAGCATTCCTCTTTATTACGCAAAGGTGGAATCATTAATAATCTCGAAAATAATTTCATTTTCTAAAAATCCGCCCAACTCTTTCACATTTGTGTGTGTGTGTTTTTTTTTTTTTACTATTTATATGGCACATATTTCACATTAGAAATATCACACGGCACACCACCAAACAAATATGTAATTTTCCCCCACACACCAGGTATAGTGGAATTGGCTCGGTTTGTCCTCAGTATACCTTTTTTGCTTTCTTCTGACCACTACTCATGCTAGGGCCATCATCTGGGTCAGAATTTTCTCCAGGACTGAGGTCACATTGACTACTTTTTCTTTTCAACTATTTATCTATTGTTGTTACGGACCGTGTTTTCTCACAGCATGACTATTATGTAATTTCTTCTTTTGTTTTACTGGCAGTTGGGAACCCATTCAATTAGATCAGATAGTTGTACTGCCCTCTAGTGGAAGAGAATGTAATTGTTCTACCCGTTACTCAGCCGGTGGCTTAGAGCAGCGGTCCCCAACCCCCGGGCCTCGGACCGGTACCGGGCCGCGAGAGTTGAGGCTCAGGTGTGAAATGTATGGTTTTCAGGGTTTTTATCGTTAACTCAGTTTTCCTGAGTCTTTTCACGTGTGTTATGAATAAATCTTCTTTTTTTCAGTACCGGTACTAGTTTTATTTTGTTGTATTTATCCGCGACACCTTAAAGGCCGGTCCCTGAAAATATTGTTGGGCATAAACCGGTCCGTGGCGCAAAAAAGGTTGGGGACCACTGGCTTAGAGTACTAAGCACACCTGATCATTTCTCACGGCACACCTATGTGTTGCGGCACAGTGGTTGGGAAACACTGATTTAGAGTTCAAGGAGATATTCGTGACATCAGAGCCGTACATATTGATCTGACATGGAAGTTCATGTTTCTGTGATTGGATCATTTTTTAAAAGCAGGTGTTTTTATACACTCAACAAAAATATAAACGCAACACCTTTGTTACTGCTCCCATTCCCCATGGGATGGACGTAGAGACCTAAAATTCATTCCAGATACACAATATAACCATCCCTCCCAAACAGTGGTCACAAATCAGTCCAAATGTGTGGTAGTGGGCACATCTGCTATATTGAGATAATCCATCCCACCTCACAGGTGTGCCACATCAGGATGCTGATCTGACATCATGAGTAGTGCACAGGTGTACCTCAGACTGCCCACAACAAAAGGCCACCCTGGAATGTGCAGTTTTGTCTCACAGCAAAATGCCACAAGCAATGAGGGAGCGTGCAATTGGCATGCTGACAGCAGGAATGTCAACCAGATCATTTTGTCTGATCTGTTGGTTCCATTCCATCACCATGCAGGATGAGAACTGACTACGAACTTTGTCAAGCTGTCATGCAACATGTTGAGATGAAATTATTTGAAGTGCCTCAATGCTATGCTTTATATTAAATAAAGTGTCATATAATTATATAGTGTAGTATTAAGTGGACACAGCCCTGAACAATAAAGGCTCTTAACGCCGGTCAGAATAAAGTGTGAAATGGTCTACTGAGCAGTGTGTTGTCTTCCATCAGTGTTGATATTTAACAAACATCAACATTTGTCGCCTTCTCAATATTCTGTACACACCATCCAGCGACACTCCAGAATGTGTTCTTTCCCTTGATGAAGAGCAAGCGTTTGACTGTCTAGAATGGAACTATTTATTTGCTGCGCTGGAAAGATTTGTTTTTTGTCCCAATTTCATCTCATGGATCAAGTACCTATACTTGTCTCCTGTTGCTTCAGTTTGCACTAATAGCCAGAAATCAAAATTATTCCTTAAAGAAGGCACATGACAGGGTTGCCACCTTAGCCCATTGTTATTTGATCTAGCTATTGAACCCTTAGCAATGCTTTTTTTGAAGCAGTAAACGTGTTCAGAGTATACAAAGAGGTCAAACTGAACATAAAGTCTCTCTCTATGCTGACGATTTATTGCTTTATATTTCAAATCCACATACTTCCCTACCGTCTACACTGTTACTACTCACATGATTAAATCTGTCCAAGTGTGAACTTTGTCCACTAAATGAAGAAGCATTTCAAATAGATTTGTCTGGTTTCCCTTTTAAACTGGTCAAAGAGTAGTTTACCTACTTGAGTATTAAAATTACAAGAAAGTATAAACAACTTCTCAAAGCCAACTTTTTTACACTACTGAAGAATCTCAAACAAATCCTACTACAGTGGTCATCCCTGAACACAACTCTGGTCGGATGAATTAATTCAATTAAAATGAATATCCTTCCTAGGTTTATTTTAATCTTATTTCAATCTTTATCCCCAAGTCTTTCTCTACAACCCTTAATTCTAACATTTCCTCCTACATTTGGAAGGGTAAACGGCCTCAAGTAGCTAACGTGCATTTACAGAAACCTAAGATTGAAGAGGGTCTGGCACTCCCCAACTTTAGCTTTTACTATTGGGCTGCCAATACTCGCTCCCTGACCTACTGGTTAAAGTCTGGAGAGGGTGTGGACCACACCACTTGGCTGGCAATGGAGTTAGACTCAACTCAGGGTATTTCTCTTGCTTCATTTCTGGGTTCTTCTCTCCCTTTATCCATTGAAACCTTTTTTCACTTCAAAGTCCCATCCTATCAAATCACCTATTCCTCCCTCCGACTTTAGACAACTTGGTTTTAAGGTCTGGTTTAGAGCAGGTATAATTTACTTTAAAGATCTCTTTATACACAATAAACTAGCATCATTTGATCAGCTGTCAGCAAACTACACTCTTCCCAAAGCTCACTTTTTTAGATATTTACAACTCAGATATTTTTTTTGCAATCCCACCTCTCCAATTTTCCAGAACCTCCAGCTGCTAACTTACTGGACGAACTCCTTAGTTTGCAACTATCAGGCAAATTTATAATCTCCCGCATCTATAACAAACTGTGCAGTGTAACCTCAGCTCCCCTTGAAGGCTTAAAATCCACATGGGAGGAGTTGCGTATATCTATGTCAGATGACGTTTGGGATTCAGTCCTTATTCTGGTAAAAACCACGCCACTCTGCACTCGCCACTCCCTATTACAATTGAAAGTAGTCCATAGGGCCCAATTATCTAAATCCAATTTAGATAAGATTTATCCTAGCTAAGACCCTCACTGTTACAGGTGTGGGTCTGATGATGCCAATCTTGCCCACATGTTTTGGACCTGCCCTGCCTTAGGCAAATTTTTGAAAGGAGATTTTTTTGCACTCTGAACAAGGCTACCAGCCTGAAACCTGACTCTCAACCCCCTACTTGCTCTCTTTGGTACAGTGGGTCAGGATCGATAAGTATATTACTGGGGCAAAACATCGGGTGCTGTCCTTTGGTTATCTCCTGGCTAGGCGTGCCATTTTGATGAGGTGGAAGGCTGCTGCCCCACCCACCCATGTTCAGTGGCTTGCTGACCTCATGTCGTGTCTCAGTCTTGAAAAGATCCACTGCTCCACCCAGAACCAAAAGGGCACATTTGATAAATTCTGGGGTCTGTTTCTGGAAACTTCTCTAACCTTCAATTTAAGAACATTCCTGCTGACTAACAGATTTTCTTCTTCCATAGATGTTTGATGTGTGTCTGTGTTTATGGGAATGTAAAGCTCAGTGGTGTTGCTGCTAACTCCTGTAAGGAAGGTTTATGTTTGTATCAAGCATCCCTCCTGGGTTGTGGGTTTTTTGTAAATGTTTGTTTAACCTATGTTCTAACATGAGAAGTTCTGTTTTGTATTCAATGTAAACAATTTTTGTGTTTCCCTTTTCTTTACTTTTTTGTAAACTGTATCCACAATCACTCAATAAAATATTGTGAGTAAAGATGTGTTGGAACATTATATGACTTCCTGCCCAATCCCTGTCATTTGTGAGTATTATATTGTCATTATGTTGTTATGTGTTACACTGGTCCTTCATATGGTTTTTCAGTATTGAACAATCTCCAGTCTTGATGGGATTGTTCTCATAAATATCTCCTGCCACCTTGGATGGTTCAGACAAGAACAGCTGGTTTATTTTCCCAGCTTCTTTCTCTCTGATATATCTATTCAGGTGGTTAACCAAAGCTGTAATTTGTTGGGATTTGTCATGTTTAGGAAGCGTATTATATTTCTTATGCAGCCCTTTCTTCATCACACCTGTCTGAAGCAGAAAGGTGTGATGAAGAAATTATTTTTCTTTAAGAAAGGTACTTTCTTAAAGAAAAATAATTTTTTAAAACTTACTGCATAATTACAAAGAGATCTACCCAAATAGTGAAAGAAAGAAATTACATTTATCACTGCTCTTATAAAGGTTACTGCAGTACACTTTCATAAAGGGGTTGAAACTCAGAGCTGAGGCCAGAGAAGTAAAGCCTTCCTCTGTGATCAGACAGCCTGACAGACTGCAGACACACAAAAAACTTCATTAAAGACATTCACAATTTATTTATTTATTTTAGTGGAGATACAATGTTATCCAACTTTTACATCCATGAAGTTCATTCTAGCTTTGAAAAGAAAAGCGACCATTCACACCTGATAACGCCACTTGTGTGAACTTGTTTAATAATACACAATCTTTATAGAACCCCTTGCACAAGCAATTAGGCAAAATAGAAATCTTAAAGGAATAGTGGTGGGGGATGAGGAACATATTATAGGACTTTTTGCAGATGATGTGATCTGTTTTTTAGAGGATCCCGACATATGTATTCCCATATTAATTAAGCAACTCGAGATATTTGGTTTTTATTCAGGATACAAGCTTAACTTGAAAAAACTCAGATTTTAACGTTCAACTATCTCCCATCCAAAACCATAAAACAAAAATATAATTTGAATTGGAGAGCAACAAAAATGAAATATCTTGGGGTAACCTTATCACAAAATGTTGAGGACTTATATAAACTTAACTACGTTAACTTAGATAAGGAAATTAAGAGTGATTTGGATAGGTGGGCTACTCTTCCATCAGATATTGGCGCTCGAATAGAGACGATAAAAGTATGTGTCTTACCCCGACTTCTCTACTTTTTTCAGTCACTACCCGTTGATATACCTGAAAAACAATTTAGATTATGGGACAAAATTATATCCAAGTTTATATGGAATGGTCATAGACCGAGAATTAAATTTGAAACATTACAGATAAGAAAGGATAAGGGGGGGTTGGCACTCCCAAATCTTGGGGCATACTTTTATGCTGCACAAATCAGGTACATCATTTGTTGGTGTGACAATGATTATGAAGCCAAATGGAAGAATTTAGAAAAATCAGTAGAAGGAAGAGAAATTCAAAGCCTTATAGGAGACAGAAAAGAAACAATGAGAGTAATTAAACAGCTGAATTCAGTCACTCAGTTTACGCTTAAAATATGGTTTAACCTGATACGAAAATACAAACTAGAAAAAGAGCTTGGATTAATCCGATGGATAGCCTATGATAAGGGTTTTACACCCGGTTCTATGGACCAAAGATTTAAACAGTGGATTCCTACTGGATTAACAGCGATGTGTACACTAATTAAAGATGGGAATTTTATGAGTTTCCAGGAGATTAAACAAAAATATGACCTAAGTAATCAAGATCACTACAGATATTTACAGATTAGGGACTTTTTTAAATAAAGAAGTAAAATATAGTGTAGATCTGGATAAAAATTCGATAATTAAAACCATAACTGAAGTTTACAAAACAAAAAAAAAAAAAATAGAATAATCTCTACAATTTAAAAGCATATAATGGAGGCAAGAGGGTGTACAACAACATATGAAAAAACTGAAGTGGCAGAGAGAATTGGGAGTGAACATATCTGATGAGGAATGGTCACAAACCTGGAAAATAGGTTTCAGCAGTCAACAACATCATCACGTGCCTGGAGACTGCACTGCTGGAAAAATGTAATGTATTTTCACGACCATAAGGCGCACTTAAGTCTTAGATTTTCTTCAAAAAGTACGGCGCGCCCTATAGCGCAGTGCGCCCTGTGTGTTGTAATGAGGACGTAGTAGAGAACACCATGAGAACGCTAAAGGGTGAAGTGTGTGCGTTGACTTTATCGCACATACCTGTATAAAAGAACAGGTATGTGCGTTATGCAGGACATCGTTGTTTTAACAACCCTGAAAATGGCAAAGAGACACGCTTACGAAGCACAGTTTAAACTGAAGGCCATCAGCTACGCGGAGGAACATGGAAATCGAGCAGCGGCGAGAGAATTTAAGATTAACGAATTGATGGTTTGCAAATGGAGGAAGCTAGAAAACAAGCTCCGGCAGGTCAAGAAAACGCAGCTGAGTTTCCGCGGACATAAGGCGAGGTGGCCCGAGTTGGAGGAAAGACTCGAGCGGTGGATCATCGAGCAAAGAACAAGCGGGAGAAGCGTTTCGACGGTCACCATTCGGCTAAAAGCAGTTTCACTAGCTGAAGAGATGAACATTGAACATTTCCAAGGAGGTCCGTCTTGGTGCTTTCGTTTTATGAAACGGTGCCATTTTTCCATCCGGACCAGGACTACGGTAGCGCAGCAACTTCCAGCGGATTATAAGGAAAAGCTGGCCATCTTCCGCTCCTACTGCAGCAAACACATCGGCGACAAAAACATCCAGCCCAGCCACATCACAAACATGGACGAGGTCCCGCTCACTTTTGACATCCCGGTGAGTCACACTGTGGAGAAGAAGGGGACCAGCACGGTAGCGATACGCACAACGGGGTATGAAAAGTCTTCTTTTACTGTTGTGCTTGGCTAATGGACAGAAACTGCCGCCTATGGTGATTTTTAAGCGAAAGACTTTGCCTAAAGAGAAGTTTCCAGCAGGAATCATCATTAAGGCAAATGAAAAGGGCTGGATGGATGAGGAAATGATGAAAGAGTGGCTGAGGGAGGTGTATGTAAGGAGACCAGGTGGTTTTTTTCCACGCATCACCATCGCTCTTAATCTGTGAGAAAAATAAAAAATGTAATCCGATCCATTAAATATCACGAAAGCACCTCACAAAACTTGCAACACGCCGTAACTCGCCTCAGAACGTTAGCACGTCGGAGCAGTATGCATCACGTGATAGAGCAGCTGCTGCATGCGGGACCTGTCGGTGGTCTTGGTCTGGATAGCATGTGGAGCTTCACTAGCAACCTGGCATTTCATCTCCGACAAAGTTATCCCCGAGAGAAGTAAAGCAAGTGTGTAAGTCCACCTCTGAATGTTTGTAAAGCATTTCTGCGTTAAGCTTAACAAGCGATATATGGAGCGACTGCCTCTTCTTGCTGCTACTTCAATCATGAAACTGCTTAACGATCAGCTGATCGGCTTTTCTGTCGCGAGTCCGTGTCTCTTGTTTGCTTTTGGCCCACTTTGCACCAGAAAGAGGAAACCAGCGGCTGAACAACAGCAGAACGTTTAAGCTTGATAAGCTGTTGTTAGAATTTATTTAATATTACTTTCTACTCGAGGATCTTTTTCTACGTAGCTGACGCTGGTAACTGTGCAGGGGCGGATCTAGCAAAGTTTAGCCAGGGGGGCCGATAGGGCATGAACAGGGGAAAAGGGGGCACAAAGACAGACTTTTCTTTCTTATTCTCATTTAAAATGTCTAGCTTTTAATAAATAATTATCTGAATCTTACACCCAAAGTTTTAATCTGATGTAAAAATGTATAGAAGTCCATTACTGTATATAGTACAGGTTCAAATCTTGGACTGGTTCAAATCTTACCTCTCCAATCGGCTTTCTTCGGTACATCTGGCCTCATCTTCCTCTTCCCCTGTACCTGTTTGCTGTGGTGTCCCCCAGGGTTCTGTGTTAGGCCCGACCCTTTTCTCACTGTATATGCTTCCTTTAAGCGCTATCTTTGAGAAATACCACATTGCTTTTCACTATTATGCGGATGACATCCAGATTTATTTTGAGTTACATGATGATCTCGCTTTATCTTTAAATAACTTTCGTGAGTGCATGAGTGAGGTCAAGAAATGGCTGTTGGCAAATACTCTTATTCTCAATGAAAAAAAGACTGAAATCATGATTTTTGGCAGTAATGCCCTTCGCGCCAAACTTCAAGATGCCTTTGGCTTTCTTACTAGTTCTTTCTCTGATACTGTCAGGAATCTGGGTGTCTTGTTTGACAGCTCCTTTAAACTTGATAAACAGGTGTCTGCTGTTGTCAGATCTAGTTTTTATCAGCTTCGTCTCATCTCCAGGGCCAGACACTATATCCCGTATAATGACTTAGAAAAGCTCATTCATGCTTTTGTAACGTCAAGACTAGATTACTGTAACTCACTCTATTCTGGTCTCCATGTTACCCTTCTACATAGATTACAGACAGTTCAGAATGCTGCGGCACGTATTCTAACTAAAACCAAGAAGTTTGACCATACTACTCCTGTTCTTGCTGAGCTGCATTGGCTGCCTATCAAATACCGTATTCAATTTAAAATTTTGCTGTTTACTTTTAAAATTATCAATAATACTGCACCAACCTATCTTAAGGAACTTTTAAACCCTTATGTCCCTACCAGGGCTTTAAGGTCATCCTCGCAGTTATTGTTAGTTCAGCCCAGATCTCGGTTGAAATCTAGAGGCGATCGATCGTTTGCCTTTGCTGCACCTGAGTTATGGAACAGCCTCCCGATTGGCATCCGGGAGTCTGATTCTATTTTTTCTTTTAAAGCACGCCTTAAAACTTATCTTTTTGAACTTGCCTTCTCTACCCGTTAAATGCTGACTGTTAACTGCGACCTATTGCATTAACTTCTTACTATTCCTTCATTCTTGGTGTTCTCTATCATGCGGCACTGGGTCTGCTATAATCTATGTGCTGCAGTCCATTTTATTAGTGGCTTTCTACTGTGAACATTGTCTGCTGTTCTTATTATATTTGATATTAATGCTCTTAACTGTATTATTTTATTGTTTTTTTGTAAAGCACTTTGGTATGCCTAAGGCTTTTAATGTGCTCTATAAATAAAGGTTGTTGTTGTTGTTGTTATAGTAACTGTTAAGTCTAATATTCCCTAGTAAGCTATAGTGCTTTTTCCTTTGGGAAGGTACCATCTGTGCAGTCTGCAATTTTGTTAAAGAAAGATGTTGAATCTATTTAATATTTCTTGAAAAATAATTGATTTCTGTGCATTTTTTTTCACACTGCATCAAATTAAGGTTGATTACGTCGATTAAGCATCATGAGGTGGCGCGTGAGGGGTGGTTCCCTATTTTTTATTTATTTATTTTTGTTGTTGCTGGGAGTTGGAACCCTATTAGTTAGGTTGCTTAATATTTACGCTAAGTACTCTTTAAAATACCAGAATAGGGAGGATGGTGTAGGTTTAAGTTTATTAGATTGATCAGTATTGCTGAACTATGAAATATTTTTCTTGCATACAGGTATAACAGAATAGCTTTAGTGTAGTTGTTGTTTTAAACTTGAGTATGAACTTATACAAAATGCAGCAAGATATTTAAAAAAACAGTTTTGTTGATTAAAAAACACTATATCGGAGTCATATCGGTATCGGCAGATATCCAAATTTATGATATCGGTATCGGTATCGGACATTAAAAAGTGGTATCGTGCCATCTCTAGAAGAAAGTGAACCTGGCATGTTTGATGGAGATTTAGCGCAGCTGTTCAATTCAGACACAGAGGATGAGGACTTCGATGGGTTTCATTGATGATAAAAATGTGAGTACCAAACTTTGTTTTGCTCCTGCTTTATTTTTAAATACGCACACTTGTATGTTTGTGTGTTGTTGATGATGACGATTACCGGTAATAGAAATGTGAGTAAGGTACCGAACTCAGGTTTGCTCCCGCTTTATTTTTAAATACGCATACGGTACTTGTATGCGCCCTATAATCCAGTGCGCCTTATGTGTGTGTTAAATACAGTAATGGCACACATAACTGAGACTGCGCCTTTTAGTACAGTGCGTCTTATGGTTGTGAAAATACGGTAATTAGAATTTTTTTTATAACACCCAAAATTAAGAACAAACATACCTCATTACCACAACCGTGTTGGAGGGGGTTGGAGAGGTAAATGTGAATCACTCCCATGTGTTCTGGTTCTGTCCCAAGATTACAAAATTTTGGGAAGATGTTCATTTAGTTATAGGTAAAATTCTGGGTTATGCTGTATCTAAGACTTGTACATTATTATACTTTGGTGTCATTACGGGAAATGTGATGAAAGAAGATAGATACATATTGAAAATTATGCTTGCTGCCTGTAAAAAGGCAATTACAAGAAAATGGAACAAGATAGACCCACCATCACAGGACGAATGGATCAAAATTATAGATGAAATACAAACTATGGAACAATTGACCTAAAGAATAAGGACTCAGGAAGATCAATACCATAAAAAGTGGGAGAAATGGACTGAGTACATAAACCCAACAGGATAAAGACCAACACATTGATAATGAAAAATGATCAAACTGTAGAAACAAGGAGATCCAACATGTTTAATTTTTGGGTTTTTTGTTATCCTACCTGTTGTATTTATCTTTTTGTTGTTGTTGTTGTTACCCCCCTACCCCCCTGTATAATGTTTAAAGAAAAACAATAAAAAGAAAGTAAAAAAAATAAAATAAATAATAATAATAATAATAATAATAATAATAATAATACACATCTGGGTCATTTCATTTCAAATTACCTAATGTTTATTTTTACATTTTCTGCTCAACTAGCTCCGATTTTCAGAAAAAACCTTTACGGTCTAAAGTTTGAGCATGTATCATGAGTGCTATGGAACTTTATCTACAGAGATGTTTGGCAGTAGCAATTCTAAGAAGCTGTATCTGTGCATACTGTTCAAATAAATGAATGAAAGCAACACTTTTTAATTAGAGCGTCGCATCCAGTCCATTAAAGACCTTGTCAGTGACACCACCACGAACCTTCATCATCTTTTATGACTGTCTTTTTTTTCCCACTAGTTTTGCATTTTGGCTATGGTTACTTCTGGTATCATGAGGTGATACCTGGACCCTAGTAGGATAGCATAGGTAGTCCAACTGTTTTGATTTGGGATCAAATACTTGTTTCCCTCAATGGAATATAAATCAAGCTATTAATTTTGTGACATTTTATTTCTGAATTTTTGGTTAATATTCCTTACTGTGTGAAGTTTGCGTGTTAACCCCATGTTTGTGTGGGTTCTCTCCAGGTACTCTGGCTTCCTCCCACAGTCCAAAGGCATGCAGTTAGTTGGGTTAGGTTAGTTGTTAATTCTAAATTGCCCATAGGTGTGAATTTGAATGCCAATGGTTGTCTGTCTCTATGTGTTAGTTCTGCGTCAGGCTGGTGACCTGTCCAGGGTGCGCACTGCCTCTCTCACTAGCTGGCTGGGAAAGGATCCCCCCACTGACAAGGATAAGTGGAAGAGAATAGATGAATGGGGTGTGTAATATCAGCAGTTATTAAAGCTTTTTCATCATCCATTTATTTTCTTAACCTATTACTAATTTGTTAATTCTGTCAGAAAAAGAATGAAACGCTTGATCTCACCTGAGAGTTTCCAGTGCACAGTGTGGACTCTTCAGTCCTTCAGAAAGAAGCTTCACGCCTGAATCCTGCAGGTCATTGTTGCTCAGGTCCAGCTCTGTCAGAGTAGAGGACTGGGAGCTGGACAGCAGTGAGGACAGAGCTTCACAACTTCTGTTTGAAAGGTTACAGCTGCCCAGTCTGAAAGACAATATTTTTAATCAAAGTAAATCGCTTTAGTTGTTGAACATACACACAACAGAATATCTCATCATATTTTATTTAAGAACTTAAAATTTAAAGATTGTTAGTAAAAGCAACATTTATTCTGTCTAAATTTAAATAAATGAAGGGCCAAACGTTTTAGTGTTAAATAGTAGTAATTTGGTTTGATCAGCAGGAGCTAAAATGGCTTTTTTTTCAACAAGCCATTTATACAATATAATACAACTTAATACAATATAAACAAGTTTAATATTGCATAGGGCTGCTCGATTATGGCAAAAATGATAATCACGATTATTTTCACTGAAATTGAGATCACGATTATTTGACGATATTTATTTAACCCTTTAAGACCTACTATAGAACCAAGTCCACCAGAGCTTATATTTTTTTTTTACATGCTGTAGTGCCATTTGTGGGAGCATTTCAAGTTGCTATACATCAATACAACTGTTATAGCCCATATTTTAATAATATGTATGCATTAAGTCCATAGTAATTGCATAAATTGCAAAAAAGTGCAATAAACTACAAAAAAAATTGAAAATCGCTTTTGTTTTGTTTACATATATTTCTACTTGGAGAAATTTAAGAGGTTTATCCCTCAAAACTTTAAATACAATAAAGTTGCAAAAAATAGTTTCCCACCACAGGAAATCTATTTTGAGTGTCTTCATAGTATTATTTTGGAGATACAGCAATTTTTATATACTGCAGGAAAAACAAAAAACAATCCTATGACGTAAATTTGCAAAGAAAACAGCAGGTGCATCATTTCACTGTGGGAAGTGTTACGAACAGCTGATAGGAACGGCAAAGCGTGTTTCTGGAATATTATGTTTTTGTTCCTGCAAGCGCTTTTTATGCAATTTTTGCAAAGCTATATGTGGAACGAAACCGTGACCGAGGACAAGCTGATGGCATAAGATGTAAGTACAACTCCTCCGGTTTCATATGCAAAACAAATTATTGCGCTAGCTTACGCGGTTCAGGTTCTACAGGGATTTAAAAATAGTTACGCAAAACGGAGCGTGCTGCTCTGACCGGCTTTAAAGGGTTAACAATGACTTTAAAAAAATAATATAAAATGGTGTGCAACACCACTGAAGTTGTTTTTTTTTTTAAACTCTCTTTTCAACCAACATCAGTCACTCTCCAAATAACTTCTGCTTAGCTTTCCGAGCTTCCCTCGGGTCCTCTTAATCAGCGGTCTCCAACCTTTTTTGCGCCACGGACCGGTTTATGCCCGACAATATTTTCACGGACCGGCCTTTAAGGTGTCGCGGATAAATGAGGGAGGGGCTAATAATCGGCTCAGTCATTTTTAATGATCGTTGAAAGCCCAGATCGTAATCGTGATTAAAATTCGATTAATTGAGCAGACCTAATATTGCATATACTGAATATCTTACCACTGTGACAGTCTTACACTTTAAATTCTGACTACACCCATGCATAAGCTACATAAGCTACAAGTGCTACATAAGCACTTGTTTAACTTTAATATTTTCTATGCTCAGAGTAGAGCTGGGCGATATGAGATTTTTTCATATCACGATATGTTTTTTTCCATTTCAGGCGATAACAATATCTATCACGATATAAGCCAAATAACTATATTTGTAAGATTTAAATGTGCCGTTGCTCACAAGTAAAATGTGAAATAATCAGCAGCTTGTTTTTATTTAAATATTTATTTCCCATAATAAGTTCAACAGGGTAGATGTACTTAAGGAGCATGAGACTTTTTCAGATAAATAAAGGCAAATATTGCAAACTACACAAAAGGCAGCCGCTAAAGCGTTTAAGTTTCAAAATAGAACAAACGAAACAGACTAAACTGTCAATTCCACTTAGAAACAAAATATTAATTCTAAAAATAAATCTTAATTTGTTTTACAGAAGAACAGACAAAACTGACTAACTTTTGTCAATATCAAATAAACTGAGAACTAAAAGGAAATTCTCAATCTCTCCTTGTTGTATAGCTGAGCTTTTCAAACAGTTTTAACAGTTACTTTAGTCTGACAAAAGCCGAATGACGAATTAGCGCTTCCAGTCAGAGACTGAGGCTACGTCCACACGTACACGGGTATTTTTGAAAACGGAGATTTTCCGTTTTCGTTTTAAAAAATAATCCCGTTCACACATAAAGGCAGAGATGAAGGAAAACGCTGCTATGAACATGCCAAAGCAGCAGGTGGCGATATATTCCTAACCGTGCAGAAATGTTGGCCAATCAGAAGTCTAGAAGCCTCGGTGGGAAAAAGTAAACAAAGCTGGGGCATAGAAGCAGAACAGAGTCGTATGTGTGGACGGACAGTAACTGTGTGTATATGTAAGCATTTAAACACTGCAGAGAGTAGAATTAACTACAAGTATTGTAGAAATTCATTTCACCGAAACAATAACGTGGCGCACAGTGTGACGCATGCACCAGTTTATTGTATTTCCAGACTTGCTTTCGGCACAATTTACAGTGCACGCTACTCTGTTTTTTGTCAGACTTGAAATAGCCGAAATACCTTCACACTACGGAACTTCTTTGGCTCTTCCGTTCGACAATCTCTCCGGCATTGGAACCATCGTCTGTTTTCTCTTCGGTCACGCTCGGTTGATTTTTCTAGTCGGCACACTCATTTCCTCCATTACCCGCTGGCTCCATTACCCGCTGGCTGCTTCCCAAACAAACACACGTGTGGCTTGGCACTTGTGCTGTACGTAACAAGTCACGCGACGTGACGCTGCGGCTGTGATTGGTTCGGCTCTGCGCTACTTAATTTGGATTGGCTGACCTTTTTTTTTTTTTTTTTCTTTTTTTAAGAGGACAAGAGCGGCAAGGTCTATCGCGATAGCTTAATTTCTCTATCGAGTAAAAGTTATATCGCGATACATATCGTTATCGTTCTATCGCCCATCTCTAGCTCAGAGTTAAGTTTATTCCTTATTTTAGTTAGCTGTTTATTTAGATGTGTGAAGGGAACTCAAAAAGTAAGAATTTCATTGCTATGTGTAACCACTTGTGTTTTGCAGTGTATATACTGATACATTTCTTGAATCTTGGGGGTGCTCAGGTCTTGAAGGGAAGGTGGACTGAACCTAATCACCTTCTCAGCAGAATAATTCACAGGGTGCAAAGTGTCCATATTCTTGGCAGTGATAGCACGATAACACTTAGTCAGGAAGAGTTGAAGATAGAGTGACGGAAGAGTAGGAGTGCACTATAGGTGACTTTGGCTGGTTGAATGTCTTCAGATGCCATACAAAGTACATCTTTTGCTGTACCTTCTCGAAGTGTAATCAATTTCACTACCAGTAAGGTATTTGCAGCTTGCCAGCCACCACCATTATTTTTAAAGATATTCATGAATCTTTAAGACTAAATTCTTTTTTCCCTATGAATATAAAAACACTAAGCACGGGGGAACTTCATTCACGCACTTGACACAACTGAGTGCTGACAATCATTTCACTGAACAGAGCCACAGTTTGTGTAACCTAATATACCATTTGTGTTTTAATTAATTGATCACTTTATCTATTTCTAATTGTTTTGGCCTAGTGTGTTGTCAATTTGAATCAGCATTTAAAGAAATGAAAGTATAGGCAAGATATTTACTCACAGAGCTTTCTTGGAGGCTTTGGCCACTGGCAGCAGCCTCAGAAGAGCCTCCTCTGAAGCAGAGTATTTCTTCAGGTCAAACACATCCAGATCTTCTTGGGATGACAGTAAGATGAAGACCAGAGCTGACCACTGAGCAGGAGACACTTTATCTGTGGAGAGACTTCCTGAACTCAGGGACTGTTGGATCTCCTCCACTAGAGAACGATCATTCAGTTCATTCAGACAGTGGAGCAGATTGATGCTCTTATCTGTAGATAGATTTTTACTGAGCTTCTTCTTGATGAACTGGACTGTTTCCTGATTGGTCTGTGAGCTACCTGTCTGTGGCAGCAGGCCTTGTAGGAGACTCTGACTGGTATGTGGTGAAAGACCCAGGAGGAAGCGGAGGAACAAGTCCAGGTGCCCATTTGGACTCTGCAAGGCCTTGTTCACAGCACTCTGGTGGAGAGATTGTAGATTTGGTTTGTTATGGGAATTACGCCACTTTGAGATTGTTTGTTCCTCTTCCAGCAGATTGACTCCAGAGTTGATGAAGGTCAGATGGACATGAAGAGCAGCCAGAAACTCCTGAACACTCAGATGGATGAAGCAGAACACCCTGTCCCGGTACAGTCCTCTCTCCTCTTTAAAGATCTGTGTGAACACTCCTGAGTACACTGAGGCTGCTCTGATGTCGATGTCACACTCTGTCAGGTCTGATTCATAGAAGATCAGGTTTCCTTTCTGCAGCTGATCAAAAGCCAGTTTTCCCAGAGACTCAATCATCTTCCTGCTCTCTGGACTCCAGTGTGGATCTGTCTCAGCTCCTCCATCATACTTGACTTTATTCAATTTGGCTTGAACCACCAGGAAGTGGATGTACATCTCAGTCAGGGTCTTGGGTAGCTGTCCTCCCTCTCTGGTTTTCAGCACATCCTCCAGAACTGTAGCAGTGATCCAGCAGAAGACTGGGATGTGGCACATGATGTGGAGGCTTCGTGATGTCTTGATGTGGGAGATGATCTTCTTGGCCTGCATCTTATCTCTGAATCTCTTCTTGAAGTACTCCTCCTTCTGTGGGTCAGTGAACCCTCTGACCTTTGTCACCATGTCAACACAGTCAGCAGGGATCTGATTGGCTGCTGCAGGCCGTGTGGTTATCCAGAGGCGAGCAGAGGGAAGCAGTTTCCCTCTGATGAGGTTTTTCAGCAGCACATCCACTGAGGTGGGCTTTCTAGGGTCAGATAGGATTTTAGTTTTGTGGAAGTCCAGAGGAAGTCGACACTCATCCAGACCATCAAAGATGAACACAACCCGGAATTTATCAAAGCTGCAGATTCCTGCTTCTTTGGTTTCAATAAAGAAGTGATGAACAAGTTCCACCAGGCTGAACTTTTCCTCTTTCAGCACATTCAGCTCTCTGAAAGTGAATGGAAATATGAACTCGATGTCTTGGTCGGCTTTGTCTTCAGCCCAGTCCAGGGTGTATTTCTGTGTACAGACTGTTTTCCCAATGCCAGCCACTCCCTTTGTCAGCACTGTTCTGATTGGTTTGTCTCTGGTCTCTTTGTCTTTGGCTTTAAAGATGTCTTCTTGTCTGATTGTTGTTTCTTCTCTGTCTGGTTTCCAGGATGCTGTTTCAATCTGTCTGACCTCATGTTCATCATTGACCTCTGCAGTCCCTCCCTCTGTGATGTAGAGCTCTGTGTAGATCTGATTCAGAAGGGTTGGGTTGAGTTCAACCTGGCTCCAATGGGCGTCCTTAATGAAAGTTTCTAAAATAAACAATGGATAAAAATAATCATTCATGGAAAAATCAAATGCATATTTTGATTACACGTTAGTCTATCACTTGTATTTTTTTTTTTTTTTAAATAATCAAATTTAGCCAGCTTCTTAAAAACTCAGAAATCCTCTTACTGGTCTTTATAAGGTCAGCAAGTTCATCGTGCTTCATTTTCCTCAGGAAGTCCAGTGTGATGTTCACAAAAGCCTCTCTGCTGCTCCTCTCCTCACCCTGCTTTAGACTCTCTTGTTCTGGGTAATCAGAATTTAGAAGCTTCTGGAGTTTCTTCAGTTCATTTTTCACAAAAGTTTGCTAGTTTTAATGATTTTGGTTTGTTGGATTTACGGGTTTCAGCGTGAAAGTGAATTGAGCCTCGATGGTTCTGTCACGGTGAAGCTTTTAGAAGGATTCTGTCATGATCAGCAGCAGAGCAGTGATCTTCCTTCATGGCAGCTATAACCAGCCTCATCTATATGTTAGAGAACAGGCACCTTTCCCTGAAAGCAACGTGAGCACTCCTGAAGATCTGTTAGAGCTCAGACTATCAGAAGCCCTGAAGGTTTTTAAGAGCAACAGGAGGAAATATGGCTGCAGGTGAGAGAAAAACTCTCTTTGAAACATTCATTTCATCAAATCCTGTTAGATCGAGTTTAAAATCACAGTTTAATAACGCACAGCTTTCCTTCATGTTCATAAGATTGGAGAAACCTGCAGTCAGCTGAGACTGAAGAAGTCACTTGGATGAGTGACTAAACATTTCTCCCACTGAAAACATTCAGATGAACAAAATCAACTTTTGAAAATTTACTTACCGGTACCTGGATGATTGTGTAATAAAAGTATGAACATGTATTTATAAGTTACACTTGTGTTATTTTATTATTGTTATATTTCTTATTGTGTTATTTATAAGTTGGTCTGTGAACAGAATACTGAATGTAATAAACATCTAAGTCATGAATTATGATTCATTAGCTTTCTTCGAATCTAACCAGAACTACAAATGGGAATTCCTATATGAACATCTACATGCACAAGTTTCATACACTACTCCCAAAGCCTCACAGTACATGACACTGACTGCCAATACACACAACAACAATATATCACAAAACACCAAATTGGTTTAGCTTACAGCTAGCAAGTATGTAGCATAACAAGTAGCATTAGTAGCATGAACTAGCCACATAGCAAACAGGTCAATACACATTGCACTCCTACATCCACTAAATGTCCAAATGACATAAAAGACTAAAACTGTCCTTTCCAGGTAGGGCTCCACGTCTACTCACAGTCCTTTAGCGACGCACACAACTCACACCGTGTGTAGACATCCCCTGATGAGTAAGTCTGCCAGGTGGCTTTTGCCCTGTGTTAGCTCAAATAAACTCTGATCACTGGAACATGTCCTCAATAGTGCAGCTGTGCTCTCTCGCCACAAGGGGGCTCCCCCACTCAGCTGACAGCCTTTCCAACAGATATGATTTTTACCTTATCTTTAAGCATACCCTTACTATTTGAATATAATTAATGTTGCATTGACAAGATGTCTGTGAAGGTTCTCAGTCATCCAGGTTATCGTAGTCAAAGGAGCTTGCAAAGAAAAGCATCTGGACTTCTTTAAGTTGCTTGAAGACGTTTCACCTCTCATCCGAGAAGCTTCTTCAGTTCTAAGGTCAAATGGTGGGGAGTCCCAGATTTAAACCTAGTGGGAGTATCCCCCCACAGAGGGACAAAAGGACCAAAAAGAAAGAAGCCATCTATGTCCACTGTGAGCGACCATCTTTGAACAGAGGCGGTGGTTTACGACACAACTGTCTGCGATCTATAATCCAGTTTTGAGTTCCCTTCCCAGACGCCTTAACGCCCACTCACATCCTGGGCCATCTGACCTCAGGAATTTGCATGATAAGGTGGGGCCAGGTTTCACAATGAGCTCACGTGAAACCCTGGCTGATTGGGACCCACACCCAGTTTCACACCTTGGCTCAGACGATTAGAGGATCATCAGGGGGTCCCAGACCACTCCCTAAACATACATAAGCAAACATTAATATTAACATTAAAGCTGTATAAAACAACAGCTACAGAAATGAACTTTATTTGGTTAAAGAAAAAAAGAAAAAAAAGACTTCCAACTGTGGGGTCTCCAATGACCCTAATTAAGCCCCGATAAAGAAGGGGGCTTCGAGGGGGGGCCTCTCTCACCTCTATGTGAGACAGGGCCTTCCTTTGCCAGCCGGCCAATGTCCATTCTACTAGCATATGAAAAAAAAAAAAGCCTATTTTCAATTTCTGCATTGCCACTTCAGTATATTATTTCGAAATAAGAAGTCTTTACCAGGTTAGTTTCCTCAGAGGATATTTTAATTACATTAAACTCACCACCTGTTCTCTTTACTCCTCAATTTTTCGGTGTCCCACTCATTCTTGCTCTTGACGTCTAATACTCGGAGTCTTTCCTTATAATCTCGGGTCTGGTCTTTATTTACTTGGCTCCGTGTTTTCCTTTCTATGCACCACGATAAACGTCGGATCTGTTCCAGAAGCGTCTCCGGGCGTTTGATGATCATCACCGGGAATCCACTCTTTACCATGTCATCTGTTGCCTCCTCCACCGAGCCGTATAGCACTGTTCCCTCAGGATAAAAGACTCATCTTTGCTGGAAAAGGAGTTTGGAATCGGATTTTCTTGTCTTTTAAAACAGATTTCACCTCTGCGTATTCCCTTCGCTGCTTTAAAATCTGTGGTGCATAATCATGATCCAAGTTAACTGTCTTGCCTTGGTAGTCAAATCCACGCTTCTGCCAGGTCAATTTCAATATTTCTTCTTTCATTCTGGAACTAGACAGTTTGGCAACAATTGACCGTTGCGTCGCTCCTGGCGGTGGTTTTGACATCAAAGCGTGATGTGCTTTTTCCACTCGTAGCTCAGCGGAGTCCAGCAACTCCAGATTCTGTCGTAATCAACTCTCCACAAATACGACCATTGATGTAGAATTGTCTTCCGACCCCTCCTTGACACCGTATATTCAAATGTTTTCTCTTCTAGACCGTCCCTCCAGGTCTGTTAGCTTGGCATCCATCTCAATATGCAGTTTGAGCATCTCTGTTACTACTTCCTCATTAGCTTGTACTTGGGTTTCAACATCCACAATTCTTTCTTCTACCTCTTTCACTCTCTTGTTGGTTTTGTTTATTTCTTCTCTTTCCTTCCCCAAGAATTATAGGAATTCAGAAGAGATAACTGTGCACAATTGAATGAAATCAGAGAGGTGTGTCCTATTGCTAGCAAGGGGATGATCTCAGAGCAGCATCTCTGCCCTCGTCTCAGACCACTCCAAAGAACCAGCATCCCCCTGCAGTATGTGCACGTGAGTGAGTGCGTGTGGATGTGGGTGTTTGTGTGACTTCCTGCTGATCACAAAGGGTCATCTCCCCTTACGATGGATATGGCTCAATTCCTGTAACGGTCTACTATACACAAGCACAGGTGAGGTCATAAATGGCAAGGAGTAAACATCCTCACTAAATAAGAACAGAGAATCTTCACATAGGATGTCCCTACAGTTAAACACTATAGCACCCCCCCCCCCCCCTCACCATTCAACAGGCTGGGGGGGGGGGGGGGGGGGGGGACAATAGAAACAAAGAATGTCTTTGGAGTTGCCTTGTGTAGCTGTAGGCATTGTTCTAAATATGTTTTTTGTTGTTTTTAAACTTTCAGTGACAAATTTAATTCTAGGACTTGTTCCGAATAGTGTTTGTTGCAATGGTTGTAGACACTCCTCGTTCCCTCCCACATGTAAGAGCGGACAGCCTCCATTTCCTGTTGATTAGATCAGAGCTCAGAATAGTTTCACTTTTACAACAGACAAAACTGCAAGTCTTTCTTACTAAGAAGAGGAATGGCGCAGAAGGAAATTAAAATGGATGAAGAAAACATTTCTTGTTTAAGCTGTTTGGATCTACTGAAGGATCCGGTGACTATTCCCTGTGGACACAGCTACTGCATGAACTGTATCAAAAGTCACTTTGATGAAGAGGACAAGACAGGAATCCACAGCTGCCCTCAGTGCAGGACGAACTTCATGCCAAAGCCTGTCCTTGAGAAAAACATTATGTTAGCAGAGTTAGTAGAGGAACAGAAGAATATCTCACCGAGAGTTGCTGAAGTGGATGTTTTACTGTCACCAGCAGAGCCAAAGACCAGAGCTGGATTCTTAAAATATTCACATGAAATCACACTGGATCCAAACACAGCAAACACACATCTGTTATTATCTGAGGGGAACAGAAAAGCAACAATAATGAGACAAAAACAGTCTTATTCTGATCATCCAGACAGATTCACTGGATGGCTTCAGGTCCTGAGTAGAGAGAGTCTGACTGGACGCTGTTACTGGGAGGTGGAGTGGAGAGGAGGAGGAGTTGGTGTTGCAGTCGCATACAAGAATATCAGCAGAGCAGGGAGCTCAAATGAATGTAAATTTGGATTCAACGACAAATCTTGGTTTTTACGTTATGATTCAAAGGGTTTTCAGTTTTGGCACAATGAAGTCCAAACTGTCCTCTCAGGTCCTCGGTCCTCCAGAGTAGGAGTGTACCTGGATCACAGAGCAGGTATTCTGTCTTTCTACAGCGTCTCTGAAACCATGACTCTCCTCCACAGAGTCCAGACCACATTCACTCAGCCGCTCTATGCTGGACTTCGGTTCTTTTATTATGACAATGACACCGCAGAGTTCATTAAACTGAAATAGACGGAAATTATTGAAGGACAGATGGTTAACATGGGTTTTTTAGTTCTTTAGTTACCACTATCTTTGGTCAACATTGTTGTTACTCAGAGGTCACTGATGTGCTGTTTCTTCACCTGTCAGTAACACTTTATTGGTGCGACTTTAACATTGTATCATTTGTTGTCTAGTTATTGATTGGTTATGTTTTAATGAAGGAAATGTGTTTCACTCTGCAGAAACAATACAGCCTCGTATATCTTTGTAAATGTTGTATGTTGTTCTGATTAGCTATTTAATGTAAAACATCCGATGTCTAGTTTGTTTTATCTTCTACACAAGAGTTATTCTTTATGGCAAATTGTTTTTCATTTATGTGCACTGTCATGTTTTAATTTAGAGAAGTGGTCAGTTTGGTTGGGTGTTTTTGTGTTATTCTCTGGTTGGTTCTGTTTTCTTTTGTTTAAGAAAAATAGCCATTGAAATATGTGCAACCATGTGAAAAGAAGAAGTAATATGCACTCAAACAACCTTGTATGGAATAAAATGACACCTTATATAAAATGTCCTTAATTAATCGTTGTATTGTGTTCCAGTCAAAATAAAATATTGTTAACTTGATCAGACTGACATATTAGTTCAATAGTTAACTGCCAGTGATGATGCCAGTGAGGCCCATTCAGTCCAGCACAGCTTGGTCGGTGTGCTTGTTTATTAGACCCAAAAGCAGATGCAGAGAGAGATTGGTTGTGTTGACAAAAGGCAATCCTTTATTTGGCTGAAAGCAGTAACAAAACATGGCTTCAGAAAACAAAAGCAGACTGAGGAACACTGAGCAAACTAAACGACTACGACACTCAGTGAAAACACCATGACAAAACTATGAACACTAAGTAAACGATGAAACACAATTTAAAAAAATGCCTGTTACCTGTTACTATTAATTTTCAGCTTTTTCCTTTTAAACAAATTTAAAGTGAAACAACACAAAACACTGCAAACCACAACACAATTAAAAATAAATTAAAATATGAAAACAAAAAGAACATGCATATTCTCTGTCATGTGGACCTGCATGAATAAACTTTCTGAATCCTTTATCATCCGCAACTGAAAATAGTTGAGGATGAATACTATACCTTTACAATGTGACGTTGTTGTCCCTGGCTCTTTCTCTCTCTCTCCCTCCTGCTCTGTTCCAGTGCTATTGCGAGTGTAACTACTGCCCCTCCCCCCTCATCCAAAGCACGAGGCTTGCGTGCTGAGTGAAAAAAAAAGTGTGGGAGAGAGAGGGTGAGAGCTGGATCTTTGTTCACTTCAAAGATCCAGCTCTAAGAGCCATTTGGTTCGCGACCGACACATCACTAATGGGGATTACAGTAGGATTACAATTGGAACAAAGGTGGATTTGACAACCTTGCTAAGGTATGCTTATTTTTGTACTCCTTGTCTATCATCAGATTGTTTGAAATGGACTATAAAGTGCTGCGCCAGCTGGCCCGGCCTCCACAGTCACCTGACCTAAACCCAATCCAGATGGTTTAGGATGACATGGAGCGCAGAGTGAAAGCAAAGGGCCAACAAGTGCTCAGCATCTCCGGGAACTCCTTCAAGACTGTTGGAAGAACATTTCAGGTGATTACACATCGAAGCTCATCGAGAGAATGGCAAGAGTTTGCAAAGCAGTAATCAAAGCAAAGGGTGGATACTTTGAAGAATCTAAAATCAAAAATATGTTTTGAGTAATTTCACATTTTATTGCTTACTGCATAATTCAATACGTGTTAATTCATAGTTTTGATCATGAAAACAAGAAAAAACATTGAGACGGCGTGTCCAAACTTTTGACTGGTAATGTACGCTCACATCAACAAGGCATATGGATTATGAACAACAAATAAAAGTTCAATACTTGGGTATCACTTTATAATAATGTCACACTAGTAAGTATTAGTGCGGTATTGGCAGGTGCTTCATTCTTACTATGCCAGTAATTAATACAGATATGTTTATCCAGTGTTGGGAAGGTTACTTTTAAAATGTATTCCACTACAGATTACAGAATACATGCCCCAACATGTATTCTGTAACATATTCCATTACGTTACCCAATGAGAGTAACATATTCTGAATACTTTAGATTACTTAATATGTTATCATGCTTTTTACAGCTACATGAATGTACCACTGCTGTGTGATTTATTACTGTTACTGAAGGTCCGCGGCTCCGAACCGTAGTAAAGGGACCTTAGTAAAGGTCTAATTCCGTGTCGGCTCGTAGCCGAAAAATAGATTTACTTTGTTGTGGCGACCGTGGCTCAGGGGGTTGGGAAGCGTATCTGTAACTGGAAGGTCGCCGGTTTGATCCCCGGGCTCTCTGTCCTGGTCGTTGTGTCCTTGGGCAAGACACTTTACCTTACTTGCCTACTGGTGTTGGCCAGAGGGGCCGATGGCACGATATGGCAGCCTCGCTTCTGTCAGTCTGCCCCAGGGCAGCTGTGGCTACAACTGTAGCTGCCTCCACCAGTGTGTGAATGTGAGAGTGAATGAATAGTGGCATTGTAAAGTGCTTTGGGTCCCTTGAAAAGCGCTATATAAATCCAATCCATTATTATTGTGTGGGTCAACTTTGCTTACAAGAGACGCGAGAGACAGAGAGAGGCGTTGAAAGACTGCTCCAACAGAACTTATTGTTTTGGAGGAAAACACGAACACGGTGTACAGTCGAGTCTTAATAGCTTACTTACAACTGGGCTCGTCAGGCACTCTTCTTGGCTGCAGTGGTTATTATTATATTTACATGCTTCCAGCTCCCGTTTTTGCTTGATGACAACTCGTACTTTTCCACTCACTTTTTTCTCCCTCCTCACGCTCACAGACACATAACGTGTATGGCAGTCCATTCTCCCTGCAACACGGACTACACTGCCCATGATGCTACATTCTTTAGGCCAGTGGTCAGCAAACTGCGGCTCTGCGTGGTTTGGGGAAATAAATTAGAAGTATTTAGCTGAAGTGTATTTTATTTTTGTTAGTTCTTTTTTAACTTGTAGTTCTAAATTGGAAGATTATTGTGATATTAAAATATAAAAATAAAATTATATTCTATTATTTTTTCATCACTCAAAATAAGCATCACACTCGCGGAAGCTAGTGTACACGCTGAAACGCCGCGCATTTATCGAGACTTTCAACCCGAGGTTGGCCAATTATGGATCTTCGGATCCATAATTATGTCAGCAGCTATTCTCCACCGTGAACTATGTGTCAGGGTCCTGGGTCGGTGACCCAGTGTTTTTGGTTATGTACTTTTACTTTTGATAGTTTTGTATTTTCTAGCATTTAGTGGTGTTCCCTCTGGTTGATGTCTTCCCTGCTTGTGCATTTCCTTAGTGTAGTAAGTCTCTGTGTTTAGTCCGCGTCTTTGAGTCTGTGTCATTACGTGTATGTGTTTCCTGTTTTACTTTGAAGGGCTCTGTCTTATGTCAGTGTGTTCTGTTTACGTTTCCCCTGCCTTGTCAGTTATCATGTATTCCAGGTGTGTTCCCCTCCTGTTTCCCATCCCCTGATTCCTGGCATGTGTATTTATAGTGTGTGTTACCGTGTCCTCGTTGCTGGTTCGTCTGTGTTGTTTCCCCTCGGTCTCCCTGCATGTATTTCCCCGGACCTCCCTGCACCGTCATTCCTGGTTTGTGTGTTAGTTTACCCAGTTTAGGTTTCAGTTTCATGTTCCTAGCGCCTTTGTTGTTTGCATTTTTGTTGTTAATAAACACTCACCTGCACCAGAGCTGCCGCCTTTTGGTCTTATATATATTCCACACGGCTTGCCCCCGCAAACCGTGACAGAACGAACCAGCCACCATGGACCCAGCGGCAGTCAATCCGTCCGAGGAACTCCAGGATGACATCGGCTACAATGTGGAGATCCTCCTCGGGCTGTGGCTGGAGAATCCTCCGCACGAGCTTCGCCTCGCCGTGGAAGGTCGGCTACAACGGCTCTTTTCCGGCCTGCCATGGCTACTAAATTCACTTCCTCCGACCATACAGGCTTTTCTCCGGCACACACCCCACCTTCTCTCAGCCACTCCTGCCTCGCTGCCCGACTCGCCGGATGTGATCTTGCCCGGCCCGTCGGAGCCGTCTGCGGGGAGGAGACGCCGATCGCGCCGCAAGCGCGCCACCCCACAGCTGGATGTTCGGACATCTAATTCGCCGGCTGTGGTGAATGAGGACTGTTTTCCATTTGCGGACTGTATGACTGTTCATTCAGGGGCGGTGTTCTGTGCGGCAGATGACTTTGTGAACAGCATATCAGCTCCCCCGCAGCCACTCTTAGCCCAGTCAGCTCCCCCGCAGCCAGTGCCACCCTCAGCTCAGTCTCCAGTGCCACCCTCAGCTCAGTCTCCAGTGCCACCCTCAGCTCAGTCTCCAGTAGCTCCCGTGCCACCCTCAGCTCAGGCCCCAGTAGCTCCAGTGCCGCCTGTAGCGCAGGCCCCAGTAGCTCCAGTGCCGCCTGTAGCGCAGGCCCCAGTAGCTCCAGTGCCGCCTGTAGCGCAGGCCCCAGTAGCTCCAGTGCCGCCTGTAGCGCAGGCCCCAGTAGCTCCAGTGCCGCCTGTCGCGCAGGCCCCAGTAGCTCCAGTGCCGCCTGTCGCGCAGGCCCCAGTAGCTCTGGCTCCAGCATTACCGGTTCCACCCGTTCACTCCGTGCAGGGAGAAGGCCTAAGTCCTACTCAAGGTGCTTTTCATGATTCAGCCGCCATTGGCACTGTTTGCCGCTCCAGGGCTTCCCCAGAGGCTAGGTCCCAGTCCTCAGCTGATTCTGGACCCCTGGAGTTTAAGCAGCCACCTGGGAAGTGCCCCGTGTCAGTGCTGTCTGAGCAGGGCCAGTGCTCAGCACAGCACCCATTTCCTTCATGTCTGCCAGTGGACTCCATGCCTGCTGGCTTTGTGATGGCTTCTGCTGGAGGGTCCAAGGGGCCCGTCCAGCCTTCGTCTCGTATCTCCGCTGGAGGGTCCGAGGGACTGCTCCGGCCTTCGTCTCGTATCTCCGCTGGAGGGTCCGAGGGACTGCTCCGGCCTTCGTCTCGTGTCTCCGCTGGAGGGTCCGACGGACCGCTCCGGTCTTTGTTTCCTGTTTCCGCTGGGGGGCCCGAGGAGCCCGTCCAGCAGCCTTCCTCGTCAGCTGGTGGTTCCGGAGAACCACACCAGCCTCATGCCTCGTCGGCTGGAGGGTCCGAGGGGCCCGTTCAGCCTCCTGTCTCCACTGGAGGGTCCGAGGGGCCCGTTCAGCAACCTTCCTCGTCAGCTGGGGGTTCAGGAGAACCGCACCAGCACCATGCCACATCAGCTGGAGGGCCCGAGGAGCCCATCCAGCCACCATCTGCTACGCCAGCTCCAGCCTGTGCTTCGTCAGCTGCAGCTCCAGCCTGTGCTTCGTCAGCTGCAGCTCCAGCCTGTGCTTCGTCAGCTGCAGCTCCAGCCTGTGCTTCGTCAGCTGCAGCTCCAGCCTGTGCTTCGTCAGCTGCAGCCTCAGAGCCTTCGTCAGCTGCGGCCTCAGAGCCTTCGTCAGCTGCGGCCTCAGAGCCTTCGTCAGCTGCGGCCTCAGAGCCTTCGTCAGCTGCGGCCTCAGAGCCTTCGTCCTCGTCTGGTCCGGCCTCATCAGAGTCTTCGTCCTCGTCTGGTCCGGCCTCATCAGAGTCTTCGTCCTCGTCTGGTCCGGCCTCATCAGAGTCTTCATCCACGCCTGGTCCAGCTGCCTCTGCCTGTGCTTCTGCTACGTCTGGTCCAGCTGCCTCTGCCTGTGCTTCTGCTACGTCTGGTCCAGCTGCCTCTGCCTGTGCTTCTGCTACGCCTGGTCCAGCTGCCTCTGCCTGTGCTTCTGCTACGCCTGGTCCAGCTGCCTCTGCCTGTGCTTCTGCTACGCCTGGTCCTGCCTCTGCTTCAGCGTCGCCTGGTCCTGTGCCCTCCAAGCCTCGGCCGGTGCGCCTGACGCTTGGGCGCCGCCGCTGCCTTCCGCGCGGCCAGCCCCCTGATCGCCATCGCCTGAGTGGCCGCCGCTGCCTTCCGCACGGCCGGCCCCCGGACCGCCATCGCCTGAGTGGCCGCCGCTGCCTTCCGCACGGCCGGCCCCCGGACCGCCGTCGCCTGAGTGGCCGCCGCTGCCTTCCGCACGGCCGGCCCCCGGACCGCCGTCGCCTGAGTGGCCGCCGCTGCCTTCCGCACGGCCGGCCCCCGGACCGCCGTCGCCTGAGTGGCCGCCGCTGCCTTCCGCACGGCCGGCCTCCCGAACTGTATCCACGTCGCCGCCGTTGCCGTCCGCACGGTCGGCCCCCCGAACTGTTTTGGACTCCTGTGCTGTCGGCCCCCTGGCCGGCCCCCCCGAACCGTTTTGGACTCCTGTGCTGTCGGCCCCCTGGCCGGCCCCCTGAACTGTTTTGGACTCCTGTGCTGTCGGCCCCCTGGACTCTTCTGTTTTGGACTGTTTTTTTTTTTTTTTTTTCCTGTGTTTTGGTGTGCTTCGTTTCTTTTGGTTTTGGGCTCGTTTTTTGTTTTTGTCTTTTGGCCTTCTGGTGCTCCGGTTTTGTTTTGCTTCGAGCCCTCCTTCCTGGGCCCCCGCCGCCCGCCCTGGTCGGGTTGTTTTCTGTTTTTTCTGGCTGTTTTTTTTTCTTGTTGGGCTGTCTGGAGCCAGCCTTTGAGGGGGGGGTACTGTCAGGGTCCTGGGTCGGTGACCCAGTGTTTTTGGTTATGTACTTTTACTTTTGATAGTTTTGTATTTTCTAGCATTTAGTGGTGTTCCCTCTGGTTGATGTCTTCCCTGCTTGTGCATTTCCTTAGTGTAGTAAGTCTCTGTGTTTAGTCCGCGTCTTTGAGTCTGTGTCATTACGTGTATGTGTTTCCTGTTTTACTTTGAAGGGCTCTGTCTTATGTCAGTGTGTTCTGTTTACGTTTCCCCTGCCTTGTCAGTTATCATGTATTCCAGGTGTGTTCCCCTCCTGTTTCCCATCCCCTGATTCCTGGCATGTGTATTTATAGTGTGTGTTACCGTGTCCTCGTTGCTGGTTCGTCTGTGTTGTTTCCCCTCGGTCTCCCTGCATGTATTTCCCCGGACCTCCCTGCACCGTCATTCCTGGTTTGTGTGTTAGTTTACCCAGTTTAGGTTTCAGTTTCATGTTCCTAGCGCCTTTGTTGTTTGCATTTTTGTTGTTAATAAACACTCACCTGCACCAGAGCTGCCGCCTTTTGGTCTTATATATATTCCACACGGCTTGCCCCCGCAAACCGTGACACTATGTTAAAAACAAACACCGCTCACGCCTCACAGATGACAGCTTACAGTCCTGCGTAAAGATGAAAGTGACTTTGTACAGCCCTGATTTGCACATTCACCAAAATGTGTTAATTACATAAATAAAATGTAATTTTCTCTGTAGCACTTCATGGATTTCATAAGCAACACACCTTAGTTGTTCACACAAAGCATAAAGGTAAAAAAAAACAATATATACAGCGTTATCTTCATTTTAGATGTCAAAAGGTATTTGCGGCTCCCAGTGTTTTCTTTAGGCGTGGAAACCGGGTCCAAATAGCCCTTTGGATGTTAATGGTTGCTGACCCCTGCTTTAGGGCCATGCCTGTAGCATTCTGCCGATTGCCTTCATATACAGAATTCCCCTGCTTGCTGCTACTACTAACGTATATACTATATATATAATGTTCTTCCTCTACCCCCCCCCCATTTTTGCACATGTCGAGGAGCGTGTCAGGTTACATTTCACTGTGTGTTATACTTGTATAACTATGCATGTGACAAAATGCATATTAAATCAGTTTTTTGTTTTTTTTTCATATTTCAACTTTGTTTTATTAATTTCAACAATGACATACAAAGTTAGCAACAGCTAAGTCCATCTTGATTTCAGAACAGTGGTATGTCCATTATACCCTCCAACCCCCCAACCCAAATTCTCCCCCTACCAGGTCTACAATAGACAAAACACTGCAGAAAACCAGTTTCTGCCCACACACACACACACACACACACACACACAAAAACCCAAAAAATAAATAAATAAAAAAAAAAAGAAAAAAAAGAAAACAACAACACCTCAGGACCCATACACATAACAAGCATAACCCCCAAAAAAACAACAACAACCACAACTCCCCCCCCCCTCCCCCCCCGCCCCGTAACCAAACAGACAAACAAAAACAAACAAAACAAAAACAGAGAAAACAATAGCAGAGAAAGGACCAAACAAAACAAAAGGAAAAGCAAATAGATAAGGTATAAATAAGATTTTAAAAAAAAACAAAAAAAAAAACAAAACATTATAATGTAGCTTCGCTCAGTTCACTTCAGACTCAGGAAGTAAAGTAATAGTGTCGACCAGCAAGAGAAATGATTTCCAGATTTTATTAAATTCCCTAATAGAACCTTTTAGAGAGAATCTAAGTTTTTCCAGCTTTAAGTTAAAGAGTACATCTCTCACCCAATGGTCATGAGTTGGGGGGTGGGGAAGCTTCCACTTCAACAGAATAAGCCTCCGGGCCAGTAAAGTGGTAAAGGCTAGGGCCTGTTTGAGGGGACCAGATAAGTTCAAGTCGGGAGGAATGCCAAAAATTGCAGAGAGTGGGTTAGGAAGGACAGTCTGGCCATATGCTTGGCTAAGTGTGTCGAAGATATTCCTCCAAAATGCACTCAGTTTCGAACATGACCAAAACATGTGGACATGGTTGGCAGGCGATAGTCCACATCTGCTACAGGCATCACTGATGGTTGGATAGATTTTAGATAATTTTGCGTTTGTATAGTGTACTTTATAGACCACCTTGCACTGAATCAAAGCATGACGAGCACAAATTGAAGACGAGTGAATCAATTTCAAAGCACAATCCCACTGCTGTTCTGGCAAGGTTGTCTGAAGCTCTTCCTCCCATCTCAGCTTAATATGAGAAATGGATTTGGGGACCAAAGCATCTAGTATTTTATACAAGGCTGATATCAGTCTGTTTTGATGAGGGTTCGTCTGCAGGATGATATCCAGATTTGTTTCTGGAGGCCGATTGGGAAAGTGAGGGAACTGCGTTTTTACAAAATTTCTAGCCTGAAGATAGCGAAAAAAGTTGGAGTTAGGCAGGTCGTATTTGGACGATAGGTCAGCAAAAGATAGAAAGGTGTCCTGACTGTACAAGTCCTTAACAGTCCTAAGTCCGTTATCTTTCCAACTACTAAAGGCCGCATCAGTGTTTGAAGGTGCAAAATTACAATTTTTTGATAAAGGTGTTAGCAAAGACGGTCCAAGTAGCCCGAAGTATTTTCTGAACTGTCGTCAAATAGTTACTGTTTCCTTAGCTATTGGATTATCCCCAACAAGGGTTGGAGAAAAAGGGAGTGGTGAGCTGAGTATTGATGATAGTGAGTAATTACTAGATGCAGTTTCCATTTGTACCCAGGCTGTTACAGGGGGGTCGTTATGAACCCATTGTAAAAGTTTTTGTATGTTAGCTGCCCAATAGTAGTGTCTAAAATTGGGCAGACCAAGATCACCATCACTTTTAGAGGACTGAAGAATAGACTTGCAAATTCTAGCTTGTTTCCCTCCCCATATGAAATGTGATAGAATCTTTTCTAACTTGTCAAAAAATGCCTTGGTAAGAAAAATCGGGACATGTTGAAAAAGATACAAGAATTTTGGGAGGACACTCATCTTTATCAGGTTAACTCTCCCTGCCACTGACAATGGTAGAGAAGTCCAACGGTCACAATCTTTCCCAACATTTTCTAGTAGGGATAGAAAATTCTCCCTCATCATTTTATGTATAGAAGAGGAAATAAAACCCCCCAAATATCTAAATCCGGTTTCTGTCCACTTAAAAGGCACTATTGAGTGGGGAAGAGCTCTGGCCAGGGAATTAAGGGGTTGCAACTCACTTTTTTGATAATTGACCTTATATCCTGACAGTGTACCATATTGGTCCAGTATGTCAAAAAGCACCGGGAATGAGTTTAGAGGGTCAGAAATGTACAGGAGCAAGTCATCTGCATAAAGGGAGAGTTTGTGAGTCACACCGAACCTTGTAATGCCTTTAAATCTATCCTCTGAACGCAGCCATATTGCAAGAGGCTCGATAGCAATGGCGAATAGGAGGGGTGAGAGAGGGCACCCTTGCCTAGTGCCCCTCTCAAGTGGAAAAGGCAAAGACAAGTTGTTGTTAGTACGAATACAGGTGGATGGCGAGGAATATAGTAGCTTAACCCAGAGAATAAAGTCAGCCCCCAAGCCAAACCTATCCATCACCTCATAGAGGAAGCTCCACTCGACGCGGTCGAAAGCTTTCTCCGCGTCAAGAGATACCACAACCTCTGGAATTGAGTTGCACGATGTATGGATAATATTCAAGAGGCGTCTTGAATTGTCATATGAGTGCCTGCCGGCCATAAACCCCGTCTGGTCAAAGGCGATAATTTGTGACAGAACACGTTGTAGCCTAAGTGCGAGGATTTTAGATAGTATTTTAAAATCAATATTTAAAAGAGAAATTGGTCTGTAACTACTGCACAACAAAGGATCCTTATCCTTTTTCAAGATTAAACAAATAGTAGCTTCGGACAAAGTCTTGGGTAATTGACATTTTGAAAAGGCTTCATTATACATATCTTTCAACAACGGTGCCATAAGATCAGAATTAACTTTATAGTATTCTGCAGAGTAACCGTCAGGGCCCGGCGATTTACCTGTGTTTAAGGATTTAATGGCTTCTTGTACCTCTACTACAGTAATAGGTCCCCCTAATCCTTTCGTCAGATCACTATCTATTCTTGGAAAATGTATATTTTGGAGAGTTTCTTCTGATAGAGGGGGAGAGCTTGAAGTATACAGATTGGAATAGAAACTTACAAATACTTCATTAATTCCCTCTGGGTCCGATATTATGTCACCAGCAGCAGACTTGACCTTTGGGATTAGCTTAGAGGTTGCTTCGTCACGGGCTTGATAAGCCAGAAGTTTCCCTGCCTTGTCGCCAGATTCAAAAAAGCGTTGCTTAGTCTTAATTAATTGAACCATAGCTGTTGCGGTGGTGGTTAAATTAAGACTGGCTTGAACTTTCACACGTTCTGTATAGAGGTTAGGATCTGGGTTTGATGCATATCTGCCATCTAGATCTTTGATCTTATTCAATAAACTGGACGTGTAAGTTAACTCTTTCTTCTTTAAATTTGACACAAATCCTATAAGCCGGCCTCTCATGTAGGCTTTCGACGTTTCCCATAATACACCTCTTGACACTTCAGTAGAATCGTTCAACTCAAGGAAAAGTGAGAACTGTGATCTCAAAAAATGTGTATAGTCATCCCTTATCAACAGGCTAGAGTTAAATCTCCAATGTTTAATGGGTCGAGACGGGGTCGCTAATACCACATCAAAAGAAACTGGTGAATGATCTGAAATGGCGATAGCATGATACTGACAATGGCTAATTTTACAGAGAAACCTAATATCAACAAGAAAAAAGTCTATACGTGTATATGTATGGTGGGGATGAGAGAAAAAGGAAAATGCCTTAGTAGTGGGATTCGCATGTCGCCATGGATCCACAATCCCCAGCTGAGTTTTGAAAAATTCTAGGGTTTTAGCAGATTTATTCAGGGAACAGGCCTTAGTTGACGATCTATCCAGCAGAGTGTCCTGAACCAAGTTAAAATCACCTCCAACAATAAGATGATAGTTTTCCAAATTTGGAAGTGAAGAGAAAAGTTTAGCTATAAAAGAGTCGTCATCCCAGTTCGGCCCGTACACGCTAGCCAGTATCACAAGTGAGCCCTGCAAGTTTCCTGACACAAATGTGAAACGGCCATCTGGATCAGCAATAACTTTATGTTGCTCAAACAGAATATTATTAGGAATAAGTATGGCTGTCCCTCTAGCCTTGGCGTTAAATTTGGAATGATATATATTGCCGATCCAGTTTCTCTTGAGTCGCCTCACTTCTCTGTTGCAGAGATGTGTCTCTTGAAGAAAAAACACATCTCCTTTAAGCTGCTGTAAATGCGCCATAACTTTGTTAACTTTGGTTGCATTCCCCACCCCTCTCACATTCCAGGAGACAATTCTAAGACCATTGATTGTGCTCGACATACCTTACTATATTCAGACAGGTCTTTGATTTGACAAGTTGACAGTGGCCAGGGGAAAGCTGGTGTCTGTATTTGAGGTAGTAGACTGTGAAGAGAACAGGGGAAAAAAAAAAAACAGAAAGAAAAATAAATAAATAAAATAAAATAAAATAAATAAGACACAACAACAACAACAACAGAAAAAACATAAAACAAGGCAATACATACATGCAGATCGAACAACATAAATTGGACCTGGATACCCCCGAAAACAAAACTTGCAAGTGTCCATTGCACAGCAAGGTGTAAACATTCCTGTGTGAAGACTTCGCCATCACAACTCTTATCAAATGGCTTGCTTCCCTGTGGCGGCAAGGTCTCACTATGAAAATATGCCTTGTCAATATTCTGCTAAAAAAAATTGAGGAACTAGGATGTATCTTACTATACAAAAACGGACAGAAGAAAAGCACAAAAAAGGCAGGCTGGGGTATTGTTGTCCCCCATTTGTACATGGCAGGAATCAAACTGTAGGAGAGGCAATAATAATGAAAAAATGTGTGTTTATATAAAGTAAAACAGTATATACATATATGTGTACGTAGCAGACTAGCGTGCCAACGGTGGTATTAGAACAAAATATAAACAGGGGTATTATAAAGGAAAATGAGAGAAAAACAGAAAAAACAATGAGGTTAGAATTACTCAAACCATGCTGTCCTCTAGGTACCAAACATCAAACTAAAATGTCATGAGCCCTTCTATGGAAGTGGCAGGATCCAACCATGACCCTCAGATCAGGTTTCCAGAATGTTAGAACTCAGGGGACGGTGTGAGGCGATATAGCTCCGAGCGTCGCCTGGTGACGCCAGTCGCTTCCGGTTCCCTTCGTCAGTCATAACGAACAGTTTGGCCGGGTAGCGAAGCTGAGGCTTGAGTCCAAGATCGTACAACTCCTTCATAACTCCGCGGTAAGCGGACCGTTGTTCCAGCACCTCAGGGCAATAGTCCTCGACAATATGGATGGGGGTGTCCTTATATTTCAGTTTACCCCGCATTTCCCGAGCTTTGCGCACAACGAGCTCACGGGTCTGGTAGCTATGGAAACAGACAACAACCGCTCGGGGTTTCGCGTTGGGGCCTGGTCTTGCCACCAGTGCCCGGTGGGCTCGATCCAACTCCGGGGCCGTTTTCAAAACGTCCACTCCAAATATGTCCACAAGCACCTGAGAAAAGAACACAGTTGGCCTGGGCCATTCAATATTTTCAGGGACCCCCAAGAGGCGAATATTGTTGCGGCGGCTCCTGCTTTCAACGTCGATTAGCCTAGCTCTCAGCTTCTCGTTATCCTCCGCCACCACCGCTAACTTAGCCACCACGTTCTGGAGCTCCGCGCTCGTAGTTGTGGCCATAGTTTCCAAGGCTGTAAGCCGTTGGTCATGGTTGTTGAGAGTCGTTTGGATGCTGTCCAGCTTGTTTTCAAGTCGCTGAACGGATGTCTTGAATTCTGCCGAAAGCGAGGCTTTGTGCTCGTCCAGCGTGGTCTTTAGCATAGCCATGATGGCTTCATTAGCCGCACCGAGCTCATCTCTTTTTTGCTCCTGGTTCCTGGTGTTTCTACTGGTCATCTTGGCAGATTATGACACCAGACACTCAATACCACCAATACAACTCCACACTTTGTTGCGGGTAGTGAGAAATTATCAAGTAGTTGTGATAAAAGTAGAAGCCCTGCGAAGAGCGACTATTTCGACATGCCGTCTACCGGAAATCCCCCAGTTTTTTTTAAACATTTCTTCACGTCATTATGAGACGCGAGATTGAAACACGGGCATTAGGGCCTCTTAATACGTGTTTTGTTTGGGTTTCCCCCGGAGTGATGGAATTACCAAAAATAGAGGGTATAGCCAAACGTATTGTGGACAAGACAAGACAAGGAGGAGACAGAGGTGTCGTTTGGTCTTGCTTCCCCGAGTTTCCAGGGAGCACAGCCGTTTATTTTCCAAAAGAAACACACTGCCGCTAACCAAACTGCTCGGCATAGCTTAGCACAACAACAACATCAAAAAGGCGCTCTCTCAGCCAGGAAACACACAGTCGCAGAGAGAGAGCGTGTCACCCTGTACCTATGGCAACTGTAATGATGCCGCCTGGAACGACAGAACATTGCTGTCAAACAAAACCCAAATGGTCCTGACCCGCCAAAATATGAAACAGGAAAAGACCCTGTGTGATCCATTTATTTCAACAAAGTAACTGTATTCTGAATACCACCTTTTTAAACGGTAACTGTAACGGAATACAGTTACTCATATTTTGTATTTTAAATACGTAACGGCGATACATGTATTCCGTTACTCCCCAACACTGTTTATCCATCTGTTACTGTTACACCATGCACAGCTATCACTGCTATTACATCACTGGTAGTAAAACTATTAATCATAATAATGTCCTTCCATTCATTTCCGCTTATCTTTTTCAGGGTCGCGGGGGGTGCGGGAGCCTATTTCAGCTGTCTTAGGACAAGAGGCAGGGTACAGGCCTGATGATGAAATTGATTTTGATTGCAGTTGCTATATGTAGTTTCAGTGTCTGATTAGTTGTGGGAGTTGCCTTGTGTAGCTGTAGTTTTTGCATTTTAAGTAACAAACTTAGTTGCAGGTTGCGGTTGCAGTTTTTCTGAGAAGTGTTTGTTACAGTGGTTTTAGACATTTCTGTAGCTTCATTTAGAATTCATTTATTTTTATGTATTTATTTTAAGGTGTTACTGTAAATCTTGCAGTTATGGGTTTGTTTACATCATTTAAGTGTCTTCCTTTAAGATGCTCCTATCAGAGAGCCCATTCTGATTCCATGATTGCATAATGACTGAATTTACCACCTAAAAACTGAGCTCACCAACATTTTTTAATGTACTGTGTATGAAAAAGGTGTTTACTTCAAACGTACTCCTCGTCCTGGAATACGTCAGATACTGATAACTCTTGCCCTTCTACCTGACAGCACCTCCTGTTTGTCTGTGTTTCCTCATTCCCTCCCATTCAGTCTATACTTTGAAGATGGGCATAACCAACTTCTGTTGATGTGTAAGAGCAGACAGCCTCCATTTCCCACATATACGGCTGTTAATTAGATCATAGCTCAGAATAGTTTCACTTCTACAAAAGACAAACCAGCAAGTCATTGTTACTAAGAAAAGAGATGGTGCAGAAGGAAATTTAAATGGATGAAGAAAACATTTCTTGTTTAAGCTGTTTGGATCTACTGAAGGATCCGGTGACTATTCTCTGTGGACACAGCTACTGCATGGACTGTATCAAAAGTCACTTTAATGAAGAGGACTGGAAGGGAATCTACAGCTGCCCTCAGTGCATGAAGACTTTCATACCGAAAGACGCCATGTTAGCAGCTTTAGTGGAGCAGCTGAAGAAGACTGGACTCCAAGCTGCGGGACCCTACAAGAAGCTCCAGGAGAATATCTGCATGGTTTCAGATATACGAGAGAAAGTGACAGACGTCTCACCGAGAGTTGCTGAAGAGAATGTTTTGCTGTCACCACCAGTGTTGGTCAAGTTACTTGAAAAAAGTAATCAGTAACTAATTACTGATTACCTCCCCCAAAAAGTAATCCCATTACTTTACTGATTACTTATTTTCAAAAGTAATTAATTACTTAGTTACTTAGTTACTTTTTAAAAACACGATTTACAACCTGAAGAGGTGATAAAGTGATAGATCTTTCAGCCCAATTCTACTTTTTCTACATAATCCATCATACAAAATGTAATCAAATGGAAAAGTCTCTTTTTTTAACTTGTTTTATCAGTTTTAATCTTTTAACTTTATGCATCAAGCAAAAATTTAATTATATGCAACATTCTCTGACTGGAAGAAATTAGTTTAATATTTAAACCTATTTTCTGCACATTCCAGCATATAATTTTTTATTTTTTGTGTGTTTACACTCACTCTTTCAAATAGATGCAAGTAAAACACAGCAGAAAATAAATAAAATCAAATACTAGTGGCCCTATTGCTCTATTTTCACCTGTAAAGCAGGACTGCGGTAGGCGGAGGTTTGCCCTGGTGCAGTTGTGCCGCAGCGGTCAGTGGAAGAATCCGCGAGTTTCCCATTACGTCGTAGCGCATTCGGTGCTTGTCAGGTTTCAGTTAACGGACTCAGGCGCAGACCGGCACTCCTTACAGGATTTACAGATTTTATTTACACAACGACACCAGGTGATGCTATTTACAAAGTGCTGGAGGGAGGGGAGGGGGGTCCAGGGTTCCGGGGTATGTGAGGGAAAAGACGGGAATCTGACGCCCTCCAAAGGCTCTCTCTCTTCACTCCCCACACTGGGGAAACACCATCCACTCACTCGTCCACGGGATGACAGGCAGGCTGGGAAAGGTCCGGGATAGATCTGTACACAGAGATTATAGTTAGAGGTGAACAGACGGAACGAACTCACAGATCCTTATTTACAATCTACTGAGCGACTGACGCTGATAACTCAACGATCCAGCGACGAGTGACACAGTGCTGCTGTCTTAAATCGGCCTTGTGATTATCCCGATAGGCAGCAGGTGCGTGGGCCAGGGGCGGGAGCCCATAATGAGCATCGCCCCGGCAGGGGAGAGAGAGAGAGAGAGAGAAAACATGTTGCCTAATACAGAATCAGCTGGTGAGGCACAGGGACCATGACAGTGCTTGCTTGGAAGTTTAGGGGTTTTTTTCGCTGTAAAAAGAAGTTTTCTTCCCATGCACAACGGACACTAATGTTTTTGTCACTTTTTACGGAATCAAACTTAAAGTAAGGTCAGTACTTCCACACTTTAAACGCTGTACGCTCATACTCTCTCCCGCACTCGATCCACTGTTGATCTGCACACAGCTGTTGTCACGAATGTCGCACTCGCTTACGTCACTGTCATGGTTTTAGTAACGCAGTAACGCAGCGTTCCTACGGGAAAGTAACGGTAATTTAATTACCTTTTTTGCAATAGTAATCACTTACTTTAATCGTTACCTGAAAAAAGTAATCAGATTACAGTAAAGCATTACAAGTAACGTGTTACTGCCCATCTCTGGTCACCACCAGAGCCAAAGACCAGAGCTGGATTCTTAAAATAGTCACACTGGATCCAAACACAGCAAACACACATCTGTTATTATCTGAGGGGAACACAAAAGTAACAACAGTGAAAAAACATCCAACAACAACTGATCATCCAGACAGATTCACTGGATGGCTTTGGGTCTTGAGTAGAGAGTCTGACTGGACGTTGTTACTGGGAGGTGGAGTGGAGAGGCGGAGGAGTTGGTGTTGCAGTGGCATACAAGAATATCAGCAGAGCAGGGAGGGGCGATGAATGTGGATTTGGATACAATGACAAATCTTGGGCAATACATTGTGACACACACAGTTATAAATTTCTGCACAACAACATCCAAACTGACTTCTCAGGTCCTCGGTCCTCCAGAGTAGGAGTGTACCTGGATCACAGAGCAGGTATTCTGTCTTTCTACAGCGTCTCTGAAACCATGACTCTCCTCCACAGAGTCCAGACCACATTCACTCAGCCGCTCTATGCTGGACTTCGGTTCTTTTATTATGACAATGACACTGCAGAGTTCATTGAACTGAAATAGACAGAAATGATTGAAGGACACTTGGTTAAAAACGTTTTTTTTCTAGTTTCCACTTTCTTTTGTCTACATTGTTGCTGCTTAGAGGTAATTGATGTGCTGTTTCTTAACCTGCCAGATCTGCAAATAAAGTCATTTTACATTTGAATCTTTTGGACAGATGTTAACAGGGTTTTGTTGATGCTAATGTGGTACATGTAACTCACCACTCGTGTTTTTATATTGTGTGTTGTCAATATTAAAAAAGGTTAAACACAGTGTCTGCTTCAAATCAATCCTCTTTCTGGAATACATCAGAGACTGGTAACCCCTCCCCTTTTTCTGCCTGTTACTGGTCTGTCTGTAATACCTCCACACGTCAACCTGTTTTCCTGTGAGTTATCAACACGTTCTCACTCCCAACTCGTCAAATGTGTGACGCATGGTCAGGCTCCCTCTGCTTCACTTATCGACGCGCAGGGTACCCCCCTCGTGTCGAGAATTGATGTGCAGGGTCCTCTCATTGAATACTATAGAGCTCCCTAAACGTTGCTTATTGACGACAAGAGATTGCCGCGGAAGAGCCTGTTGTCCGTATATTTATATATTTCCAAAATCACATTGTAGTGACCTATACAAAACACAATAAATTATATAATGTAAACAACTACCTGAGAAACAGCAGATACATTAATTATAGGCTGTTACTTTTGTATCGTTTATTGCATTTATGGAGGGAGTGATGTATGCTGGGTAATGGCACAGCTAGCGACTGGGTGACTTTATTCACCCGCTTCGGCTGTTATCAGTCCATACAATGGGCGTTATTAGCACAAATCAGTCCCATAGATATGGGCCATCAAAAATAAAGTTTGTATTCCCATCTAATAATATTATTTTATTATTACATACCTGTAGCACAATCCGTTCAGTTAGCTTCACACAAAAATAGCTGGTAGAAATGTCCTCCAAAGATTATCTTTGTTCACCTCTGAGGGGGTATTTTGATGCTGATCCTCTTCATCTGTTCACTGCCTGCTGGAAACCTGCTTGCTGCTGCTGCTCTTCTCTCGGCTTCCCAGAGTAAATCTGAAAAGTCACCTGCCTACCCTCCTGCCTGCCACAACACACCTCTGCTCTAAAACAGGAAGGGTCAGACATGTTGTTCTTCTCTTTACTCCACCACACACCCAGAGAAACTCCCGTCTCTGTAGCTTTGCTTCAGCCTGTAATACAAGGAGGCAAAATCTCCTTTCACTCACCTCACATCATACTCACCTTTAACCTCATCTAGAACTAACTCACCTTCTCCCTCTGTTACAGTGAGTCCTGCTCTGTGGAATTCCCTCCATGTCTCACCTCAGCCTTTCTGATCCGTGCGATAAATAAAGTTTTCCTTCAAATCAAACAAACATGTACTGAGTCAGCTTTTGGCTCCAACCTCTTTACACCGGCTGCTTGGCCTTGACAGCACAAGGTCCTGGACCATGTTTACATGTCTTCATAAGTTAACAGATGTGAAGTATTTTCACATACGGCCCTTAAAGCTTCTGTTAAAACGTTCCACAAAACTTGGTTTAATCAATGTGTGATGTTAAACTGAACCATCAGCTGATGCAAATGTTTATTATTAAACTCCTCGCCTTCATCTATTTGAAGTTTAACAGGTACACGTCCCTCACTCCTCCTCAAAAGCAGATGCAACAGATGCTCCTGCCTTGGTTTGAAGACACCTGCATGCATACTTAGAAAATCCATCTGTACATGTCAGTAAGTGTCTCACATCATCGTTACTAATGTGTCTGTCATCACTATAACTGCATGTGTACAATGTGGAAATTGATGTTATGTAACGATGATACAAAAACAATATCAGAACATAATTTGATTCAGCAAAACCTATTTATTAACAACTATTAGTGTAAATAAAACATTCTGTCATCTTTTAATAGCAAAACACATTAAAGCAGACGTGTGTCCAAACCTCCTCCACTAACACATCCGTTTCTATGGTGCTGTCATCAGCTCGAGGCACAGCGGCACCCTTACTAACTCCATCAGGCACATTTAAGTCACTACAATCTTTTCATAATCCCCCATCGTTCAAGAGTCAGGTATCTCTGAAGGTTTCCAGAGTACTTTTTCACACACATCCAAGTCATTTAGTTGCAGTACCTCGACCGCAGCATTGTCCAACTCATTCTGAGTCGCTTGTCTGATGGATCCTGTGTTCTGCTGTTTTAACCAGTCCAGCTGGTGCTGGAGGACCGAACACTGGTGATGGACTGCACTGTGCTGAGACAGATTTTGTGTTATAGGCTTCATGTTATGGACGCACAGTGTGAGCACTCAGGTCGCATTAGAGCATCGGGCCGTATAGTGTGAGACCTGCATCGTGACCTACAAACTTCTAACCCCTGTGATTCAGTCATACAGACTGATGACAGATTTCAAACATGCTGAATATGAAGAGTAGTATCATTTAAACTCACATGATTATCAGCCATAAGAACAAATTCAGATTTATATTGATGTAAGGTATATAAATGTTAGTACAGTTTGAATCAGTGCAATATTATTTTCACACATCAATGGACCACTGAACTTCTCAGCTTCTAAAATGTAAAGCCTCATTTAGAAACTACACAAGTACATATAATGGTCAGGGATCAACATGAACCTGTCTTCTCTATTTGACTTTAATCAACTCTGCAGTGGTTCCATTTAACCAAAGCCAAAGTCCAGCATAGAGCGGCTGAGTGAATGTGGTCTGGACTCTGTGGAGGAGAGTCATGGTTTCAGAGATGCTGTAGAAAGACAGAATACCTGCTCTGTGATCCAGGTACACTCCTACTCTGGAGGACCGAGGACCTGAGAGGACAGTTGGGATATTGTTGTGCCGAAATGTATAACTGCTTGTGTCACAATCTAATGCCCAAGATTTTTCATTATATCCAAAAAAACATTTATTGCCCCCCCTGCTCTGCTGATATTCTTGTATGCAACTGCTACATAAACCAGTTTTCCTCTCCCCTCCACCTCCCAGTAACAACGTCCAGTCAGACTCTCTCTACTCAGGACCTGAAACCATCCAGTGAATCTGTCTGGATGATCAGAATAAGACTGTTGTTGGTTCATAAATGTTACTTTTCTGTTCCCCTCAGATAATAACAGACGTCTGTGAGTTGTGTTTGGATCCAGTGTGATTTCACGTGAATATTTTAAGAATCCAGCTCTGGTCTTTGGCTCTGCTGGTGACAGTAAAACATCCACTTCAGTGACTGTCAGTGAGATGTTTGTCCATTCCTCTCTCAGAATGTCCTGTAGTTTATCTCTGGTCTCTGACACAGCTGCTGTCACATCCTCAAAGTAGCTCAGAGGACGAATATTGATGCTGGATGAGTGTGTAGACTCACTGAGTGCTGACAGTGAGGGGTAGTTGTGTAGAAACTGGTTGTGATCCTCTGTGTGTGAGAGCTGCTCCAGCTCACCGTCTTTCCTCTTCAGCTCAGCGATCTCCTGCTCCAGCTTCTCCTGAAGCTCTTTGACTCGACTCACTTCAGTTTCCTGCTGGGATCTGACCTGCTGCTTCACATCAGAGCTTCTTTTCTGGAGGAGACGGATCAGCTCAGTGAACATCTTCTCACTGTCCTCCACTGCTTTATCAGCAGAGCCATTGATGGCCTCCACCTCCTGTTGAAGCAGCTTCACATCTTTCTCTCGCTCCTGGATTCTCTGCTGGATGTTTAGTCGTCTCACCTCGAGCTCCTTCTGCTTCTCAGTCCTTTCTGCTGCAGCTGGGACTGTTTCATGGCCTTTATGTTCATCCATCGTGCAGAGATAACAGATACTCTGCTGATCAGTACGACAGAAAATCTTCATCACCTCATCATGACGAGAGCAGATGTTCTCCTGGAGCTTCTTGGAGGGGGCCACCAGCTTGTGTTTCTTTAATGGAGCTGCATCATAGTGAGGTTGGAGGTGTTTCTCACAGTAAGAGGCTGGACAAGATAAACAGGACTTGATGGCTTTCAGCTTCCTCCCAGTGCAGACATCACAGGCCACATCTTCAGGTCCAGCATAGCAGTGATCAGCTGGAGCAGCTTGGAGTCCAGTCTTCTTCAGCTGCTCCACTAAAGCTGCTAACATGGTGTTTTTCTCCAGGACAGGCCTCGGTATGAAAGTCTTCCTACACTGAGGGCAGCTGTGGATTCCCTTCCTGTCCTCTTCATCCCAGAAACTTTTAATACAGTTCCTGCAGTAGCTGTGTCCACAGGCTGTAGTCACCGGATCCTTCAGTAGATCCAAACAGATGGAACAAGAGAAGGTTTCTCGGTCCAGCTGAACTCCTTTCTGCGCCATTTCTCCTCTCAGTGTCAGTGACTGTGTGAGTTTCTCTTCCTTATAACTGAAACTAGTCTGAGCTCTGATCTCAACAACATGTTTCTGCAGTGAATGGAGCCTGTCAGCTCTTACATGTCACCACATGTTGGTTACACCCATCTTCAAACTGCAGATCTGAGGGGAGGGAACGAGGAAACACGTGGACAGAGAGGAGGTGCTGTGTTTAAGAGCAGGAAGAAAAGGGAGGGTTATCAGGCTGTGCTTCACTCCAGGAAGAGGAGCAGTTTGAGAGTGAAACTGTGTGTTTAACCATTTTTATTTACTGCTTCTTCTATATAAATAATTTTTAAAAATCCAGCTTTAATGAACACTGGACAGAAACGTCTCAGGTAACAATAACCGTCAGAACAGCAGAGGCTGCTGACCAAATCAAAGCATATGTAGAGAGCAGGGTTAGGTTAGCAGACATATGCTGGTTGCTTTTATTTATTTATTTATTGCTTTTATAGGCAGTAATCGATGTTGCTGTAACAGGATGAGAACTAGATAAATGCCACTGCATTGCTTTGAACAGTCAGCAGAGTCTGCACATATAATTACAGATATTCCTGCAAAAAGTTAATTACTCAAAAGAATCTTGCATTTTAGTTTTGCATTTATAACAGCTGCTGCAACAGAAATAACCATGTTCTTTACATTAAAATAGCAACAAACCTTTCTGGAACAACTTTCAAGGTTCATGGCGAAGACAAAGATCTAATGACATGAAGACTCCAGTGAAACTTAAAGTATTAGGAACCAGTTTTAATGCGTGACCAACACATTTCCCCCTGTGGCCTTCACCAGGGTCATTGCAAAATACCCTTGTGATTGTGAAAAGACTACTGGTCAAGTCAAAAAGGAGTGTATGGTAAAATGACCAATGACCATGTGACAAGATCAAGCAAGCATTTTTCTGATGTGTTCACCGCTCAATGGTTTGTTGTCATATTGAACAAAATATTAGGTTCTCTTTGTATATTACACTCAGGCATCAGGAAAGAGTGGTAACTAGTTCATAGTTTTTAGCTAATGACATGTCAATCACAAGACATTGCTCAGTAAACGTGCAGATTCTCAGCTAGATCCACCTTCCACTCTTTACTTACAGTTTCACAACAGCAAACAAACACACAAATAAGTTGAAGTAATTGTTTCCTGTATGACTTCACTGGTCTCGCATCAGTAAGGACTTTTGCTCCTTGTTGCTTGAGTTCATTGAGGTGGTGAGCATACATTTATCCCCAGACATGTCCATGCACACAAACATTAAACAACTTCTTTCTGACTTGTTTCACACTTTTGCACCACTTCAGAGGAATCCCCTTAACCTCAAATCACTGTTTTCTTAAGGTATGACTTACCTTCACAGCTGTGTGGATTACGCATCATGTCACAGAAGGTCCACAAGCATAGATGCACGTGTGTGTTCATGTCTGTAAGCTATTATTGTTTCATCTCACTGAAAGCACAAATGCCATCCTCTCTCTCTCTATTTTTATATGAGGATGGGGTGGACAAAATAACAGGAACACCTCACAACAGTGATGGCGCTGAGTTGCAAAGCTGCCTGAGCTGCATTAGAGACTGCGCTGGTGTTATTCACCTATAACGTGCTACAGTTCGTGCTTCCCTGTGTGTGTCGCTTACAAGAAGGTCAACAAACACACCGCAGTGCTGCAGGCAGAACATACATAATCAATCAGCCCTCAGTGCAAGCTACGAAAATAAAATATGGGTTACACACACACACACACACACACACACACACACACACACACACACACTCTCTCTCTCTCTCTCTCTCTCTTTTAATAGGAAGCTATAGATATCAGAGCAGGCGTGTGTGTGTGGGCCGGGTCCTCAGAAGGTCGGGTAGGCCGGAAGTAAACGGCCGTGAAATTGGACGGTCTAGCCTTCTGATTAGCGTCGCCGCTGTCTCGGTGGAGTTTAATAAACTCAGCCGTCTGCTCCTTGCTATCTAAAATATAACAGGACACTGGCGTAAATTCTCGACTGTCTCATACTTCTTTTTAATCAGTTTTCTATTTGACATTTAGTCAGCTGTGTAAAAACCAAGGAGGAACCCACCCGGGGGATTAATAAAGTTTTATTTTATCTAATCTAATAACTTTAATCTCAGCCAAACCGATTTACTCACGAACAAACAAAACACTGAAAAAATCCCAACAATAACATTTTTATGTTGTCTAAGTGACTTATATATTACGTTTAACCCGAGTAGTCCACGGTGATCTGAAAATGATGTGCCGGGAATTGTGCCGTTCTCGGCGGCATCACTGACCATCGAGCTTCCGGCTAGCTGTCGAGCTGGTGGGTAGCAGACGTCTCCGAAAACGTCGAAGCACTTTTGCAAATATGTGATATCTTGATAAACCGAGCAGATATTTGATGTTTACACAGCTACTTTCTCGCCTGAAAATATGCTAAAAGTTTATTTTGTGACCCAGAAAGATGAGTAAGAGTAATTTTAAAACTTAGTATCGGCCGCCATTGTTGGAAACTGGAGTTTGGCTGGGCCGCGCTATGAATTCTGGGATATAGTAGGCCACGAAGGACACAGCCGACCCATCCTTCAAATTCGGGGAAAAGGAGGACGCATTTGTCGGCTGCATTCGGAGGAGTCTACGAATTTGGACAGCCTTCGGCGCGTCGCTGTGACGTAATCGGTCTACAAATGCGGCCTCAGGAGGATGCAGCCCATGAATTTGGACACGACCACTGGCTGTATCCCAGTTCAGGGTCTGCAGCCTTAAAGGCCGCATTTTAAGGCCGATTACGTCACAGCGATGCGACGAAGGCTGTCCCAATTCAAAGGCTGCTCGAAATGCGGCCCTCAAATACGTCCTTCATTTCCCTGAATTTTAAGGATGTGGCGGTGTAGACTTCATGGCCCAACATATCCCAGAATGCATAGCGCGGCGGTGGGTGTGGATAATTTTGCCGGAAAAAAAAACGGCGGAAGAGGGGCGGTCGAAGAGTAAACTGTTAAAAGTAAGTACTGAATATTATGTCACTTATTTATGTGCAAATGTTTAATAACGAAGAACATTAAAACATTCCTGTTGGCAAAGTTATGTGACATTAGCGATGTTAGTACTAACTTGACTTTAAAGCCTTTACTTTAAAATATACACCGTTCAATAGTTGACCTTAATCTTACAGAGACTGTGATGATTTCATGGATATTTAAAGTAAGCACTGAGAGAAATTTAGTAATGCCAACATATTGAAAGAACAATATTTGTCTCTTATATATAATACATTTATATATACAGTGTCAAAGGAACCTGTCTTTGAGTGAAGATTTAAGGCGACAGGAAATATAAATAATATAAATAAATGCAGCTTGAATCTTTACTGAAGCTCAGTATTTGAAACAGAGTCATTCACTGCTGTAATAACTAATAATGATTGAAATTATAACTTTAATATTGGCCATATTATATTTACAATACCAAAGTGAGATTACTTTAGTCTCATGAACAACATGAGCTAATTGTTATTTACTAGCTAATCTTAAAATGACTGTTCAGTACAGAAATGAAGCCCAACTATCATAATTTCACAGTCTCGGGGTCTCAGCCTCAGATACTTATCAAATCAAAGCTCATGTAGAAACAAACAAACAAATGAACAAAATATGTTTTCCTTCATTTCTGTCAAACAAAGCTGTATGAAACGTTTCCAGCTGTTAGTGTCATGGTTGCTAGGCAACCTGGGCAGCAGGGCAGAGGCTAGACCGTCCCATTTCACAAGCCTCGCACTTCCGGCCTTAGCGGTCTTTGAGTACGCCTCCTTTGTGGACCATTAAGGCTGCGTACATTTAGATGAGAAAATATATATTTGACACATTTAAGGAAAATACTAATAAAAAAAATAAACAAAATAAATGTTTAATAAGCAATTTTAATAGGAAATTGCTTAATTTTAGAAATGTTTTTGCTGCTTTTGCTCTATAAAATAGTTGTTTTCTTTTAGAATCACTCATCTTAGCAGTAGGATATACATGAAAATGTACATTTTTTGCACTTTCTGGTCAACTGACTCAGTGAATCAAATGACTCAAAAAACTGATTCACTTTGGTGAGTGACTCATTAAAACTCGAATCAAATTTACCATCACTACTTTGGGGGTGCTGAGCACCCAGAGAGCTGCCCATCCAGGCAAGGTCAACTTTACTCGTCATAAGGAGACGTCTTCCCCGTCTCTGTCAGTCCCTGCATCCTTAAATGTCTCCAGTTGTCCTGAGTTCCCTCTGACTGTCTCCTTGGTGCATTTAAACCCCTGTTCCTCCCTGTCCTCATCGTCTGTTGTCTTCATCTCCATTTTCACTCATCATAATTTTACCCTCTCTGTGCAAGTCTGCAAATTTCTTTATTAAATCATAAGATTCTTAAATTCATCAAGTCTCTCTGTGCCTGGGTCCTCGTCACAAAACATGACATCACTGTTTTGTACATTTTAACACAATTGAATCCCCACATTTGTGAAAGAAAAGCAAAAAGCTTTTTTGAAAAGTCTGTAACAAAACCATCAAATCAGATAAAGGTTATTTAAATGCTGCTAAAGAAGAATGGATTGGAATTTTAAAAAATACATATTCTAATCTTAATTACTGGAGGAGAATAATGAATGATGCTCAAAGCGAGTAAAAAGTAAACTGAGTGCATTTTTTGGACAGAGATTCACTTTTAATGTGTATGTATAATATAATACAGATACATAGAAAATACACTGCAAAAATAGAAGAGTCCTTGAAATGTACAAAATATTATTACAAAATTAGACAAACTGAGACACCTTGGCCTCTGGTACAATGTATACAATGTATGAAAAGATCTTTACTGCAGATGCTATGACTCTGCAGATTTTTTCTTTTCTTTTAACCTATGTCGCCTCAGCTTGAGGTTGGTAAATCTGTCTATCACATTTTGGTGGTCAAGTCTCTCAGGCATCTCTTTCTCAACTGACATCACAGCCAGGTGCTGGAGTTTGCTTTGACCCATGGTCCTTCTCAGCCAGGTATGGAGCTGACTCAAGACACTAAACGACCTTTCACAGCTACAGCTGCTAACTGGGTTTGTTAGGGCAACCTGAATAACAGTTTTCAGTGTGGGGAAGATCTGATTATCCAGAAGATTGTACAATGTTAGCATATCTGGGATGGCACCAGCCTCACTCTTGAGCTTCAAAAAGTTCTTGGCAACCGTGACTTCCTCTGACTGATTCAATATGGTAATGCAGTGCCAGGGCTGACAACCCAGTTTGTTTTGCAGACTCTGTATAGCAGCTTTAATATAGGGAGAACACAACTTTGAGATTGTATGAGTAAAGTTTGTTTGTTTGTTTTTTCTTTGTCAGTTTAACAGTTTCTGTTTTGCCTGTCACTGTTCCCTGTCTGTTTTCTTACCTGGTTCTTCCTGAACTTGTACTTTCTCCTCATGTTCCCCTCTTTCCTCTCTCCCTCTTTGGACTGACAATCATACACAAATAGATTGTATTCAATTAGATTAAAAAATACTATTAAGATCACTAATAAAAAAAAAGTCCTCTCTCAATGTACTTTCAACCAAAAGGCAAATAACCAGACCACATGTACATCTAATAAAGGATATAAATATTGAAACACTGATCCAACATTATCCTTTATTGATGGATCATTTGATCTCACACTTTTACCTGAATGTGGCTCCTGTTTTTGAAAAAACGTCTTCATATTCATTATGAACCTGGCTGTCTCTGTGCACACACACACACACACACACACACACACACACACACACACACACACACACGCACGTGTGACACACTGTAATGTGTGGTCACATTATGTGATTTAAGCTTTTAGGTGTAGTTTTGTTAAGGAAGGGCCTTAATCTTGTGATTTTGTTGGAGATCCAACATGTGGTGCGATCCCTAGTTACGCCACAAGGGGGCACTTCCGCCCCAGTGAGATGGTTTAGTGTGACGCTACTGCTCGTCTTCAGATCTGGCAGAAGCGAGAGAGGAAACACACTACCTGTCGTCCGTCTCATGATTTATCTGTTTTTTTCAGGTTAGTAAGTAATAAGGCCACACATGTGGTCCACATAATCTACATACCAAATAAGGTGACGCTGAAAAACTAGTTCATGCATTTATTACTTCCAGGCTGGACTACTGTAATTCATTATTATCAGGATGTCCAAAAAACTCACTGAAAAGCCTTCAGTTAATCCAAAATGCTGCAGCAAGAGTCCTGACAGGGACTAGAAAGAGAGAGCATATTTCTCCTGTTTTGGCTTCCCTTCATTGGCTTCCTGTTAAATCCAGAATTGAATTCAAAATCCTGCTCCTCACATACAAGGTCTTAAATAATCAGGCCCCATCTTATCTTAATGACCTTGTAGTACCATATCACCCTATTAGAGCGCTCCGCTCTCGCTCTGCAGGCCTACTTGTTGTTCCTAGAGTATTTAAAAGTAGAATGGGAGGGAGAGTCTTCAGTTTTCAGGCCCCTCTTCTGTGGAACCAGCTTCCAGTTTGGATTCGGGAGACAGACACTATCTCTACTTTTAAGATTAGGCTTAAAACTTTCCTTTTTGCTAAAGCATATAGTTAGATGGCCGCCCCTCCCTGAGCCTGGTTCTGCCGGAGGTTTCTTCCTGTTAAAAGGGAGTTTTTCCTTCCCACTGTCGCCAAAGTGTTTGCTCATAGGGGTTCATATGATTGTTGGGTTTTTCTCTGTATCTATGAAGCGCCTTGAGGCGACTTTTGTTGTGATTTGGCGCTATATAAATAAAATTGAATTGAATTGAAGGGTAAAACCTGACCAGCAGTTTGTTTTGCTGGGATCTGTATTTGTCTGTTTTGCTCATTGAAATGTGTTACGATCGAGAGTGGGAGCTAGCTTAGCTCGCCACATCCTAGAGTAGCTGTTAGCTTTGTTGTTTTCTAAACATAAGGCACCCTCTTGTAACAAAAGTACACCACGGCTCCTGTATATTTGAGTTAATGTGTTCGCAGAGACAGTTTGATGTGTTGTCACTGTTATTGTCTAAAGTTAATGTAATAACCTATAATAATTCTAATCGCTCTGCAATGTTGATGTGGAGATTTCCACTACACAGATACACCATTAGTATATGGTACAGTACTGGAATGTTTGCTTTATCAAACGATGTGTGAAAAAAGCGTGATTAATAGCTCTTAGTAACAAACAACAGAGATGACTGTTTAGATTTTTGTTTATACTATTACTATACTATTTTAGTTTATTCTGATTTTGGGCTTTGGGAATGTGAGACAGAGATGTTAAGAAGTTTTTGCAACCTGTTGTGAACACATGAATGTGTTTAAATAGAGATCTGGCAGAAGCGAGAGAGGAAACACACTACCTGTCGTCCATCTCATGATTTATCTGTTTTTTTCAGAACCAGACATAATCTGTCAGCCGCCCTCTTGCTTGGGGTGTGTTACACACGCACACACACACGCACACACACAACAGGAGTTATAAGGTTAATGGGAATCCAGTCAGCTAGTTAGTACCTTGGGTTCAATATCGGCACATATGACAAAATAACCAGCTTCTCTCATCACATTTCAAACAGGTACAGATGATGTTAAGTTTTAGATTTTAAATAGGCTGTATAAATTTCAATGGGAGCAACAGGACGGTCAAATATCGCTGATTTTACTACAGAGCAGGACGGATTGTAGGGTCGCAAACATTGTCGGGAAACACGTTTTCAACCCTGCAGGTTACCTGGGGTAATGTTTTTCAGTTAAAAAGAAACACGGTCTGACTCCGACCTAACTATATAAAGAGTAACTGAAGGTTAAATGCAGCTAACATGTGCTGTTTTAAGCCAGCACTCACACCTCCGCTCCGCTGCGTCTCAGCCACTATTGCTCTGGGAGCAACCGTGCCAGAGCCAGGGCAGGGGAGAGGCGAGCTGGAACAAACCATTTTGGGAGGGGGGAGGGGTTATCTAAACTTTTGTTGTTAAAATCGCCCCTGGTTCCATCAGATTACTGATCAGTGACTAAAGTTTCATACAGATTGATTTAAAGACTTTATCACAGTAACAAATGCTTTAGTGCAGAGTTACTGACTGATAACCAGTGTGGATTCAGTCAATCAATAATCTATATTCATGTGGATCTGTCTTCAAACAGAGGAGTGATCAAAGTTTGTCCTAAAATAAGAGTTGAACATCTGGTACAAACATCACAGAGCAGAAACAACATCTTTCAAGTTCCTGACAAACGGACTCTGATGTGAAAAGTGAAACTTCCTTCTGTCTCTTTCCATGGAACACAGGATCATTTTTGTTTTTACTTTCTTGGTTAATTTACTTTAAATCTGCCATACAACTTCTCACAAACCACCAGGTTCAGGAAACAGACTGCTTCCTCTTAACTCCAGTACAGACATGATCCCATAAAGAAATCCAATCAGTTTTTCTATCATTCTGTGTCTCTATATACAATAGAAAGCACTTATTTGAAGTAAAAACATACTGTTGATAACAGTGTTAGTGTCAGCAGTCAGAGAGAGCTCCATTCACACCGAGCTGTGATTTCAGGGGAGGTGGACATATTTATTTATTTATTTATTTATTTTCTTTTTCCTTTTTTTCTCCTTCCCTCTTCCCTTTTTTTCGTTTTCTTTTTTTCTCTTCTCTTCCTTTCTGTTTTCTTTTCTCCTGTAAATAAATGATTCTAATGATTTTGTTCAGTTTTTGCTTAATATGGTTTCTTTTTTGTACTTTTAGGATTTGTGAGGAAGTTTTAAGACTGTGAGGAATGTAAGCATGTAAATGTAAACTCCACAGATCAACCTTTCAGAACTTTTGCGTATCTTTCTGATATTTACTGTTTATTTAAACCTCCACTGAATTAGAAAAATCACCTTTCTCAGCTCCGTCCCCTCCCTGAGGTCCCAGCATACGGGCTGGGTGTACTGTTCTCACACACAATGCAACAACAACCAAAAGTACCGCAAACGTGTATACCCAAGTCACACATCCAGTAGATAATTTATGCAACATTTGACAACTTTTGAGTAGCTGAAGACTTTTTTTTCAATACTAAAACAAAATATGTTCTTCATGTCCATTTGAAAGCAGAAGACTGTAAGACCAGCTCAGCCTTTTTTTTCTCTGTCACACTCTTGGAAGCACACGTGCAAACACACACACAGACGCACATGCACACAGTGTCCTTTAGCCTCTCTGTGCCATAATAAGAACCTGTCAGCGCAGCACTGTGAAAACAAATTAGTCCAATGATTAATGAAAGGGTATTAGAGCCAGCAGCTCATCCTGCTGTGTAGATGGGACACCCAGTGCAGAACAGCATGTGGCATATACGGCCCATACACACTTAAACACACCTTTATTTCTCAGCTTATATTTTAAATATCAGAGACAAATCCTTTACAAATCAGCAGCAATATTTATATCGCATAATGTTAATATGACCACCGTTTTGTATCATCATTTGCAAGTGCAAATAATGCCAGATAAGCATTTATTTTTCAGTTTTTGTGGTAATCATTTGTTTCACTGTTTAAAGTGTTCCAAATCGTGTTTGGCCTGCTGCATGTGTCATGTTCCATACTATAGGGACATATTTTAAAATGCAACAACTGAATTAAAAGCTAACTGACAAAAATGAGGTGGACATATTTAAACATTATTAGCAACAGTACTAAGTCTCTCAGAGCACGAGACTGTTCTTTTCATGTCCTTCAGCTGTGTTGTGTAGACAATCAAAGAAACTGAAATGACCTGTAAGCTTGTTACAGCTCCCACATCCGACTGTAAACATTGAAACCTGAAGTTCCAGTTTGACGATCATTCTTGTTTTTTTTCTGTAACAGACACGAAAAATTATTAAAAGGTTAAAATTCTTCTAAAGTTAATTCATATCTTTTTTGTCCAGAAAGAACACAGTGAACAGTAAGTGATTCATATAAGCTTCCTTCTTTTCCTGCTCCCCACTTACAGCCTGTATGATCTGCTTCTTAATGTTGTTGAGTTAAATTGTTGTGACACAGTTTTTTCTCCTCAGTGAAGAGTGACTATTACAGGCGAACATAATCAAACACAGTTCAGCTGTGATGAAACTCCTACTCTGTCTGCTCTATCCTTCTTTCTGGTTTTATGTATACATCAGACAAAGTGTGAGAGTCAGATACTACTATTCTGGTCTGCTAACATGTTGTCTCTATTCTCCTCAGCAAATTAAAATGAGGTGTTAACTTCAGGATAAACTTAATTAATCTGAATTTTAAACATGTTTAAACATTATTTTCTTGCTCACATAGATGGGGAAAAAAGAGTTCATCTGGACTCCACACCCCATGATTCAAAAACAACAAACACTGTATTATATTCTGATTCACAATTAGTTTCTCCACCTAAAATAGAGCATTATATTACAAGATTTCTGGAAACTAGAAAAATCAGATGAAGACAAATGAAACAAGTTTGACACGTTTCATGGATCCTGATCATGTACAGACTTTACTGTGTAGAAACAGATCTTTGTTTTTATAATCTAATGTTAATTTGATTAAAGCTTTTGACCTTCATCATTGTTTGATTTCAGACTGGTTCAGAGTAAAGTTCTCTTGTTGTATCTGCCAGTGTGAACAGACATCTAATATCAGCCACACCCAGACTGCTTACTTTGTTTGGAGCATTTCTACTGCAAAGTTTCACTCTGTTCCAAGTCTATAGATGCAGTCACACTTTCTGTGAGAGATAAAAATGATCCTATTGACAACATGATTCTTTTTTTTTTTTGCTGGATGACTAGGTGTTCCTATTCATCGATGACTAACACGACCTGGATGACTGAGAAGCTCCAGTTTCAATTTCTTTATGAATCTTCTGAATTCTGACCTCTGAAGCATTCAAGCATGAAAGGGCTTCTAACTCGAGGATGAACGAGTGTGATGTTCATCTTTGTACACTTTAATTTCACTCTTTTTTATGCTCTGTTTTTTGTGGTGAAGCAATTTGTGATGGTCGTCTTGAAAGGTGTTCTATAAATAAAATGACATGACAGATGTTTAAACTGCATCTGGAGCTGCTCTAATACAACCAGCCTGTCATGGAAACACATCGTTTGCTCCCATTTCTCTTGTTGGATCCACAAGAAATGCTAAAAATAACAGCTGCCATGCATCAACAAGTCTCTGTGAAAGAAACAGAAACAAAGAGTTCTTGTTTGTGAGTTCAGGCAGTAAGTGTTCAGGCTGTGAAAAAACTAAACACTGACTGTTTCTGCCTTTTGATTTTCTGTATTTCTATGTGTTTTTGCACATTTCACTGCATGCATTTCACAGCAGACTAGAAACAAATGAGGGCTGGCTCCAGACTTTTGCACAGTACTGTAGATTCCCAAAGAGCCCCTTAACTCAGTCAGAGTGCACAGGAAAAGCTGCTCAGCACAAGCTGACCCTTCAAACTCTTTCACATGTATGAATGTGATGGAAGGTCAGAGGCGTGTGCTGATTCAAAGCTGCACTGCTGCTGTATCTCCACTGGGTTCATCTGTGATCTGAGAGGCTAGGCTACAGTTACTGAGCTAGACTGATGGCCAAACACAGATGTTGACCAGGGTTATGCACAATGTACAGAAAACTCCTTCTGAATGACTTTGCTCTTCCATATATTTATTCAGCACAGCAGCGAGGAAAAGATTCTCTAATCCAAACAAATCCCTCTCTCACTGGCTCTGATCTTTGCTGATCCATCTGTAGAAAAAAGAGGTGAAGAACTCCACCATCAGAAGAACAAATTAAACCTGAAGAGACACTTTTGTGTGTCCTACCAAACAAAGTCATCATGGAAACACAGAACTGTGTGGATGACAGCGCTCTGAAGCACTTATCCATGTTTGTTAGTATGAAGCAGAGGGTTACAGAACTCTATCTGCTAGCCATGCCTGTGCCTGCTTAGACTTAAACATAGACTTATAGAAAGAAATCTTTTGAGCTCAGGAATTTAGCAAGTGCCACGACAGGAAGCAACGATCATGAGCTGCCAGCTCCTGAGCAGCATCTGTCGTTGGTCAGGCTGGTCTACACCCCCATCCCTGAGTCCAGGAGCTTTACCTCAAACAGTAACCTCCTCCTTTAAATGCAGTCTAGTCCTGTTCAGGCGGCTCTCCCATGTTTGCCATGTGTGGAACTGGATTAACAAGGAATCCCAGAAACAGGAAATCTGTGTCACATTAGTAGTGATGACGTGCAAAGCAGCCGCTGATACACTATAGTGTACCTAACACACACTGTGTGACGACACTTGCTGTGTTTGCTGTTGGAAACATTACTGTACAGTGTTGTCATTCCACGTGAACAGCACACAGCCATTAATCACCACATCTTCTACATTTACACTATAATCAAACTGTATTAGCAGAACAAAAAAAAGCTGCTCCTCATTTTAACAAATGTCACTCTAACCCAAAAGAAACAGGAAAGTGCATCAATTCATTAGATGATAAAGACAATCAGAAACATGCATTTTACTGCTCAGAGCTGCATTTAACAACTTGTTATATCCAGATTGTTGACATGAGTGATGAAAGGTGTCCATGTGTTCTCAGAGCTCTGCTGTTTAGCCTTTAAACTGGAGCTTATTCCTTCTCCTGATTGGTGCTTGGTCTGTGAGCAACTTCCAGAACAATGAAATATAGTCAGACTGAGATCCACAACAACTCAGAGCTCATTTTTACTACAACTATGCTTTTCAGTCCCATCAGGAAAAGTTTGGCATCGTCTCCTCCTCAGTATCTGACTCGTGTTGTTGGGCCTGCGTCGCTCATTCTGCACTTTTTTTATCTCCTTCCTTGTGTTCTTTGTGACCTCCACAGCAGCACCAAATCCTGCAGATGATCCTGGTTTCATGGAGCTCACAGTTGCCAGTGTTGCATCCACTAAATCCTCTTCTGGCTCCGCCCTTAGCTGCCATGCTCTCATGAGTGTTTTGTGCATCACTGGAAATATGCACATAAGTGCATTAGTTTGCTAGTTTTAATGATTTTGGTTTGTTGGATTTACGGGTTTCAGCGTGAAAGTGAATTGAGCCTCGATGCTTTTAGAAGGATTCTGTCATGATCAGCAGCAGAGCAGTGAGCTTCCTTCATGGCAGCTATAACCAGCCTCATCTATATGTTAGAGAACAGGCACCTTTCCCTGAAAGCAGCGTGAGCACTCCTGAAGATCTGTTAGAGCTCAGACTATCAGAAGCCCTGAAGGTTTTTAAGAGCAGCAGGAGGAAATATGGCTGCAGGTGAGAGAAAAACTCTCTTTGAAACATTCATTTCATCAAATCCTGTTAGATCGAGTTTAAATCACAGTTTAACGCACAGCTTTCCTTCATGTTTATAAGATTGGAGAAACCTGCAGTCAGCTGAGACTGAAGAAGTCACTTGGATGAGTGACTAAACATTTCTCCCACTGAAAACATTCAGATGAACAAAATCAACTTTTGAAAATTTACTTACCTGGATGATTGTGTAATAAAAATATGAACATGTATTTATAAGTTACACTTGTGTTATTTTATTATTGTTATATTTCTTATTGTGTTATTTATAAGTTGGTCCGTATACAGAATACTGAATAAACATCTAAGTCATGAATTATGATTCATTAGCGTTCTTCGAATCTAATCAGAACTACAAATGGGAATTCCTATATGAACATCTACATGCACAAGTTTCATACACTACTCCCAAAGCCTTACAGTACATGACACTGACTGCCAATACACACAACAACAATATATCACAAAACACCAAATGGGTTTAGCTTACAGCTAGCAAGTATGTAGCATAACAAGTAGCATTAGTAGCATGAACTAGCCACATAGCAAACAGGTCAATACACATTGCACTCCTACATCCACTAAATGTCCAAATGGCATAAAAGACTAAAACTGTCCTTTCCAGGTAGGGCTCCACGTCTACTCACAGTTCTTTAGCGACGCACACGACTCACACCGTGTGTAGACATCCACTGCTGAGTCAGTCTGCCAGGTGGCTTTTGCCCTGTGTTAGCTCAAATAAACTCTGATCACTGGAACATGTCCTCAATAGTGCAGCTGTGCTCTCTCGCCACAAGGGGGCTCCCCCACTCAGCTGACAGCCTTTCCAACAGATATGATTTTTACCTTATCTTTAAGCATACCCTTACTATTTGAATATAATTAATCTTGCATTGACAAGATGTCTGTGAAGGTTCTCAGTCATCCAGGTCATTGTAGTCAAAGGAGCTTGCAAAGAAAAGCATCTGGACTTCTTTAAGTTGCTTGAAGACGTTTCACCTCTCATCCGAGAAGCTTCTTCAGTTCTAAGATCAAATGGTGGGGAGTCCCAGATTTAAACCTAGTGGGAGTAACCCCCCACAGAGGGACAAAAGGACCAAAAAGAAAGAAGCCATCTATGTCCACTGTGAGCAACCATCTTGAACAGAGGCGGTGGTTTACGACACCAACTGTCTGCCATCTATAATCCAGTTTTGAGTTCCCTCCCCAGACGCCTTAACGCCCACTCATATCCTGGGCCATCTGACCTCAGGAATTTGCATGATAAGGTGGGGCCAGGTTTCACAATGAGCTCACCCGAAACCCTGGCTGATTGGGACCCACACCCAGTTTCACATCGCTCAGGCGATTAGAGGATCATCAGGGGGTCCTTTTGTCCCTCTGTGGGGGTCACTCCCACTAGGCTTAAATCTGGGACTCCCCACCATTTGACCTTAGAACTGAAGAAGCTTCTCGGATGAGAGGTGAAACGTCTTCAAGCAACTTAAAGAAGTCCAGATGCTTTTCTTTGCAAGCTCCTTAGCATTGACAAGTACCATCAGACCACTCCCTAAACATACATAAGCAAACATTAATATTAACATTAAAGCTGTATAAAACAACAGCTACAGAAATGAACTTTATTTGGTCAAAAAAAAAAAAAAAGAAAGAAAAAAAAGACTTCCAACTGTGGGGTCTCCAATGACCCTAAGTAAGCCCCGATAAAGAAGGGGGCTTCGAGGGGGGGCCTCTCTCACCTCTATGTGAGACAGGGCCTTCCTTTGCCAGCCGGCCAATGTCCATTCTACTAGCATAGGTAAAACATCCGCCTATTTTCAATTTCTGCATTGCCACTTGAGTATATTATTTCGAAATAAGAAGTCTTTACCAGGTTAGTTTCCTCAGAGGATATTTTAATTACATTAAACTCACCACCTGTTCTCTTTACTCCTCAATTTTTCGGTGTCCCACTCATTCTTACTCGGAGTCTTTCCTTATAATCTCGGGTCTGGTCTTTATTTACTTGGCTCCGTGTTTTCCTTTCTATGCACCACGATAAACGTCGGATCTGTTCCAGAAGCGTCTCCGGGCGTTTGATGATCGTCACCGGGAATCCACTCTTTACCATGTCATCTGTTGCCTCCTCCACCGAGCCGTATAGCACTGTTCCCTCAGTATAAAAAACTCTCATCTTTGCTGGAAAAGGAGTTTGGAATCGGATTTTCTTGTCTTTTAAAACAGATTTCACCCCTGCGTATTCCTTTCGCTGCTTTAAAATCTGTGGTGCATAATCATGATCCAAGTTAACTGTCTTGCCTTGGTAGTCAAATCCACGCTTCTGCCAGGTCAATTTCAATATTTCTTCTTTCATTCTGGAACTAGACAGTTTGACAACAATTGACCGTTGCGTCGCTCCTGGCGGTGGTTTTGACATCAAAGCGTGATGTGCTTTTTCCACTCGTAGCTCAGCGGAGTCCAGCAACTCCAGATTCTGTCGTAATAAACTCTCCACAAATACGACCATTGATGTAGAATTGTCTTCCGACCCCTCCTTGACACCGTATATTCGAATGTTTTCTCTTCTAGACCATCCCTCCAGGTCTGTTAGCTTGGCATCCATCTCAATATGCAGTTTGAGCATCTCTGTTACTACTTCCTCATTAGCTTGTACTTGGGTTTCAACATCCACAATTCTTTCTTCTACCTCTTCCACTCGTTGGTTTTGTTTATTTCTTCTCTTTCCTTCCCCGAGAATTAAGGGAATTCAGAAGAGATAACTGTGCACAATTGAATGAAATCAGAGAGGTGTGTCCTATTGCTAGCAAGGGGATGATCTCAGAGCAGCATCTCTGCCCTCGTCTCAGACCACCACTCCAAAGAACCAGCATCCCCCTGCAGTATGTGCACGTGAGTGAGTGTGTGTGGATGTGGGTGTTTGTGTGACTTCCTGCTGATCACAAAGGGTCATCTCCCCTTACGATGCTGGGGGGGGGGGGGGGGGGGGGGGACGACAATAGAAACAAAGAATGTCTTTGGAGTTGCCTTGTGTAGCTGTAGGCATTGTTCTAAATATGTTTTTTGTTGTTTTTGAACTTTCAGTGACAAATTTAGTTCTAGGACTTGTTCTGAATAGTGTTTGTTGCAATGTTTGTAGACACTCCTCGTTCCCTCCCACATGTAAGAGCGGACAGCCTCCATTTCCTGTTGATTAGATCAGAGGTCAGACTAGTTTCACTTTTACAACAGACAAAGCTGCAAGTCTTTCTAACTAAGAAGAGAAATGATGCAGAAGGAAATTAAAATGGATGAAGAAAACATTTCTTGTTTAAGCTGTTTGGATCTACTGAAGGATCCGGTGACTATTCCCTGTGGACACAGCTACTGCATGAACTGTATCAAAAGTCACTTTGATGAAGAGGACAGGAAGGGAATCCATAGCTGCCCTCAGTGCAGGACGAACTTCATGCCAAAGCCTGTCCTGGAGAAAAACATTATGTTAGCAGAGTTAGTAGAGGAACAGAAGAATATCTCACCGAGAGTTGCTGAAGTGGATGTTTTACTGTCACCAGCAGAGCCAAAGACCAGAGCTGGATTCTTAAAATATTCACATGAAATCTCACTGGATCCAAACACAGCAAACAGACATCTGTTATTATCTGAGAGGAACAGAAAAGCAACAATAATGAGACAAAAACAGTCTTATTCTGATCATCCAGACAGATTCACCGGATGGCTTCAGGTCCTGAGTAGAGAGAGTCTGACTGGACGCTGTTACTGGGAGGTGGAGTGGAGAGGGAGAGGAGTTGGTGTTGCAGTTGCATACAAGAATATCAGCAGAGCAGGGAGCTCAAATGAATGTAAATTTGGATTCAACGACAAATCTTGGTCTTTACGTTATGATTCAAAGGGTTTTCAGTTTTGGCACAATGAAGTCCAAACTGTCCTCTCAGGCCCTCGGTCCTCCAGAGTAGGAGTGTACCTGGATCACAGAGCAGGTATTCTGTCTTTCTACAGCGTCTCTGAAACCATGACTCTCCTCCACAGAGTCCAGACCACATTCACTCAGCCGCTCTATGCTGGACTTGATTTTTTGGATCATGAAGATACTGCAGAGTTCATTACACTGAAATAGACAGAAGCCACTGATGGACAATTGGTTAAAATGTGTGTTTTATTTTCCACTTTTTTTTGTCTACATCATTGTTGAGATGGGAGTTGCTGAGAGCTCACAGTTGTGCTGTTTTTACTTTGCACGGAGATCACCTGTCAGTCACACTGAATAGATGTTCCTTTGACCTTTTGTTATCCGTTTTCTATATTTTCCTAACATTACGTTTATATGCCATTTAAATGTTGTTCTTGTACTAATTAAATGTTAAATATATCAGAAAGAAGTCAAAGTGGCACCAAAAAGTTATTTAACAGTAAATTCAGAAGGTCATATTCATAATAAAAAATAACCTCAGTTTGTAAATGTCAAAACAATAAAAGTATTGTTTTGGGAGAATAAACTCACAGATCAAATGTTAGATACTGAAACATTATTTCAGTCCTTCCAAGATACAGAGTTATAATAAAAGTTTGCCAGTTATCTGTCCTGAGTCTGACCGCTCTTACATCTGTGTTCTTCATTAACGTCTTGTCTTCAGGCTTATAATTTGGCCGGTTTCTCTTAAATATTTGTGAACTAAAGACAGCTTCAACCCTCTGTGTGTTGACCGCACTGCATTTTCTTGTTAGTAATAGCAACACCATTGTAACGACAGAAATACTAATTAGTTAGATTACTAGTTACTGAAAAACATTTAACGCCATTATTCCCATTTGTGCGAATTTACAAAACATTATGTAAAGATTGCTGGTATTTTTGTGCCCTTAAAAAGTGGAAATAATGATGAGAGCTGAATGAATGATAGTGACACGCAGATCTCGTTTTCACTCGTCTGTATTGAGTGTTACAAAAACAACACAACCCAAACCATATTCTCTCTGCATGGATACACTCAGTCTCAGGACCACAGTTTCCAAACTAAGTTGCCCTGTTTTAACTTATGAGAGTATTTAGACGCTGCACAACTTGAACTGTAACATAAGGTAAATACATCTTTTTAACTCACATATGTTAGCTGACACATTCGCTGACTTTCAACAGTAATGAAATAATACTTTATGCGCTGTATATGTCTTTCAGTAGTTAACTTAAATACAGATAGTGGCAGAAAAACTGTCATTCAATAAGGCGGGACACCAGTGAAAGCTAGCTTAAACAGCAACGGAGTTCAGCTGAAACTTCTCAGCAAAAACTGTCCACAAGTCACCTCTTTCCTTACAATAAACAATGATGGTGGGCTAATAGTCAACTGTAATACACAGAGTTCTGTGCGTGCAGTTACCTTAAACAGGGGAAACGAGGAGAGATGAATGATGATACTGACACAAAGCGCTGGCTTTCACTCGTCTGTACAGAGTGAAGGACAAGAGGCGCGAATCCCTCTAGTGGAGCCCTGAGGAATTACCAATGGATCGATGCACAATCAATCCAGGACATTGTTCCTTCTCGAAAATTGAAAGATATTTCATGCACTGTTATTTATAGAAGGCTTCACACTGTTCCTGCTAACCATAAATATTGTTCCTAAAGTTTTATCCAACTGTAGACAGATTTCTAAACTCCCTTTTACTTAAGTCCTGTTGAAACTTGTATTAGAAAAAATATTACAAATTATTTAAAGTTATAAAGCACAGCACAGAACTGAAATGGCACAGTAGTTAACTTTACAGTTAGGCTGGGGTACAAATTTCCTCATAAAAACCCTGCTCTTATGTGGAATGACTCAGGGGTCCATTCTTGGCCCAGTATTTTTTCCCTCAATTTATGGGTTCATAAAAACCTTTATAAAAGTGACTAAATGCTAGGTATAATAGGTATTTTTGTCTGCTTTGGATTTTACTTCTACATTTCACCTTTAAAAACCGTTTATCTTGTCTTGTTTGGTATCATTCTTTTCAGCACACCTTAACATGTCAAAATTTGCAGCTATTTTTTCATTTTGAAATACTATATTAAAACAATTGATCTCAAATCAGACAAAAAACATAAAACTCGAGTATAAAAAAGTAGAATTTTTTTCCACTAATAGAAAGCCAAGGTTTTTTCTTTCTGGGTTTTTTTTGTCACAAACAGAGAATACTTTCAAGTGCTTCCCTTCCCGCTGTAAACACAACGTTAGTATTCAGGAAAAAAAACATTGCGCATATTTTTAATCATAACTCTGGTTTTATGTGGCCTATCAACACAATTTAAAAACTGGTAGTTTGAAGTCCACACTTTTAACACAGAAATGGAGAAACCTCTTCTGTCCGCCGATCCAGGAACTTGAATTCTTTGAATTTCAGGATACTTTTTCTTAATAAACGGTAAGCATTATACATATTGTCCTTACATAGGTGGTTTCTCTTCTCGCAAGTGAAGTAGATTTTTTGAAGGCGTTTGTTTTTTTCGAGGTCGCGGATGACGTCAGGAGAAGGTGATTGGTCACTTGCAATGTTGAACCTGGAACAACATTATTTATGATGACGAGGGAACAACACCAACACAAGCATATCAGATCGTCTGGACACTCAGGGTTGTCTTGGGTAGCATCTTGTTGCTATGTCATCTTACAGTAACTTGGTCAGTAGTTTACCATGACTACTTTATTCTTCCTCAGCCAATCAGCAGCACTTGTGCAATTGTAACCTGTTGTGTATATAAACCTTCATTAACTGGTTTGAGAAATCCTTTAAACCAGTGACAGGAAAGTTGGATCACAGTGGTAATTATTAAAGGACATTGATGTTTGATGTCTCATTTAATTCGTCATCTGTCATTGAAATTATCAGAGGAGGCCTGAAAGGCTCGCACTAGCTGTACAACCACTCACAGCAGCCCATTCATTCATTTTCATTGCTGACACTGGATTGCCCAATCAAATCTCTTAACTTGACCAGCCCATCCCCAGCTTGTAGGAAAAGTTCAGTGTGGAAGAAGTGGTGAAAAGATTGAGCTGAAAAGCTGAGCGAAAACAATAAACAGAAACTACAACTATTAGCCAGACCTTACAGTCACACAGCAAATCAAGGATTAAGGTCAAATGATTGGCTGCTTTCACCATGAGCCACTGCTAATTTTTAAAGTGTAGCATTTAATTATTGTCAAATGCTTTTAAAAAGAACAATCACTGCTTGTTGTTTTAAAACTGATAACTTAAGCATGTTGATTGACTCATCTTCCTTTCCGCCTGCCTGGAGGCTCCCTTAACACCTCTCTCTGCCTCCTAACAAACCTTCCCCCTCTCATCTCGCTTCATCTTTGGCCTACAGTAGCACAGTTTCCACCAACACCTTGCTGGCCAACAGAAACTCGTACCTTAAATGAAATAAATGATATGGAGCACTCCAATCATGCTTTCAAAACTACAGCAACGGTTAAAGAAAGAGGTGATAAACATGCCCCTGCGCCCGGTTCTTGTTGAAATGAGTTACTAACATGATTTCCCCTTCATGTATGGTGATAGACTGGCCAAAATATTAGGAATGCTCTGGAATTTCTGATGAAGCCAACAGTAAGTGTTGCTTTAAATCGGGGGTATTCAACAAAAATGAAAAGACTTCTTACTTCTTAATGCAAAGGTTCAGATGATCATTATTCTAAATATTTAATTACTTTAAATGATTTTATTTTATTTATTTTATTTACTTGTAATATATATTGTATTATACATATTATATTTTAAATATAGAGATAAGAAAAATCATTAGAAAAAGTTGTTATTATTGGTATTATTAGTATTATTGCATATTAATGATGAAGGAACTGACCTCACAGGTCACAGAATCAACTTTTTGGTAACAAGTTAATGTGGTAGTTCAACAGTTTAACCAGCAGAGGGAGCCAGATAAGCTGTTTTGAATTCAACACTAACAGGCAGAGGGGGAGGAGGAGGGACTGTTGCCGTAGTAACTGAATCTACAAAAGTCAGTAAGTGTTCGTCTTAATTAAATCACACTTAGCTGTTAGTGTTCATCTTCAGGCACTGAATTCACTTACAAGAAACAGTCCAACAGATTCACACAAGGGGAACATGTTCGCTGTTTTTTCTGCAGCTGTGAGGACTGTTAGCCTGGACATAACAAGCTGTGTGGCTGCGTCACTGTTCAAACTTCAGGTTCCGAGTACCAGTTTTAGTTTTAGAGCTCAGCAGACCCAGTAGCTCATCACCACTGCTCCTCCATAACAACAGTGGTGAGGCTGAAGGGGACTGGAAAATAATGTACATGGAAATGAATCACTGTAAATAACACTATATAATGTTTGATGATAATACGGTCTGAAGGTTAAATAAACATGTTTACTGCCTGGTATAACACTTGGTTTCGTCTCTGGGGATAGTATTGTGTCCACTTTGACTTGTGGTAATTAAAGTGGAATTTTTCACTTGGTTGATTTGTTGAACTTTCTTAAATCTCTTCTTTAAACACAGTGTCATCTGATTGTATTTACTGACCATTTTAGAGATTTACAATCAATAACTGGGAAACAGGAAGCATTTCACACTCTGCTACCGATGAGTCTCATGGTGCTTTCACCACAAGTTTTTTAATAAAAATAATAAAAATCTACAAAAACACACGAACATAATTTATTAGTACAGTAAAATCCTAAAAATTCAGTTAAATTTCTAAAAAACAAGAAGTGTTCATCCAGGAACCTTTAAATGGTCTTCAGATCCCCAGGCCTGCATAAAGCACCAGGACACAACTGTTGTTGTGTTCATTTGCTTATTAAAAAATTGAATTAAATTGATTAATGATTATTAAATAAACAATTATTATGCGGTCAGCACGGTGGCATGGTGGTTAGCACTGTTGCTGCACAGCAAAAAAGTCCTGAGTTCAATTCCACCATCAGGCCGGGTGCTTTCTGTGTGGAGTTTGCATGTTCTCCCCGTGTTTGTGCAGGTTCTCCCCGGATACTCCGGCTTCCTCCCACAGTCCAAAAACATGCAATAGGGGGGATAGGTTAATTGGTCAATCTAAATTGCCCATAGGTGTGAATCTGTGAGTGAATGTTTGTCTGTGTCTCTATGTGTTAGCCTGTCTCTTGCCCTATGACAGCTGGGATAGGCTCCAGTGCCCACTGCGACCCTGGAAAGGAGAAGCGGATGGATGGATAATTATTATGCTCTTCTCACATAATGTCTCAAACTGGTTACATTCATAAAATACTTGGCAGGTATTTTGTCTTTCTACAGCTGAACCATGACTCTTCAGAGTCCAGACCATATGCACTCAGCTGCTCTGTGCTGGACTTTATCTTTTTATCAATCATGGAGACCCTGCTGACTTCATTAGTTTATTAGTTGTTGATAGAAATTCCACAATATGTGGTTTATATTGTCTGGTGTGATTTTCTTTTTCCTCTTTGTAACAGTGCAGCCCTTAGCGGCTGGAAACACAGTGAGACAGACCAAGGCAAGTGTAGTGGAACAAAGTATTTATTTGCTATATGGCTCTCCTTAAAACAATTAACTTGTCGAGCTTCTTCACAGCACAAAAATCCATCCTCTAATGACAACTGGCAGCCTTAAATATGTTCAGCTGTCACAGACTTAACCATTATTCCACTCTCAGGTAAATTCTTAAATCCCAACCTTCCACCACAGTATACAATATATCAATAAGAATAAATAAATACATAAATACATCTTCACATTTACATATTAATAAATATTTCACACTTTAATGTTACACCAAACCCAATATTATAAAAACCCAGAAACCCAAGCACAGCAAGATTCACCACACTCTCTTTACCAATGGTCTCTCCCGGAACCTTTAAATGGTGTCTGGACCCCCGGGGAAACATTTGCCCAAACACCTTGAAGAGGACACAGGCAAGAAAGGTGAGTAATCATTAACTTACAAACACTTATTTGCACCACTTTTATCCCTAGATTTCACACACACGTTTGCATTAGTTTTCCTTACTGGTCAGCCTTAATCACAATCTCAATCACCATTCTTCTCTCCTGACAGACAACCACCACATTCCTTGATGAGGAGCAGCTGTGCAGGATCTGAAACAAGGCCACCAACTGATTTTAAAATTCCCAATAAATAGTCAATAAATATTTAAACTTCTTGTGTGCAAATCCATGCTTAAAGTGCAATGCTCATAAAGTGCTTGATAAGGTGCTTTTAATAAAGTGAAAGGTGTGCTCTAAAGTGCTATACAGACAATACAATATAAATAAATGCAGTAAGGGAGTCCTCTTCCTTACACTCTTAATGAAAACTTCTTGACTTGTGGATTTATTTGTGGTTTTGTCTGTTCGTCTTTGCTAATGCAAAGAGAAAATTAGTGTTGAAATATATGTAGACCTGTAGAAATTTACTCGTTCGTGTAGAAAAACAGTCAAATGAAACATTCTGGACTTTTACCATTTAAAAAGGGGAAAAACCTTTATCCTGTAGATGTGAGAGCAGTCTGATGAAAACACACTTTTGTCTTTTAATTGTTTAAGCCTAAACAACAAAGGGAGAGAGAAAAATGATTAATAGATCGATAGTTGTGACCAGTTTATGAGCTGCTGATCTGCACATAAAATCATTTCATCATTTGATTGTTTTTCCATGTACCATCTATATTTACGGATGGATGTTAATAAGGTTTTATTGATGTTGGTTTGGTTTACAAAGGTGGAAAGTTAACATAGTACAAATACTTAAGTAGATTTTTCACATATGTTTACTTCACTTGAGTATTTATTTTTAGTTTTACTCCCTACATTATTAAACTGTGTATAAATATCTGTGCTTTCTACTCCTTACATTTCCAAAGCAGACTTGTTCCTTTAAGTTCATCTAGTGTTTATACTCAGGGATTAAAGTGGGCTGGAGTTATGGTTGTGGTACTTCAGAGTAGCTAGTGTGTTGTTGTGTCCGGGGAAAACAGGTTAGTTTGCATTCATGTGGTGAATTCACTATAAAACACTGTTGGACTGCTTATGGTTACATCAAGTGTGGCAGAAATGAATTTGCATTTAAGATAATGATGCTTAGATTATTTAACTGAATTGAAACTTTATTCTAGCTGTATACTGTCTAGTGTGAAGCCGCATAGTGTGAGTGTAGGGGATGGACATCAGATATGATAGCTGGTGAAACTGTGTACATGTTGTTAAGTTCAGTTGTGTAAATCCACAAAGAGCAGCAGGTCAGCTGATTGCAGCCTTTACACTAAGAAAACTTTATGAAGCTTACATCAGAAATTATTGTGGGCCATCATTTTTTCCCTACACTGAGCGCCATTACTAATTTTAGAGTTCCTCCACCACTTTAACCCCTGACTGCGCATTTTCCTGTTTAGAGGCATCTACGAATTTGCATCTTCTGCACTGGTGTTAGATAGTACCTATTAGTTGTGTGTGTTTCTTTCCCTGTGATTATTATTATTACACACACACACACACACACACACACACACAGATACTCGCACTTACATGTACACACACATGCAATAAAGGCTGTTTATTTATTTTATTTTAAGTTGGATAAGCTACCTGATTTCCCCACCAGTTTTTAATTTTTTTAAGGAGGTCTGGTTTGTCCGCCAGTTTTCAAGAAGGTTTAAGGATGGTTTCACCACCGAAAGGAGGTTTTTTTCTCCGCCACTGAGGACGTAAAGTGTTTGGTTTTGTATGTAAGGAGGATAGAGCTCTCACTGGTGACTCTGCTTTAAGGGAGATCATAGGCCTATTTTGTGTGTGAACAAGTGTGGGCCAGACGTGGTCTGTGTGCGGCTGAAAGTTGTCTTGTTAAGTGTAAATGCATTACTAGTCCCTAAGGACGCTAAGGACCCCAAAGCGCTTTACACATTTAGTCATCCACCCATTCACACACTGGTGATGGCTGGGGCGCACTGACAGTGGCGAGGCTGCTGGACACTGGCGCCACCGGGCCCTCTGACCACCACCAGTAGGCAATGGGTGAAGTGTCTTGTCCAAGGACTCAACAACCGAGACTGTCCAAGCCGGGGCTCGAACCGGCAACCTTCCGATTACAAGACGAACTCCCAACTCTTGAGCCATGATGGGGAATAAACTGAGTAAGTAGTAAGTATGCCTTGAAAGGGGATGGAAAACATTGCAAAGTATTCACCAGGCAGCACGTAATATGTAGATCATTGAAGGAAGAAAAGAAGTGAAATTGTGCGCAAAGCAGTGTAATGTGTCTGAAGTCACTGTGTGTGTGAACCACAGAGAGGTGTGAAAGTGTGTGGGTGAGAATAGTCTCCAACGGGGGAAGAGGTGATTCTGCAGGTCAGCTTCTACCCCAGTGGACAGAAAAGAAAGAAAATAGTTGTGCTGTTGATGAAAAAAAAGGAAGTGATAAATGAAGAGCTCAGCCTAAGGCAACTTCAATCTCACTTTCTGTTTTAAAGAAAGGAGAGTTCAAAAACCAGAGAGAGAGATGTGTGTTGTTTTAGGCGTCTCTCTATTGTGAAAACAGGGTTAGCAGAGGCGAGGGTGCCGGGTTAGCCTCGCCACTGCCTCTGCGAGGCTAACCCGGCCTAGCAGAGGGTGTGACTTGCAGGTGAAAAGCAGACCAGGATCAAATTTCCACATGCAGCAGTTGGACGACAATTATAGGTTAACATCATTAGAAACACCCAGGCCGAGTCTTGGCTGAATTGTGTTTACAGGTTAACTCCTATGTGTTTCTCACCCCGAGAAAGCAAGCTCCACGGAAGCTAACCTCTGCCTGAAGACAAGGAGTGCAGTTCTAGAACAATGAGATGGATATCAAGAGCTCACAGCAGGTCAAGAGACAGCAGTATCCTGAGCAGAGAGGTCCAGCAGCGCTTTGGGCAAACGGCATCAGAGAGAAAGAAAACCCATCACCTGACTGGATGGACATGTGTTTCCAGCAAGCTACAACTTCACTGTGTGACATTTGCCACTTTTGGAGTGAAATGCCAAGATGAGACAGTGGAAAACACAGGCCAAAGCTGAAGAGAACTGACTGCCATTGGACTGCAGAGTGGGAGAGGAGAACAGAGTGGAAGAAGTAGGTGAGTGTACAGAGGAATGCTGTTGTTTAGTGTGGGAAATCAAAATTTGGGTTAGCAAACCTGTGAAAAAGGAAAATAACTGCTTTAAGTGGGAACATTTGAGGAGTCTGAAGCACTACAAAATGAAAAAGGTACACAAAAAAAACACAAACGGAAAATGTATTAATCCTACTAACCCTACATACACATATAATGAAACTCATGAAGACCAGACAGCATCTTAAGCATGTGATTCTGTTTGTCATCTTATCCAAGTCACTTAGATGAGAAGTGATACATAGACTAGTGGACTAATATTATGGGAGGACAGATGATTGCATCAAAGCTGGGGGAAAACAGAATGCTGATGAGGGGTCTTGAAAGAGTGAGCTGGGCGAGCTAATAGGTTGTTGAGTTTCTGAGGTGTGTGAAGAAGTTTTAACATGGCACACATCTGATTACATGAGAAGAAACTTATTATGTGAAAAGACATCAGGGTTATGTTGTATGTTGTGTGTCGCAAGGTGTGTGGCTGATGGATGAATGCTTGAGATTAATCTGGCCGATGATTTGTCTTTTGTTACAAATTTGAACCTGCCAATTAGGTTTGGTATGATTTACCCTCCTGGGACGAAGAGCATATGTCATGACTTAACAAGGCTTTTCTTTTCTCCTTTTTATTTTGTTACAACTTGCCTAATAAATCTGCACTCCCTGTATGTGCTGCGGCACAGTGGTTGGAAACACTGATTTAGAGTTCAAGGAGATGTTAGTGACATCAGAGCCGTACGTATTAGCAGGTACACGTCCCTCACTCGTCCTCAAAAGCAGATGCAACAGATGCTGCTGCCTTGGTTTGAAGACACCTGCATGCATACTTAGAAAATCCATCTGTACATGTCAGTAAGTGTCTCACATTATCGTTACTAATGTGTCTGTCATCACTATAACTGCATGTGTACAATGTGGAAATTGATGTTATGTAACGATGATACAAAAACAATATCAGAACATAATTTGATTCAGCAAATCCTATTTATTAACAACTATTAGTGTAAATAAAACATTCTGTCATCTTTTAATAGCAAAACACATTAAAGCAGACGTGTGTCCAAACCTCCTCCACTAACACATCCGTTTCTATGGTGCTGTCATCAGCTCGAGGCACAGCTGCACCCTTACTAACTCCATCAGGCACATTTAAGTCACTACAATCTTTTCATAATCCCCCATCGTTCAAGAGTCAGGTATCTCTGAAGATTTCCAGAGTACTTTTTCACACACATCCAAGTCATTTAGTTGCAGTACCTCGACCGCAGCATTGTCCAACTCATTCTGAGTCGCTTGTCTGATGGATCCTGTGTTCTGCTGTTTTAACCAGTCCAGCTGGTGCTGGAGGACCGAACACTGGTGATGGACTGCACTGTGCTGAGACAGATTTTGTGTTATAGGCTTCATGTTATGGACGCACAGTGTGAGCACTCAGGTCGCATTAGAGCATCGGGCTGTATAGTGTGAGACCCCCATCGTGACCTACAAACTTCTAACCCCTGTGATTCACTCATACAGTTTGAGCTGAATAACACGACTGAAAATTTTTTAAAAATAAAAATTAATAAATCACATAGTGTATGCCCAGCTTAACCAGACTGATGACAGATTTCAAACATGCTGAATATGAAGAGTAGTATCATTTAAACTCACATGATTATCAGCCATAAGAACAAATTCAGATTTATATTGATGTAAGGTATATAAATGTAAGTACAGTTTGAATCAGTGCAATATTATTTTCACACATCAATGGACCACTGAACTTCTCAGCTTCTAAAATGTAAAGCCTCATTTAGAAACTACACAAGTACATATAATGGTCAGGGATCAACATGAACCTGTCTTCTTTGTTTGACTTTAATCAACTCTGCAGTGTCTCCGTGATCTAAAAGCCGAACTCCAGCATAGAGCGGCTGAGTGAATGTGGTCTGGACTCTGTGGAGGAGAGTCATGGTTTCAGAGACGCTGTAGAAAGACAGAATACCTGCTCTGTGATCCAGGTACACTCCTACTCTGGAGGACCGAGGACCTGAGAGGACAGTTTGGACATTGTTGTGCCAAAATCTATAACCGTTTGTGTCACAATATAATGCCCAAGATTTGTCATTGAATCCAAATAAACGTTCATTGCCCCTCCCTGCTCTGCTGATATTCTTGTATGCGACTGCTACACGAACTCCTCCCCCTCTCCACTCCACCTCCCAGTAACAACGTCCAGTCAGACTCTCTCTACTCAGGACCTGATACCATCCAGTGAATCTGTCTGGATGATCAGAATAAGACTGTTGTTGTTCTGTTCTTGTTACTTTTCTGTTCCCCTCAGATAATAGCAGATATCTGTTTGCTGTGTTTGGATCCAGTGTGATTTCATGTGAATATTTTAAGAATCCAGCTCTGGTCTTTGGCTCTGCTGGTGACAGTAAAACATCCACTTCAGTGACTGTCAGTGAGATGTTTGTCCATTCCTCTCTCAGAATGTCCTGTAGTTTATCTCTGGTCTCTGACACAGCTGCTGTCACATCCTCAAAGTAGCTCAGAGGACGAATATTGATGCTGGATGAGTGTGTAGACTCACTGAGTGCTGACAGTGAGGGGTAGTTGTGTAGAAACTGGTTGTGATCCTCTGTGTGTGAGAGCTGCTCCAGCTCGCCGTCTTTCCTCTTCAGCTCAGCGATCTCCTGCTCCAGCTTCTCCTGAAGCTCTTTGACTCGACTCACTTCAGTTTCCTGCTGGGATCTGACCTGCTGCTTCACATCAGAGCTTCTTTTCTGGAGGAGACGGATCAGCTCAGTGAACATCTTCTCACTGTCCTCCACTGCTTTATCAGCAGAGCCATTGATGGCCTCCACCTCCTGTTGAAGCAGCTTCACATCTTTCTCTCGCTCCTGGATTCTCTGCTGGATGTTTAGTCGTCTCACCTCGAGCTCCTTCTGCTTCTCAGTCCTTTCTGCTGCAGCTGGGACTGTTTCATGGCCTTTATGTTCATCCATCAAGCAGAGATAACAGATACTCTGCTGATCAGTACGACAGAAAATCTTCATCACCTCATCATGACGAGAGCAGATGTTCTCCTGGAGCTTCTTGGAGGGGGCCACCAGCTTGTGTTTCTTTAACGGAGCTGCATCATAGTGATGTTGGAGGTGTTTCTCACAGTAAGAGGCCAGACAGACTAAACAGGACTTGATGGCTTTCAGCTTCCTCCCAGTGCAGACATCACAGGCCACATCTTCAGGTCCAGCATAGCAGTGATCAGCTGGAGCAGCTTGGAGTCCAGTCTTCTTCAGCTGCTCCACTAAAGCTGCAAACATGATGTTTTTCTCCAGGACAGGCCTCGGTGTGAAAGTCTTCCTACACTGAGGGCAGCTGTGGATTCCCTTCCTGTCCTCTTCATCCCAGAAACTTTTAATACAGTTCCTGCAGTAGCTGTGTCCACAGGTTGTAGTCACCGGATCCTTCAGTAGATCCAAACAGATGGAACAAGAGAAGGTTTCTCGGTCCAGCTGAACTCCTTTCTGCGCCATTTCTCCTCTCAGTGTCAGTGACTGTGTGAGTTTCACTTCCTTATAACTGAAACTAGTCTGAGCTCTGATCTCAACAACATGTTTCTGCAGTGAATGGAGCCTGTCAGCTCTTACACGTCACCACATGTTGGTTACACCCATCTTCAAACTGCAGATCTGAAGGGGAGGGAACGAGGAAACACGTGGACAGAGAGGAGGTGCTGTGTTTAAGAGCAGGAAGAAGAGGGAGGGTTATCAGGCTGTGCTTCACTCCAGGAAGAGGAGCAGTTAGAGAGTGAAACTGTGTGTTTAACCATTTTTATTTACTGCTTCTTCTATATAAATAATTTTTAAAAATCCAGCTTTAATGAACACTGGACAGAAACGTCTCAGGTAACAATAACTGTCAGAACAGCAGAGGCTGCTGACCTAATCAAAGCATATGTGGAGAGCAGGGTTAGGTTAGCAGACATATGCTGGTTGCTTTTATTTATTTATTTATTGCTTTTATAGGCAGTAATCAATGTTGCTGTAACAGGATGAGAACTAGATAAATGCCACTGCATTGCTTTGAACAGTCAGCAGAGTCTGCACATATAATTACAGATATTCCTGCAAAAAGTTAATTAGTCAAAAGAATCTTGCATTTTAGTTTTGCATTTATAACAGCTGCTGCAACAGAAATAACCATGTTCTTTACATTAAAATAGCAACAAACCTTTCTGGAACAACTTTCAAGGTTCATGGCGAAGACAAAGATCTAATGACATGAAGACTCCAGTGAAACTTAAAGTATTAGGAACCAGTTTTAATGCGTGACCAACACATTTCCCCCTGTGGCCTTCACCAGGGTCATTGCTAAATACCCTTGTGATTGTGAAAAGACTACTGGTCAAGTCAAAAAGGAGTGTATGGTAAAATGACCAATGACCATGTGACAAGATCAAGCAAGCATTTTTCTGATGTGTTCACCGCTCAATGGTTTGTTGTCATATTGAACAAAATATTAGGTTCTCTTTGTATATTACACTCAGGCATCAGGAAAGAGTGGTAACTAGTTCATAGTTTTTAGCTAATGACATGTCAATCACAAGACATTGCTCAGAAAACGTGCAGATTCTCAGCTAGATCCACCTTCCACTCTTTACTTACAGTTTCACAACAGCAAACAAACACACAAATAAGTTGAAGTAATTGTTTCCTGTATGACTTCACTGGTCTCGCATCAGTAAGGACTTTTGCTCCTTGTTGCTTGAGTTCATTGAGGTGGTGAGCATACATTTATCCCCAGACATGTCCATGTACACAAACATTAAACAACTTCTTTCTGACCTTTTTCACACTTTTGCACCACTTCAGAGGAATCCCCTTAACCTCAAATCACTGTTTTCTTAAGGTATGACTTACCTTCACAGCTGTGTGGATTACGCATCATGTCACAGAAGGTCCACAAGCATAGATGCACGTGTGTGTTCATGTCTGTAAGCTATTATTGTTTCATCTCACTGAAAGCACAAATGCCATCCTCTCTCTCTCTATTTTTATATGAGGATGGGGTGGACAAAATAACAGGAACACCTCACAACAGTGATGGCGCTGAGTTGCAAAGCTGCCTGAGCTGCATTAGAGACTGCGCTGGTGTTATTCACCTATAACGTGCTACAGTTCGTGCTTCCCTGTGTGTGTCGCTTACAAGAAGGTCAACAAACACACCGCAGTGCTGCAGGCAGAACATACATAATCAATCAGCCCTCAGTGCAAGCTACAAAAATAAAATATGGGACACACACACACACACACACACACACACAGCAGCCTGCTCTGATATCTATAGCTTCCTATTAAAAGAGAATGTGTGTGTGTGTGTGTGTGTGTGTGTGTGTGTGTGTGTGTGTATGAGGGATTAAAACACCTAATAAAGTCAGGGAAAAGCTCTCAGACTCGCAGACAGTAAAACTCAACATCAAAACATCCGGCTGGGACTCATTAAACTGTGAGGGTTTGTAGGAGATGCAGCGCGCGCGCGCGCGCACACACACACACACATACACAGACACACACACACACACACACACACACACACACACACACACACACACACACACACACACACACACACACAGTCATGTTTTCATATCCTTCCCTAGATGCTTATCCTAACACTAGCCCAGTGCTTCCCAAAAACGGTGCCGTGGCACACAGGTGTGCCGTAGAAGATTATCTGGTTTCACCTGATTAGTACTCCAAGTGACCGCAGTGAGTAACAGGCAGAACAATTACATTCTCTTCCACTAGAGGGCGGTACAACCACCTGTTCTAATTAAGTTGGTTGTCAAACAGAAGAAGATATTACATAATAGTCATGCTGTCAGAACACAGCACATAATAGCAATAGATAAATATTTGAAGAGAAAAAGCAGTCAGTCTGGGTCCTGGAGAAAATTCCAGCCCACATGAAGGCCGTCATGAGTGATGGTCAGAAGAAAGCAAAAAAGGTATACTGGGACAAACTGAGCCTATTTTGCTAAGATAAATGATCAAAATGCTTTTTGAGACATTTTTGTTTGGTGGTTCGCTGTTTGATTTTTCTAATGTGAAATATGTGCCGTGGCTCCAAAAGGTTGGGAAACACTGGTCTAACCTATTTTCTGTGCCCATAAGGGCTGTTGGTCCCCACAAGTATGGTAAACTTCCAATTCTTGGTCCCCACACAGGTATGTAAACATGGTACACACACACACACTTTTTCCTAGGGGTACATGTGTGTGCATTTAGCCGTATTACTATTTAAGTGGGGACGTTTCTATGTTGTCACCCTTTGGGGACAGAAAAACAGGCCCCTGTAATATAAATCATTAAATCATAGGATGGAGCCTGAGTTTAACTCTGTCTTTTAGTAGATCTCCAACTTTAATTTGTCATGTAAATATCACAGAATTCAGTCTTAAGGAGATTAATTAGTTACTTTAATTATCTGGATACAAATTATAGCACTATGTTGGGCTGGTGTTTTGACTCCAGAGTGGATAAGCAGAAGATGGATAGATGACTTCTTCAGTCTCAGCTGAAGCCTCCACAGCTTTTCATTTGCTTTCTTTTATTTACCTTTTCCTTACTTTGCATCCTATTCTGTTTTATAACCTCTTTGTCCTTATTTACTTTATTTTTCCTCTTTTGTTTCTTTTTATCCTTCACATTAATGTACTTTTGTTTCTTCATCTTATTCCACTTTCCTTTGTCTTCGGTGTTTCCATCATTCCTGCTTCCACCTTCATTTACTTAGCTTGTCTTCATGTGTTTTTCTCTTTGCTTTATTTCCTTCCTCACTTGTCCTTCCCTATATTTCATTTGTTTCTCCTCTTTGAATTGTTTTTCTTTCCTTCATCTTTCTTTTGTATCCTAATCAATGTTTTCCTTCCTTCCATTTCTGCCTCTTCTGTTTCCTCTTCCCCTCTGCCACTTTCTTCCCTTCATTTCCTTCATCTTTTCTTCTTTCCCATCTTTGGTCTTTCTGGTTCATTTTTTTCACTCTTCAGCTGGTTTTGCTCTCTTTGTTTGGGATTTTGCAGTCGTCTGCCTGTTGTTGTGTCAGCTGGCGGTACGTTATCAGGCTACTACAAACACACATCAAACTCTACACACACTTTCACGCTGCACCTTTCATTTCCAGCAGGTTGTAAAAATAGAAAGCCCATAAAATCTGACTCTTTCATGTCGGAGCATTAGGCAGGAAGAAAACCATCCACATGTGCAGAGCACTGATGAGCAGCAGCACGGACCTGCTGCACAGCTTAGATTTAATTCATTAGTTTTATCAATGAAGCTCAGAGAAAAGGAAAAAAAACACCTACATGCTTCAGTTTTCCTCGTACGGGGTGTTGCAGCCAGTTCTGGTTGCATAATATTATCTGCTCTCCTACAAACTCCCACATACTGAAGCAGAAAGCTCGGTGCGAGGCTCAGACAGGAGATGTGTGGGAAGACAGAGATTCAAAGTCAGAGTTCGTCTCATCCTGGTTGAGAATAAATAAGCTTCCTTTAAACGGATTCTGAGTGTAGTAGAGTCTACTCCAAGACGCTGCTAAAATAAACTCGACTCATTAAAGTCTGGGTTTCCGCTGCTTTAATGAAGCGCAGTTTCTACATTCCTCCACGGAGATCAGATTCAGTCTCGTACCAGTGAAGTTGGTCCGAAAAACCTCAAGCTGACGTTAGAGCTCGCTACATTTCCAAGTTCAACGTGGCTTTACGTTCACTTCCATCTGTCAGTCTCTTCTCCTTCCTTTCTCATATTTTTCCTTTTACTCTCTTCTTTCATCTTTTCCTTCCTCCTTTTTCCCTCCTCTTCCATTTTTCCTTCCTTTTCCCTCTCCCATTTTTTCCCTTCCTACCTTCCTCCATCCCTCCTCCCCCATCTTTTCCTTCCTCCTTTCCTTCTCTCCCTCCTCTCCTTGTCCCCCTTCTAGCCAGTTTCTTTTCCTCTTGTTGAATATGAGCGTTTGCAGTAAACAAACATTAAAATGACCAAGGAAGGAAGGAAGAGAACGATGTGTGCTTGTCAGCATTCAGCTCACCTGTAAATTTCAAGTGACGACTTCATTGAGGTCGTATGAGCCATTCTTTTACTTTGGTAAACCAGAGTTTACCTCAAAGCAGCTCTGTGTACACGGCATTTGGCCGTCTTTGTGAGGACATTCATCAACATCAGTGGGTTTCCCCGTGTATTTAGGAAGTACTACTAAGTGCTTAACTAAAACTCTGACCACAGCCTCATTTAAAGTGGTTTTTGTTTTTGTTTTTTAAATTATTTGGTTTCAGTGGCAGACACCTTCAGCTCACTCATGTTTGGACATTTGGTGCTCTCCTCTTTATGATCAGCTGCAGGTGAAACGTTTAGAGGACATCTGTAAATTGCAGACACATAACCTGCAGTGTTAATACAACACAGGTGTGCATCAAGAGTGAAATCCAACTACCATAAAACTGAGTTACAAATTCTTCTGGGTCACTTTGGTTTGAGTTTTTCATAATAAAAGTCAGAGGAGCTGTAAGAAAAGCAGCAGAAAACTCCCATCACATTTCAAAAGCAATGTTTAAAACACAAAAGACAAGCAGTCAGCACTTTATAAAACTCATCTTTATTGATTCAGAGTCATCCCTCCATCCACGACAATATTTTCTCTGCTGTGCTCTTATAAAAAGCTGAATATGTACATCCTCTTGTATTTACATTATTTTACATGATTACATCGTCAGAGAGCCTCACACCTGCAAAAAGGTCAACTCTCCTGCCTGAAACGTATCACCTGTTGTCAGGGGAAATGAACAATAGAGCAACTTGCTCGTGGGTTGTTGCCTGGCAACAGCAGCTTATCGGATTAATATCGGTAAAGAGGAATTGTTTTTAATTATTTATCTTATTTTTCTAAATATTTCACAAGCTTAGAAAAACATGCGGAGTGACCCCATGTGCTGCGGCAGGGGGTTGGGAAAAACACAAATTAAAAAAGTAATGGAACATATAATGTAGTGCAATGCAAGTTTCTAATGTGAAGTCGTGACGAAAGTACAAACTAATAACAATAAAGTCGATGCACGTCAAAGAGTTTTTGTGCACTTTACATAAACACACAGTCTAAGGAAAGTTTAACAACAAAAACTGTAGCTAACACTAGGCTGCTAAACATCTCCTCATCAATCAGCTTAGTCCTGCACAAGAAGGTGAGAGGGAAAAATGATACAAAATACAGGGTGGAAAAATGTCCTAAAAAATATACACAAACCACTGATCAGACTTAATGCTGATTATCTGATAAATCATAGAAAGACATCAAAAGGTGGCTGGAAAACATAATGTGGAGAGCAGACTCAGAGCATAAATGTGGCTCTTTAAAACCTGCTTTGCTTCTCTAATGAGAAACAAAACAGGTTTTATTTTATGTCTGTAATATGACTTAAAGTAAAAGCACATAATTACTTAGGTATAAAAATATTTTATCCATGGAGGCAGAAAATGTTCACCGAGGTCATGTGAAGTGTTCAAGGGTCGTTTTCACTTTTCTCTTCTTTATTTTAAAAACTGTGTTAATGCTAATGTTAGCAGCTATGTGTAAAGGCAGGAGAGGCCCCAGTCATTCAGGTCTTAGAGAGTGGTGTGCGATTCCGTGGCAACTACTGGTCGCTATGGAAAAATGTGTATTCCCAGACTCGTTGGAGAGTAGTTTCTAGCAACTGCCTGTAGTTTGCAAGGAAGGCGTCGCCTTGTCTGCAAACATCACCAACTATGCAGCTGTTAAACTGAGAAGCACAACACAAACTGGAAACAGAGATAGTTCACCTTCGAAATAAAAGTTGAACCTTTTGAAATGTACGTAGTAAGAAGCTAATTTTCTGTTTTGTGTTGGGGAGCAGTTGGCTAGTGTTTGCAGACAAGTTGGCAACTTCCAAGCGAACTACGGGTGACCACAACAATTTGCTAGCAACACAGTCACAAGGTGGTGCAGCTCAGCCTTCGTGATCAATTTCACAACAGGTAAGTGGTTCATAACCTCTGCACAGCTGAATGAATGACAGGTGTGCAGAAGGAAGAAAAATGATACATATAATAAAATAGTACCTAGCAGCAGTCAGCAATCACTTAGCAACCAGTCAGGGGAATATGCAATTTCCCCTAGCAACCAGAGGTTTCCATAGTATCAACAACTGCTCTCTAAGCCTGCGTGACCGAAGCCTAAGCTTTTAAAACATTCAAGACTCTCTCATTAATACTGAGCAGAAAAAAGGCCTCTCTCACACACAGAATGAGTTTAACAGCAACAATAACTCCGTACTTACAAAAGCTCGTGTGTGCAGCCCCCACCCCCTCCAGCCCTGACGAAGAGTAAATAACCACAACCCTGAAACTGAAGGCGCTAAATGGAAGTCAGCCACCTTTTGAACTGTTAACTCCTGTGCTTTCCCCACTTTAATACTTCAGTGTCTCAACAGAAACAGGCTAATGCCAGAGCTGAGCAGCAGCCAGTGCCACCCCTTTGAAAATGTTTAGGTTTTTGGCAGAAAGTTGTTGCACTACAAGTAAAACTGCGGCATAAATCATTTGGACATGTGCGTCTGCGAGTGATTTAGCGTGCAGTAAACCAGAGTAATCGCCTTTCTCTCTTTAAAATAATGTTTCTGTAGAGCTTGACAAAGTTTCCAGTGTTACAACCATTGCAGATGTGAGGCTCTGCCTGTGGCCAACATGTTTCGAGGGTTTAGTCTTCCCTCTTTTTAATGATGGGAAAAGAAGCTTTAATTCCCGAATTTCACCGTTTCCAACGAATCCCAAGCACCAAGCATGTAACTCTGCCGCAGGATCAAAACACGCTGTTTAGAGGCAACAGAGATGAAGAATTTGGCTCAGCTGCTGAGAATAAATGTGAAACAATGTGATGGTTTAAAAAAAAATACTGACTAAATGTGAGGTTTGGTTTATATGCTGTGACATCGCTCATCGCTGTTGCCTCTAAAAGTTGCCCGTGTCTCTCCAGCTGCCAAGATTTGGTACATTTGCATTGGTTAAACAGCATCTTTGACCTCCTTGTTGGTTCAGCAGCAAAACAAACAAACAAACAAACAAACAAAAACAAATTGTTTGCCCTCGTTCTTCCTCTCATTGGATACATTCAAGAAATCCAACACTTCTCTTACAAGCCGTCCTCTCTGGGCCATTTTGATTGAAATAAATGCACTTGTTTGTCCATTTACATCCATGTTTTTTGTCCTTGTGGATTTATCCGTCACACTGTTTGAATTATCCACACTGGGTTCATCCACCCGCCTCTGCCAGCCAATCAGAGACGAGCTGTAACATTCACATCTATCAGTTTGACTGACGAGAAGAGTCGGATCCAGTCAGGACTTTGGTCAAAAAAGTCAAAGTGTGATGAGTTTCTGTTACTTTTCTTTAAAAAAAATGAAATAAAATAGCCGACCCCCAAATCCTTTAAAAAAAAAAAAAATCTGGGCTTTAACCGCGTTTGATGATGTCACTTCCTCCTCAGTCCGTCTCTTTCTTCTTTTCGTCCAGGTCAAAGTCCAGCACGAGAAGTTTGGTCTCCTCAGTGCCGTTTCTGCTGCCGGCGGCGCACACCAGGCGAGTGTCGGACGCTCTGATTCGCCACACGACTCCACCTGGATCAAAGACGTGATTGGTTTAGCCACAGACATGTGATAACAGGTGAGGACATAAATAAAGTTCAGGTACGTATATCTTTTCTTAATATTTAATAACAGAGTGAATACTGCATCTACCTGCACCATTACAGTTCATTTAGTGTCTTTTCTACTGAAATGTGAATGTATTTAATCTGTTTGTTAGTTCCACATTAAAATGTTGACACTACAAAAAACCACATAATATATAATTGAGTCAGTTACTAAAAATATCTTCTTTGTATCATTTTATATGATGATGAAGTTGAGAATTTATTCATTTTTAATTTGTATATTTTTTGGACTGGGAAACACCGGTTGCTATAGAAACGTGTACTTTCTGACAAGATTGGGTGAAACTGGTTCCAAAGAGGTATATGAGCTACACCGAACACCACACTGTGACTGATTTAGTTGCTAGCAGACCGCCACGGTAACCTGTAATCTGCATGGAAGGCAAACCACTCACCAATCACGAGTGAAATTGTGAAAAGTGCAGTGCGAATGGGATACAGGCTGCTTGCTTACAAATTAAAAGTTGTGCTGTCATGCACGTTTCCAGCTGTGCAGGATGGAAAAAGTGACTGACTGCCTTCAAAGTGAAAGAAACCCCTGTGTTTCCACTTTGTGCATTTTCAAACTTTCACTACAATTCAGTGAATGGCAATCACAGCAGCCTTCTAGCAAAAACAAACAAACAGAAAAGCAAGCACCACATACCTCTTTGCAAATGAATTGACTCAGTAACAGCCAGAAAAATACATTTTTCCCTAGCGACCTAAGGTGGCGCGAACTCCTCACCTGATCCTCGGCTCTGCAGCGCCACCACGTCCCGCAGCCAAGCTCCGGTCCGCAGGTCCCACAGTTTGACCGTCCCATCGTCAGAGCTGGACAAGACCAAGCCACGACAGAACTGCAGGCACGTCACCGCCGACTGGTGCTTGTTGGGACCTGAAAAGTACGCATCATTACACCGTGACCCTTGACCTCAACCAGTTGTCTTTACATGAGCAGCCTTTCTTCTCAGCGGTATCACTTTATGCATCCTTTCTTATATGAGCGTCAGCATGTGCATCTTCATATAACACCTGATTTCACTGAGTTGTAAATTCTCATACTGAATCATTTCCTCCTTCTTTGGCTCTAAAATATTTGCTGCTTAAAATATTTACTGCTGGACAGATTTCCAAAAAGAAAAAAAAGAGAGAAATTACATGGACATTTACAGTCCCAGAAAATAAAGTTCAATACCACTGGCAGCGAGTCCAATTTTTCATCCAGTCACCAAAAACCCTTGAAACCACTCACATTCCCTTTAGCTGTACTTTCTGGCTAAATCCATGTGGCTCGAATTGCCCGCACATGTGAGCTTAACAGATGAACAGCAAACGCTGTGAAATCCACAACCATAAAAGACTAAACAGGCCGTCACAGACTTTGCATGAAAGTATCCTCAGAACTCGTAGCAACAAACACCCTGTGGTTTGTTTTATTTCTCACGAGTCTGACCACAGCTCAGGTTCACTTTCTGCCTCAGACCTTAACATGATTATTCACGTCATCTCAGAGCCTTTACAATGCCCCCTGTTTCCTCACTTCCTCCCAGCGGGTTGCGGACTTTTGAGTCAGCCTGTTTTATTGCCGAGTCAGCGATCTGGCGCAGAAGTTCCACGGCGACCCTCACCTTCAAGCTGCTCTCATTGTTTAATCGGACAGATTCCCTCTAAGGGACGTTACCAGCTTCTCACCTTGCAGCGTGTGGAGACACTGTCCTGTCCGGATGTCCCACACTCGCACCGTGGAGTCGGCATTCCCGGAAACCAGGATGTTGTCTCGAAGCTCCATGCCGCTGGTCAGCGATTGGTGGCCCGTCAGCGTGTGGACACACCCACCTGAACAAGAGACACTCGTTTAGCTTAGACTGGCACCCATGCGTTTCATTTTTATATGATTACAGCAGGTTACCACCAACAGGGGGCGCTCTGAGCATCACTGTATTTATTCTGTTTAAATTAGATAAAAGTGAAAAGAGGCGATTGCAGCAGCTTTCTGCATTATTTGCCACAAACCATTAAAAATCAACCATATTTGTTTTTTTTCTTCATTTATCACAGAGAAAAAGGCGGTCGTGTTTCAGTTATGTTCCTGTGCGTTATATGTAAAGCAAAATAAATCTATAGTAATAATGATAAACACAGCCCGTCATCCAGAGTTACTGCCCCCTAGTGTCTGAATACAGAAATAAACTCATTAAATAACTCAAGGTTCACAGTGAGAAAACAGAGTCCGTGAGGTCTACCTGTCTCTGGGTCCCACACTTTGATTGAAGTGTCCAACGAGCCGCTCACCACGAACACGCCGTCAAACTGCAGAGAGGGGTGGGAGAGGTGGAGTCAAAACCAAAACAAGGAGCTCAAAGATGCTAAACCGCCTCATGTAGAGCTCTGTGTGTGTGTTTACCTGCAGCGAGTACACTCTGTTGGTGTGTCCCTGCAGCGTGTGCAGGCACACCTCTGTCTCGGGGTCCCACACCTTCACCATGTAGTCGTAGCCGCCCGACACCACGCGGCGCCCGTCGTACTGAACGCAGCGCACCGCCGCCAAGTGGCCAGTCAGGACGTGCTCACAGCGGCCAGTCGACACGTCCCACACGCGCAGCGTGGTGTCCCGAGGAGCCCGACACCACCCTGAGAAAAAGAGAGAGAGAGAGAGGCATTACATCGCTGCAGTGACAGCCAATCAGGTCAAGGTGAACCAGAGGTGTGTGTTTGTGTCTCTGTTAAAGCTGCGCTGACCCAGTTCTATGAGTTCATGTGTAACATTAATTTGTGTGTGTGTGTGTGTGTGTGTGTGTGTGTGTGTGTGTGTGTGTGTGAGTCTGTTACCGGTTGCCGTTGAGATGCATGCAGCGCACGGTGGACGTGTGTCCGTAAAGCGTGTGCACGCACTCGCCGCTTTCAGCGTCCCACACGCGCAGCGTCCGGTCTGTGGAGCCGCTGATCACCGTGGTAGCCGCCATCTGACTGCACCACACCCCACCGGTGTGACCCGTCAACGTCCGCAGACACTGAGGGAGAACAAAAGAGGGATACATGATGATTAAACAGTGTTATGATTGAATTTAAACTTTGCTTTTAATTTAAATGATAAAACGCATGAAAACGTTCAGACATGAATGCGACATGAAGACCAGTGATTACAGATAAAGTTGCATTTTTACTGCACTTTAAGATCAAATATTAGAGTTTGCATTTGGAACAGTCGAGGTCGAAGAAAAGCCAACACGTTCTTCCTCATTCACTTAAGATAAAGGAATAAAGAAATAATCTGCTGCTCTTATCTGGGCCAATGAAAGCTGTTATTCTGGGTTTTTCCTGCTTGGATCAAATTAATTAAACGCAATCAAAGCCTGCAGTTTGCACAAACACAGCGAACATTAAACGTCTCTCTCATTGTTTGCGAACGCGTGTGAGTCAATGTTTATTCCACTTTCATGGACAGCCTTGAGAGACAAACGCAGTTTCACCTTGAGGGTGTTGTAGCGATAGTTGCCATGGTAACAGTGGCAAAACTTTGCCTTGGCAACTGTTGCGGACACGGAGGAAGACACTGCGGGCGTCGACACGAGCGCTCGCTGTTACTACACGACTGTCAGCGGCTCATACGCGGCGGCGCACACGCCTCATCACCCCCGCAGAGTAAAACATCGTGAGGGTGTGTGTGTTTTTCTTTCTGCAGGGAACAAAATGACTTCACACACACAGGCAGGTCTAGGCGGATGAGCGAGCAGGTGTGGCGGATTAAAGAATGTTTAACCGAAACCAGATGAACGACCTGAGTCTGCGATCTCTCACCACATACTGAGTCCTGCGAGTGTTACTGTGGTTTATATAGTACACTCAAAGTATCCCACAATGCCTCACTGTGAGTAATGTACAACCAAGGGTCACTATCCAAGCATTGTATCCCATCATGCATTGTTGCTGGAGTAAGAGGCGCTGGTTGGTTTACAGGACAGAATTTCATGAATGACAGGAATTCTTCAAACCCTGAACGCAAACACACACTGGAGCTTCATCACAGAGTGTGATTGTGTTCCTGTTATGACACGGGTCAGCAGAGATGAGCTTCCTCTGAAGGGTGACCGGTCTCTCCCTTAGAGGCGGGGTAGAGACTCGTGAAACGAGCCATGGTAAACGGCACCTCACGACAGAGTTAATGTCAAACTGTGGCTCTACCGCCTGAGCCACATGTAGAGCAGCTCATGTGTGAATGTCAGACACAAAGCACTCTGGCGTAGAGAAAAACGCCTGTTGCATGGAGAGCTTTGAGCGCTGCATAAGAACCAGACCATTTATCATTTTCCAAAATGACGTCACATGTGCTGTCGTGAGCCGCCGCAGTCCTGCATGTCTCACATTTTACAACTTTGTGTGTTTTGATGCTGCAGCTCGGTTAAAGACGTGAGTGTACCATCGTGTGGGTTTAACTGCAGTTTTAACAATGCACCAGGAGCTCACACATTACACAGACGGACATGCGGCAACAGTGTGAAAAAGATGAAACTTTGTGGAAAATGCTCAAATTCTCATGATGTGGAGGTTTGTCTGAGTGGCGATGCCCGTCGGTCTGCAGAATGCTGCTGCGGCTAACAGCAGTGATAAATGGATGTGACTGTGTGACGTCACCGTGCCATGCAGTGTCCCACGCAGCGGGTTTGCTGAGGCTTAACTCTTTCCACCTTTGATGCTTACAAGGATTTAGTTTGTTTCTCTTTTCTGAACTGAGTAGTTTCTGTCATACTTCATAACAACAGGTGAGCGTGGTCGCTGCCTACACAGCTGTCCTCGGAAAAAAAAACAGAACCTGTTCGTCCGTGTAGATTCTTGGTCATAAGGTCACAGTAGTCTAACGAGCTTAAAAAGAAGGCGACAGGACTTCTGGAAGTTTTTCAAATTCATGTACAGGTGACAGAACTCATCATTAAGCGTACAAGGGAGTTGGTCTAATACCATCTTAAGGGGAAAAGAGTTGAGGAGCTCGGTTACTCAGGGGCGTCCTCCACACCGACCGGAACCCTGAGGTGGTTCAGGATGGGGTGTGGATGCCTCCTGGGCACCTCGTTAGGAGGACACAAGCTCTCAGCTGGCTTGGGAACACAGCGTCACCAGCGCAAAGAGGACGGAGGAGGTGAAGGTGAAGGAATCACAACAGTCTGCTGGTGTTTTAAGCCCGAAGCATGTTCAGGATTGTTCTTCTGGTATTACTCTCCTTTTCTTAAAGTGGACTTTCCTTATAAAACAAGATGAGCAAACAGTAAAAACACTGAAACCAGGAAATCAAGAGCACAAGATTGAAGCAAACTGGTATTACATGAGCCCGGCCTTAGCTTAACTTCAGCTGAAATCTCTTCAGCACAATCTAAGATGTCTTTGGCATCCTGCTCATGGCTACTTTTGGAGGGTTTTAAACTATTTTAGAAGGACCTGCAGGGACCCATAAAACTGTTATTTGGTGTAAAACAACGTCCTCTTGCAGAACATTTTGCAGAGTTAAATTAAGATGATCAGTTGCAGCACGGACGTGCACTTGCAATCAGACAGCTTCTTGGCTTCTGCAGAGAGGGCTGCACTTTATGTCAACATTACATTATCCTCGTCTTGGTGCAGCGGGTAGACCGAGAATCTGCAACAATGGCGAAAGCTTAGCTGGCTTAAGATGAGTCCGGGCATCTTTTCTCTGAGGACAAAGGAGGGATTTATATTCCAGCAATGTTCCCTGTTTATTTAAGGAGCTTTTCATGGTCTGAAATAAGGTAAACGAGAGCCTGTCACCTTTCTGAATCCACTCTGATTGCATATTGTGTGTTTAACAGTCTGCAGGTGTTAAACAGGAAGGTTTACAAAAACACGCCAACAGAAACAGACACTTTCTCTACACCTTTAACACAAATGTGAGTATTCAAACAGAGATGCCTCAGGTGGTGTATGTCTGTGTCTGTGTGTGTGTACACAAATAGCTTCCCAGCGACACACCCCGACTGACACGACTGCTCCGCCTGTGTTTAGTCCGTTTAGCCACTCTGAGCTTCTCACTGTCCTATTAGGTCACGCTGGCCTACATATTAAAATCTTATTCAGGTCAAATCTGAAGTTAGTGCAGCTCGCACGCAGGAGTCCCATTATTTCATGATAATGTCTTTTACTGACGATTCTCAAGGTCACCTTGATTAAACACTCGATAGCTTCAAATTTAAACCCAAACATATTTGAGCTCTGATTCTTTGAAATCGGAGCTTGAAATGTGGTAAACATATGTTTGACTTCCAGACGATTAAGCCCACAGACTGACGGTTTCCTCTCGTCGCACCCCGATGTTCACATTTCCAGGCTGAAGTGAAATTTGTCCATGAACTCGAGCACCTGCTGTGGACTCGAAAGTCCTTCTAGAAGCAAGTCTAGCAACTCAGCAGCCATTCTGGATCAAATCCAGGGAGTTACTCATTCCTCTGTATGAAAACATGTGAATGAGCGCCCGCTTGCTAACTTGATCTACAGGTAACTCACTTCCTCCTGATGACAGCCTCCTACACAAGTACCTGCCCAGGACAAAAGATTCACTCATTCATCTTTCGCTCAACCAGCCACACCTGCATCTACCTGCAGCTCTTCCATGTGCTTTGCTCACCAGTCTGAAGGCGCTCGTAGGAGCGTTTCACTCTTTAGTCTGAACTGGTTTCACATGTTTATGTCAGACACAAAAGCACTCCACATCACTCTCCTCACATCCTGTAGAGCAGGGATGTCACATTATAGTGTTTCTGTTAGTTTTTAACAGATTAAAGATAAACATCGCCTTCCTGTATTCCCCTGATGGAGGTGCAGACACCAAGTTGGCTCCTGAAGCAAAACCCTTCATTTCTCGTCCCAGTTCAATTATCGGTCCAAATCATACCACTCTGACTCCAAAGAAGGAAACATTGAGATCTGATGATGGTGTGCAACAGCATTATCAGATCTCAATAATAATGCTGCCCATAATGATGGGCAGACACCATCCTCACTGATGCACATCCAGTCATTTTGTTGTTTAAGGGGGATTGAAACAGTTTCAGGTCAGACAAGAGCTTCACAGGTTACTTCTAGCAGACGTGTTTCAGGGTATGAAGATATAAATCCTTGTTCTTGCTCGATGAACTTGGGCTCATGGATTATGCAATATTTAGATCATCTTTACAGAAGATTTCATGGCAGTTTCTTAATCTTAATTTTGTTAAAGTCTATATGGTTTGTTTATTTTTAGGTTGGTGCTAAATCATTTATCTGATAGGCTTTATTGTGAAGTACTACAAAATAAAAGTCATATTTGTACCGAATTTGACTTGCAAAAATAAAAGTCACTGAAGAGGATGTTTTACTGTCACCACCAGAGCCAAAGACCAGAGCTGGATTCTTAAAATATTCAAGTGAAATCACACTGGATCCAAACACAGCAAACACACATCTGTTATTATCTGAGGGGAACAGAAAAGCTATGTATACCAAAGAAGAACAATCCTATTCTGATCATCCAGACAGATTTACTGGATGGCTTCAGATCCTGAGTAAAGAGAGTCTGACTGGACGTTATTACTGGGAGGTGGAGTGGAGAGGAAAAGGAGTTGAAGTAGCAGTCACATACAAGAATATCCGAAGAGTAGGAAAATCAGACGTGTTTTTTTGGATTCAATCAAAAGTCGTGGTCACTGAAGTGTTATATCAACAAATATGAATTTTGGCACAACAAAATCCAAACTGTCCTCTCAGGTCCTCGGTCCTCCAGAGTAGGAGTGTACCTGGATCACAGAGCAGGTATTCTGTCTTTCTACAGCGTCTCTGAAACCATGACTCTCCTCCACAGAGTCCAGACCACATTCACTCAGCCGCTCTATGCTGGACTTGATTTTTTGGATCATGAAGATACTGCAGAGTTCATTACACTGAAATAGACAGAAGCCACTGATGGACAATTGGTTAAAATGTGTTTTATTTTCCACTTTTTTTTGTCTACATCATTGTTGAGATGGGAGTTGCTGAGAGCTCACAGTTGTGCTGTTTTTACTTTGCACGGAGATCACCTGTCAGTCACACTGAATAGCTGTTCCTTTGACCTTTTGTTATCCGTTTTCTATATTTTCCTAACATTACGTTTATATGCCATTTAAATGTTGTTCTTGTACTAATTAAATGTTAAATATATCAAAAAGAAGTCAAAGTGGCACCAAAAAGTTATTTCCTGTTTTCTTTTAATAAAGCGCACACCCTTATCCCTAATGACCATTTTGTGCCACGCCCCAAAAACTGCTATAAAAACATTATATATTCATATTTTTTTCCACTTTAAATTAGCCAATCTTTTAAAACTACTTCTCCCTGAAATATTTATATAAAGTTTTAAATATATTTTAATTATTTATTTATTTTTAATCGTAGTTTAATTACATGAGCGCCCTATTTTTTTAGCCCCAAAAAACAAAAAAACTAAATATTTTCAAAAAAACCCATTTGAAGTAATATTTGATTGTTATTATAATTAGGCCTTCAGATGGACCAAAGATTGGCACCAACATTCATTTTGACCTGCCATTATTTTTTTTTGCAGGAGCACATTAAAAAATGCATGCCTAAGGACAATTCCCCAAAAAGTGCAATAAAAATATTAAATATTAATTTTTTTTTCACTTTAAATTGGTCAGTCTTTTAAAACTACTTCTCCCTGAAATATTCATATAAAGTTTTAATTATATTTTCGTTGTTTTAACCCTTTAAATCCCAGTTGTATTACATGAGCGCCCTGTTTTTCAGCCCCAAAAAACAGAAAAACTAAATATTTAAAAAAAAAAAACATTTGAAGTAAAATTTTATTGTTATTATAATTAGGCCTTTAGATGGACAAAAGATTGACACCAACATTCATTTCGATCCATTTTTAATTTTTTTTGCAGAAGCCAAAAATGGTCTCCAGGCGGCGCTGCTGCTCCAGCTCCCCGGGGAGGAGTGCCTCTGCCGCGGGTGTGTCTCGCGCAGCGCCGGGGCATATGGTTCGGTTTCCGTGTCTGCAGCACACACTTCCGCTACCACGTGAAAACAAATACGTCATTTCCTGTTGATTTAAAAAAAAAAAGCGCCATCAAACGATCCTAAGGGAAGGAAATGGTCCAGCCCGGTCAGCGGGCCGAGCTGCCGCTGCATGCGGGGAATGAGTGTGCCTTTTCCCGCGAGTGTGTCTCGAGCAGGCCGCTGGAAAGGGGTATTTCCGAGCAGGCGTCAAATGTGAAACAAGGGCGCCACCTGGTGGACAAATAAAAAAATTACAACTCTAAGGCCTCTAGTACAAAACGAAACCTAAGCTGGATTCATGACGATCCCTTTGACCGTAATTTTTTAGCCGTGAAAAATAGCGTTTATAATGGAAGTCAACGGGCACAAAATGACCACTAGGGGTATGGGTGTGGGGATTTTTGCTGCTCAGCCATTTTAGGCTGATTTAAGAAATTAACACTGAAATATTAAATCGGACAGAAAAAAAACTATCCTTTAACAAGTTTGGTTATATTCCACTGAACACAGTGGAAATGGCAGCCATTTAACACATGTAAGTGGCAACAAATGGCCCCAAGAAGGCAGGAAGGTTCAGTAAATTCAGAAGGTCATATTCATAATAAAAAATAACCTCAGTTTGTAAATGTCAAAACAATAAAAGTATTGTTTTGGGAGAATAAACTCACAGATCAAATGTTAGATACTGAAACATTATTTCAGTCCTTCCAAGATACAGAGTTATAATAAAAGTTTGCCAGTTATCTGTCCTGAGTCTGACCGCTCTTACATCTGTGTTCTTCATTAACGTCTTGTCTTCAGGCTTATAATTTGGCCGGTTTCTCTTAAATATTTGTGAACTAAAGACAGCTTCAACCCTCTGTGTGTTGACCGCACTGCATTTTCTTGTTAGTAATAGCAACACCATTGTAACGACAGAAATACTAATTAGTTAGATTACTAGTTACTGAAAAACATTTAACGCCATTATTCCCATTTGTGCGAATTTACAAAACATTATGTAAAGATTGCTGGTATTTTTGTGCCCTTAAAAAGTGGAAATAATGATGAGAGCTGAATGAATGATAGTGACACGCAGATCTCGTTTTCACTCGTCTGTATTGAGTGTTACAAAAACAACACAACCCAAACCATATTCTCTCTGCATGGATACACTCAGTCTCAGGACCACAGTTTCCAAACTAAGTTGCCCTGTTTTAACTTATGAGAGTATTTAGACGCTGCACAACTTGAACTGTAACATAAGGTAAATACATCTTTTTAACTCACATATGTTAGCTGACACATTCTCTGACTTTCAACAGTAATGAAATAATACTTTATGCGCTGTATATGTCTTTCAGTAGTTAACTTAAATACAGATAGTGGCAGAAAAACTGTCATTCAATAAGGCGGGACACCAGTGAAAGCTAGCTTAAACAGCAACGGAGTTCAGCTGAAACTTCTCAGCAAAAACTGTCCACAAGTCACCTCTTTCCTTACAATAAACAATGATGGTGGGCTAATAGTCAACTGTAATACACAGAGTTCTGTGCGTGCAGTTACCTTAAACAGGGGAAACGAGGAGAGATGAATGATGATACTGACACAAAGTGCTGGCTTTCACTCGTCTGTACAGAGTGAAGGACAAGAGGCGCGAATCCCTCTAGTGGAGCCCTGAGGAATTACCAATGGATCGATGCACAATCAATCGAGGACATTGTTCCTTCTCGAAAATTGAAAGATATTTCACGCACTGTTATTTATAGAAGGCTTCACACTGTTCCTGCTAACCATAAATATTGTTCCTAAAGTTTTATCCAACTGTAGACAGATTTCTAAACTCCCTTTTACTTAAGTCCTGTTGAAACTTGTATTAGAAAAAATATTACAAATTATTTAAAGTTATAAAGCACAGCACAGAACTGAAATGGCACAGTAGTTAACTTTACAGTTAGGCTGGGGTACAAATTTCCTCATAAAAACCCTGCTCTTATGTGGAATGACTCAGGGGTCCATTCTTGGCCCAGTATTTTTTCCCTCAATTTATGGGTTCATAAAAACCTTTATAAAAGTGACTAAATGCTAGGTATAATAGGTATTTTTGTCTGCTTTGGATTTTACTTCTACATTTCACCTTTAAAAACCGTTTATCTTGTCTTGTTTGGTATCATTCTTTTCAGCACACCTTAACATGTCAAAATTTGCAGCTATTTTTTCATTTTGAAATACTATATTAAAACAATTGATCTCAAATCAGACAAAAAACATAAACACAAACAGAGAATACTTTCAAGTGCTTCCCTTCCTGCTGTAAACACAACGTTAGTATTCAGGAAAAAAAACATTGCGCATATTTTTAATCATAACTCTGGTTTTATGTGGCCTATCAACACAATTTAAAAACTGGTAGTTTGAAGTCCACACTTTTAACACAGAAATGGAGAAACCTCTTCTGTCCGCCGATCCAGGAACTTGAATTCTTTGAATTTCAGGATACTTTTTCTTAATAAACGGTAAGCATTATACATATTGTCCTTACAGAGGTGGTTTCTCTTCTCGCAAGTGAAGTAGATTTTTTGAAGGCGTTTGTTTTTTTTCGAGGTCGCGGATGATGTCAGGAGAAGGTGATTGGTCACTTGCAATGTTGAACCTGGAACAACATTATTTATGATGACGAGGGAACAACACCAACACAAGGATATCAGATCGCCTGGACACTCAGGGTTGTCTTGGGTAGCATCTTGATGCTATGTCATCTTACAGTAACTTGGCCATGTGATTAGTTTACCGGGGTTCGAGCCCCGGCTTGGACAGTCTCGGTCGTTGTGTCCTTGGGCAAGACACTTCACCCGTTGCCTACTGGTGGTGGTCAGAGGGCCCGGTGGCGCCAGTGTCCGGCAGCCTCGCCTCTGTCAGTGCGCCCCAGGGTGGCTGTGGCTACAATGTAGCTTGCCATCACCAGTGTGTGAATGTGTGTGTGAATGGGTGGATGACTGGATATGTAAAGCGCTTTGGGGTCCCTAGGGACTAGTAAAGCGCTATATAAATACAGGCCATTTACCATTTACCATGACTACTTTATTCTTCCTCAGCCAATCAGCAGCACTTGTGCAATTGTAACCTGTTGTGTATATAAACCTTCATTGACTGGTTTGAGAAATCCTTTAAACCAGTGACAGGAAAGTTGGATCACAGTGGTAATTATTAAAGGACATTGATGTTTGATGTCTCATTTAATTCGTCATCTGTCATTGAAATTATCAGAGGAGGCCTGAAAGGCTCACACTAGCTGTACAACCACTCACAGCAGCCCATTCATTCATTTTCATTACTGGATACCATGACACTGGATTGCCCAATCAAATCTCTTAACTTGACCAGCCCATCCCCAGCTTGTAGGAAAAGTTCAGTGTGGAAGAAGTGGTGAAAAGATTGAGCTGAAAAGCTGAGCGAAAACAATAAACAGAAACTACAACTATTAGCCAGACCTTACAGTCACACAGCAAATCAAGGATTAAGGTCAAATGATTGGCTGCTTTCACCATGAGCCACTGCTAATTTTTAAAGTGTAGCATTTAATTATTGTCAAATGCTTTTAAAAAGAACAATCACTGATTGTTGTTTTAAAACTGATAACTTAAGTATGTTGATTGACTCATCTTCCTTTCCGCCTGCCTGGAGGCTCCCTTAACATCTCTCTCTGCCTTCCCCCTCTCATCTCGCTTCATCTTTGGCCTACAGTAGCACAGTTTCCACCAACACCTTGCTGGCCAACAGAAACTCGTACCTTAAATGAAATAAATGATATGGAGCACTCCAATCATGCTTTCAAAACTACAGCAACTGTTAAAGAAAGAGGTGATAAACATGCCCCTGCGCCCGGTTCTTGTTGAAATGAGTTACTAACATGATTTCCCCTTCATGTATGGTGATAGACTGGCCAAAAATATTAGGAATGCTCTGGAATTTCTGATGAAGCCAACAGTAAGTGTTGCTTTAAATCGGGGGTATTCAACAAAAATGAAAAGACTTCTTACTTCCTAATGCAAAGGTTCAGATGATCATTATTCTAAATATTTAATTACTTTAAATGATTTGATTTTATTTATTTTATTTACTTGTAATATATATTGTATTATACATATTATATCTATATTTTAAATATAGAGATAAGAAAAATCATTAGAAAAAGTTGTTATTATTGGTATTATTAGTATTATTGCATATTAATGATGAAGGAACTGACCTCACAGGTCACAGAATCAACTTTTTGGTAACAAGTTAATGTGGTAGTTCAACAGTTTAACCAGCAGAGGGAGCCAGATAAGCTGTTTTGAATTCAACACTAACAGGCAGAGGGGGAGGAGGAGGGACTGTTGCCGTAGTAACTGAATCTACAAAAGTCAGTAAGTGTTCGTCTTAATTAAATCACACTTAGCTGTTAGTGTTCATCTTCAGGCACTGAATTCACTTACAAGAAACAGTCCAACAGATTCACACAAGGGGAACATGTTCGCTGTTTTTTCTGCAGCTGTGAGGACTGTTAGCCTGGACATAACAAGCTGTGTGGCTGCGTCACTGTTCAAACTTCAGGTTCCGAGTACCAGTTTTAGTTTTAGAGCTCAGCAGACCCAGTAGCTCATCACCACTGCTCCTCCATAACAACAGTGGTGAGGCTGAAGGGGACTGGAAAATAATGTACATGGAAATGAATCACTGTAAATAACACTATATAATGTTTGATGATAATACGGTCTGAAGGTTAAATAAACATGTTTACTGCCTGGTATAACACTTGGTTTCGTCTCTGGGGATAGAATTGTGTCCACTTTGACTTGTGGTAATTAAAGTGGAATTTTTCACTTGGTTGATTTGTTGAACTTTCTTAAATCTCTTCTTTAAACACAGTGTCATCTGATTGTATTTACTGACCATTTTAGAGATTTACAATCAATAACTGGGAAACAGGAAGCATTTCACACTCTGCTACCGATGAGTCTCATGGTGCTTTCACCACAAGTTTTTTAATAAAAATAATAAAAATCTACAAAAACACACGAACATAATTTATTAGTACAGTAAAATCCTAAAAATTCAGTTAAATTCCTAAAAAACAAGAAGTGTTCATCCAGGAACCTTTAAATGGTCTTCAGATCCCCAGGCCTGCATAAAGCACCATGACGCAACTGCTGTTGTGTTCATTTGCTTATTAAAAAATTGAATTAAATTGATTAATGATTATTAAATAAACAATTATTATGCGGTCAGCACGGTGGCATGGTGGTTAGCACTGTTGCTGCACAGCAAGAAGGTTCTGAGTTCAATTCCACCATCAGGCCGGGGGCTTTCTGTGTGGAGTTTGCATGTTCTCCCCGTGTTTGTGCAGGTTCTCCCCGGATACTCCGGCTTCCTCCCACAGTCCAAAAACATGCAATAGGGGGGATAGGTTAATTGGTCAATCTAAATTGCCCATAGGTGTGAATCTGTGAGTGAATGGTTGTCTGTGTCTCTATGTGTTAGCCTGTCTCTTGCCCTATGACAGCTGGGATAGGCTCCAGTGCCCACTGCGACCCTGGAAAGGAGAAGCGGATGGATGGATAATTAAGCTCTTCTCACATAATGTCTCAAACTGGTTACATTCATAAAATACTTGGCAGGTATTTTGTCTTTCTACAGCTGAACCATGACTCTTCAGAGTCCAGACCATATGCACTCAGCTGCTCTGTGCTGGACTTTATCTTTTTATCAATCATGGAGACCCTGCTGACTTCATTAGTTTATTAGTTGTTGATAGAAATTCCACAATATGTGGTTTATATTGTCTGGTGTGATTTTCTTTTTCCTCTTTGTAACAGGGCAGCCCTTAGCGGCTGGAAACACAGTGAGACAGACCAAGGCAAGTGTAGTGGAACAAAGTATTTATTTGCTATATGGCTCTCCTTAAAACAATTAACTTGTCGAGCTTCTTCAGAGCACAAAAATCCATCCTCTAATGACAACTGGCAGCCTTAAATATGTTCAGCTGTCACAGACTTAACCATTATTCCACTCTCAGGTAAATTCTTAAATCCCAACCTTCCACCACAGTATACAATATATCAATAAGAATAAATAAATACATAAATACATCTTCACATTTACATATTAATAAATATTTCACACTTTAATGTTACACAAAACCCAATATTATAAAAACCCAGAAACCCAAGCACAAAAAGATTCACCACACTCTCTTTACCAATGGTCTCTCCCGGAACCTTTAAATGGTGTCTGGACCCCCGGGGAAACATTTGCCCAAACACCTTGAAGAGGACACAGGCAAGAAAGGTGAGTAATCATTAACTTACAAACACTTATTTGCACCACTTTTATCCCTAGATTTCACACACACATTTGCATTAGTTTTCCTTATTGGTAAACCTTAATCACAATCTCAATCACCATTCTTCTCTCCTGACAGACAACCACCACATTCCTTGATGAGGAGCAGCTGTGCAGGATCTGAAACAAGGCCACCAACTGATTTTAAAATTCCCAATAAATAGTCAATAAATATTTAAACTTCTTGTGTGCAAATCCATGCTTAAAGTGCAATGCTCATAAAGTGCTTGATAAGGTGCTTTTAATAAAGTGAAAGGTGTGCTCTAAAGTGCTATACAGACAATACAATATAAATAAATGCAGTAAGGGAGTCCTCTTCCTTACACTCTTAATGAAAACTTCTTGACTTGTGGATTTATTTGTGGTTTTGTCTGTTCGTCTTTGCCAATGCAAAGAGAAAATTAGTGTTGAAATATATGTAGACCTGTAGAAATTTACTCGTTCGTGTAGAAAAACAGTCAAATGAAACATTCTGGACTTTTACCATTTAAAAAGGGGAAAAACCTTTATCCTGTAGATGTGAGAGCAGTCGATGAAAACACACTTTTGTCTTTTAATTGTTTAAGCCTAAACAACAAAGGGAGAGAGAAAAATGATTAATAGATCGATAGTTGTGACCAGTTTATGAGCTGCTGATCTGCACATAAAATCATTTCATCATTTGATTGTTTTTCCATGTACCATCTATATTTACGGATGGATGTTAATAAGGTTTTATTGATGTTGGTTTGGTTTACAAAGGTGGAAAGTTAACATAGTACAAATACTTAAGTAGATTTTTCACATATGTTTACTTAACTTGAGTATTTATTTTTAGTTTTACTCCCTACATTATTAAACTGTGTATAAATATCTGTGCTTTCTACTCCTTACATTTCCAAAGCAGACTTGTTCCTTTAAGTTCATCTAGTGTTTATACTCAGGGATTAAAGTGGGCTGGAGTTATGGTTGTGGTACTTCAGAGTAGCTAGTGTGTTGTTGTGTCCGGGGAAAACAGGTTAGTTTGCATTCATGTGGTGAATTCACTATAAAACACTGTTGGACTGCTTATGGTTACATCAAGTGTGGCAGAAATGAATGTGCATTTAAGATAATGATGCTTAGATTATTTAACTGAATTGAAACTTTGTATGAGCTGTATACTGTCTAGTGTGAAGCCGCATAGTGGCTGTAGCTCAGGTGGTAGAGCAGGTCATCTACTGATCGGAAGGTTGGTGGTTCGATTCCTGGCTTCCCCTAGTCTGCATGCCAAATATCCTTGGGCAAGATACTAACCCGAAATTGCTCTCCGATGCATCCATCGGAGTATGAATGTGTGTGAATGTCAGTTAGAAAGCACCTAGAAAAAATGTGCTGGTGTGAATGGGTGAATGCACAAGTTGTGTAAAGCGCTTTGAGTGCTCAGAAGAGTAGAAAAGCGCTATATAAGAACCAGTCCATTTACCATTTACCATAGTGTGAGTGTAGGGGATGGACATCAGATATGATAGCTGGTGAAACTGTGTACATGTTGTTAAGTTCAGTTGTGTAAATCCACAAAGAGCAGCAGGTCAGCTGATTGCAGCCTTTACACTAAGAAAACTTTATGAAGCTTACATCAGAAATTATTGTGGGCCATCATTTTTTCCCTACACTGAGCGCCATTACTAATTTTAGAGTTCCTCCACCACTTCAACCCCTGACTGCTCATTTTCCTGTTTAGAGGCAAAGTCACCCTCTACAAAGTAGGCAACAGGAAACAGTTATTGTTTTGAAATCTTTCAAATCAAAATAAGCACATTCATTAGAATTAGAATTTAGATTAGAATAATATTTGTATTCTTGTGCACTGATAATATTTTATGATTATATTCTTATATTAATATAGCACAAGCTTTAGTTACCTTGTAACCTGTAAACTGTACTTTTTCACTTTTACTCAAAGAAGTTGCTTCAGTGCTTTTACTGGAGAATATTTTTTAAAAACACGGGTATCTGTACTTCTACTTAAGTAAAGAACGTCTGTACTTTTGCCCCCTCTGATGGTCTGTGTAACTCATTACTATCATCTTCACATCATGGGGTGTTTTTGGGGGGGAAACCAAGAATCCAGCTCTCTGTGAAAACAACAGGAAATGAGCAGATACACTGTCAGAGTGGGGTACAGATACTGAGTTTTATTTAGAGGCAGTGCCTGTGTGGTTATGACTGAATATGTACTGTTAACAGTAATTTTGGGGAAACTCCAGAACTGACACCCTGTTATGGAACCATAAGTCATAACAAGATGATGAGCTTTGGGACTGTAGTGAGGACAGTATGCACATGTTCAGATGCTGTGTAGGTGTTCAAGTCTCTGATTTTGATTTATCCAGAAAAAAGATTCTGCTGTCGGAAGATTATGTCAATTGTATTTGATTTGGGAGGATTGCCAAAGTGGGAGACTTTGGCAATCCTCTCCAAAGTCTCCCGCTGCCCATCTTAATGTGACCAGAGGTACAAAACAACAGAGATGCTTCTGTGTGCACAGGTGCTCAAGTGTGAACTCAGAGCAACAATTAAAACAAACACACTCCAGATGAACCTGCTGTGATTCATGCAGATGAGTCAGGATGTTGTTTATGGTGTTTTTATTCTCCCTGTTTTTCCGTTACAGCTCCCTTTATTATGTGTTAGCTGCTTAAGTGCTGGTGTCCTGGTTCTTTCTGCGATTCTCCTTTAGTTAAACAAGCACGTCTAATGTTTCTGCTATTGGTGATGTGTTTTAGCAGGACAGAAAAAAAAGGTCATTACTTCTGTTAAATCTCTTCGATTTTGTTCCTCATTTGCATATTTTCTGCTTGGCTGCAGAAGCTGAAAGTGAAACAGTCACTGTGTGCCTGCACTAATGTTTCCCTGTGATGCTTGCAGTGGTGTTTTTGTGGACTTTTATGGTTTTACAGCTTTACAGCCTATCAACACGACTGATTAGAGAGGGATTGTAGATGGTGAGGTATTTAGTGAAGACCTTACATGTTGTTTCAGTAACAATTAAATTCACCCTGATTATTTTCATCTTGTTTTTACTGCAGCTGTAACATTTGTAAAACGACACTGAGAGAGAGCCTGTTTCTGCATCTTTGTGCTGCTCTTACAGGAGTTAAATGTTCAGATGATGATTCCAGCTGTTCTTCAACCTGCAGAAACCATCATAAAGCTACTACATCTGGATTAGAACAAACCAGTGTTTTTAATATCAGTTTAGTCAAGTTTATTGTTTCTGCCCAGGGTTCAGGTACAGAAATGGTCGTCTCAGAGATGACAGTATCTCAAACTAGCAACGTCAAAACAGAACAATAAAATAAATACATGCACATCTATGCAAAACAAACAAACAAATGAGCCAGTTACTGATCTGAAACATAGTTAACAATGTCCATGAAAAAAAAAATCAACAGCTCGCACACTACAAGTTTCCAACTTTACCAGTTGTTTTGCAAATGTTTCCAGCACTCGTGATCTTCGTCGGACAATAACACAAATCAACGCCATTGTAACATGACAAAAATGCATTGAAAAATTCAAAAAGGAAGAAAACTCCAGCGCTATCTTATTAAAAAAAAATAGTTCCACATGTTTATTAAAGAGGAAAAAGAAAACTACTGTAATTTAATACAAACAACTGAAACATACAGGATAAAAGCCAGGTGAAAATCCAGGGAACAGACCTGAGAAACACAGATATGTGCACCAAAAACAGTATGCAGTACCATCATAGACAGCCATATAACAACTAGAAGTAGACATAGTAGAATACACAGAAAAAAAGACATTGGTAAGGGAACACTAATAGAAATGATAAAGTAACAACTTTGATGACGTTTAATTAACTGTTTAATAACTGTGTCACCTGATGGTGACAGAAGATCTCCTGTTTGACTGATATACAACATTCACTAATGTTTTCTCTGGGCTACTCCATGAGACACGCTGGTTTTCTACTGAACATTACATGAGTCATATTGATATTTTCTATGAATTTGCATCTTCTGCACTGGTGTTAGATAGTACCTATTAGTTGTGTGTGTTTCTTTCCCTGTGATTATTATTATTACACACACACACACACACACACACACACACACACACATGCAGTGTTGTAACCTTCTGTGACCATGAGAATAAAAGGCTGCAATAAAGGCTGTTTATTTATTTTATTTTAAGGTGGATAAGCTACCTGATTTCCCCACCAGTTTTTAATTTTTTTAAGGAGGTCTGGTTTGTCCGCCAGTTTTCAAGAAGGTTTAAGGATAGTTTCACCACCGAAAGGAGGTTTTTTTCTCCGCCACTGAGGACGTAAAGTGTTTGGTTTTGTATGTAAGGAGGATAGAGCTCTCACTGGTGACTCTGCTTTAAGGGAGATCATAGGCCTATTTTGTGTGTGGACAAGTGTGGGCCAGACGTGGTCTGTGTGCGGCTGAAAGTTGTCTTGTTAAGTGTAAATGCATTACTAGTCCCTAAGGACGCTAAGGACCCCAAAGCGCTTTACACATTTAGTCATCCACCCATTCACACACTGGTGATGGCTGGGGCGCACTGACAGAGGCGAGGCTGCTGGACACTGGCGCCCCCGGGCCCTCTGACCACCACCAGTAGGCAACGGGTGAAGTGTCTTGTCCAAGGACTCAACAACCGAGACTGTCCAAGCCGGGGCTCGAACCGGCAACCTTCCGATTACAAGACGAACTCCCAACTCTTGAGCCATGATGGGGAATAAACTGAGTAAGTAGTAAGTATGCCTTGAAAGGGGATGGAAAACATTGCAAAGTATTCACCAGGCAGCACGTAATATGTAGATCATTGAAGGAAGAAAAGAAGTGAAATTGTGCGCAAAGCAGTGTAATGTGTCTGAAGTCACTGTGTGTGTGAACCACAGAGAGGTGTGAAAGTGTGTGGGTGAGAATAGTCTCCAACGGGGGAAGAGGTGATTCTGCAGGTCAGCTTCTACCCCAGTGGACAGAAAAGAAAGAAAATAGTTGTGCTGTTGATGAAAAAAAAGGAATTGATAAATGAAGAGCTCAGCCTAAGGCAACTTCAATCTCACTTTCTGTTTTAAAGAAAGGAGAGTTCAAAAACCAGAGAGAGAGATGTGTGTTGTTTTAGGCGTCTCTCTATTGTGAAAACAGGGTTAGCAGAGGCGAGGGTGCCGGGTTAGCCTCGCCACTGCCTCTGCGAGGCTAACCCGGCCTAGCAGAGGGTGTGACTTGCAGGTGAAAAGCAGACCAGGATCAAATTTCCACATGCAGCAGTTGGACGACAATTATAGGTTAACATCATTAGAAACACCCAGGCCGAGTCTTGGCTGAATTGTGTTTACAGGTTAACTCCTATGTGTTTCTCACCCCGAGAAAGCAAGCTCCACGGAAGCTAACCTCTGCCTGAAGACAAGGAGTGCAGTTCTAGAACAATGAGATGGATATCAAGAGCTCACAGCAGGTCAAGAGACAGCAGTATCCTGAGCAGAGAGGTCCAGCAGCGCTTTGGGCAAACGGCATCAGAGAGAAAGAAAACCCATCACCTGACTGGATGGACATGTGTTTCCAGCAAGCTACAACTTCACTGTGTGACATTTGCCACTTTTGGAGTGAAATGCCAAGATGAGACAGTGGAAAACACAGGCCAAAGCTGAAGAGAACTGACTGCCATTGGACTGCAGAGTGGGAGAGGAGAACAGAGTGGAAGAAGTAGGTGAGTGTACAGAGGAATGCTGTTGTTTAGTGTGGGAAATCAAAATTTGGGTTAGCAAACCTGTGAAAAAGGAAAATAACTGCTTTAAGTGGGAACATTTGAGGAGTCTGAAGCACTACAAAATGAAAAAGGTACACAAAAAAAACACAAACGGAAAATGTATTAATCCTACTAACCCTACATACACATATAATGAAACTCATGAAGACCAGACAGCATCTTAAGCATGTGATTCTGTTTGTCATCTTATCCAAGTCACTTAGATGAGAAGTGATACATAGACTAGTGGACTAATATTATGGGAGGACAGATGATTGCATCAAAGCTGGGGGAAAACAGAATGCTGATGAGGGGTCTTGAAAGAGTGAGCTGGGCGAGCTAATAGGTTGTTGAGTTTCTGAGGTGTGTGAAGAAGTTTTAACATGGCACACATCTGATTACATGAGAAGAAACTTATTATGTGAAAAGACATCAGGGTTATGTTGTATGTTGTGTGTCGCAAGGTGTGTGGCTGATGGATGAATGCTTGAGATTAATCTGGCCGATGATTTGTCTTTTGTTACAAATTTGAACCTGCCAATTAGGTTTGGTATGATTTACCCTCCTGGGACGAAGAGCATATGTCATGGCTTAACAAGGCTTTTCTTTTCTCCTTTTTATTTTGTTACAACTTGCCTAATAATTCTGCACTCCCTGTATGTGCTGCGGCACAGTGGTTGGAAACACTGATTTAGAGTTCAAGGAGATGTTAGTGACATCAGAGCCGTACGTATTAGCAGGTACACGTCCCTCACTCATCCTCAAAAGCAGATGCAACAGATGTTCCTGCCTTGGTTTGAAGACACCTGCATGCATACTTAGAAAATCCATCTGTACATGTCAGTAAGTGTCTCACATCATCATTACTAATGTGTCTGTCATCACTATAACTGCATGTGTACAATGTGGAAATTGATGTTATGTAACGATGATACAAAAACAATATCAGAACATAATTTGATTCAGCAAATCCTATTTATTAACAACTATTAGTATGAATAAAACATTCTGTCATCTTTTAATAGCAAAACACATTAAAGCAGACGTGTGTCCAAACCTCCTCCACTAACACATCCGTTTCTATGGTGCTGTCATCAGCTCGAGGCACAGCGGCACCCTTACTAACTCCATCAGGCACATTTAAGTCACTACAATCTTTTCATAATCCCCCATCGTTCAAGAGTCAGGTATCTCTGAAGATTTCCAGAGTACTTTTTCACACACATCCAAGTCATGTAGTTGCAGTACCTCGACCGCAGCATTGTCCAACTCATTCTGAGTCGCTGGTCTGATGGATCCTGTGTTCTGCTGTTTTAACCAGTCCAGCTGGTGCTGGAGGACCGAACACTGGTGATGGACTGCACTGTGCTGAGACAGATTTTGTGTTATAGGCTTCATGTTATAGACGCACAGTGTGAGCACTCAGGTCGCATCAGAGCATCGGGCCGTATAGTGTGAGACCTGCAGCGTGACCTACAAACTTCTAACCCCTGTGATTCAGTCATACAGAGTCAAACATGCTGAATATGAAGAGTAGTATCATTTAAACTCACATGATTATCAGCCATAAGAACAAATTCAGATTTATATTGATGTAAGGTATATAAATGTAAGTACAGTTTGAATCAGTGCAATATTATTTTCACACATCAATGGACCACTGAACTTCTCAGCTTCTAAAATGTAAAGCCTCATTTAGAAACTACACAAGTACATATAATGGTCAGGGATCAACATGAACCTGTCTTCTCTATTTGACTTTAATCAACTCTGCAGTGTCTCCATTTAACCAAAGCCAAAGTCCAGCATAGAGCGGCTGAGTGAATGTGGTCTGGACTCTGTGGAGGAGAGTCATGGTTTCAGAGACGCTGTAGAAAGACAGAATACCTGCTCTGTGATCCAGGTACACTCCTACTCTGGAGGGCCGAGGACCTGAGAGGACAGTTTGGACATTGTTGTGTCGAAATCTATAACTGTTTGTGTCACAATATAATGCCCAAGATTTGTTATTGAATCCAAATAAACATTCATAGCCCCCCCCTGCTCTGCTGATATTCTTGTATGCGACTGCTACACGAATGCCTACACCTCTCCACTCCACCTCCCAGTAACAACGTCCAGTCAGACTCTCTCTACTCAGGACCTGAGGCCATGCAGTGAATCTGTCTGGATGATCAGAAGAAGACTGTTGTTGCTTCATAGATGTTACTTTTCTGTTCCCCTCAGATAATAACAGATGTGTGTTTGCTGTGTTTGGATCCAGTGTGATTTCACGTGAATATTTTAAGAATTCAGCTCTGGTCTTTGGCTCTGCTGGTGACAGTAAAACATCCTCTTCAGTGACTGTCAGTGAGATGTTTGTCCATTCCTCTCTCAGAATGTCCTGTAGTTTATCTCTGGTCTCTGACACAGCTGCTGTCACATCCTCAAAGTAGCTCAGAGGACGAATATTGATGCTGGATGAGTGTGTAGACTCACTGAGTGCTGACAGTGAGGGGTAGTTGTGTAGAAACTGGTTGTGATCCTCTGTGTGTGAGAGCTGCTCCAGCTCGCCGTCTTTCCTCTTCAGCTCAGCGATCTCCTGCTCCAGCTTCTCCTGAAGCTCTTTGACTCGACTCACTTCAGTTTCCTGCTGGGATCTGACCTGCTGCTTCACATCAGAGCTTCTTTTCTGGAGGAGACGGATCAGCTCAGTGAACATCTTCTCACTGTCCTCCACTGCTTTATCAGCAGAGCCATTGATGGCCTCCACCTCCTGTTGAAGCAGCTTCACATCTTTCTCTCGCTCCTGGATTCTCTGCTGGATGTTTAGTCGTCTCACCTCGAGCTCCTTCTGCTTCTCAGTCCTTTCTGCTGCAGCTGGGACTGTTTCGTGGCCTTTATGTTCATCCATTGTGCAGAGATAACAGATACTCTGCTGATCAGTACGACAGAAAATCTTCATCACCTCATCATGACGAGAGCAGATGTTCTCCTGGAGCTTCTTGGAGGGGGCCACCAGCTTGTGTTTCTTTAATGGAGCTGCATCATAGTGAGGTTGGAGGTGTTTCTCACAGTAAGAGGCTGGACAAGATAAACAGGACTTGATGGCTTTCAGCTTCCTCCCAGTGCAGACATCACAGGCCACATCTTCAGGTCCAGCATAGCAGTGATCAGCTGGAGCAGCTTGGAGTCCAGTCTTCTTCAGCTGCTCCACTAAAGCTGCTAACATGGTGTTTTTCTCCAGGACAGGCCTCGGTATGAAAGTCTTCCTGCACTGAGGGCAGCTGTGGATTCCCTTCCTGTCCTCTTCATCAAAGTGGGATTTAATACAGTTCCTGCAGTAGCTGTGTCCACATGCTGTAGCTACCGGATCCTTCAGTAGATCCAAGCAGATGGAACAAGAGAAGGTTTCTCGGTCCAGCTGAACTCCTTTCTGTGCCATTTCTCCTCTCAGTGTCAGTGACTGTGTGAGTTTCTCTTCCTTATAACTGAAACTAGTCTGAGCTCTGATCTCAACAACATGTTTCTGCAGTGAATGGAGCCTGTCAGCTCTTACACGTCACCACATGTTGGTTACACCCATCTTCAAAGTGCAGATCTGAAGGGGAGGGAACGAGGAAACACGTGGACAGAGAGGAGGTGCTGTGTTTAAGAGCAGGAAGAAGAGGGAGGGTTATCAGGCTGTGCTTCACTCCAGGAAGAGGATCAGTTAGAGAGTGAAACTGTGTGTTTAACCCTTTTTATTTACTGCTTCTTCTATATAAATAATTTTTAAAAATCCAGCTTTGATGAACACTGGACAGAAATGTCTCAGGTAACAATAACTGTCAGAACAGCAGAGGCTGCTGACCTAATCAAAGCATATGTGGAGAGCAGGGTTAGGTTAGCAGACATATGCTGGTTGCTTTTATTTATTTATTTATTGCTTTTATAGGCAGTAATCGATGTTGCTGTAACAGGATGAGAACTAGATAAATGCCACTGCATTGCTTTGAACAGTCAGCAGAGTCTGCACATATAATTACAGATATTCCTGCAAAAAGTTAATTACTCAAAAGAATCTTGCATTTTAGTTTTGCATTTATAACAGCTGCTGCAACAGAAATAACCATGTTCTTTACATTAAAATAGCAACAAACCTTTCTGGAACAACTTTCAAGGTTCATGGCGAAGACAAAGATCTAATGACATGAAGACTCCAGTGAAACTTAAAGTATTAGGAACCAGTTTTAATGCGTGACCAACACATTTCCCCTTGTGGCCTTCACCAGGGTCATTGCAAAATACCCTTGTGATTGTGAAAAGACTACTGGTCAAGTCAAAAAGGAGTGTATGGTAAAATGACCAATGACCATGTGACAAGATCAAGCAAGCATTTTTCTGATGTGTTCACCGCTCAATGGTTTGTTGTCATATTGAACAAAATATTAGGTTCTCTTTGTATATTACACTCAGGCATCAGGAAAGAGTGGTAACTAGTTCATAGTTTTTAGCTAATGACATGTCAATCACAAGACATTGCTCAGAAAACGTGCAGATTCTCAGCTAGATCCACCTTCCACTCTTTACTTACAGTTTCACAACAGCAAACAAACACACAAATAAGTTGAAGTAATTGTTTCCTGTATGACTTCACTGGTCTCGCATCAGTAAGGACTTTTGCTCCTTGTTGCTTGAGTTCATTGAGGTGGTGAGCATACATTTATCCCCAGACATGTCCATGTACACAAACATTAAACAACTTCTTTCTGACTTGTTTCACACTTTTGCACCACTTCAGAGGAATCCCCTTAACCTCAAATCACTGTTTTCTTAAGGTATGACTTACCTTCACAGCTGTGTGGATTATGCATCATGTCACAGAAGGTCCACAAGCATAGATGCACGTGTGTGTTCATGTCTGTAAGCTATTACACCCACTGGTGTCAAGACAACCATCTCACCCTCAACGTCGCAAAGACAAAGGAGTTGATAGTGGACTTCCGGAGGTGCAGAGAAGTACACACCCCCATCACCATCAACGGCGCTGCTGTGGAGAGAGTGAGCAGCTTCCGGTTCCTTGGCGTACACCTGGCTGAGGATCTTACGTGGTCAGTACACACAAACAAAACAGTGAAGAAGGCGCAGCAGCGCCTCTTCTTTCTCAGGAGACTGAAAAGATTCGGCATGAGCCCCCGCATCCTCAGGACCTTCTATCGCTGTGCCATTGAGAGCATCCTCACTGGATGCATCACCACCTGGTATGGCAACAGCACCGCCTACAACTGCAAAGCTCTCCAGCGAGTAGTGCGGTGCTCTGAACGGATAATTGGAGGTGAGCTTCCCTCCCTCCAAGACATCTACAGGAAGCGGTGCCTGAGGAAAGCGGGGAGGATCATCAAGGACTCCAGTCACCCCAGCCATAAACTGTTCAGACTGCTTCCATCAGGAAGGAGGTTCTGCAGCATCCGGTCCCGTACCAGCAGACTGAGAGACAGCTTTTTCCATCAGGCCATCAGACTGCTGAACACGTCATAGACACCTCAGCTTCACTACTGGAACTTCAACATTATGCACTCCACACTGTATATAAATGCCACTTGTTTTGCACATATTCAACTCTGTATATTTTATATATTTTATTATTATTATTATTATTATTATTTTATTTTATTTTTTTACTATTTAATTTGTAAAAATGTGTATACACACACACACACACACACACACACGTAGGAAAATATTTAGTATACACATCCAGAAATGCATACACTATTATATATTGTACATATATTTATTAGTTTCAGGTTGGCCATTCTTGTATTTTGCTCGTTTGTGTTGTTGTGTTTGCACATCTCTGTTGCTTGTGGGGCTCGCACACAAGAATTTCACTCGCATGTGCTGTGCCAGTGTGCCTGCACATGTGATGTGACAATAAAAAGTGATTTGACTTGATTTGATTTGATTTATTATTGTTTCATCTCACTGAAAGCACAAATGCCATCCTCTCTCTCTCTATTTTTATATGAGGATGGGGTGGACAAAATAACAGGAACACCTCACAACAGTGATGGCGCTGAGTTGCAAAGCTGCCTGAGCTGCATTAGAGACTGCGCTGGTGTTATTCACCTATAACGTGCTACAGTTCGTGCTTCCCTGTGTGTGTCGCTTACAAGAAGGTCAACAAACACACCGCAGTGCTGCAGGCAGAACATACATAATCAATCAGCCCTCAGTGCAAGCTACAAAAATAAAATATGGGACACACACACACACACACACACACACACTCTCTTTTAATAGGCAGCTATAGATATCAGAGCAGGCGTGTGTGTGTGGGCCGGGTCCTCAGAAGGTCGGGTAGGCCGGAAGTAAACGGCCGTGAAATTGGACGGTCTAGCCTTCTGATTAGCGTCACCGCTGTCTCGGTGGAGTTTAATAAACTCAGCCGTCTGCTCCTTGCTATCTAAAGTATAACAGGACACTGGCGTAAATTCTCAACTGTCTCATACTTCTGTTTAATTAGTTTTCTGTTTGACGTTTAGTCAGCTGTGTAAAAACCAAGGAGGAACCCACCCGGGGAATTAATAAAGTTTTATTTTATCTAATCTAATCTAATAACTTTAATCTCAGCCAAACCGATTTACTCACGAACAAACAAAACACTGAAAACAGCCCAACAATAACATTTTTAGGTTGTCTAAGTGACTTATATATTACGTTTAACCCGAGTAGTCTACGGTGATCTGAAAATGATGAATTGTGCCGTTCTCGGTGGCATCACTGACCATCGAGCTCCCGGCTAGCTATCGAGCTGGTGGGTAGCAGACGTCTCCGAAAACGTCGAAGCACTTTTGCAAATATGCGATATTCTTGATAAACCGAGCAGATATTTGATGTTTACACAGCTACTTTCTCGCCTGAAAATATGCTAAAAGTTTATTTTGTGACTCAGAAAGATTAGTAAGAGTAATTTTAAAACTTAGTATCGGCCATTGTTGGAAACTGGAGTTTGGCTGGGCCGCGCTATGAATTCTGGGATATTGGTAGGCCACGAAGGACACACCCGACCCATCCTTCAAATTCGGGGAAAAGGAGGACGCATTTGTCGGCTGCATTCGGAGGAGTCTACGAATTTGGACAGCCTTCGGCGCGTCGCTGTGACGTAATCGGTCTACAAATGCGGCCTCAGGAGGATGCAGCCCATGAATTTGGACACGACCACTGGCTGTGTCCCAATTCAGGGTCTGCAGCCTTAAAGGCCGCATTTTAAGGCCGATTACGTCACAGCGACGCGACGAAGGCTGTCCCAATTCAAAGGCTGCTCGAAATGCGGCCCTCAAATACGTCCTTCATTTCCCTGAATTTTAAGGATGTGGCGATGTAGACTTCATGGCCCAACATATCCCAGAATGCATAGCGTGGTGGTGGGTGTGGATAATTTTGCCGAAAAAAAAACGGCGGAAGAGGGGTGGTCGAAGAGTAAACTGTTAAAAGTAAGTACTGAATATTATGTCACTTATTTATGTGCAAATGTTTAATAACGAAGAACATTAAAACATTCCTGTTGGCAAAGTTATGTGACATTAGCGATGTTAGTACTAACTTGACTTTAAAGCCTTTACTTTAAAATATACACCGTTCAATAGTTGACCTTAATCTTACAGAGACTGTGATGATTTCATGGATATTTAAAGTAAGCACTGAGAGAAATTTAGTAATGCCAACATATTGAAAGAACAATATTTGTCTCTTATATATAATACATTTATATATACAGTGTCAAAGGAACCTGTCTTTGAGTGAAGATTTAAGGCGACAGGAAATATAAATAATATAAATAAATGCAGCTTGAATCTTTACTGAAGCTCAGTATTTGAAACAGAGTCATTCACTGCTGTAATAACTAATAATGATTGAAATTATAACTTTAATATTGGCCATATTATATTTACAATACCAAAGTGAGATTACTTTAGTCTCATGAACAACATCAGCTAATTGTTATTTACTAGCTAATCTTAAAATGACTGTTCAGTACAGAAATGAAGCCCAACTATCATAATTTCACAGTCTCGGGGTCTCAACCTCAGATACTTATCAAATCAAAGCTCATGTAGAAACAAACAAACAAATGAACAAAATATGTTTTCCTTCATTTCTGTCAAACAAAGCTGTATGAAACGTTTCCAGCTGTTAGTGTCATGGTTGCTAGGCAACCTGGGCAGCAGGGCAGAGGCTAGACCGTCCCATTTCACAAGCCTCGCACTTCCGGCCTTAGCGGTTGATAGGTTCGTAGCATAAACCTATTCGCTGGAACGTTGAAGAAAATATAATTACACCGCAGAGCAAGACACGAAGTAGACAAGTTCTTCATGTTACTCGTGCACGGGAGAGAACTGGACAAACGCCGTTCCTTCGCTTGGCCCCAGTTGCTCTCGTCCGTTCTCCCGTACCACTGTCCTTTTATTGAGGTTACATGAATATGCATAGGTTCATTAACATATGACGTCTACATACACACAAAGAGTACCTTGCCTGTGTGTGTGTGTGTGTGTGTGTGTGTGTGTGTGTGTGTGTGTGTGTGTGTGTGTGTGTGTGTGTGTCAAGATGTGACCCTGTGAAGGCTCCGGTGCTAGCTGGTGCCAGGCGTCTAGGTCCATCTAACAAAAGGCTCTTATACCTAAACAGATACACGTGTGCTTGCTATACCATAAATCAACAAGAAAAGATAAACTCTCCTAGGGAGTATGTGATTTATACCAGAACACACTCTGTACAGAGGAGTGACCGCACCCCCCTTTCCAGCTACACAGAGTTCTTACAGACCTCTTTAGGATGAGACATTCTTTCAATCTACAATTGATTATACACTTCTAAGCATATATGAGTAAATGTTTCTAAGCATAAATGACAATCAACAATACAAAACCTAACATTTCCCCCCTTTTTGACCTTTATGCTAGAAAAGTTCCCAGTTATGAATACCTCATGTCTGACAGCTTTAAGGCAAACATTGTTATATTCAGCATATGTCAAATCACCCTAAATTACCGAAAAAATACACAGTAACAAATGTATTAGCGGTTATCCCATTCATTGATCTCATCTCATGGCAAACTGCATCCTACAAGCGAACAAAGAAATTGTTAATTTAATAGTGAAAATAAGAAAGTAACATTTTCAAAAACATCTCAGCTTGGTGGTGTTTTCTCCAGGTGTGCAAATCACATGTCTCTCTGCAGAATGGTTTGAGTTCTGCAGGGCGTCATGAATGTCTCTTCCAGTTGTTTCATTGTCCATAGGACCAGAGTCCAAATGTATGTAGAATAAACATTCAAACATACCAGTTGGTTTTGTTGTTTGTCAACATGGGTCTCAGCTATTTCCAAAGCTGCAGACCTCTCAGCACTCTAGTTTTATGTTCCAACGCTGCTGAAGGTTTAAGGCAGAGCACGTCGTACACCTTAGTTGTCTTCCTCAGCGTCAATATTGAATCTTTCATTTTATTTAAAATCTCCTGGAAGCTCAGGAGCACAGCTCTCTGTGTCATGTCTGCTGTGCTGAAGATGATCTTTGATCCTCCTGAAGTCTCTCTCCTGGCCTCAGCTCCCATCTTGTGGACGATCCTCTCAGGCACTCCTTCTCGTCATGCATAGTCCTGATTTTGGGCCTGCTGGATCTGTCTCAAAACACTCAGCTTCTCTGCTTCTCTGCCTTCCTCCTGGTTCAGCTGATTTCATGATGGGCCCCAACCAGCTTGACCTTTGACCTCAACCACTGCCTGGGCTGTCAGCTATGCCTGGAATGTTTCTCCTCACTGCTGCACCTGTATTTCAGAAAGGCTTCTATTTGGAGAGCATGTCAACAATCATCAAACCACATTCTTTAGTTCAGTGAACTTCACTTATAGACCATCAAAGCCTCATCTGAACATGGATGCACCACTTGCATAGATTTAATACTTGTAAATAAACAGCTAATCACACAAATCACTGCAACAATAATAGTAAACATTGTTTAATATTAATTCTGGACCCCACCTCTTGACGCATGGACAACCATGCGTCAACTCACCAAACCTGGATCCCTGTCTTAAAAACTGGCTCCACCAGGAGCCTGCATACACACCATCATTGCCTGGAAAACAAGATCTGGAAATAAAATCAAACTTCACACTTATAAACAATTATATCAAAAGAGTAATAAGCATTCAGCACGGGCAAGACAAGTGTCATGTGCAAGTTTTCTCAAATCATTAAATCACTACTATTACCATAATTCGCCTAAAACATGGATCATCCCATGTGCTCAGTTAACATTAATGTAATCGGTGACTTCTCTTAAGCAAAGTCACTCCACTTACATATTATTATTATGGGTTCAAAGTGGCCAGCTAAGAGCCCATATTCAACTTTTCCATAAACACCGTAATCTCTTATTTGTTTTACTCATGTCACTTGTCCGTTTCAGCTGAATCCTCCACAGCATTCTCAAAGAAACAAACATTAGCAATACACATTGACTGTGGTCAGACGGAGGTCAGACACAGGTCAACAGGTTCCAGAGGTGCCATAAAAACACCATAAAATCAACCATCCATTGCTGTGGAAAATATGTTATTCATATCATAAAAGTAACGTCACATTTTCCCAAAAACACAATGTAACAGCATCACCACTCATAACCTGTAAACACAGTTTTCCTCACACATAAACCCAAAAATCCTGTAGTAGGAAAAACATCAACCAGTTGTCCTGGTATAAATCATGTGATCAAACCACATGAAGAACTGTAATGCTGTAGAAAAGAAAATGCAAATATTAGCGCTGCGCAGATGTATACAATTTCTCACAGTTTCTTTTACCAGTCAGTCAGTTTGTTCTTTATTTCCATTCATTCATTCTTTCTTTGCTGATAGTGGAACCTGTCGTCGCATTTAGTTTCCACTTCCAGCAAAATGACGTCATCTCAAAAAGAAAAAGAACTTTTAGATGGGATTACCTCGCTGAATCCTTTTTTAGGCTGGGACATTCATTTAATAATTGTCCCAAATAAGTGGCTTTCTCCAGAACCCATTTTAATGTGGAGAAAATGCACTTGTGACGGCGTTCTTGACAGGTCGTATAGCACTTTCAATTCCCCACGTGCAGATCTGCTTAAAGAAAAGAAATAAACAACAAAATCAGTGCCTGTTCAAAAGATAAAAACCAACCATCAGCTGCACAACACACAACAGTCTAACCCTAATGTCATATTAGCTATGAGTTTAATCACCAGGTCTGTGCTCTTCACTCATTTAGGCCACAGATCTATTGTATTCAATTTTCCTTTTTTCCTTCATCATAAAACATGTGACATGCTGTCATGCACTTCACAAAAGAAGTTTGTTCTTATGTATTCAAAGTTGTGTATCTAGATACAGAATTCACTCGCACATCAAAGCAGGAAACTCAACACAAACAACTCCAACACATCTCATTCACTCGTGCTAAAATTCAATCACCTTTCATTAATCTAAAACCGATCAACTAATTTGCATATCAGCTATTAACCCACTAAGTTGACAGGACAACAGAAAAGCATGTTCAAAATATTATCACAAAAGACAATTTCCCTCATACAGTAAATTACTTGCTGCATCAATCAAGCAGGAAGCTTCTCCCAATTTACCATTTTAACACTAAATTTATTGTCTGATCACTGATTGGTCAAACCAGGATCCTTTTTTCCCACAAAAGTTAAATTGTTGTCCTGCAACCTAGAGAGTCAGTTTTTTTTCTTTAGGATAAATTCAGTATTTGATAACAAGCTAATTTTCATTGCATGGGTGTTTGTGTTATTAGGCAGGTCTAATGCATGTCTGTGGAGCTGCATATCCAGCAGAGCATGTTCTTAAAGCTGCCTTTCCTACACACTTCTCTGCTATTATTTGATCATTTCTTAACTAATGTGCTATGAGTCTTCATGAGTCATTTTGTGTTTGGAATTGTTAGTAAAGTTAATTCATGTTCTGCTTGTTTGTGTGATTTTGTATGTTTCTATTTGTTTCAGACTCCTTCACAATTTTCCAACTTAAGCAGTCAGTTTTCTTTTCCCCAGGTTTGCTAACCCAAATTTTGATTTCCCACATTTAATAACAGCATTCCTCTGTGTTTCCACTTACTCTCACTCTGTTGTCCTCTCCCACTTGCAACAGTCCCCAGCCGGCAGTTCTCCTTCAGCTTTGTCCTGTGTTCCACTGTCTCTTCTTGCCATTTTACTCCACAGGTGGCAAATGTCAAACTCCAACAGTCTCCTCAGTTCTCCTCAAAAGTTTTCTTCACATGCATAGTGAAGTTGCAGCTTGTTGGAAACACAGTGCCATTCATCCGATCAGTCAGGATGATGGGTTTGTTCTTCTCTGATGCTGTTTGTCCACATTGCTGCTGCTCGCTGAGACTTTTTGTTCAGGACTTGCTGCTGTCTCTTTATCTGCCATGTTATTGCTTTGGAGCCGAATTCTTCAGGGAGGAGTGAGCACTTGCTTGTGAGGTTGAGAGACACATACACATTGCGCTGTAAATAAGTCAGCCAGAACTTGGCCTGCATGTTTCCAATGATGTTTAACTATAAATTTCTTCCGTCCGACCGCTGCATGTGGAAAATTGATACAGGTCTGCTTTTCACCTGAAAGTGACAAACTAAGACATGTTCATTATCATCATCACTGCTTAATCAACACACATCTCTCTCTCTCTCTCTCTGTCTCTGTGTTTGTGTAAACAATCCTTTCTTAAAGCAGAAAATGACATTGTAGTGGTTTTTCGGCTGATCAACACAAAACCTTTTTCCTATGATTATTTTTTTTCCTCTACAATGTAATTTGTCTCTTTTTCACTCTTTTTTTTTCTTCACAATAGCTTGTGGTCTGCAAAATCACTGCTCTCACTCACAATCAGAGGCAATTACTTTTGCACAGTGCACAAAAACACTGTGATGTCAGACACATTCACACTCACTTTTTCATCTGCATAAATAAACCATATGGCTGGAGATATATGCCATGGTGATCCATAGGCATGATCACCAGTTTATTTAATTATTTTTAATCCAACAAAACAAATAAACAAAAACATGATGCTGATGCTACACACACACGAGTCAAGGTGCAGAAAAACTGCTCATGGAAACGCTGCACACTCTCTGTTTCCCTCTCTTTGAGCAGCTCTCAGACAGCTCTTGATCTGATAATGTGTAGCTTGCTCATCAGCTCAGAAAAAAGAAAAAAAAGAACTGCAACGCGACATCACACAGTAGTTGCATGCTCTGCCCACAGTGGCAAAGTCTTACACTTTCATATTCAATACAGCTTCTCCATCATGTACTTTTTCACAGGTGTGCTCTATATCTCAACAATGGCTCATAATAAGACGACAGTCTTTCACACAGGTCAAGTGCCTCTATGCACTTCATTAGTTTAAATATTTACCTATATCACTTCACCTCACATGTCATTGTACTGAATTTAAGCAACCACAAGCTTAATGTAGGTGACTTTTAACAACTATCCACCTCAATTATGTCTATGGTCTGGCACACAAGCTAAAGAGTTAACATTTTGTGTCAGCAAGGGGTGGGGGGAAAGCCACCCACCAGAGCATAGCTGCTGATGTGGGCTGGCCTTTTCCACACACTCCTGGCTGCTTAAGAAATCATGATAACAACAACAGCTGCTGACGTCACACACCACGCGGTCTGCTCCGCACACACTCACACACAACAACAACAACGAGACGACGACGAAAATGACAACAACACAAAATAGGCCTACTCCGGACTCACACCGGACCGCTCGGGACCCTGACCCAGCTGTGGGACGCTCACCCACTCGTGCGACAAAACCCAATGAAGGGACGCTCGGGACACACACCCAGGGCGATTTCAAAACCGGACACACACCGGACGCTTGGGACCCTTGGGCGATTTAACCAAAACTTCTTTCTCGGGACACTAACCCAGTTATCGCTCCACAAAGCAGCGAACTTCTCAACGCCTCACAAAATGGCGGAGACTGCACAACGACACGGTTATAGAGTCGGCCTCTTTAAACTTACTTGGCGTTGCTTAGCGTGTAATATCAGCCTGAATCCCGCCGATCGCCATTCATCGAGGAGAAACGACAGACAGCGACTCCACAGGAACTTCCTGGCTGACGTCAGTCTTTCAGCGTGCCTGTCCCCCCCTCGGTGAATGCGATCCCAGGGATCCGGCATCGAAGGACCAATTAATGATAGGTTCGTAGCATAAACCTATTCACTGGAACGTTGAAGACAATATACTTACACCGCAAAGCAAGACACGAAGTAGACAAGTTCTTCATGTTACTCGTGCACGGGAGAGAACCGGACAGAGCGCCGTTCCTTCGCTTGGCCCCAGTTGCTCTCGTCCGCTCTCCTGTACCACTGTCCTTTTATTGAGGTTACATGAATATGCATAGGTTCATTAACATATGACGTCTACATACACACAAAGAGTACCTTGCCTGTGTGTGTGTGTGTGTGTGTGTGTGTGTGTGTGTGTGTGTGTGTGTGTGTGTGTGTGTGTGTGTGTGTCAAGATGTGACCCTGTGAAGGCTCCGGTGCTAGCTGGTGCCAGGCGTCTAGGTCCATCTAACAAAAGGCTCTTATACCTAAACAGATATACGTGTGCTTGCTATACCATAAATCAACAAGAAAAGATAAACTCTCCTAGGGAGTATGTGATTTATACCAGAACACACTCTGTACAGAGGAGTGACCGCACCCCCCTTTCCAGCTACACAGAGTTCTTACAGACCTCTTTAGGATGAGACATTCTTTCAATCTACAATTGATTATACACTTCTAAGCATATATGAGTAAATGTTTCTAAGCATAAATGACAATCAACAATACAAAACCTATCAGCGGTCTTTGAGTACGCCTCCTTTGTGGACCATTAAGGCTGCGTACATTTAGATGAGAAAATATATATTTGACACATTTAAGGAAAATACTAATAAAAAAAATAAACAAAATAAATGTTTAATAAGCAATTTTAATAGGAAATTGCTTAATTTTAGAAATGTTTTTGCTGCTTTTGCTCTATAAAATAGTTGTTTTCTTTTAGAATCACTCATCTTAGCAGTAGGATATACATGAAAATGTACATTTTTTGCACTTTCTGGTCAACTGACTCAGTGAATCAAATGACTCAAAAAACTGATTCACTTTGGTGAGTGTCTCATTAAAACAAATTTACCATCACTACTTTGGGGGTGCTGAGCACCCAGAGAGCTGCCCATCCAGGCAAGGTAAACTTTACTCGTCATAATGAGACGTCTTCCCCGTCTCTGTCAGTCCCTGCATCCTTAAATGTCTCCAGTTGTCCCGAGTTCCCTCTGACTGTCTCCTTGGTGCATTTAAACCCCTGTTCCTCCCTGTCCTCATCGTCTGTTGTCTTCATCTCCATTTTCACTCATCATAATTTTACCCTCTCTGTGCAAGTCTGCAAATTTCTTTATTAAATCATAAGATTCTTAAATTCATCTCTCTGTGCCTGGGTCCTCGTCACAAAACATGACATCACTGTTTTGTACATTTTAACACAATTGAATCCCCACATTTGTGAAAGAAAAGAAAAAAGCTTTTTTGAAAAGTCTGTAACAAAACCATCAAATCAGATAAAGGTTATTTAAATGCTGCTAAAGAAGAATGGATTGGAATTTAAAAAAATACATATTCTAATCTTAATTACTGGAGGAGAATAATGAATGATGCTCAAAGTGAGTAAAAAGTAAACTGAGTGCATTTTTTGGACAGAGATTCACTTTTAATGTGTGTGTATAATACAATACAGACACATAGAAAATACACTGCAAAAATAGAAGAGTCCTTGAAATGTACAAAATATTATTACAAAATTAGAAAAACTGAGACACCTTGGCCTATTGTACAATGTATACAATGTATGAAAAGATCTTTACTGCAGATGCTACTATGGCTCTGTAGATTTTTTCTTTTCTTTTAACCTATGTCGCCTCACCTTGAGGTTGGCAAATCTGTCTATCACATTTTGGTGGTCAAGTCTCTCAGGCATCTCTTTCTCAACTGACATCACAGTGCTGGAGTCTGTTTTGACCCATGGTCCTTCTCAGCCAGGTATGGAGCTGACTCAAGACACTAAACGACCTCTCACAGCTACAGCTGCTAACTGGGTTTGTTAGGGCAACCTGAATAACAGTTTTCAGTGTGGGGAAGATCTGATTATCCAGAAGATTGTACAATGTTAACATATCTGGGATGGCACCAGCCTCACTCTTGAGCTTCAAAAAGTTCTTGGCAACCGTGACTTCCTCTGACTGATTCAATATGGTAATGCAGTGCCAGGGCTGACAACCCAGTTTGTTTTGCAGACTCTGTATAGCAGCTTTAATATAGGGAGAACACAACTTTGAGATTGTATGAGTAAAATTTGTTTGTTTGTTTTTTCTTTGTCAGTTTAACAGTTTCTGTTTTGCCTGTCACTGTTCCCTGTCTGTTTTCTTACCTGGTTCTTCCTGAACTTGTACTTTCTCCTCATGTTCCCCTCTTTCCTCTCTCCCTCTTTGGACTGACAATCATACACAAATAGATTGTATTCAATTAGATTAAAAAGATACTATTAAGATCACTAATAAAAAAAAAGTCCTCTCTCAATGTACTTTCAACCAAAAGGCAAATAACCAGACCACATGTACGTCTAATAAAGGATATAAATATTGAAACACTGATCCAACATTATCCTTTATTGATGGATCATTTGATCTCACACTTTTACCTGAATGTGGCTCCTGTTTTTGAAAAAACTTCTTCATATTCATTATGAACCTGGCTGTCTCTGTGCACACACACACACACACACACACACACACACACACACACACACACACACACACACACACACACACAACAGGAGTTATAAGGTTAATGGGAATCCAGTCAGCTAGTTAGTACCTTGGGTTCAATATCGGCACATATGACAAAATAACCAGCTTCTCTCATTACATTTCAAACAGGTACAGATGATGTTAAGTTTTAGATTTTAAATAGGCTGTATAAATTTCAATGGGAGCAACAGGACGGTCAAATATCGCTGATTTTACTACAGAGCAGGACGGATTGTAGGGTAGCAAACATTGTCGGGAAACACGTTTTCAACCCTGCAGGTTACCTGGGGTAATGTTTTTCAGTTAAAAAGAAACATGGTCTGACTCCGACCTAACTATATAAAGAGTAACTGAAGGTTAAATGCAGCTAACATGTGCTGTTTTAAGCCAGCACTCACACCTCCGCTCCGCTGCGTCTCAGCCACTATTGCTCTGGGAGCAACCGTGCCAGAGCCAGGGCAGGGGAGAGGCGAGCTGGAACAAACCATTTTGGGAGGGGGGAGGGGTTATCTAAACTTTTGATGTTAAAATTTTTTACTGATCAGTGACTAAAGTTTCATACAGATTGATTTAAAGACTTTATCACAGTAACAAATGCTTTAGTGCAGAGTTACTGACTGATAACCAGTGTGGATTCAGTCAATCAATAATCTATATTCATGTGGATCTGTCTTCAAACAGAGGAGTGATCAAAGTTTGTCCTAAAATAAGAGTTGAACATCTGGTACAAACATCACAGAGCAGACACAAACAGTCCAACTGTTAAAGGAGGAAACAAAACACACTTACAGTTTCTTCACACACACGAACAACAAGCTCCACTCCGCACTCGGACACCAAACACAGACACACAGGTGAGCTGCTTCCTGAAAGGTGGTGGGACTCCACCTTAGGCAGGACAGGTGGGAAGGGGCTCAGCAAGAGCTGCAGCTGAGTTAATTTAACAACATCTTTCAAGTTCCTGACAAACGGACTCTGATGTGAAAAGTGAAACTTCCTTCTGTCTCTTTCCATGGAACACAGGATCATTTTTGTTTTTACTTTCTTGGTTAATTTACTTTAAATCTGCCATACAACTTCTCACAAACCACCAGGTTCAGGGAACAGACTGCTTCCTCTTAACTCCAGTACAGACATGATCCCATAAAGAAATCCAATCAGTTTTTCTATCATTCTGTGTCTCTATATACAATAGAAAGCACTTATTTGGAGTAAAAACATACTGTTGATAACAGTGTTAGTGTCAGCAGTCAGAGAGAGCTCCATTCACACCGAGCTGTGATTTCAGGGGAGGTGGACATATTTATTTATTTATTTATTTTCTTTTTCCTTTTTTTCTCCTTCCCTCTTCCCTTTTTTTTCGTTTTTTTTCTCTTCTCTTCCTTTCTGTTTTCTTTTCTCCTGTAAATAAATGATTCTAATGATTTTGTTCAGTTTTTGCTTAATATGGTTCCTTTTTTGTACTTTTAGGATTTGTGAGGAAGTTTTAAGACTGTGAGGAATGTAAGCATGTAAATGTAAACTCCACAGATCAACCTTTCAGAACTTTTGCGTATCTTTCTGATATTTACTGTTTATTTAAACCTCCACTGAATTAGAAAAATCACCTTTCTCAGCTCCGTCCCCTCCCTGAGGTCCCAGCATACGGGCTGGGTGTACTGTTCTCACACACAATGCAACAACAACCAAAAGTACCGCAAACGTGTATACCCTAGTCACACATCCAGTAGATAATTTATGCAACATTTGACAACTTTTGAGTAGCTGAAGACTTTTTTTTCAATACTAAAACAAAATATGTTCTTCATGTCCATTTGAAAGCAGAAGACTGTAAGACCAGCTCAGCCTTTTTTTTCTCTGTCACACTCTTGGAAGCACACGTGCAAACACACACACAGACGCACATGCACACAGTGTCCTTTAGCCTCTCTGTGCCATAATAAGAACCTGTCAGCGCAGCACTGTGAAAACAAATTAGTCCAATGATTAATGAAAGGGTATTAGAGCCAGCAGCTCATCCTGCTGTGTAGATGGGACACCCAGTGCAGAACAGCATGTGGCATATACGGCCCATACACACTTAAACACACCTTTATTTCTCAGCTTATATTTTAAATATCAGAGACAAATCCTTTACAAATCAGCAGCAATATTTATATCGCATAATGTTAATATGACCACCGTTTTGTATCATCATTTGCAAGTGCAAATAATGCCAGATAAGCATTTATTTTTCAGTTTTTGTGGTAATCATTTGTTTCACTGTTTAAAGTGTTCCAAATCGTGTTTGGCCTGCTGCATGTGTCATGTTCCATACTATAGGGACATATTTTAAAATGCAACAACTGAATTAAAAGCTAACTGACAAAAATGAGGTGGACATATTTAAACATCATTAGCAACAGTACTAAGTCTCTCAGAGCACGAGACTGTTCTTTTCATCCGGATGTCCTTCAGCTGTGTTGTGTAGACAATCAAAGAAACTGAAATGACCTGTAAGCTTGTTACAGCTCCCACATCCGACTGTAAACATTGAAACCTGAAGTTCCAGTTTGACGATCATTCTTGTTTTTTTTCTGTAACAGACACGAAAAATTATTAAAAGGTTAAAATTCTTCTAAAGTTAATTCATATCTTTTTTGTCCAGAAAGAACACAGTGAACAGTAAGTGATTCATATAAGCTTCCTTCTTTTCCTGCTCCCCACTTACAGCCTGTATGATCTGCTTCTTAATGTTGTTGAGTTAAATTGTTGTGACACAGTTTTTTCTCCTCAGTGAAGAGTGACTATTACAGGCGAACATAATCAAACACAGTTCAGCTGTGATGAAACTCCTACTCTGTCTGCTCTATCCTTCTTTCTGGTTTTATGTATACATCAGACAAAGTGTGAGAGTCAGATACTACTATTCTGGTCTGCTAACATGTTGTCTCTATTCTCCTCAGCAAATTAAAATGAGGTGTTAACTTCAGGATAAACTTAATTAATCTGAATTTTAAACATGTTTAAACATTATTTTCTTGCTCACATAGATGGGGAAAAAAGAGTTCATCTGGACTCCACACCCCATGATTCAAAAACAACAAACACTGTATTATATTCTGATTCACAATTAGTTTCTCCACCTAAAATAGAGCATTATATTACAAGATTTCTGGAAACTAGAAAAATCAGATGAAGACAAATGAAACAAGTTTGACACGTTTCATGGATCCTGATCATGTACAGACTTTACTGTGTAGAAACAGATCTTTGTTTTTATAATCTAATGTTAATTTGATTAAAGCTTTTGACCTTCATCATTGTTTGATTTCAGACTGGTTCAGAGTAAAGTTCTCTTGTTGTATCTGCCAGTGTGAACAGACATCTAATATCAGCCACACCCAGACTGCTTACTTTGTTTGGAGCATTTCTACTGCAAAGTTTCACTCTGTTCCAAGTCTATAGATGCAGTCACACTTTCTGTGAGAGATAAAAATGATCCTATTGACAACATGATTCTTTTTTTTTTTTGCTGGATGACTAGGTGTTCCTATTCATCGATGACTAACACGACCTGGATGACTGAGAAGCTCCAGTTTCAATTTCTTTATGAATCTTCTGAATTCTGACCTCTGAAGCATTCAAGCATGAAAGGGCTTCTAACTCGAGGATGAACGAGTGTGATGTTCATCTTTGTACACTTTAATTTCACTCTTTTTTATGCTCTGTTTTTTGTGGTGAAGCAATTTGTGATGGTCGTCTTGAAAGGTGTTCTATAAATAAAATGACATGACAGATGTTTAAACTGCATCTGGAGCTGCTCTAATACAACCAGCCTGTCATGGAAACACATCGTTTGCTCCCATTTCTCTTGTTGGATCCACAAGAAATGCTAAAAATAACAGCTGCCATGCATCAACAAGTCTCTGTGAAAGAAACAGAAACAAAGAGTTCTTGTTTGTGAGTTCAGGCAGTAAGTGTTCAGGCTGTGAAAAAACTAAACACTGACTGTTTCTGCCTTTTGATTTTCTGTATTTCTATGTGTTTTTGCACATTTCACTGCATGCATTTCACAGCAGACTAGAAACAAATGAGGGCTGGCTCCAGACTTTTGCACAGTACTGTAGATTCCCAAAGAGCCCCTTAACTCAGTCAGAGTGCACAGGAAAAGCTGCTCAGCACAAGCTGACCCTTCAAACTCTTTCACATGTATGAATGTGATGGAAGGTCAGAGGCGTGTGCTGATTCAAAGCTGCACTGCTGCTGTATCTCCACTGGGTTCATCTGTGATCTGAGAGGCTAGGCTACAGTTACTGAGCTAGACTGATGGCCAAACACAGATGTTGACCAGGGTTATGCACAATGTACAGAAAACTCCTTCTGAATGACTTTGCTCTTCCATATATTTATTCAGCACAGCAGCGAGGAAAAGATTCTCTAATCCAAACAAATCCCTCTCTCACTGGCTCTGATCTTTGCTGATCCATCTGTAGAAAAAAGAGGTGAAGAACTCCACCATCAGAAGAACAAATTAAACCTGAAGAGACACTTTTGTGTGTCCTACCAAACAAAGTCATCATGGAAACACAGAACTGTGTGGATGACAGCGCTCTGAAGCACTTATCCATGTTTGTTAGTATGAAGCAGAGGGTTACAGAACTCTATCTGCTAGCCATGCCTGTGCCTGCTTAGACTTAAACATAGACTTATAGAAAGAAATCTTTTGAGCTCAGGAATTTAGCAAGTGCCACGACAGGAAGCAACGATCATGAGCTGCCAGCTCCTGAGCAGCATCTGTCGTTGGTCAGGCTGGTCTACACCCCCATCCCTGAGTCCAGGAGCTTTACCTCAAACAGTAACCTCCTCCTTTAAATGCAGTCTAGTCCTGTTCAGGCGGCTCTCCCATGTTTGCCATGTGTGGAACTGGATTAACAAGGAATCCCAGAAACAGGAAATCTGTGTCACATTAGTAGTGATGACGTGCAAAGCAGCCGCTGATACACTATAGTGTACCTAACACACACTGTGTGACGACACTTGCTGTGTTTGCTGTTGGAAACATTACTGTACAGTGTTGTCATTCCACGTGAACAGCACACAGCCATTAATCACCACATCTTCTACATTTACACTATAATCAAACTGTATTAGCAGAACAAAAAAAAGCTGCTCCTCATTTTAACAAATGTCACTCTAACCCAAAAGAAACAGGAAAGTGCATCAATTCATTAGATGATAAAGACAATCAGAAACATGCATTTTACTGCTCAGAGCTGCATTTAACAACTTGTTATATCCAGATTGTTGACATGAGTGATGAAAGGTGTCCATGTGTTCTCAGAGCTCTGCTGTTTAGCCTTTAAACTGGAGCTTATTCCTTCTCCTGATTGGTGCTTGGTCTGTGAGCAACTTCCAGAACAATGAAATATAGTCAGACTGAGATCCACAACAACTCAGAGCTCATTTTTACTACAACTATGCTTTTCAGTCCCATCAGGAAAAGTTTGGCATCGTCTCCTCCTCAGTATCTGACTCGTGTTGTTGGGCCTGCGTCGCTCATTCTGCACTTTTTTTATCTCCTTCCTTGTGTTCTTTGTGACCTCCACAGCAGCACCAAATCCTGCAGATGATCCTGGTTTCATGGAGCTCACAGTTGCCAGTGTTGCATCCACTAAATCCTCTTCTGGCTCCGCCCTTAGCTGCCATGCTCTCATGAGTGTTTTGTGCATCACTGGAAATATGCACATAAGTGCATTAGTTTGCTAGTTTTAATGATTTTGGTTTGTTGGATTTACGGGTTTCAGCGTGAAAGTGAATTGAGCCTCGATGCTTTTAGAAGGATTCTGTCATGATCAGCAGCAGAGCAGTGAGCTTCCTTCATGGCAGCTATAACCAGCCTCATCTATATGTTAGAGAACAGGCACCTTTCCCTGAAAGCAGCGTGAGCACTCCTGAAGATCTGTTAGAGCTCAGACTATCAGAAGCCCTGAAGGTTTTTAAGAGCAGCAGGAGGAAATATGGCTGCAGGTGAGAGAAAAACTCTCTTTGAAACATTCATTTCATCAAATCCTGTTAGATCGAGTTTAAATCACAGTTTAACGCACAGCTTTCCTTCATGTTTATAAGATTGGAGAAACCTGCAGTCAGCTGAGACTGAAGAAGTCACTTGGATGAGTGACTAAACATTTCTCCCACTGAAAACATTCAGATGAACAAAATCAACTTTTGAAAATTTACTTACCTGGATGATTGTGTAATAAAAATATGAACATGTATTTATAAGTTACACTTGTGTTATTTTATTATTGTTATATTTCTTATTGTGTTATTTATAAGTTGGTCCGTATACAGAATACTGAATAAACATCTAAGTCATGAATTATGATTCATTAGCGTTCTTCGAATCTAATCAGAACTACAAATGGGAATTCCTATATGAACATCTACATGCACAAGTTTCATACACTACTCCCAAAGCCTTACAGTACATGACACTGACTGCCAATACACACAACAACAATATATCACAAAACACCAAATGGGTTTAGCTTACAGCTAGCAAGTATGTAGCATAACAAGTAGCATTAGTAGCATGAACTAGCCACATAGCAAACAGGTCAATACACATTGCACTCCTACATCCACTAAATGTCCAAATGGCATAAAAGACTAAAACTGTCCTTTCCAGGTAGGGCTCCACGTCTACTCACAGTTCTTTAGCGACGCACACGACTCACACCGTGTGTAGACATCCACTGCTGAGTCAGTCTGCCAGGTGGCTTTTGCCCTGTGTTAGCTCAAATAAACTCTGATCACTGGAACATGTCCTCAATAGTGCAGCTGTGCTCTCTCGCCACAAGGGGGCTCCCCCACTCAGCTGACAGCCTTTCCAACAGATATGATTTTTACCTTATCTTTAAGCATACCCTTACTATTTGAATATAATTAATCTTGCATTGACAAGATGTCTGTGAAGGTTCTCAGTCATCCAGGTCATTGTAGTCAAAGGAGCTTGCAAAGAAAAGCATCTGGACTTCTTTAAGTTGCTTGAAGACGTTTCACCTCTCATCCGAGAAGCTTCTTCAGTTCTAAGATCAAATGGTGGGGAGTCCCAGATTTAAACCTAGTGGGAGTAACCCCCCACAGAGGGACAAAAGGACCAAAAAGAAAGAAGCCATCTATGTCCACTGTGAGCAACCATCTTGAACAGAGGCGGTGGTTTACGACACCAACTGTCTGCCATCTATAATCCAGTTTTGAGTTCCCTCCCCAGACGCCTTAACGCCCACTCATATCCTGGGCCATCTGACCTCAGGAATTTGCATGATAAGGTGGGGCCAGGTTTCACAATGAGCTCACCCGAAACCCTGGCTGATTGGGACCCACACCCAGTTTCACATCGCTCAGGCGATTAGAGGATCATCAGGGGGTCCTTTTGTCCCTCTGTGGGGGTCACTCCCACTAGGCTTAAATCTGGGACTCCCCACCATTTGACCTTAGAACTGAAGAAGCTTCTCGGATGAGAGGTGAAACGTCTTCAAGCAACTTAAAGAAGTCCAGATGCTTTTCTTTGCAAGCTCCTTAGCATTGACAAGTACCATCAGACCACTCCCTAAACATACATAAGCAAACATTAATATTAACATTAAAGCTGTATAAAACAACAGCTACAGAAATGAACTTTATTTGGTCAAAAAAAAAAAAAAAGAAAGAAAAAAAAGACTTCCAACTGTGGGGTCTCCAATGACCCTAAGTAAGCCCCGATAAAGAAGGGGGCTTCGAGGGGGGGCCTCTCTCACCTCTATGTGAGACAGGGCCTTCCTTTGCCAGCCGGCCAATGTCCATTCTACTAGCATAGGTAAAACATCCGCCTATTTTCAATTTCTGCATTGCCACTTGAGTATATTATTTCGAAATAAGAAGTCTTTACCAGGTTAGTTTCCTCAGAGGATATTTTAATTACATTAAACTCACCACCTGTTCTCTTTACTCCTCAATTTTTCGGTGTCCCACTCATTCTTACTCGGAGTCTTTCCTTATAATCTCGGGTCTGGTCTTTATTTACTTGGCTCCGTGTTTTCCTTTCTATGCACCACGATAAACGTCGGATCTGTTCCAGAAGCGTCTCCGGGCGTTTGATGATCGTCACCGGGAATCCACTCTTTACCATGTCATCTGTTGCCTCCTCCACCGAGCCGTATAGCACTGTTCCCTCAGTATAAAAAACTCTCATCTTTGCTGGAAAAGGAGTTTGGAATCGGATTTTCTTGTCTTTTAAAACAGATTTCACCCCTGCGTATTCCTTTCGCTGCTTTAAAATCTGTGGTGCATAATCATGATCCAAGTTAACTGTCTTGCCTTGGTAGTCAAATCCACGCTTCTGCCAGGTCAATTTCAATATTTCTTCTTTCATTCTGGAACTAGACAGTTTGACAACAATTGACCGTTGCGTCGCTCCTGGCGGTGGTTTTGACATCAAAGCGTGATGTGCTTTTTCCACTCGTAGCTCAGCGGAGTCCAGCAACTCCAGATTCTGTCGTAATAAACTCTCCACAAATACGACCATTGATGTAGAATTGTCTTCCGACCCCTCCTTGACACCGTATATTCGAATGTTTTCTCTTCTAGACCATCCCTCCAGGTCTGTTAGCTTGGCATCCATCTCAATATGCAGTTTGAGCATCTCTGTTACTACTTCCTCATTAGCTTGTACTTGGGTTTCAACATCCACAATTCTTTCTTCTACCTCTTCCACTCGTTGGTTTTGTTTATTTCTTCTCTTTCCTTCCCCGAGAATTAAGGGAATTCAGAAGAGATAACTGTGCACAATTGAATGAAATCAGAGAGGTGTGTCCTATTGCTAGCAAGGGGATGATCTCAGAGCAGCATCTCTGCCCTCGTCTCAGACCACCACTCCAAAGAACCAGCATCCCCCTGCAGTATGTGCACGTGAGTGAGTGTGTGTGGATGTGGGTGTTTGTGTGACTTCCTGCTGATCACAAAGGGTCATCTCCCCTTACGATGCTGGGGGGGGGGGGGGGGGGGGGGACGACAATAGAAACAAAGAATGTCTTTGGAGTTGCCTTGTGTAGCTGTAGGCATTGTTCTAAATATGTTTTTTGTTGTTTTTGAACTTTCAGTGACAAATTTAGTTCTAGGACTTGTTCTGAATAGTGTTTGTTGCAATGTTTGTAGACACTCCTCGTTCCCTCCCACATGTAAGAGCGGACAGCCTCCATTTCCTGTTGATTAGATCAGAGGTCAGACTAGTTTCACTTTTACAACAGACAAAGCTGCAAGTCTTTCTAACTAAGAAGAGAAATGATGCAGAAGGAAATTAAAATGGATGAAGAAAACATTTCTTGTTTAAGCTGTTTGGATCTACTGAAGGATCCGGTGACTATTCCCTGTGGACACAGCTACTGCATGAACTGTATCAAAAGTCACTTTGATGAAGAGGACAGGAAGGGAATCCATAGCTGCCCTCAGTGCAGGACGAACTTCATGCCAAAGCCTGTCCTGGAGAAAAACATTATGTTAGCAGAGTTAGTAGAGGAACAGAAGAATATCTCACCGAGAGTTGCTGAAGTGGATGTTTTACTGTCACCAGCAGAGCCAAAGACCAGAGCTGGATTCTTAAAATATTCACATGAAATCTCACTGGATCCAAACACAGCAAACAGACATCTGTTATTATCTGAGAGGAACAGAAAAGCAACAATAATGAGACAAAAACAGTCTTATTCTGATCATCCAGACAGATTCACCGGATGGCTTCAGGTCCTGAGTAGAGAGAGTCTGACTGGACGCTGTTACTGGGAGGTGGAGTGGAGAGGGAGAGGAGTTGGTGTTGCAGTTGCATACAAGAATATCAGCAGAGCAGGGAGCTCAAATGAATGTAAATTTGGATTCAACGACAAATCTTGGTCTTTACGTTATGATTCAAAGGGTTTTCAGTTTTGGCACAATGAAGTCCAAACTGTCCTCTCAGGCCCTCGGTCCTCCAGAGTAGGAGTGTACCTGGATCACAGAGCAGGTATTCTGTCTTTCTACAGCGTCTCTGAAACCATGACTCTCCTCCACAGAGTCCAGACCACATTCACTCAGCCGCTCTATGCTGGACTTGATTTTTTGGATCATGAAGATACTGCAGAGTTCATTACACTGAAATAGACAGAAGCCACTGATGGACAATTGGTTAAAATGTGTGTTTTATTTTCCACTTTTTTTTGTCTACATCATTGTTGAGATGGGAGTTGCTGAGAGCTCACAGTTGTGCTGTTTTTACTTTGCACGGAGATCACCTGTCAGTCACACTGAATAGATGTTCCTTTGACCTTTTGTTATCCGTTTTCTATATTTTCCTAACATTACGTTTATATGCCATTTAAATGTTGTTCTTGTACTAATTAAATGTTAAATATATCAGAAAGAAGTCAAAGTGGCACCAAAAAGTTATTTAACAGTAAATTCAGAAGGTCATATTCATAATACAAAATAACCTCAGTTTGTAAATGTCAAAACAATAAAAGTATTGTTTTGGGAGAATAAACTCACAGATCAAATGTTAGATACTGAAACATTATTTCAGTCCTTCCAAGATACAGAGTTATAATAAAAGTTTGCCAGTTATCTGTCCTGAGTCTGACCGCTCTTACATCTGTGTTCTTCATTAACGTCTTGTCTTCAGGCTTATAATTTGGCCGGTTTCTCTTAAATATTTGTGAACTAAAGACAGCTTCAACCCTCTGTGTGTTGACCGCACTGCATTTTCTTGTTAGTAATAGCAACACCATTGTAACGACAGAAATACTAATTAGTTAGATTACTAGTTACTGAAAAACATTTAACGCCATTATTCCCATTTGTGCGAATTTACAAAACATTATGTAAAGATTGCTGGTATTTTTGTGCCCTTAAAAAGTGGAAATAATGATGAGAGCTGAATGAATGATAGTGACACGCAGATCTCGTTTTCACTCGTCTGTATTGAGTGTTACAAAAACAACACAACCCAAACCATATTCTCTCTGCATGGATACACTCAGTCTCAGGACCACAGTTTCCAAACTAAGTTGCCCTGTTTTAACTTATGAGAGTATTTAGACGCTGCACAACTTGAACTGTAACATAAGGTAAATACATCTTTTTAACTCACATATGTTAGCTGACACATTCTCTGACTTTCAACAGTAATGAAATAATACTTTATGCGCTGTATATGTCTTTCAGTAGTTAACTTAAATACAGATAGTGGCAGAAAAACTGTCATTCAATAAGGCGGGACACCAGTGAAAGCTAGCTTAAACAGCAACGGAGTTCAGCTGAAACTTCTCAGCAAAAACTGTCCACAAGTCACCTCTTTCCTTACAATAAACAATGATGGTGGGCTAATAGTCAACTGTAATACACAGAGTTCTGTGCGTGCAGTTACCTTAAACAGGGGAAACGAGGAGAGATGAATGATGATACTGACACAAAGCGCTGGCTTTCACTCGTCTGTACAGAGTGAAGGACAAGAGGCGCGAATCCCTCTAGTGGAGCCCTGAGGAATTACCAATGGATCGATGCACAATCAATCCAGGACATTGTTCCTTCTCGAAAATTGAAAGATATTTCATGCACTGTTATTTATAGAAGGCTTCACACTGTTCCTGCTAACCATAAATATTGTTCCTAAAGTTTTATCCAACTGTAGACAGATTTCTAAACTCCCTTTTACTTAAGTCCTGTTGAAACTTGTATTAGAAAAAATATTACAAATTATTTAAAGTTATAAAGCACAGCACAGAACTGAAATGGCACAGTAGTTAACTTTACAGTTAGGCTGGGGTACAAATTTCCTCATAAAAACCCTGCTCTTATGTGGAATGACTCAGGGGTCCATTCTTGGCCCAGTATTTTTTCCCTCAATTTATGGGTTCATAAAAACCTTTATAAAAGTGACTAAATGCTAGGTATAATAGGTATTTTTGTCTGCTTTGGATTTTACTTCTACATTTCACCTTTAAAAACCGTTTATCTTGTCTTGTTTGGTATCATTCTTTTCAGCACACCTTAACATGTCAAAATTTGCAGCTATTTTTTCATTTTGAAATACTATATTAAAACAATTGATCTCAAATCAGACAAAAAACATAAAACTCGAGTATAAAAAAGTAGAATTTTTTTCCACTAATAGAAAGCCAAGGTTTTTTCTTTCTGGGTTTTTTTTGTCACAAACAGAGAATACTTTCAAGTGCTTCCCTTCCCGCTGTAAACACAACGTTAGTATTCAGGAAAAAAAACATTGCGCATATTTTTAATCATAACTCTGGTTTTATGTGGCCTATCAACACAATTTAAAAACTGGTAGTTTGAAGTCCACACTTTTAACACAGAAATGGAGAAACCTCTTCTGTCCGCCGATCCAGGAACTTGAATTCTTTGAATTTCAGGATACTTTTTCTTAATAAACGGTAAGCATTATACATATTGTCCTTACATAGGTGGTTTCTCTTCTCGCAAGTGAAGTAGATTTTTTGAAGGCGTTTGTTTTTTTCGAGGTCGCGGATGACGTCAGGAGAAGGTGATTGGTCACTTGCAATGTTGAACCTGGAACAACATTATTTATGATGACGAGGGAACAACACCAACACAAGCATATCAGATCGTCTGGACACTCAGGGTTGTCTTGGGTAGCATCTTGTTGCTATGTCATCTTACAGTAACTTGGTCAGTAGTTTACCATGACTACTTTATTCTTCCTCAGCCAATCAGCAGCACTTGTGCAATTGTAACCTGTTGTGTATATAAACCTTCATTAACTGGTTTGAGAAATCCTTTAAACCAGTGACAGGAAAGTTGGATCACAGTGGTAATTATTAAAGGACATTGATGTTTGATGTCTCATTTAATTCGTCATCTGTCATTGAAATTATCAGAGGAGGCCTGAAAGGCTCGCACTAGCTGTACAACCACTCACAGCAGCCCATTCATTCATTTTCATTGCTGACACTGGATTGCCCAATCAAATCTCTTAACTTGACCAGCCCATCCCCAGCTTGTAGGAAAAGTTCAGTGTGGAAGAAGTGGTGAAAAGATTGAGCTGAAAAGCTGAGCGAAAACAATAAACAGAAACTACAACTATTAGCCAGACCTTACAGTCACACAGCAAATCAAGGATTAAGGTCAAATGATTGGCTGCTTTCACCATGAGCCACTGCTAATTTTTAAAGTGTAGCATTTAATTATTGTCAAATGCTTTTAAAAAGAACAATCACTGCTTGTTGTTTTAAAACTGATAACTTAAGCATGTTGATTGACTCATCTTCCTTTCCGCCTGCCTGGAGGCTCCCTTAACACCTCTCTCTGCCTCCTAACAAACCTTCCCCCTCTCATCTCGCTTCATCTTTGGCCTACAGTAGCACAGTTTCCACCAACACCTTGCTGGCCAACAGAAACTCGTACCTTAAATGAAATAAATGATATGGAGCACTCCAATCATGCTTTCAAAACTACAGCAACGGTTAAAGAAAGAGGTGATAAACATGCCCCTGCGCCCGGTTCTTGTTGAAATGAGTTACTAACATGATTTCCCCTTCATGTATGGTGATAGACTGGCCAAAATATTAGGAATGCTCTGGAATTTCTGATGAAGCCAACAGTAAGTGTTGCTTTAAATCGGGGGTATTCAACAAAAATGAAAAGACTTCTTACTTCTTAATGCAAAGGTTCAGATGATCATTATTCTAAATATTTAATTACTTTAAATGATTTTATTTTATTTATTTTATTTACTTGTAATATATATTGTATTATACATATTATATTTTAAATATAGAGATAAGAAAAATCATTAGAAAAAGTTGTTATTATTGGTATTATTAGTATTATTGCATATTAATGATGAAGGAACTGACCTCACAGGTCACAGAATCAACTTTTTGGTAACAAGTTAATGTGGTAGTTCAACAGTTTAACCAGCAGAGGGAGCCAGATAAGCTGTTTTGAATTCAACACTAACAGGCAGAGGGGGAGGAGGAGGGACTGTTGCCGTAGTAACTGAATCTACAAAAGTCAGTAAGTGTTTGTCTTAATTAAATCACACTTAGCTGTTAGTGTTCATCTTCAGGCACTGAATTCACTTACAAGAAACAGTCCAACAGATTCACACAAGGGGAACATGTTCGCTGTTTTTTCTGCAGCTGTGAGGACTGTTAGCCTGGACATAACAAGCTGTGTGGCTGCGTCACTGTTCAAACTTCAGGTTCCGAGTACCAGTTTTAGTTTTAGAGCTCAGCAGACCCAGTAGCTCATCACCACTGCTCCTCCATAACAACAGTGGTGAGGCTGAAGGGGACTGGAAAATAATGTACATGGAAATGAATCACTGTAAATAACACTATATAATGTTTGATGATAATACGGTCTGAAGGTTAAATAAACATGTTTACTGCCTGGTATAACACTTGGTTTCGTCTCTGGGGATAGTATTGTGTCCACTTTGACTTGTGGTAATTAAAGTGGAATTTTTCACTTGGTTGATTTGTTGAACTTTCTTAAATCTCTTCTTTAAACACAGTGTCATCTGATTGTATTTACTGACCATTTTAGAGATTTACAATCAATAACTGGGAAACAGGAAGCATTTCACACTCTGCTACCGATGAGTCTCATGGTGCTTTCACCACAAGTTTTTTAATAAAAATAATAAAAATCTACAAAAACACACGAACATAATTTATTAGTACAGTAAAATCCTAAAAATTCAGTTAAATTTCTAAAAAACAAGAAGTGTTCATCCAGGAACCTTTAAATGGTCTTCAGATCCCCAGGCCTGCATAAAGCACCAGGACACAACTGTTGTTGTGTTCATTTGCTTATTAAAAAATTGAATTAAATTGATTAATGATTATTAAATAAACAATTATTATGCGGTCAGCACGGTGGCATGGTGGTTAGCACTGTTGCTGCACAGCAAAAAAGTCCTGAGTTCAATTCCACCATCAGGCCGGGTGCTTTCTGTGTGGAGTTTGCATGTTCTCCCCGTGTTTGTGCAGGTTCTCCCCGGATACTCCGGCTTCCTCCCACAGTCCAAAAACATGCAATAGGGGGGATAGGTTAATTGGTCAATCTAAATTGCCCATAGGTGTGAATCTGTGAGTGAATGTTTGTCTGTGTCTCTATGTGTTAGCCTGTCTCTTGCCCTATGACAGCTGGGATAGGCTCCAGTGCCCACTGCGACCCTGGAAAGGAGAAGCGGATGGATGGATAATTATTATGCTCTTCTCACATAATGTCTCAAACTGGTTACATTCATAAAATACTTGGCAGGTATTTTGTCTTTCTACAGCTGAACCATGACTCTTCAGAGTCCAGACCATATGCACTCAGCTGCTCTGTGCTGGACTTTATCTTTTTATCAATCATGGAGACCCTGCTGACTTCATTAGTTTATTAGTTGTTGATAGAAATTCCACAATATGTGGTTTATATTGTCTGGTGTGATTTTCTTTTTCCTCTTTGTAACAGTGCAGCCCTTAGCGGCTGGAAACACAGTGAGACAGACCAAGGCAAGTGTAGTGGAACAAAGTATTTATTTGCTATATGGCTCTCCTTAAAACAATTAACTTGTCGAGCTTCTTCACAGCACAAAAATCCATCCTCTAATGACAACTGGCAGCCTTAAATATGTTCAGCTGTCACAGACTTAACCATTATTCCACTCTCAGGTAAATTCTTAAATCCCAACCTTCCACCACAGTATACAATATATCAATAAGAATAAATAAATACATAAATACATCTTCACATTTACATATTAATAAATATTTCACACTTTAATGTTACACAAAACCCAATATTATAAAAACCCAGAAACCCAAGCACAAAAAGATTCACCACACTCTCTTTACCAATGGTCTCTCCCGGAACCTTTAAATGGTGTCTGGACCCCCGGGGAAACATTTGCCCAAACACCTTGAAGAGGACACAGGCAAGAAAGGTGAGTAATCATTAACTTACAAACACTTATTTGCACCACTTTTATCCCTAGATTTCACACACACGTTTGCATTAGTTTTCCTTACTGGTCAGCCTTAATCACAATCTCAATCACCATTCTTCTCTCCTGACAGACAACCACCACATTCCTTGATGAGGAGCAGCTGTGCAGGATCTGAAACAAGGCCACCAACTGATTTTAAAATTCCCAATAAATAGTCAATAAATATTTAAACTTCTTGTGTGCAAATCCATGCTTAAAGTGCAATGCTCATAAAGTGCTTGATAAGGTGCTTTTAATAAAGTGAAAGGTGTGCTCTAAAGTGCTATACAGACAATACAATATAAATAAATGCAGTAAGGGAGTCCTCTTCCTTACACTCTTAATGAAAACTTCTTGACTTGTGGATTTATTTGTGGTTTTGTCTGTTCGTCTTTGCTAATGCAAAGAGAAAATTAGTGTTGAAATATATGTAGACCTGTAGAAATTTACTCGTTCGTGTAGAAAAACAGTCAAATGAAACATTCTGGACTTTTACCATTTAAAAAGGGGAAAAACCTTTATCCTGTAGATGTGAGAGCAGTCTGATGAAAACACACTTTTGTCTTTTAATTGTTTAAGCCTAAACAACAAAGGGAGAGAGAAAAATGATTAATAGATCGATAGTTGTGACCAGTTTATGAGCTGCTGATCTGCACATAAAATCATTTCATCATTTGATTGTTTTTCCATGTACCATCTATATTTACGGATGGATGTTAATAAGGTTTTATTGATGTTGGTTTGGTTTACAAAGGTGGAAAGTTAACATAGTACAAATACTTAAGTAGATTTTTCACATATGTTTACTTCACTTGAGTATTTATTTTTAGTTTTACTCCCTACATTATTAAACTGTGTATAAATATCTGTGCTTTCTACTCCTTACATTTCCAAAGCAGACTTGTTCCTTTAAGTTCATCTAGTGTTTATACTCAGGGATTAAAGTGGGCTGGAGTTATGGTTGTGGTACTTCAGAGTAGCTAGTGTGTTGTTGTGTCCGGGGAAAACAGGTTAGTTTGCATTCATGTGGTGAATTCACTATAAAACACTGTTGGACTGCTTATGGTTACATCAAGTGTGGCAGAAATGAATTTGCATTTAAGATAATGATGCTTAGATTATTTAACTGAATTGAAACTTTATTCTAGCTGTATACTGTCTAGTGTGAAGCCGCATAGTGTGAGTGTAGGGGATGGACATCAGATATGATAGCTGGTGAAACTGTGTACATGTTGTTAAGTTCAGTTGTGTAAATCCACAAAGAGCAGCAGGTCAGCTGATTGCAGCCTTTACACTAAGAAAACTTTATGAAGCTTACATCAGAAATTATTGTGGGCCATCATTTTTTCCCTACACTGAGCGCCATTACTAATTTTAGAGTTCCTCCACCACTTTAACCCCTGACTGCGCATTTTCCTGTTTAGAGGCATCTACGAATTTGCATCTTCTGCACTGGTGTTAGATAGTACCTATTAGTTGTGTGTGTTTCTTTCCCTGTGATTATTATTATTACACACACACACACACACACACACACACACACAGATACTCGCACTTACATGTACACACACATGCAATAAAGGCTGTTTATTTATTTTATTTTAAGTTGGATAAGCTACCTGATTTCCCCACCAGTTTTTAATTTTTTTAAGGAGGTCTGGTTTGTCCGCCAGTTTTCAAGAAGGTTTAAGGATGGTTTCACCACCGAAAGGAGGTTTTTTTCTCCGCCACTGAGGACGTAAAGTGTTTGGTTTTGTATGTAAGGAGGATAGAGCTCTCACTGGTGACTCTGCTTTAAGGGAGATCATAGGCCTATTTTGTGTGTGAACAAGTGTGGGCCAGACGTGGTCTGTGTGCGGCTGAAAGTTGTCTTGTTAAGTGTAAATGCATTACTAGTCCCTAAGGACGCTAAGGACCCCAAAGCGCTTTACACATTTAGTCATCCACCCATTCACACACTGGTGATGGCTGGGGCGCACTGACAGTGGCGAGGCTGCTGGACACTGGCGCCACCGGGCCCTCTGACCACCACCAGTAGGCAATGGGTGAAGTGTCTTGTCCAAGGACTCAACAACCGAGACTGTCCAAGCCGGGGCTCGAACCGGCAACCTTCCGATTACAAGACGAACTCCCAACTCTTGAGCCATGATGGGGAATAAACTGAGTAAGTAGTAAGTATGCCTTGAAAGGGGATGGAAAACATTGCAAAGTATTCACCAGGCAGCACGTAATATGTAGATCATTGAAGGAAGAAAAGAAGTGAAATTGTGCGCAAAGCAGTGTAATGTGTCTGAAGTCACTGTGTGTGTGAACCACAGAGAGGTGTGAAAGTGTGTGGGTGAGAATAGTCTCCAACGGGGGAAGAGGTGATTCTGCAGGTCAGCTTCTACCCCAGTGGACAGAAAAGAAAGAAAATAGTTGTGCTGTTGATGAAAAAAAAGGAAGTGATAAATGAAGAGCTCAGCCTAAGGCAACTTCAATCTCACTTTCTGTTTTAAAGAAAGGAGAGTTCAAAAACCAGAGAGAGAGATGTGTGTTGTTTTAGGCGTCTCTCTATTGTGAAAACAGGGTTAGCAGAGGCGAGGGTGCCGGGTTAGCCTCGCCACTGCCTCTGCGAGGCTAACCCGGCCTAGCAGAGGGTGTGACTTGCAGGTGAAAAGCAGACCAGGATCAAATTTCCACATGCAGCAGTTGGACGACAATTATAGGTTAACATCATTAGAAACACCCAGGCCGAGTCTTGGCTGAATTGTGTTTACAGGTTAACTCCTATGTGTTTCTCACCCCGAGAAAGCAAGCTCCACGGAAGCTAACCTCTGCCTGAAGACAAGGAGTGCAGTTCTAGAACAATGAGATGGATATCAAGAGCTCACAGCAGGTCAAGAGACAGCAGTATCCTGAGCAGAGAGGTCCAGCAGCGCTTTGGGCAAACGGCATCAGAGAGAAAGAAAACCCATCACCTGACTGGATGGACATGTGTTTCCAGCAAGCTACAACTTCACTGTGTGACATTTGCCACTTTTGGAGTGAAATGCCAAGATGAGACAGTGGAAAACACAGGCCAAAGCTGAAGAGAACTGACTGCCATTGGACTGCAGAGTGGGAGAGGAGAACAGAGTGGAAGAAGTAGGTGAGTGTACAGAGGAATGCTGTTGTTTAGTGTGGGAAATCAAAATTTGGGTTAGCAAACCTGTGAAAAAGGAAAATAACTGCTTTAAGTGGGAACATTTGAGGAGTCTGAAGCACTACAAAATGAAAAAGGTACACAAAAAAAACACAAACGGAAAATGTATTAATCCTACTAACCCTACATACACATATAATGAAACTCATGAAGACCAGACAGCATCTTAAGCATGTGATTCTGTTTGTCATCTTATCCAAGTCACTTAGATGAGAAGTGATACATAGACTAGTGGACTAATATTATGGGAGGACAGATGATTGCATCAAAGCTGGGGGAAAACAGAATGCTGATGAGGGGTCTTGAAAGAGTGAGCTGGGCGAGCTAATAGGTTGTTGAGTTTCTGAGGTGTGTGAAGAAGTTTTAACATGGCACACATCTGATTACATGAGAAGAAACTTATTATGTGAAAAGACATCAGGGTTATGTTGTATGTTGTGTGTCGCAAGGTGTGTGGCTGATGGATGAATGCTTGAGATTAATCTGGCCGATGATTTGTCTTTTGTTACAAATTTGAACCTGCCAATTAGGTTTGGTATGATTTACCCTCCTGGGACGAAGAGCATATGTCATGGCTTAACAAGGCTTTTCTTTTCTCCTTTTTATTTTGTTACAACTTGCCTAATAATTCTGCACTCCCTGTATGTGCTGCGGCACAGTGGTTGGAAACACTGATTTAGAGTTCAAGGAGATGTTAGTGACATCAGAGCCGTACGTATTAGCAGGTACACGTCCCTCACTCGTCCTCAAAAGCAGATGCAACAGATGCTGCTGCCTTGGTTTGAAGACACCTGCATGCATACTTAGAAAATCCATCTGTACATGTCAGTAAGTGTCTCACATTATCGTTACTAATGTGTCTGTCATCACTATAACTGCATGTGTACAATGTGGAAATTGATGTTATGTAACGATGATACAAAAACAATATCAGAACATAATTTGATTCAGCAAATCCTATTTATTAACAACTATTAGTGTAAATAAAACATTCTGTCATCTTTTAATAGCAAAACACATTAAAGCAGACGTGTGTCCAAACCTCCTCCACTAACACATCCGTTTCTATGGTGCTGTCATCAGCTCGAGGCACAGCGGCACCCTTACTAACTCCATCAGGCACATTTAAGTCACTACAATCTTTTCATAATCCCCCATCGTTCAAGAGTCAGGTATCTCTGAAGATTTCCAGAGTACTTTTTCACACACATCCAAGTCATTTAGTTGCAGTACCTCGACCGCAGCATTGTCCAACTCATTCTGAGTCGCTTGTCTGATGGATCCTGTGTTCTGCTGTTTTAACCAGTCCAGCTGGTGCTGGAGGACCGAACACTGGTGATGGACTGCACTGTGCTGAGACAGATTTTGTGTTATAGGCTTCATGTTATGGACGCACAGTGTGAGCACTCAGGTCGCATTAGAGCATCGGGCTGTATAGTGTGAGACCCCCATCGTGACCTACAAACTTCTAACCCCTGTGATTCACTCATACAGTTTGAGCTGAATAACACGACTGAAAATTTTTTAAAAATAAAAATTAATAAATCACATAGTGTATGCCCAGCTTAACCAGACTGATGACAGATTTCAAACATGCTGAATATGAAGAGTAGTATCATTTAAACTCACATGATTATCAGCCATAAGAACAAATTCAGATTTATATTGATGTAAGGTATATAAATGTAAGTACAGTTTGAATCAGTGCAATATTATTTTCACACATCAATGGACCACTGAACTTCTCAGCTTCTAAAATGTAAAGCCTCATTTAGAAACTACACAAGTACATATAATGGTCAGGGATCAACATGAACCTGTCTTCTTTGTTTGACTTTAATCAACTCTGCAGTGTCTCCGTGATCTAAAAGCCGAACTCCAGCATAGAGCGGCTGAGTGAATGTGGTCTGGACTCTGTGGAGGAGAGTCATGGTTTCAGAGACGCTGTAGAAAGACAGAATACCTGCTCTGTGATCCAGGTACACTCCTACTCTGGAGGACCGAGGACCTGAGAGGACAGTTTGGACATTGTTGTGCCAAAATCTATAACCGTTTGTGTCACAATATAATGCCCAAGATTTGTCATTGAATCCAAATAAACGTTCATTGCCCCTCCCTGCTCTGCTGATATTCTTGTATGCGACTGCTACACGAACTCCTCCCCCTCTCCACTCCACCTCCCAGTAACAACGTCCAGTCAGACTCTCTCTACTCAGGACCTGATACCATCCAGTGAATCTGTCTGGATGATCAGAATAAGACTGTTGTTGTTCTGTTCTTGTTACTTTTCTGTTCCCCTCAGATAATAGCAGATATCTGTTTGCTGTGTTTGGATCCAGTGTGATTTCATGTGAATATTTTAAGAATCCAGCTCTGGTCTTTGGCTCTGCTGGTGACAGTAAAACATCCTCTTCAGTGACTGTCAGTGAGATGTTTGTCCATTCCTCTCTCAGAATGTCCTGTAGTTTATCTCTGGTCTCTGACACAGCTGCTGTCACATCCTCAAAGTAGCTCAGAGGACGAATATTGATGCTGGATGAGTGTGTAGACTCACTGAGTGCTGACAGTGAGGGGTAGTTGTGTAGAAACTGGTTGTGATCCTCTGTGTGTGAGAGCTGCTCCAGCTCGCCGTCTTTCCTCTTCAGCTCAGCGATCTCCTGCTCCAGCTTCTCCTGAAGCTCTTTGACTCGACTCACTTCAGTTTCCTGCTGGGATCTGACCTGCTGCTTCACATCAGAGCTTCTTTTCTGGAGGAGACGGATCAGCTCAGTGAACATCTTCTCACTGTCCTCCACTGCTTTATCAGCAGAGCCATTGATGGCCTCCACCTCCTGTTGAAGCAGCTTCACATCTTTCTCTCGCTCCTGGATTCTCTGCTGGATGTTTAGTCGTCTCACCTCGAGCTCCTTCTGCTTCTCAGTCCTTTCTGCTGCAGCTGGGACTGTTTCATGGCCTTTATGTTCATCCATCAAGCAGAGATAACAGATACTCTGCTGATCAGTACGACAGAAAATCTTCATCACCTCATCATGACGAGAGCAGATGTTCTCCTGGAGCTTCTTGGAGGGGGCCACCAGCTTGTGTTTCTTTAACGGAGCTGCATCATAGTGATGTTGGAGGTGTTTCTCACAGTAAGAGGCCAGACAGACTAAACAGGACTTGATGGCTTTCAGCTTCCTCCCAGTGCAGACATCACAGGCCACATCTTCAGGTCCAGCATAGCAGTGATCAGCTGGAGCAGCTTGGAGTCCAGTCTTCTTCAGCTGCTCCACTAAAGCTGCAAACATGATGTTTTTCTCCAGGACAGGCCTCGGTGTGAAAGTCTTCCTACACTGAGGGCAGCTGTGGATTCCCTTCCTGTCCTCTTCATCCCAGAAACTTTTAATACAGTTCCTGCAGTAGCTGTGTCCACAGGTTGTAGTCACCGGATCCTTCAGTAGATCCAAACAGATGGAACAAGAGAAGGTTTCTCGGTCCAGCTGAACTCCTTTCTGCGCCATTTCTCCTCTCAGTGTCAGTGACTGTGTGAGTTTCACTTCCTTATAACTGAAACTAGTCTGAGCTCTGATCTCAACAACATGTTTCTGCAGTGAATGGAGCCTGTCAGCTCTTACACGTCACCACATGTTGGTTACACCCATCTTCAAACTGCAGATCTGAAGGGGAGGGAACGAGGAAACACGTGGACAGAGAGGAGGTGCTGTGTTTAAGAGCAGGAAGAAGAGGGAGGGTTATCAGGCTGTGCTTCACTCCAGGAAGAGGAGCAGTTAGAGAGTGAAACTGTGTGTTTAACCATTTTTATTTACTGCTTCTTCTATATAAATAATTTTTAAAAATCCAGCTTTAATGAACACTGGACAGAAACGTCTCAGGTAACAATAACTGTCAGAACAGCAGAGGCTGCTGACCTAATCAAAGCATATGTGGAGAGCAGGGTTAGGTTAGCAGACATATGCTGGTTGCTTTTATTTATTTATTTATTGCTTTTATAGGCAGTAATCAATGTTGCTGTAACAGGATGAGAACTAGATAAATGCCACTGCATTGCTTTGAACAGTCAGCAGAGTCTGCACATATAATTACAGATATTCCTGCAAAAAGTTAATTAGTCAAAAGAATCTTGCATTTTAGTTTTGCATTTATAACAGCTGCTGCAACAGAAATAACCATGTTCTTTACATTAAAATAGCAACAAACCTTTCTGGAACAACTTTCAAGGTTCATGGCGAAGACAAAGATCTAATGACATGAAGACTCCAGTGAAACTTAAAGTATTAGGAACCAGTTTTAATGCGTGACCAACACATTTCCCCCTGTGGCCTTCACCAGGGTCATTGCTAAATACCCTTGTGATTGTGAAAAGACTACTGGTCAAGTCAAAAAGGAGTGTATGGTAAAATGACCAATGACCATGTGACAAGATCAAGCAAGCATTTTTCTGATGTGTTCACCGCTCAATGGTTTGTTGTCATATTGAACAAAATATTAGGTTCTCTTTGTATATTACACTCAGGCATCAGGAAAGAGTGGTAACTAGTTCATAGTTTTTAGCTAATGACATGTCAATCACAAGACATTGCTCAGAAAACGTGCAGATTCTCAGCTAGATCCACCTTCCACTCTTTACTTACAGTTTCACAACAGCAAACAAACACACAAATAAGTTGAAGTAATTGTTTCCTGTATGACTTCACTGGTCTCGCATCAGTAAGGACTTTTGCTCCTTGTTGCTTGAGTTCATTGAGGTGGTGAGCATACATTTATCCCCAGACATGTCCATGTACACAAACATTAAACAACTTCTTTCTGACTTGTTTCACACTTTTGCACCACTTCAGAGGAATCCCCTTAACCTCAAATCACTGTTTTCTTAAGGTATGACTTACCTTCACAGCTGTGTGGATTACGCATCATGTCACAGAAGGTCCACAAGCATAGATGCACGTGTGTGTTCATGTCTGTAAGCTATTATTGTTTCATCTCACTGAAAGCACAAATGCCATCCTCTCTCTCTCTATTTTTATATGAGGATGGGGTGGACAAAATAACAGGAACACCTCACAACAGTGATGGCGCTGAGTTGCAAAGCTGCCTGAGCTGCATTAGAGACTGCGCTGGTGTTATTCACCTATAACGTGCTACAGTTCGTGCTTCCCTGTGTGTGTCGCTTACAAGAAGGTCAACAAACACACCGCAGTGCTGCAGGCAGAACATACATAATCAATCAGCCCTCAGTGCAAGCTACAAAAATAAAATATGGGACACACACACACACACACACACACACACAGCAGCCTGCTCTGATATCTATAGCTTCCTATTAAAAGAGAATGTGTGTGTGTGTGTGTGTGTGTGTGTGTGTGTGTGTGTGTATGAGGGATTAAAACACCTAATAAAGTCAGGGAAAAGCTCTCAGACTCGCAGACAGTAAAACTCAACATCAAAACATCCGGCTGGGACTCATTAAACTGTGAGGGTTTGTAGGAGATGCAGCGCGCGCGCGCGCGCACACACACACACACATACACAGACACACACACACACACACACACACACACACACACACACACACACACACACACACACACACACAGTCATGTTTTCATATCCTTCCCTAGATGCTTATCCTAACACTAGCCCAGTGCTTCCCAAAAACGGTGCCGTGGCACACAGGTGTGCCGTAGAAGATTATCTGGTTTCACCTGATTAGTACTCCAAGTGACCGCAGTGAGTAACAGGCAGAACAATTACATTCTCTTCCACTAGAGGGCGGTACAACCACCTGTTCTAATTAAGTTGGTTGTCAAACAGAAGAAGATATTACATAATAGTCATGCTGTCAGAACACAGCACATAATAGCAATAGATAAATATTTGAAGAGAAAAAGCAGTCAGTCTGGGTCCTGGAGAAAATTCCAGCCCACATGAAGGCCGTCATGAGTGATGGTCAGAAGAAAGCAAAAAAGGTATACTGGGACAAACTGAGCCTATTTTGCTAAGATAAATGATCAAAATGCTTTTTGAGACATTTTTGTTTGGTGGTTCGCTGTTTGATTTTTCTAATGTGAAATATGTGCCGTGGCTCCAAAAGGTTGGGAAACACTGGTCTAACCTATTTTCTGTGCCCATAAGGGCTGTTGGTCCCCACAAGTATGGTAAACTTCCAATTCTTGGTCCCCACACAGGTATGTAAACATGGTACACACACACACACTTTTTCCTAGGGGTACATGTGTGTGCATTTAGCCGTATTACTATTTAAGTGGGGACTTTTCTATGTCGTCACCCTTTGGGGACAGAAAAACAGGCCCCTGTAATATAAATCATTAAATCATAGGATGGAGCCTGAGTTTAACTCTGTCTTTTAGTAGATCTCCAACTTTAATTTGTCATGTAAATATCACAGAATTCAGTCTTAAGGAGATTAATTAGTTACTTTAATTATCTGGATACAAATTATAGCACTATGTTGGGCTGGTGTTCTGACTCCAGAGTGGATAAGCAGAAGATGGATAGATGACTTCTTCAGTCTCAGCTGAAGCCTCCACAGCTTTTCATTTGCTTTCTTTTATTTACCTTTTCCTTACTTTGCATCCTATTCTGTTTTATAACCTCTTTGTCCTTATTTACTTTATTTTTCCTCTTTTGTTTCTTTTTATCCTTCACATTAATGTACTTTTGTTTCTTCATCTTATTCCACTTTCCTTTGTCTTCGGTGTTTCCATCATTCCTGCTTCCACCTTCATTTACTTAGCTTGTCTTCATGTGTTTTTCTCTTTGCTTTATTTCCTTCCTCACTTGTCCTTCCCTATATTTCATTTGTTTCTCCTCTTTGAATTGTTTTTCTTTCCTTCATCTTTCTTTTGTATCCTAATCAATGTTTTCCTTCCTTCCATTTCTGCCTCTTCTGTTTCCTCTTCCCCTCTGCCACTTTCTTCCCTTCATTTCCTTCATCTTTTCTTCTTTCCCATCTTTGGTCTTTCTGGTTCATTTTTTTCACTCTTCAGCTGGTTTTGCTCTCTTTGTTTGGGATTTTGCAGTCGTCTGCCTGTTGTTGTGTCAGCTGGCGGTACGTTATCAGGCTACTACAAACACACATCAAACTCTACACACACTTTCACGCTGCACCTTTCATTTCCAGCAGGTTGTAAAAATAGAAAGCCCATAAAATCTGACTCTTTCATGTCGGAGCATTAGGCAGGAAGAAAACCATCCACATGTGCAGAGCACTGATGAGCAGCAGCACGGACCTGCTGCACAGCTTAGATTTAATTCATTAGTTTTATCAATGAAGCTCAGAGAAAAGGAAAAAAAACACCTACATGCTTCAGTTTTCCTCGTACGGGGTGTTGCAGCCAGTTCTGGTTGCATAATATTATCTGCTCTCCTACAAACTCCCACATACTGAAGCAGAAAGCTCGGTGCGAGGCTCAGACAGGAGATGTGTGGGAAGACAGAGATTCAAAGTCAGAGTTCGTCTCATCCTGGTTGAGAATAAATAAGCTTCCTTTAAACGGATTCTGAGTGTAGTAGAGTCTACTCCAAGACGCTGCTAAAATAAACTCGACTCATTAAAGTCTGGGTTTCCGCTGCTTTAATGAAGCGCAGTTTCTACATTCCTCCACGGAGATCAGATTCAGTCTCGTACCAGTGAAGTTGGTCCGAAAAACCTCAAGCTGACGTTAGAGCTCGCTACATTACCAAGTTCAACGTGGCTTTACGTTCACTTCCATCTGTCAGTCTCTTCTCCTTCCTTTCTCATATTTTTCCTTTTACTCTCTTCTTTCATCTTTTCCTTCCTCCTTTTTCCCTCCTCTTCCATTTTTCCTTCCTTTTCCCTCTCCCATTTTTTCCCTTCCTACCTTCCTCCATACCTCCTCCCCCATCTTTTCCTTCCTCCTTTCCTTCTCTCCCTCCTCTCCTTGTCCCCCTTCTAGCCAGTTTCTTTTCCTCTTGTTGAATATGAGCGTTTGCAGTAAACAAACATTAAAATGACCAAGGAAGGAAGGAAGAGAACGATGTGTGCTTGTCAGCATTCAGCTCACCTGTAAATTTCAAGTGACGACTTCATTGAGGTCGTATGAGCCATTCTTTTACTTTGGTAAACCAGAGTTTACCTCAAAGCAGCTCTGTGTACACGGCATTTGGCCGTCTTTGTGAGGACATTCATCAACATCAGTGGGTTTCCCCGTGTATTTAGGAAGTACTACTAAGTGCTTAACTAAAACTCTGACCACAGCCTCATTTAAAGTGGTTTTTGTTTTTTGTTTTTTAAATTATTTGGTTTCAGTGGCAGACACCTTCAGCTCACTCATGTTTGGACATTTGGTGCTCTCCTCTTTATGATCAGCTGCAGGTGAAACGTTTAGAGGACATCTGTAAATTGCAGACACATAACCTGCAGTGTTAATACAACACAGGTGTGCATCAAGAGTGAAATCCAACTACCATAAAACTGAGTTACAAATTCTTCTGGGTCACTTTGGTTTGAGTTTTTCATAATAAAAGTCAAAGGAGCTGTAAGAAAAGCAGCAGAAAACTCCCATCACATTTCAAAAGCAATGTTTAAAACACAAAAGACAAGCAGTCAGCACTTTATAAAACTCATCTTTATTGATTCAGAGTCATCCCTCCATCCACGACAATATTTTCTCTGCTGTGCTCTTATAAAAAGCTGAATATGTACATCCTCTTGTATTTACATTATTTTACATGATTACATCGTCAGAGAGCCTCACACCTGCAAAAAGGTCAACTCTCCTGCCTGAAACGTATCACCTGTTGTCAGGGGAAATGAACAATAGAGCAACTTGCTCCTGGGTTGTTGCCTGGCAACAGCAGCTTATCGGATTAATATCGGTAAAGAGGAATTGTTTTTAATTATTTATCTTATTTTTCTAAATATTTCACAAGCTTAGAAAAACATGCGGAGTGACCCCATGTGCTGCGGCAGTGGGTGGGGAAAAACACAAATTAAAAAAGTAATGGAACATATAATGTAGTGCAATGCAAGTTTCTAATGTGAAGTCGTGACGAAAGTACAAACTAATAACAATAAAGTCGATGCACGTCAAAGAGTTTTTGTGCACTTTACATAAACACACAGTCTGAGGAAAGTTTAACAACAAAAACTGTAGCTAACACTAGGCTGCTAAACATCTCCTGATCAATCAGCTTAGTCCTGCACAAGAAGGTGAGAGGTAAAAATGATACAAAATACAGGGTGGAAAAATGTCCTAAAAAATATACACAAACCACTGATCAGACTTAATGCTGATTATCTGATAAATCATAGAAAGACATCAAAAGGTGGCTGGAAAACATAATGTGGAGAGCAGACTCAGAGCATAAATGTGGCTCTTTAAAACCTGCTTTGTTCTCTAATGAGAAACAAAACAGGTTTTATTTTATGTCTGTAATATGACTTAAAGTAAAAGCACATAATTACTTAGGTATAAAAATATTTTATCCATGGAGGCAGAAAATGTTCACCGAGGTCATGTGAAGTGTTCAAGGGTCGTTTTCACTTTTCTCTTCTTTATTTTAAAAACTGTGTTAATGCTAATGTTAGCAGCTATGTGTAAAGGCAGGAGAGGCCCCAGTCATTCAGGTCTTAGAGAGTGGTGTGCGATTCCGTGGCAACTACTGGTCGCTATGGAAAAATGTGTATTCCCAGACTCGTTGGAGAGTAGTTTCTAGCAACTGCCTGTAGTTTGCAAGGAAGGCGTCGCCTTGTCTGCAAACATCACCAACTATGCAGCTGTTAAACTGAGAAGCACAACACAAACTGAAAACAGAGATAGTTCACCTTCGAAATAAAAGTTGAACCTTTTGAAATGTACGTAGTAAGAAGCAAATTTTCTGTTTTGTGTTGGGGAGCAGTTGGCTAGTGTTTGCAGACAAGTTGGCAACTTCCAAGCGAACTACGGGTGACCACAACAATTTGCTAGCAACACAGTCACAAGGTGGTGCAGCTCAGCCTTCGTGATCAATTTCACAACAGGTAAGTGGTTCATAACCTCTGCACAGCTGAATGAATGACAGGTGTGCAGAAGGAAGAAAAATGATACATATAATAAAATAGTACCTAGCAGCAGTCAGCAATCACTTAGCAACCAGTCAGGGGAATATGCAATTTCCCCTAGCAACCAGAGGTTTCCATAGTATCAACAACTGCTCTCTAAGCCTGCGTGACCGAAGCCTAAGCTTTTAAAACATTCAAGACTCTCTCATTAATACTGAGCAGAAAAAAGGCCTCTCTCACACACAGAATGAGTTTAACAGCAACAATAACTCCGTACTTACAAAAGCTCGTGTGTGCAGCCCCCACCCCCTCCAGCCCTGACGAAGAGTAAATAACCACAACCCTGAAACTGAAGGCGCTAAATGGAAGTCAGCCACCTTTTGAACTGTTAACTCCTGTGCTTTCCCCACTTTAATACTTCAGTGTCTCAACAGAAACAGGCTAATGCCAGAGCTGAGCAGCAGCCAGTGCCACCCCTTTGAAAATGTTTAGGTTTTTGGCAGAAAGTTGTTGCACTACAAGTAAAACTGCGGCATAAATCATTTGGACATGTGCGTCTGCGAGTGATTTAGCGTGCAGTAAACCAGAGTAATCGCCTTTCTCTCTTTAAAATAATGTTTCTGTAGAGCTTGACAAAGTTTCCAGTGTTACAACCATTGCAGATGTGAGGCTCTGCCTGTGGCCAACATGTTTCGAGGGTTTAGTCTTCCCTCTTTTTAATGATGGGAAAAGAAGCTTTAATTCCCGAATTTCACCGTTTCCAACGAATCCCAAGCACCAAGCATGTAACTCTGCCGCAGGATCAAAACACGCTGTTTAGAGGCAACAGAGATGAAGAATTTGGCTCAGCTGCTGAGAATAAATGTGAAACAATGTGATGGTTTAAAAAAAAATACTGACTAAATGTGAGGTTTGGTTTATATGCTGTGACATCGCTCATCGCTGTTGCCTCTAAAAGTTGCCCGTGTCTCTCCAGCTGCCAAGATTTGGTACATTTGCATTGGTTAAACAGCATCTTTGACCTCCTTGTTGGTTCAGCAGCAAAACAAACAAACAAACAAACAAACAAAAACAAATTGTTTGCCCTCGTTCTTCCTCTCATTGGATACATTCAAGAAATCCAACACTTCTCTTACAAGCCGTCCTCTCTGGGCCATTTTGATTGAAATAAATGCACTTGTTTGTCCATTTACATCCATGTTTTTTGTCCTTGTGGATTTATCCGTCACACTGTTTGAATTATCCACACTGGGTTCATCCACCCGCCTCTGCCAGCCAATCAGAGACGAGCTGTAACATTCACATCTATCAGTTTGACTGACGAGAAGAGTCGGATCCAGTCAGGACTTTGGTCAAAAAAGTCAAAGTGTGATGAGTTTCTGTTACTTTTCTTTAAAAAAAATGAAATAAAATAGCCGACCCCCAAATCCTTTAAAAAAAAAAAAAATCTGGGCTTTAACCGCGTTTGATGATGTCACTTCCTCCTCAGTCCGTCTCTTTCTTCTTTTCGTCCAGGTCAAAGTCCAGCACGAGAAGTTTGGTCTCCTCAGTGCCGTTTCTGCTGCCGGCGGCGCACACCAGGCGAGTGTCGGACGCTCTGATTCGCCACACGACTCCACCTGGATCAAAGACGTGATTGGTTTAGCCACAGACATGTGATAACAGGTGAGGACATAAATAAAGTTCAGGTACGTATATTTTTTCTTAATATTTAATAACACAGTGAATACTGCATCTACCTGCACCATTACAGTTCATTTAGTGTCTTTTCTACTGAAATGTGAATGTATTTAATCTGTTTGTTAGTTCCACATTAAAATGTTGACACTACAAAAAACCACATAATATATAATTGAGTCAGTTACTAAAAATATCTTCTTTGTATCATTTTATATGATGATGAAGTTGAGAATTTATTCATTTTTAATTTGTATATTTTTTGGACTGGGAAACACCGGTTGCTATAGAAACGTGTACTTTCTGACAAGATTGGGTGAAACTGGTTCCAAAGAGGTATATGAGCTACACCGAACACCACACTGTGACTGATTTAGTTGCTAGCAGACCGCCACGGTAACCTGTAATCTGCATGGAAGGCAAACCACTCACCAATCACGAGTGAAATTGTGAAAAGTGCAGTGCGAATGGGATACAGGCTGCTTGCTTACAAATTAAACGTTGTGCTGTCATGCACGTTTCCAGCTGTGCAGGATGGAAAAAGTGACTGACTGCCTTCAAAGTGAAAGAAACCCCTGTGTTTCCACTTTGTGCATTTTCAAACTTTCACTACAATTCAGTGAATGGCAATCACAGCAGCCTTCTAGCAAAAAACAAACAAACAGAAAAGCAAGCACCACATACCTCTTTGCAAATGAATTGACTCAGTAACAGCCAGAAAAATACATTTTTCCCTAGCGACCTAAGGTGGCGCGAACTCCTCACCTGATCCTCGGCTCTGCAGCGCCACCACGTCCCGCAGCCAAGCTCCGGTCCGCAGGTCCCACAGTTTGACCGTCCCATCGTCAGAGCTGGACAGGACCAAGCCACGACAGAACTGCAGGCACGTCACCGCCGACTGGTGCTTGTTGGGACCTGAAAAGTACGCATCATTACACCGTGACCCTTGACCTCAACCAGTTGTCTCTACATGAGCAGCCTTTCTTCTCAGCGGTATCACTTTATGCATCCTTTCTTATATGAGCGTCAGCATGTGCATCTTGATATAACACCTGATTTCACTGATTTGTAAATTCTCATATTGAATCATTTCCTCCTTCTTTGGCTCTAAAATATTTGCTGCTTAAAATATTTACTGCTGGACAGATTTCCAAAAAGAAAAAAAAGAGAGAAATTACATGGACATTTACAGTCCCAGAAAATAAAGTTCAATACCACTGGCAGCGAGTCCAATTTTTCATCCAGTCACCAAAAACCCTTGAAACCACTCACATTCCCTTTAGCTGTACTTTAAGGCTAAATCCATGTGGCTCGAATTGCCCGCACATGTGAGCTGAACAGATGAACAGCAAACGCTGTGAAATCCACAACCATAAAAGACTAAACAGGCCGTCACAGACTTTGCATGAAAGTATCCTCAGAACTCGTAGCAACAAACACCCTGTGGTTTGTTTTATTTCTCACGAGTCTGACCACAGCTCAGGTTCACTTTCTGCCTCAGACCTTAACATGATTATTCACGTCATCTCAGAGCCTTTACAATGCCCCCTGTTTCCTCACTTCCTCCCAGCGGGTTGCGGACTTTTGAGTCAGCCTGTTTTATTGCCGAGTCAGCGATCTGGCGCAGAAGTTCCACGGCGACCCTCACCTTCAAGCTGCTCTCATTGTTTAATCGGACAGATTCCCTCTAAGGGACGTTACCAGCTTCTCACCTTGCAGCGTGTGGAGACACTGTCCTGTCCGGATGTCCCACACTCGCACCGTGGAGTCGGCATTCCCGGAAACCAGGATGTTGTCTCGAAGCTCCATGCCGCTGGTCAGCGATTGGTGGCCCGTCAGCGTGTGGACACACCCACCTGAACAAGAGACACTCGTTTAGCTTAGACTGACACCCATGCGTTTCATTTTTATTTGCAAATTTTTATATGATTACAGCAGGTTACCACCAACAGGGGGCGCACTGAGCATCACTGTATTTATTCTGTTTAAATTAGATAAAAGTGAAAAGAGGTGATTGCAGCAGCTTTCTGCATTATTTGCCACAAACCATTAAAAATCAACCATATTTGTTTTTTTTCTTCATTTATCACAGAGAAAGAGGCGGTCGTGTTTCAGTTATGTTCCTGTGCGTTATATGTAAAGCAAAATAAATCTATAGTAATAATGATAAACTCAGCCTGTCATCCAGAGTTACTGCCCCCTAGTGTCTGAATACAGAAATAAACTCATTAAATAACTCCAGGTTCACAGTGAGAAAACAGAGTCCGTGAGGTCTACCTGTCTCTGGGTCCCACACTTTGATTGAAGTGTCCAACGAGCCGCTCACCACGAACACGCCGTCAAACTGCAGAGAGGGGTGGGAGAGGTGGAGTCAAAACCAAAACAAGGAGCTCAAAGATGCTAAACCGCCTCATGTAGAGCTCAGTTTAAAGACTCCTGCGCTGTGTTTACCTGCAGCGAGTACACTCTGTTGGTGTGTCCCTGCAGCGTGTGCAGGCACACCTCTGTCTCGGGGTCCCACACCTTCACCATGTAGTCGTAGCCGCCCGACACCACGCGGCGCCCGTCGTACTGAACGCAGCGCACCGCCGCCAAGTGGCCAGTCAGGACGTGCTCACAGCGGCCAGTCGACACGTCCCACACGCGCAGCGTGGTGTCCCGAGAGCCCGACACCACCCTGAGAAAAAGAGAGAGAGAGAGGCATTACATCGCTGCAGTGACAGCCAATCAGGTCAAGGTGAACCAGAGGTGTGTGTTTGTGTCTCTGTTAAAGCTGCGCTGACCCAGTTCTATGAGTTCATGTGTAACATTAATTTGTGTGTGTGTGTGTGTGTGTGTGTGTGTGTGTGTGTCTGTTACCGGTTGCCGTTGAGATGCATGCAGCGCACGGTGGACGTGTGTCCGTAAAGCGTGTGCACGCACTCGCCGCTTTCAGCGTCCCACACGCGCAGCGTCCGGTCTGTGGAGCCGCTGATCACCGTGGTAGCCGCCATCTGACTGCACCACACCCCACCGGTGTGACCCGTCAACGTCCGCAGACACTGAGGGAGAACAAAAGAAGGATACATGATGATCAAACAGTGTTATGATTGAATTTAAACTTTGCTTTTAATTTAAATGATAAAACGCATGAAAACGTTCAGACATGAATGCGACATGAAGACCAGTGATTACAGATAAAGTTGCATTTTTACTGCACTTTAAGATCAAATATTAGAGTTTGCATTTGGAACAGTCGAGGATGAAGAAAAGCCAACACGTTCTTCCTCATTCACTTAAGATAAAGGAATAAAGAAATAACCTGGTGCTCTGGGCCAATGAAAGCTGTTATTCTGGGTTTTTCCTGCTTGGATCAAATTAATTAAACGCAATCAAAGCCTGCAGTTTGCACAAACACAGCGAACATTAAACGTCTCTCTCATTGTTTGCGAACGCGTGTGAGTCAATGTTTATTCCACTTTCATGGACAGCCTTGAGAGACAAACGCAGTTTCACCTTGAGGGTGTTGTAGCGATAGTTGCCATGGTAACAGTGGCAAAACTTTGCCTTGGCAACTGTTGCGGACACGGAGGAAGACACTGCGGGCGTCGACACGAGCGCTCGCTGTTACTACACGACTGTCAGCGGCTCGTACGCGGCGGCGCACACGCCTCATCACCCCCGCAGAGTAAAACATCGTGAGGGTGTGTGTGTTTTTCTTTCTGCAGGGAACAAAATGACTTCACACACACAGGCAGGTCTAGGCGGATGAGCGAGCAGGTGTGGCGGATTAAAGAATGTTTAACCGAAACCAGATGAACGACCTGAGTCTGCGATCTCTCACCACATACTGAGTCCTGCGAGGGTTACTGTGGTTTATATAGTACACTCAAGGTATCCCACAATGCCTCACTGTGAGTAATGTACAACCAAGGGTCACTATCCACGCATTGTATCCCATCATGCATTGTTGCTGGAGTAAGAGGCGCTGGTTGGTTTACAGGACAGAATTTCATGAATGACAGGAATTCTTCAAACCCTGAACGCAAACACACACTGGAGCTTCATCAGAGTGTGTGATTGTGTTCCTGTTATGACACGGGTCAGCAGAGATGAGCTTCCTCTGAAGGGTGACCGGTCTCTCCCTTAGAGGCGGGGTAGAGACTCGTGAAACGAGCCATGGTAAACGGCACCTCACGACAGAGTTAATGTCAAACTGTGGCTCTACCGCCTGAGCCACATGTAGAGCAGCTCATGTGTGAATGTCAGACACAAAGCACTCTGGCGTAGAGAAAAACGCCTGTTGCATGGAGAGCTTTGAGCGCTGCATAAGAACCAGACCATTTATCATTTTCCAAAATGACGTCACATGTGCTGTCGTGAGCCGCCGCAGTCCTGCGTGTCTCACATTTTACAACTTTGTGTGTTTTGATGCTGCAGCTCGGTTAGAGACGTGAGTGTACCATCGTGTGGGTTTAACTGCAGTTTTAACAATGCACCAGCAGCTCACACATTACACAGACGGACATGCGGCAACAGTGTGAAAAAGATGAAACTTTGTGGAAAATGCTCAAATTCTCATGATGTGGAGGTTTGTCTGAGTGGCGACGCCCGTCGGTCTGCAGAATGCTGCTGCGGCTAACAGCAGTGATAAATGGATGTGACCGTGTGACGTCACCGTGCCATGCAGTGTCCCACGCAGCGGGTTTGCTGAGGCTTAACTCTTTCCACCTTTGATGCTTACAAGGATTTAGTTTGTTTCTCTTTTCTGAACCGAGTAGTTTCTGTCATACTTCATAACAACAGGTGAGCGTGGTCGCTGCCTACACAGCTGTCCTCGGAAAAAAAAACAGAACCTGTTCGTCCGTGTAGATTCTTGGTCATAAGGTCACAGTAGTCTAACGAGCTTAAAAAGAAGGCGACAGGACTTCTGGAAGTTTTTCAAATTCATGTACAGGTGACAGAAGTCATCATTAAGCGTACAAGGGAGTTGGTCTAATACCATCTTAAGGGGAAAAGAGTTGAGGAGCTCGGTTACTCAGGGGCGTCCTCCACACCGACAGGAACCCTGAGGTGGTTCAGGATGGGGTGTGGATGCCTCCTGGGCACCTCGTTAGGAAGACACAAGCTCTCAGCTGGCTTGGGAACACAGCGTCACCAGAGCAAAGAGGACGGAGGAGGTAAAGGAATCACAACAGTCTGCTGGTGTTTTAAGCCCGAAGCATGTTCAGGATTGTTCTTCTGGTATTACTCTCCTTTTCTTAAAGTGGACTTTCCTTATAAAACAAGATGAGCAAACAGTAAAAACACTGAAACCAGGAAATCAAGAGCACAAGATTGAAGCAAATTGGTATTACATGAGCCCGGCCTTAGTTTAACTTCAGCTGAAATCTCTTCAGCACAATCTAAGATGTCTTTGGCATCCTGCTCATGGTTACTTTTGGAGGGTTTTAAACTATTTTAGAAGGACCTGCAGGGACCCATAAAACTGTTATTTGGTGTAAAACAACCTCCTCTTGCAGAACATTTTGCAGAGTTAAATTAAGATGATCAGTTGCAGCACGGACGTGCACTTGCAATCAGACAGCTTCTTGGCTTCTGCAGAGAGGGCTGCGCTTTATGTCAACGTTACATTATCCTCGTCTTGGTGCAGCGGGTAGACCGAGAATCTGCAACAATGGCGAAAGCTTAGCTGGCTTAAGATGAGTCCGGGCATCTTTTCTCTGAGGACAAAGGAGGGATTTATATTCCAGCAATGTTCCCTGTTTATTTAAGGAGCTTTTCATGGTCTGAAATAAGGTAAACGAGAGCCTGTCACCTTTCTGAATCCACTCTGATTGCATATTGTGTGTTTAACAGTCTGCGGGTGTTAAACAGGAAGGTTTACAAAAACACGCCAACAGAAACAGACACTTTCTCTACACCTTTAACACAAATGTGAGTATTCAAACAGAGATGCCTCGGGTGGTGTATGTCTGTGTCTGTGTGTGTACACAAATAGCTTCCCAGCGACACACCCCGACTGACACGACTGCTCCGCCTGTGTTTAGTCCGTTTAGCCACTCTGAGCTTCTCACTGTCCTATTAGGTCACGCTGGCCTACATATTAAAATCTTATTCAGGTCAAATCTGAAGCTGAGTGCAGCTCGCACGCAGGAGCGTCCCATTATTTCATGATAATGTCTTTTACTGACGATTCTCAAGGTCACCTTGATTAAACACTTGATAGCTTCAAATTTAAACCCAAACATATTTGAGCTCTGATTCTTTGAAATTAGAGCTTGAAATGTGGTAAACATATGTTTGACTTCCAGACGATTAAGCCCACAGACTGACGGTTTCCTCTCGTCGCACCCCGATGTTCACATTTCCAGGCTGAAGTGAAATTTGTCCATGAACTCGAGCACCTGCTGTGGACTCGAAAGTCCTTCTAGAAGCAAGTCTAGCAACTCATCAGCCATTCTGGATCAAATCCAGGGAGTTACTCATTGCTTTAATTGCTCTGTGTTTCTTCCTCTGTATGAAAACATGTGAATGAGCGCCCGCTTGCTAACTTGATCTACAGGTAACTCACTTCCTCCTGATGACAGCCTCCTACACAAATACCTGCCCAGGACAAAAGATTCACTCATTCATCTTTCGCTCAACCAGCCACACCTGCATCTACCTGCAGCTCTTCCATGTGCTTTGCTCACAAGTCTGAAGGCGTTCGCAGGAGCGTTTCACTCTTTAGTCTGAACTGGTTTCACATGTTTATGTCAGACACAAAAGCACTCCACATCACTCTCCTCACATCCTGTAGAGCAGGGATGTCACATTATAGTGTTTCTGTTCGTTTTTAACAGATTAAAGATAAACATCGCCTTCCTGTATTCCCCTGATGGAGGTGCAGACACCAAGTTGGCTCCTGAAGCAAAACCCTTCATTTCTCATCCCAGTTCAATTATCGGTTTCCAAAGAAGGAAACATTGAGATCTGATAATGGTGTGCAACAGCATTATCAGATAATAATGCTGCCCAGGGTATGAAGATATAAATCCTTGTTCTTGCTCGATGAACTTGGGCTCATGGATTATGCAATATTTAGATCATCTTTACAGAAGATTTCATGGCAGTTTCTTAATCTTAATTTTGTCAAAGTCTATATGGTTTGTTTATTTTTAGGTTGGTGCTAAATCATTTATCTGATAGGCTTTATTGTGAAGTACTACAAAATAAAAGTCATATTTGTACCGAATTTGACTTGCAAAAATAAAAGCCTCACTTTTTTTAGTGAAACAGCTCCTGCAGCCCTGCAGAGTAAAAGGAGCTGCAGAAATATTCACACTGTATGTACTTTAATGTGTGAATTTCATAATAAAAGCATCGCTTCTAGAAATTTCACAGTGTTCCAAAATAAAAGCGCACACTTTGTTTGCTAGGCGACACAAACAATCACACACACACGCATGTGATCGTGTGGTCGAAGCAAAAGAAAACAATCGTTCCCATAATCGATACGTCCGTCTCTGCTGTTGCGTCCTACCTTGCCGGTGATGGCGGACCACACTTTGAGCGTGTTGTCGTCTGAGCCGCTGACAATCAGGTCGCCGCTGAACTGCAGGCACGTGATCACATGATCATCGTGGCCTTTTAACACCTGCAAAGACATTTAAAGACAATCAGTTCACATTTACATCTCAGACCGATGCTGTTGAACCGAGGCGGTGTGTGCGTTACCATGGGTTCCCGTGTGTCCCCCTTCCTCCAGTTGGTCTCTATGCGATGCTGTCTAATGTAGGTCGATTTCCACTCACTGACTGCAGCACTTGATCGCCTGTGACGAGACGACGTGCACTCTGATATACCTGCAGAGGGGAGGGGGTAAAAGAAGAGGATATATTTCAAAAATGGGGCGCTCAGTCTCACCCGTCTCCTCGCAGATGCGCATATTAATTAAAAAATCCTAGGTTAAGTTATCACATTCACTAACTCAGGTGTCCATGTCGCCCACCTGCATGGCGCAGTGATGAAAACACTCCATCAACCTGTTTTTTTGTTGTTGCCACACCTTTTGGGAGGAAAATAGCAAATCTGATGAGCAGATTTAAATAAAGATAATAAGACAAAAACAGATTTCTAATGAACTTCAGAGTCAATATTTGGGGAGGCCAGTCCATGACCGATGATGCTTCATTGTGTTTTTTTCTATCCAGGAATGTTTTTACTGCGAGATTACGTTTCATCATCATACCTGAAGTTCACCGTAGTGTAGTGGAATAGCATCTACTGTGACTTTACTAAAGTAGACCAACTTTAAGCCAACATTCATTAGTATGTAAGATGAGTGTGGTTAATGAAGGTTAGCTGCATTTATATTCTTGCTGAGTTCTTGCTAACGTCGACACCGATCCCGGCAGTATGGCAGGGGAGCTGATAATTAGCCTTATTTGTGAAGCTGGTGAGCTGCAGTCAGCATCGGCTTCATTAGTATGGCTGCGGTGTGGCGCTAACGTTAGGTAGCCTCATTGGTATGGCTGCTGAGCGCAGGCAGTGAATCTCGGCTGACTGGCAGAATTCCCAGGCAGGCGCACACACACACACACACACACACACACACACACACACACACACGCGCACACACACACACACACACGCACACACACACACGCACGCACACACACGCACACACACACACGCACACACGCGCACACACACACACACACACACACACACACACACACACACACACACACACACACACACACACAGCCACTGCATTGCGCTGAATGAAGGTGCAGTGACTGTGTGTGGCTGTATTTGCATGTTTCACTCAGGTTAGAAAGCACCATACATCCAGCAAGTTCCCGTCTCTCTATTTGTATTCTGGTTTCCATATTCCCCTGTGAAAACAGTGGAAAAACACCTGCAGCCTTCAGGTGCTACCTGATAAAACTCACACTCGCAACAGAAAACAGAAGGAAATTAATATAACAATGTGCTGCTGTCCTGGGCTTTTAAATGTAATTACCACCCTCAACCTCGAAATAAACTGCCATCTACTTCGTTTTGTCTTTGGTTGAATCATTTAAATATTGAGGTGCCTTTTCTGCATTTTTTTTTAATTTGATTTGCTAAAGCTGCTGAGGTCCTCTCATGGTCAAACTTCCAGTCATTTTTTTATGATTTAATTATAGCTGAGATGATCATCTCTCCAAGGAACATTAACTGCTTCGTTAACCAAGCAGACAATACACATTTATCTAATGCAAGGCTCTTAATTTGGAGTTTGTTCATTTTTTAAATCAACCACAGTGAAGTGAATATCTCTGGATCACAGACCACGCAAAAGGTTTCTCTTAGTCTCTTAAGGGCTCAATCGTAAGTTAAGTCTTACTGAATAAAACGTGACGATCGTCATTACCTTCCTCGCGGCATTTCTCCCTCCACAGCAGGTTGTCTTCAGCCAGGGTCCTCCAGTTCCTGCAGGTCTGAGCGGCCTGCAGCAGGTCTCTGGGAGCCAGGAAGGTGAGCACGTACAGGGCTAGCTGCAAACACAGTGATAAAACACAATATTTGAAGCGCACTGCTCATCAACGGGGCCACATTTCTCAGACAGCAGAGCGGACTGCTTTTGTGCTGTACCTCTTTGGGCAGAAGTGATATAAAGTCTCTCTGGAACTGAGGCTCAATGACCTGCATCATGTGCTTCACCTGGCTGGTCTCACACCTGTTGATCAGCTCGTCCAGAGCCAGCAGCCGCTCAGGGCCGCTCCACATCTGTGTGAAAAGGCAGCGAGGGGAAACATTAGCACAGGATGAAGAGACAAAGATTTACATTTACTGTTGCCACTAAAGTGCCTCCATATAAAGTGTTAACATTTTTGTACCGCTTTGTTTTCCTGTGTATTTACTGTAATTGTTATATTTCTCCTCTTCTGTGTGCATTTCAGGGTGTGTCATCTTTTACTTTTTGTTTTTATTCCCTTATCTCTAATCTGGTTTGAACTGTCTCTCCAAAGAGATCATGTTTTTATTCCCTCCATTTAAATGTCTCCCATCTCTTTGTGTGTCTGTACTTGTATGTTTTTTTAGTTACATAAGAACAGCTTGGAGGCAGCAGCACTCTGCCACTGTGTTTGTGTAGCGAGCGGAAGATACACCACACTTTACCAAAAATCAAGAAAAGCTGCAGTTTAGCTGCTGTCCTTGAAGAACCAGGACCAGTGTCTCTCTGCTCGGACGTGCATATAATCTGTGCACTGAAATTTTGCTAATTAAAAGTTCTTTGTTGGATTATGTGTAAATATAATCTCTGGATTATCTGAGAGAACATGATTGTACGTGTGCTGACCTGGAAGGTGTGGAGCCAGTCCTGCAGGCCGGAGGGTGGCGGACCAGAGGTGACGCGTCGTCGCTGAGCTGAATGTCCGTTAGCCAGTCGTAGGTCACCGAATGTGGTGGGCGTGGCCTGAACCAGACTGGATGGACTGCAGAGAGATGCAGGAGCAGTACAGCAGAAATGTGACTGTTTACCATCGTAAACCCATAAAACATCCATCCATGCATGTTACACCTTTCTTTTATCCTTTTGGTTTATGCTCTGAACTGGTAAAGCTGATCTAATTTAACCATTTAACATTCGAATTAAATCACTAATTCGCTATTAAAATTCGATACAAAGGATTCCTGGATCAAATCCACTGTGGCTGCTATATTCATAAATGTTAGGAGAGCGATGACTTTAACTTGACTTTAAATGGGGCAGGGATAGCTCAGTAGGTAAAGTGGTCGCCCCATGATCGGAAGGTCGGCGGTTCGAATCCACTTAACGGCTACCCTGAGGTACCCCTGAGCAAGGTACCGTCCCTACACACTGCTCCCCGGGCGCCTGCTTAGTGGGCTGCCCACTGCTTCACTGAGTGAATGGGTCAAATGCAGAGAAAAACAAGTAATTTCCCCATGGGGATCAATAAAGTATCCATTATTATTATTATTATTATTATTCTCTGGACACTGTGTCACAAAATCTGCATGGACAGAATCACCAATCAAAACCAACACAGGGAAGATAGACGCCAGTCAGAGTGTCGGGTCTAGTCGACGGGGTGTTTCTGAATGTAAACCCTGTCTTGCTGGTTCGTCTCTGCTGCAGGATGTCTGCAGGTGCAGATGAGAGCAACTAGAAGCCCGGGGGAGCAATGGAGAACTGAGTTAGCAGCCAACTGTTGCACGCTGCCAAAAGCAGAATGGATAGGAGACGCCGAGCTATCAGTGTGATACAGGAAGCCCAAGGCAACCAATAATCATTCCCCAGGTTCACCTACACAAACCTTGTGAGTTTGGTTTGCTTCAGGTAGACTTCGTCTTTTCGTCATGTTTGCTAGAGCTGAGCTAAAAACCAAGTGGGTGTGGGCTTTTGGGAAGGGGCAAAAAATGCACAAAATCAGCTTTGTAGCAAAAAAGAATGCACAAAAAAATAAATAAAGAGAAGAAAAAAACTCTTTGAATTTTGTGTTGCTGTGGGGTGCTGTTTTAAGGGTCATGCACACAGCATCACACGCTATCAGTGATTTGGCAGCGAAAACAACTATATTGGGCAATGTGCAGCAGCAGGCAAATAATAATAGTAATAATGTAAGATGGGCGTGTTACGGGTCCAACTCATTAAAACCTTGAAGGAGCAACTGAAGCGACGGGTCCTGGGTGTAAACCAGACGGATGATTAACATTTATGGAGGTTCAGTTACATCGACGACCAGTTTTAAACGTGGTGTTTGTTTGCATGTGAAACTAGCTCCAGCCTGGGCGCCATTTTGGTGCAAAGCAGGTAAATCGGTGACAGGATCTTTGTTCACTTCATGTTATTAGAGCACATTAGCATGTTGTTCCAAGTATTCCTAGTTTAGTTCAACAGTTTTGTGAAAAGATTCGTTCTGACGTTAAGAAATCAAATGTGGTACCTGAGGTATCCGTTGCCTTTGCAGTGCTTCTTCCCCGAAGGGAACGGCCGGCCGTCTGGACCATGGTCCAACTTCCTCTTCATCTGATGAAAGATAAAAAGAGAAACCATCACAGACTGTAACCCTCCCGTTTTGGAACAACAACAGAGCCAAATGGAGCTTTGTAGGCCAAACTAATTGGATTTACCAACCGAGCTCCCAAAGCCCCACTTTGCTGCACGCTGGTGATTTGATTATTTGCAAATACCATAAAATAAGTCTGTCAGATCATTACCTGATCCGTCTGATCAGGTAATGGTGAGGTTGCGCGTCATAAAGAATAAAGACTCTCCATGTGAAAAACCTTTTTAAAAAGCTTTAACTTCTCCACAAACCACTTCAAACGCCACAGGAGCTCTGGCTGCAATAGCAGTTTTTACCCAAGGGCCAAAAAAACCTGGTTAATCTGACCGTATCCTTCCTCAGCGGAAATCAGCTAAAATAAACACGCGCAGCTAGAAGTTCAGCATCAGCACAGAAAAACAAAAGCAGAAGACATTTATATTGTATATGTCCCTAAAGCATGGGACGAGAACAAAGCTAATGACTTCAAATCTGCACAGACAAAACAAACCACACAAAGACCATTTCCAACAACTGGAAAAGATCAGGACACACTGAGGACTACTGCGGCCGGCTATGGATTTTATTTCTACTTGATTAAAGAGGCTGATGGATACGACTTCCACAGTAAAAAGTAAGACTCAAGACTAAATAAGCCAGACAACAAACTGGAGCTCTAGAGATGGGTAACACAACAAATACCAAACTAACAGCTGGTCTTATACTAAAACAAATATAGACAAGACATATTTACAGTTTTATATATGACGTAAAGCCCATTATTTACTGTCTATCACAAAGCTAACACAGGGACTGTGAGGTTCCAGTGTTAACCACTGCAACACTACGCTGCCAGCATGGTCATGGCATATTTCAGCAAATGTGTCATGTTTTGTTTGTTTTTTAATTTAGCTCTTCAGTGTGTGACCGTTCACTTACTGTATCTAACTTAGTTTGGCATGTGGGGGAAAACGTTGGCCTTCCTCGGTCTACGTGGTCTAATCATTCGCAATGCCCCAATTATCTTCACAATCATCTCCACAGTATTAATGTGAGCCAGCCGAATTCATATTAGCCTGCAACCAGTGTCTGCACTCATGATGCCAGCGCAGTAAGAGCTAGAGGAGTTCCCACGGATGTTTGTGGGTTTCTGGGTCGACCCTGCGGTCAGAAAGACGACCAAACGGCTGGAGCCGAGTCCACATCATCAAAGAGCTGCAGAGCCGTCTTTTGAACCGCAGAGATGCTGGAAACACCTACGCCGCCAACTTAGACAAAGCGAGGTCTGAATCAGCCCTCTCCATCTCTCGCTCGCTCTTCTCTGAGCGTCTCTCGCTGTGAATGAACGCAGGAATGCAGAAAATCAGAGGAATGTCAGCGGTGCAGCGCCGCTCTAAAATAGCTCCCAACACACACACATGCAGAGGATAGCATCTGTGTGTGTTCAAAATTAAACATGGGCAAGAAGCACCTGTAAATATTTCAGATTGTAGATTATCAGAGGGCGTTCTTCACTCCCTAACATAAACTTATAATCTGCTTTCCATTTTCAGACTCCGTGTCACTGGATTTTAATAACAGATGCCGCGTCTGTGTGGATTTGATTAAGCCGGAAAAAATAAATAAATAAAATAAAAAGGAAAAAACTTGACCTTGGGGGGCTGGAAAACTGAAGAATGTGTTTACAGTTAGAACCAGACGACTTTGGCTTTTGGGTGGGTGGCAGAGACACATCTGTGCTTCAGCAGCAAAAATGTCCCAATCAAGCTAAACTGGGACTTTTTGGAGGGTTAGTATCTCTGCAGTTTCACCTTAAATCAAGTTTATAATAATGAGAAGAGGATACGCCGTGGCCTTACATCGACCTAGGTGCAATTTTGCCGGGATTTAATGTGAAGTCTCCCTCCATAATCTGTGTTTTTACAACATAGTGAAGGAGCTAACGTCCATTTGAAGCTCCAAACGCAAACAAACACTAGTTATTAAAGTTTTATCTGACTTTAAGTAGATTTCTGCCTCCACAAATTGCAGTTTTACAGCAGCTGCTGTCTCTAAGGTGCATCTTTTATTCATATTTTCAAAGTGCAGCGAGGTGAAGGATTCAATTTAAATAGAGTTGAATTCGTTTGTATTAGATTTTCCAGGTTTCCTGCAGCTTTTTCTAGCTCAGTCCTATTTATGCAGCCGTGTTACAGATAAAACTGTCAATTTAAAAGAGCATTGTATTTTACAATTATTTTTAGTTTTAGATTTTCTTCTTTGAAACATCTTTTTAACTTAAAAATAATCACACGGCCATTAAGGAGACAAAAAACAATTCTGTGTTTAATTGATCGTCATGGATACTGATCGTTTTAAACACCATTTTAAACGTGAACTGTGAAAAAATGGATTTCTAAGCTTTCAATCCTTCAGTTTGAAGCTGTGACGATAAATGAGCATTTGATGTAGAAGTCACGTATCCGTTTAATCAATTACTTTTGTTTTCCACTCCTGGATGGAGGCAAATAGCCGTTTTTAACTTTCTGCTGCTGTGGTTTGAAGCCAACAAGACAAATTAGCATTAGACATGAAAGCCTTGTATCCTCTTAATTCACGTTAATAGATAATATCTGTTCATAAAAAGCTTCATCGGTCTGGAACACAAAGTTTACATGGTAGCGTTGGGACCAATATAAATATTTACATAAAATATAAACAGTTTCTAACTGTTGCTGTTTGCAGATTAAAGGATAAACAGGTAAACACTACAGATTAGTTTGAGTTGGCATTTTAGCTCATGTCCAATGTTTTGTCAAACACTTTCAAGGTTTTAATCTTGTAGTCTTAACCAAGCACTTAGCTACTAAGCACTAAAGTGAAGCTTGACTGAAATGAATTTTGACCTGTATTAAACCCCACATGCTGACCCGGCTGCTCAGTAGAAAGACTTCATTCATTTGTGTTTTCAGAGAAGAAGCAGTGTCAGTTTCTAAGGCTTCATTCCTGTGGTCAGTAACAGAAGATGTGACTGGCCATAACACACTCAGCGTTAGCTTGATTTCAATGTGAATTCTGGTGTTTTATACAGACTGAACCTAACAATGTGTCTCACAGCAGCTGTGCTTTACATTATCTGTCTTTTGAGGAGGTTTAGTGATACAGTTTCTTTTAAATGTTAATATTGACGTGATTTTATTGTCATTTGGATCCTCACCTTGATCCCGACTGGAGTTGATTTCATGTGTTTTTCTCTCGTATCTGACCACAGATATGGCAGAATACTGACACTGACATGCCTGTGCAGTGAAAGGCTCCACCTTTGTTTGTTTTCACAGTGTCGGGAGAAAGAAAAGTTACTGTCAAGGTTTCATTCCTGTGGCTCGCAGCACCAACAACGAGTACAGACTTTTTTTTTTTCCTCGTTTAACCAGCGTATATGAGGCAAACAAAGCTGAGTGTGACGGTATTTGAAGGTTCGTGGAAGAAAGAAAGAGCCAATTTTGAGAAATTTAAGCCAAACAAAGCAAATTATATCAGCTACTGTCAGCCTTCCTTATTTTTCGGGGGGAAAGAAAGTTTGCAAGGTGTCATTCTATGAAGTTCTCTCTGCAATCGTATGCGTTTCACCTTTAAGAAATCACATTTGACCTGTAAAATTGCACTTTTACCACGTGCAGAGTAAAGTGCCCTGAATTTAATTGTGCCTCAGAGTACAGGGAGGAAGAAATGTCACTTTTCAGGGCTTACCCAGCATTTATGAGCCAAATAGCACAGCTGCTAGAGATTATCACAGCTGTACTGTAAAACATCCCAGATTTACAAAGGGCAGGAGGTGTCAGGTTTTTACGTTTTCATCTTGCAGTTTGAGGTTAATTTGATTTAAAGTACTTTTTCCAACCTTTATTAAACCCTACTGGCCCAAAATGGTGGCGTTTGACAACATTAAGGCAGAACTGAGCACTTGCACAGTGGACTAAACCACCTTTTGTCTGCATTTTCACAGTGTAGGGAGGAAAAATGTCACCTTCATAAGGTTTTGTGCCTGAAAGAGGAACAAACATAGATATTGACGTTAGGGCCGACTAAAAAAATGTAACTCAAGTCTCACCTGCCAAAAAGGGGTCTATTTACATGACAGTACAGTGAAATGCACTCCTGTATTTATGTTAAATATGAACAATATGACTTTTGTGGGTTTAGGCAGAAAAATCTAAGCCAAACAACACAGATCACAGCAGCTGTACTGCAAAACATCACTCATTTCAAGGAGCACAAGTCACTTTGTGAAGGTTTAATAAACCATATGGGACCAACACTGAGGAGTTTACCGTGGAGCGCACCTCCTCCACCTGCATTTTCACAGGGCAGGGAGGGAAAATGTTAATTATTATTGAGGTTTGTAGCTATAAATCATGAAATAAATATTAGACACTGAAGTTTAGAATCTAAAGAATTTAAATAAGATTTTTAGATTTTATGTCACCGTTTACAGGTTACACCCGCGGCTGAGCAGTAAAATCTATCACCAATAATCAATCACAGAGAGGGTGACACGGGGAGGAGAGGGAGGACACGGATGCCCCCCCTCTCTGGTTCCGCAGTGGTCCACGCTCGCACGCGCACTCGCACGCGCCGCCGAAGCATTTCGCTGTCAGTGAGAGAAACGCCTTGTCATGCCGGCGCACGAGCCTGACAACCTTCAACATCTGCACCACAACCGCCCTTATCGATCCGCCGCTCGTCTCTAATCGATACTCACTTTGTAGAAGATGAGCTTCAAGGTGCCGTAGAAACCCATGGCTGCCCCCTCCGGTAGGTACGAGCCTCCCGGAGCCCCGAGGGGTGGAAAAAATATATATTACAAAGTTCAAATGAATGAATCCGGAAATGAAATTTGGGAAAATAAAAATAAAGAGGGATATCCGAGAATGGGCGTGACGTCACACATCCATGGGGCGCTAATCGATGAGTTTGAGAGGAGCCGCCGAGCTGCTGCTGCTTCAGGATCCACTCACTGACTGACTCCCTCTCTGCGCTCCGGCTCTATGCGGCTCGACCTCCACGGGAACACGCAGGGACATGCCTCTCCGTGCCTCGTGAGAGGGAGGGTGGAGCCTCTGTGCGTGTCCGTGTGTGTGTGAGAGAGTGTGCGTGTCCAATGCACGGTAATTATCGTCGTTGTAGCCTAATTACCACGAAAACACTCGAGTTTGAGTCCAAAGCGTTTAGAGGAAAACAAGCAGCTGTTTTTAATGAGCGCAGACACACATCAAAGGTTCCGAACAGGAGGAAAGACAGAATCAAATGGTTAAAAATATCTCACCGGCCACTTCGTTAGGTACACACTGCAACAGTTACACACCATTAATATCACGTCCTCTGCAGAGACACCTCAGTGTCAAACACACACATGTAATTTAGTGTAATAGTGTAATATACTGGGATATTTATAATTCGAGCTGTGTTGTGAATTTGATTTATATCATAGTATTTAATTGGAGCAATTGACCACATTTCCTCTGGGATTAATAAACTAGTTTGATTGTCATACACCTGTTAACCTGCTCGTTAATGCACATATCTAACCTGTCAATCACATAGCAGCACTCAGTGCATTGAGGCATGCGGTTGAGATGACCTGTTCAAACGTAGGATTAGACTGAGCGAGACGGGTGTATTTCAGAAGCTGCAGATCTGCTGGGATTTTCCCGCACGACCATCTCTACGGTTTCAATGATGTCAGAGGTCAGAGGGGAATGGCCAGAGTGCTTCACGCTGGCAGGAAGGCAGCAGTAACTCAAATAACCGCTCACCACCAAGGTATGCAGAAAAGCATCTCTGAATGCACAACACAATAGGCCTTAAAGCAGCAGAAGAGCACAACACGCACCACTCCTGTCACCTAAGCACACAAAGCCAAGGCTACAATTCACAAAGGATCAACACAATGGAAAATAAAAAGAATGAAGGAAAAAAGGTTGCCTGGCCTGTTTGCTGCTGGGACAGGCTACGTCCACACAGACACAGCTATTTTGGTAAATGTAACTTTTTCTATGAGTTTTGGCCTTTTGTCCACACATTAACAGCACTGTGCACCATGGAAACAGAGCACTGGAAAGACTCCTTTTGAAAACATAGTTTCCATTTCTATATTTCGAAAAGAAGGACAATGGTGATTTTGTCTCACAGCATCAAATATGTGAACCTTTATCGCCTTCTTCAACAGTGCACCGTGTTATTGTTTGTGGGCTGCTGATTGGCCATTTCCTCAGTGGTTAAGGCTACATGACCGTTTTTTTGACTGAGTTTTTTGTCCAAAACAAAAAACAAAAAAAAAAATCCAGGAATGCTATACTAGCAACGTGTACCTAATGAAGTGGCATAAGCATATTAGCAAATTAGATGTTTAATAGGTCAGGCCAGTAAAATTATTGGCTCATTTAAAATAACACTTGAAATTGTTTCCCTTTCGTCAAGTGTCAAAAAAAGTATCTTGTGAAACTGTTTTTTTGAGCCGTCCGTTCATAAAACTGACATCTCGACAAAACCATGAATCGGTTTGTTTCCACGTCTCAAAGCAAAGCAGCTGAAGTAAACCAGTCTAAAAATATATATCTACACGCTTACAGGAAGTAGCACTAAAAAACAAATACCCAGACTTTTTCTCACAATTTAAAAAGTTTTTCATTACTTCACAGAACACTTTCAAGCTTCAGCGTTGGTGTTTTTGGCTGCTGCCATTTTGACTTTTTTGGACCAACTACCTGTTTGTGGTAAACAGAGGGTTTAAACAGTAGGTGGGTGGGGCTTCTGAGGCGCCCATATTAGGGACATCCCCTCTCTGCTGCCATGTCCCAATCACCTCATGAAATAAACTACTGTCGCTGTCTTTGTGAGTTGGAAATCCGACTTGAGATGGGGTTCAAGACTCAAATTCTGACTGGGAACTTTGAAATTCTGGCTACAACTTATTCAGGAACGTGTCATAAGACATCATATGGATCCAAAATGTGAAGCGTGAGCTTTCGGCTCACACGGATCCCTGTCACCCATCACTGTAACAGCAAAGCACAAAAGAGAACTGTGTCTGGACCAAAGCTGAAAGCCGACCACTGTAAACATTGTGACGTTACTGTGAAAGAACGGCCACACAGGCAACAGGAATAAATGTGACATGCTTTCACATAAACAAACACACACACCCACATATGGGCACAGCAGGGGGTTGGAGGTTGCAGCTTTCTCACAGCTGATTGACCTGAAGGTCGAGTGACACTCCCACAGGCGCGCACACACACGCAAGCGCACACAAACACACATTAGGCAGCTCTGGGAGTTGGTGGAGGTTAATTTGGGAGGTCAAGCCTTTCACTCACTGCCTGCAGAGACAAAACATCCAACACCTTCCCCCTCGCTTACCTGTAGAGCTTTTTTTTCTTGCCTTATCTTCCCCTTTCTGGATCTCTCTTCCTTTGTTACCCTGCTGGCCTGAGACGCTCTGTTTTTTCCCTTCTCGTCTTATCTCGATTACATGCGAGCGCACGGAGGAAGTTGCTGTATAAACTTGGCATCCAGAAAAATGGAAACACCTGTAAATCCAACAAAGCAGCCCTGCAGCCGGTCAAACTGCATCAGTGCTGAGGTGGTTACGTACACTCTGTTCAGTCTCAGAGGAGTTTGTGATGCTGTTGTCTTGGCTGTATCACAGACAGAGAGAGGAAAAGCTGTATATTAAAAACACCTGAATGTATAACCCATACGAGCCTGATTAACACGTGAGGCGGGATACGCTCGGTCTTTTTTAATTGCATTTACAGACCGGATCCAGATATAATGTTGGCGCCTGTTAGTTTGCTCTGAGCTTAATCAAAGACAAACTTTCCAAACAATGCTAAACAGATCATCAGTGCATGCTCAGTATTCCAGCTACTTTAATCTACAAAGGTTGCCACTGCATTCCTGATTGCGTCCAGAGAGACCATTTCTTCTAAAAGTACAGTTTATTTTAAAAAAAAGAGGCACTGAGCTGTTTTTACTTGTGATTTTTGGACTAAAAACATGAGGACTTAATGGGAAACCGGCTGAGTTCTCAGAACTTCTCTCTCAGAGCATGTACTGCATTTAGTAACTGATGCTGCTGCTTATAAGCGACGACTGAAACCAAATGCTGTGCCGGCAATTTTGTCCAATAATGACTCTGAAAGCTCCCGGATAGTGAGTGAAAATTGCTTTGAGTAACATGAAAAACGAGCGATACAAGACATCCTTCTGCTGGTCCGTGAACTCTCTGCTCCGAAAGCCAACCAGAGGTCGTGACCTTTGTCAAACAGGAAGCGATAACCTGCCAGGTTTAGTCAGCTCAGCAGTCTGAGTGCCCAGTGTTTCCGACTCACACCGATGCAGACGCAGAGGATGGAGGTGTTCACCAAGCGAGTAATTATGGACCATCTCTGCACGTGAACGAGGGCTAAATGTCATCTCCTAACTCACCCCACGAGAAACCACTCATTTTTCCCACACTACATTTGCAGTATATCATATCCAGCCATGGAACAGCGCCACCCTGAGACTATAAAAACTTTACAAGTTACAGCACCTTAGAAGTACATGAGGCGGCCGCTTCATTTTTTCCCAGCTTTTTTTGAGCACTTATAACTTCTTAAATACAGGACATTGAAACTTGAAAGTCCGTTTTCAGACGCGCCCCCCCAACCCACACACACACACATTTAACCTCTTAAAACTCCAAACAAACCAACTCGCTGTGCTACAATATGACTCTGAAATCTCATTATTGTTGCATGGCCAACTTTGAGCATAACTTTCAATTATGGAAAAATTTTGAAGCACTACTAAAACATTTTAAAAGAACAGCTGAGATGTTGCGTGACATCAACACAAACACTGAAGTTAGTGTTGAATACTGTGAAGGATTGGACTGATTTTATACACACTTTAATACTTTATCCCCAAACAGACTCTTCACACGCTTCTATCACAGCAGCTGTCATTTACCTGACCTGCTCTGACCCCGCCTCCTGGCTACAGCCATCCTGATCACCTTAATCATCAGGACCCCGGATGATCTTTAACCTCTGGACCTGCTAATCTATAAACCTCTCTTTCTCTCTGTCATCACATCACTTATTGGTCAATCCTCCTCCCTTCATCTCTTCTTGCTGCTTTGAAGCCTCTCACTTCATTTCCTTTGTGTCGCAGCACTTCCTTCCTCCCACCTTTTCCTTCCATTATATCTGGGACCAATTCTTCTCTTTCTCCTCCTCCTCGTAGTTTCCATTTTGTCATAAATTTGAATTCAGCATCTCCCGCTGTCTGCTTCTAATTTACGTC